>NC_092746.1:53320763-53945763 GCF_047496795.1 Chiloscyllium punctatum | reverse complement strand
GAGAGCAATACAGGCAGATCACCTAGTTAAATAGCATAGATAAGTAAATAATAGGTAAACAGTGGCAAAAACAAAAACACAGGTACAGGTGAATGTTAAGAGTTTGTGAGTCCATTCAGTCTTCTAACAATAGTTGGGTAGAAACTGTTATGAAACTGGCTGGTGTGTGTGTTCAGGCTTCTGTACCTTCTCCCCGATGGTAAAGGTTGTGGAAAAACATTGCCAGGGTGGAATGCATCTTTGAGAATGCTAGTGGGCTTTTCTTGACAGCGGGCCTGGTAGGTGGATTCTACAGATGGGACGTTGGCCTTTCTGATTGTCCGGGCTGACTCTTCAATCTTAAATAGTACAGTTGCCATGCTAGGTTGTGATACATCCAGACAGAATGCTCTCCATGGCACACCTATAAAAGTTGACAAGGGTTTTCTCTGACATGCTAAATTTCCTCAGCTGCCTGAGGAAGAAGAGACATTGTTGGGCCTTTGTAACCAGTGCATCCACATGAAGAGCCCAAGAAAGCTTGTTGTGGATGACCACTCCCAGGAGCTTGACACTCTCCACTCATTCCACCTCTGAGCTGTTAATATGTAGGGGGGCATGAGTAACATCCCACCAAAAGTCAGTAATGAGTACCTTGGTTTTGCCAGCATTGAGAGCTAGATTGTTCTCAGTGCACCATTTTTCACGATATTGACCCTGAATTGATGCCCAGCTTTATAGGCAGATACTTAGAAGTCTTGATGCATGGGATAATGCAAAGCAGGGACATCCAGTTCTCTCAGTAACAGGTGCAGGATAACATGACACCAGGTCCTGCTGTTCTGGTCTGAAGTCGTCCAGGTCATTGCGGTCTCAACCATCTGGAGGTATGCTCTGCATTGAAGCAAGAAGGTCAACAAGCTTCTCTACTCAGCCAGGGAAATGTCACTGTCTTCTCTCTGCCAAGTCACTCTACCCTTGCTATTAGATTCACCTCCCATCGAGGCTCATGCTCTACCTTGCTCAGTATTACATGCAATATCTTCCCTTGGTTGCTCCCACCCACCTAAACCCACCTCCCTCCTCATCCTGCATGGCCTCTGTGCTGTGTACTCACTCACTCAAGATATCTCACCACCTTTCCACCACTAGCACGGACATTAACAGCTGTTCCACCCACTTCCATTTCATTCAATCTCTCTTCCACAAACAACAGTCGATGATGGATCAGTCGTTAATTTTAAATCTGAAATTGATAATGATTTTGTTAAGCAAAGGTCTTAAGGAATCTGGGCTACAGGCAGACATATTGAGTTAGGCGACAGATCAGCCATGATTTCACTGAATAGCAGAAATGGCTCAAGGGGCCATTCAATGATTTCATGTGCTGAGTTGATCATCCTCGCGGCACTTTCCTGCCTATTCCCCATAATCCTTGATTCCCTTACTCTTTAAAATCTGTCTATCTCAGCGATGAATATACTTAATGACTGATCCTGCAGCATTCTATGTAAAGAATTTCACAGATTCATTACCCTCTGAGGGAAGTAATTTCTCCCTTCTCTAACTTAAAATCAGAAGTCACACAACACCAGGTTACACTTCAACAGGTTTATTTGAAATCAAAAGCTTTTGGAGTGCAGCTCCTTCATCAGGTGAAGTGCACCCTAAACATGTTAAAGAAGTCAAAAACTAGAAGGTGTAGGTTCAAGGTGAGAGGGGAAAGATATAAAAGGGATTATACCATGTCTTGGGACATTCTTTCCCACAGCGCATGAGATAGACAACATTAGATGAGTCACATGAGTATCTGCAGTGTACATGGTGTGTGGTGTTCCCACCTGTGATGGTAGTATCCATGTCGATGGTCTGACACGTCTTGCAGAGATTGCCACAACAAGGTTGCGTGGTGTTCTGGTCGATGTTATCCTGAAGGTTGGGTAGTTTGCTGTGAACGATGGTCTGTTTAAGGTTTGGTGGTTGCTTGAAGGCAAGAAGTGGAGGTGTAGGGATGATCTTAGCAAGGTGTTCATCATTATTAATGGCATGTTGAAGGCTATAAAGAACATGGTGTAGTGTCTCTGCTCCAGGAAAGTACTGGATGAGGCATGGTATATTGGCAAGACCATGCAGATGCTACGACAATGGATTAATGGACACTGTGCAACAATCACCAGGCAGGAATGTTCCCTTCCAGTGGAGAAGGTATCAAGGGCACTTAGCCTTCAATCTTCGGGTAAGCATCCTCCAAGACAGACTTTGAGTAACACAACAACGCAAAAACACCAAGCAGGAACTGATAGCCAAGTTCCATATCTCTCAAGACAGTCGCAACCATGATCTTGGGTTCTGTTGCTGCAAAATCTTCCTTACTGTCCTGTTTTGATGTCGTCATCTTGATAAATTGTTATGATCTCTCTGCCTTAATTACTTTGTACAGTATTGGATTTCTTATTATTTTGTGAAGACCCTTTGCATGAGACTCTTATACCTATCATATTATTCCCCCAAGTCATTTAGTTTGTCTCCAGCATCACCTTATTTTTAATTTTTTGAAATTATGCCTCTGCCTCATTTAATTGAATTATAGGGGTCATCCCTTAGCTTGCTATTCAGCTGTTGACACTTTACTCACTCTGTCTAACACTCTTGGTTACCTGCAGAGACTTATTATTCAACACTCCACGCACACCAGTTGTATGACCTTTCGAACTCTTGCCCTTGATCTCTCGGGCCTTGATCTCTCACCCTTGATCTCTCTGCATATAAATTCTGTGCCTGTGTGGTCTTTGCTTTATTTCACCTGACAAAGGGGCTGCACTTGTGATTTCAAACAAACCTGTTGGACTATAACCCGGTGCCATGTGATTTCTGACTTTGTCCACCCCAGTCCAACACTGGCATCTACACCTCATATCTTAAAATCACTGAAATTATTTTAAAATTGTGCCCTCTAGTCCTGGACTCCCTCACAAGGGTAAATGCATCTAAGCTACCAAGTCCCTTAAGAATTTTGTATGTTTCAGTAATGTTGCTTCTCATTCTTCCAAACACCAATCAGTACAGGCTTAACCTTCTCAACCTCTCCTTATAAGACAGCCCTTTCTGCTGGGGTCAGTCTCGTGAACCTTTTGTGGACTGCCTCCAATGCAAGCATATCCTTTCTTAAACAAGGGCCCAAAGCTGTTCACAGAATTCCAGCTGTGGTCTGTTTCGTGCTTTGTATAGTTTTAGCTAGACTTCCTTTTTTTTAAACTCCATTCCCTTTGAAATAAAGGAACACGTTCCACTTGCCTTCCCTACTACCCACAGAACTTGTACGATAACTTGTTGTGATGTAAGTATGAGGACTCCTAAATCTCTCCTTTCTATAACTGTATACAGTCTTTATCCATTTAGATATGTTAAGCTTCTCTTTTCTTTTCTCAGCCAAGGTACATAACTGCACATTTTACATGTTATATTCCATTTGCCAAGTAATTGAACATTTGCTTAACTTGTCCTATCCCTTTGTAGACTTTTTAAAGTTATCCTCACCACTTGCCCTCCCATCTATTTTTACATCACCTATAGACTGGGCTGGAGTACATTCACTTTCCTTATCCAAGCTATTAATATATATGGTAATTAATTGTGGGCCCAACACTGATTCCTGTGATACTCCACTTGTTACAGGTTCCTCTACTTAAAACTCCTGCATCTTCTCAACTCTCTATCTTCTATTAGTTAGCCAACATTCTATCTATGACAATATGAAACCTTCAATATCATGGGTTCTTATCTTAAGTAGACTGACATGTGGTGCCTGAACAAATGCCTTCTGAAAATCCAAATATTCACATTGCCTGCTTTTTCTAAATTTATTCTGTTTGTTTCTTCCTCGTAGTATTCTAAGAAATTTGTCAGGCATGATTCTCCTTCATGAAGCCATACTGACTCTGCTTGATTGTGTTATGTAAATGCTCTAATATCCTTCATAGTGTACTCTAACATTTCCCCAACAACAAATGCTAAGCTACTTGTAGCTATCTGCTTTTTAAAATCTCTTTCCTTTTTCAAATATAGGCATTATTGGCAGTTGTGCACTCAACCTCTTACTATACTTTTTATACACTCACAACTGTGTAGCTAAATTCAGCTCTAATTCCAGTTACAAATTTACTGATAATATCAGCATAGTGGGTCAGATCTCAAACAATGATGAGACAGAGTACAGGAAAATGATAGAGAGCTTAGTTTCATGGTGTAAAGACAACAATCTCTCCCTCAATGTTGACTAAACAAAGGAACTGGTCATCAGTTTAAGGAAGTGGAATGGAGGACACGCCCTTGTGTGTATCAACGGTGCTAAGGTGGAGGTGATCAAGAACTTCAAGTTTCTAGGAGTAACTATCAGCAACAATCTGTCCTGGTACATCTATGTTGACACTGCAGCCAAGAAAGCACTCAAATGCCCCTACTTTCTCAGAAAGCTAAGGGAAATTTGGCACATCCACAAGGACTCTTACGAATTTTTGTAGTGCATCATAAAAAATATCCTATCCAGCTGCATCACGGCTTGGTATGGCAACTATTCTGCCTAAGATCACAAGAAATTGCAGAGAGTTGTGAACACCGCTCAGTCCATCACACAAACCAGCCTTCCATTGACTAAATCTATACTGCCTGCTGCCTCAAGAAATCAAAGACCCCTCTATTCATTTATTTACTTTGGAATACTACATACATTCATGTAAAACATTGTTAATTTTACCTTTTTTAGCAATTATTTCCACTTTTTGATCCTATATACTGTTGTTTTTCTATGTTTGTACATTCTGTTCCTTCAATGTCCTCTCTGGATTTCTTTGTCCAAATAGCTGCTTTGTAATCCTGCCATATCTCCCATAAGCCTACATTTACTCTCTCCCAACACATTAAAGACTTGACAACTGCCCTAAGTATTGCAAGGATTTCTGGCTTTCCCATTTTTTTCAGGCAGTGAGTTCCAAACAGCAATTAACTTCTGATTGAAAAAAAATTCCTTATCTTCCTTCTAGTCCTATAAATCCCCTGGATATTGACCTCTTCTGATAACAGAATTAAGTCCTTCTTATCTATTGTCTCTCAGTCCCACATAAATTCCTGGACCTCAATTAGATCTCCATCAGCCTCCTCTGTTCAAAAGAAAACAAATTATGTTTATCTAATGTTCCCTCATAGCTAAAATTTTCTATTCCTGGCAATGTCCTCATAAATATCTTCCCTGGCTTCTCAAATGTAACCATCCAGTGTTGCAGTTATCAGAACTGAACACAATGTTCTAACTGGAATTCAGTTTTACACAGTTCCAACTCTGGGCCTTGACCATCCTATATGACCTTTTGGCCGTCTTATCTACCTGCCTTGTTACCTTCAGGAATCTGTGGAAACCCAACCTAAGATTTCTCTAAACATTTCCATATATCTCTATACACTGTGGAACCAAGCTCAGGTTCCCTGTACACTTTTCATAATTTGACCATTTATTGTCATTTAATTTTCTGACCAATCTGTTCTTTGGGGCCTTATCAAAGCCTTTGATAAAATTCAAGTTGACTGCATCAAATAAAATACTTCTGACCATCACAAACCCATTTTGTTACCTCCTCAAATAAAATTAAGTCAAATTTGTGAAATGTAATACTCAAATAAAAGTAAAAAAAACTTCAGATAATGGACATTTGGAATAAAAATAGACCCTTCAAAATTCTCTTTGACTCTTCACAGATATAGCCAATGCTGCTTGACTTTCTCCAGTATTTTCTATTTTTATTGTTAAACATAATCTTCCCTTAAAAAATCATGTTGACAGTTCATGACTAATCTGTGTTTTTTTTTCCCAAAAATGTGCTCACTATTGAGATTGAGCTGTCTGGACTGTTATTACTTGGGCTATCACTTTCTCCCTTTTTGAATGCTGGTAAATAAAATGCATGTATTTGCTAGATAGGCTTGGAAAATGATGATCAGAGATTCTGATTATTTTTCATTTGCTTCTCTTCACAGTCTGCATTACATTTCATCAAGGCTTAGTGACCTACCATATACAATGGTGTTAAACCCTTTAATGTTACCTCCCTCACTGTTGCAACCAATATTTCACACTCCTCCTACAATATAGTCTGCTTTGTCCTCTGTTGTGAAAGCAGATACAAAATGTTCAAGCCCACCTCTTCTGCCCCAAATTATTTTTCATCTCTAATTGGCTCTATTTTTCAAGTTATCCACTTACTGTTTATACATTTTTATAATATCTTTGTGTTTTCCTTAATTTTACTTGACAATATCTTTTCAAACCCACTCTTTGGTTTCCTAATTTTCTTTCTAATTTAAGCAAAAGCGTCTTGTATTTATTAGGATTTCTGAAATGTTTCACTGTTGGCATCTGACTTAACCATTTTTCGTTTTTTGTCCTATACTCCGACATCCAGGGAGTCAAAATTCAGTAGTTGTGCCTCTTTGTTTCTTAACATGTTTGCTCTGAATCTTATTTAGTTTGACCTAAAATGCCTCCCAATATTCTGACACTACCTTCAAGTAGCTGTTTCTAGTGACCTCTGAGCAAATCTCATTATAGTTCAGTAAAATTAGTCTTTTCTCATTTAAAACATCTTTCTGAAATGGAAACAGAAAAAATGGGGGGAGAAACTCAGGATGTCTGACAGTATCTCTAAAGAGAAAACAGAAGTTGTAATTTCAAGGTGTCAGCTTGTCATGAAAATCTGCATTTTTAAAGTAGTACTATGCAAAAATGTTATTATCATTTGAACCATGCCAGTTCATACATGTTGACCAGGAAGAAGAGCACAGGCTGGGGTTCTTGAGGTGGTTGATGTTGAAGCCCAAGTCATTCCACAATGTCAAAGTGAGGAGCTTAAGCTCAGAAAGGCCTCATTTCAGAAGTAGAGGCATTGCCACTGGGGTTATAATCAGGACCTGGCTTGAAGTGGCAATGAAGTGCTCACAGGTAGGATCCTATGACTCATCAAAGAGAGTTCAAATAATACGCAAGACAAAGTCAGGACCAGACTCTGCCTAGGCTTCAATGTTAGTATGGCGTGTGGTCATGAGATAAGGGAAACACAGGGTCCCAAATGCTGTTTCTTCAATCCTAATTGGGGTTTCCACTAACAGTTTCAGAACTACTGCCATTGAAGAGCCAAAATCCTCATCAGTATTCATAACTAATTGTGGAGTGAGATGCCCAGGTGACCATTACTACTGCATGGATCCCAATGGCCGATTGGATGTCACCTGTTTACTTCTGCTTTAACCTGTGATGTGATCAACTTGAGACACCTGATGTCATTGCTTTGCTATTCAAGTTCCAAAACTCCGACCTCGAACTTGTCTAACTGATGTATTTAGGACATGAGAAGATTCTTGGAGTTCTTTTTTTGAACTGGATTTACATCCACAGAACTTGCTTGGATAGCTGCTACTTTAGTTCCTACCTGTTGCCTCTGTTAGTACAAATTATTTTTCTTTTATTTTTCTCATCTTTAGTTTGGAACTGTGAGTTGCACTTAAAAACCAAACTTTAAACTTTGAACAGTAGCTTGTTTAAAAAAAAAACAAAAAAACAAAAAAACTGATGTTTGTTGTTGGGAACTGACCTGGAAAGATAATGCAGATTAATTACTGCTCTTAGAACACTAGACAATTCAGTACTGAGATGTTGGTATGCTCAGGAACTGGCAGCTGATTAGATGTTGAATTGGCCAATAAAGGACCAGTGCTAATCAATTAACCACAGAGAATTTTGAAGAAGAAAAGGAAAAGAAAGAGTGAAGTAGCCCTGACTAAACTTTAGGCAGGAGGCAATTGTGTTTTAAAAACTGTCAGTCGAAGAAACTGTTTATTTTGGTTTTGATCTTTCTGGTTATTTTCTAATAACTGACTTGTTGAATGTTCTGAGAAAACAACTCAGCCTATAAGAAATAATTACAATCCCCAGAGGTTTGCAAAAGTTGTTTGCAATGGCCAGTGACTTCAGAATTCAATCAAGATATATGATCCTATATATTTATAATACAGCTCATCATCAAAAGATTTAATAAGATCATTGTTGGCATTCATTGTTGAAACATTTATCAAATTGGCAAATCACAATTCTTTCATTTTCATTTTTTAGTTTTCCCTGAACCATGCCTGTATGTCTGTTGGTACATGAATGGGGCTTTATATTCAACACTAGATCACAGATATTAATTAGATAGCTTAATAGTTTATCTGTGTTCTGCTAAAGCTAAATTATGAATAATAAATTGCTATTTTTGTTTAAGTTATAAACTCAGTGTCCAAGATTCCTCTTGAAACTCAAGATCATTACACACTAACAGTAAGTAAATATTTTCCTCTGCTAGCCATTCACAAAAATCCTAGAGCTCCGAATATTTCTGTGAAAAAGTGACTTTTACTTTCAGCAATGTACCTCTTTGTTGTGTCATTCTTGGAATTTCCAGAAATATGCTTTAACTTTTGTTTTGGAGTTTGTAATGCTTTGTTCTATTGTATGACTGTTAACAGCTGGCCTTTGAGCTGTGGAGTCTTTCTGAATAGTCAGTATGCTCCACTTCGTGTTGAACACTGATCTGTTAGAACTTCTTCATTTTATCATTGAGTTTCAGCAAGGAATTCTGCATCTCTTAGAAAGCATTAGCATATGCATTTGCATATTCTGGCTTCCATTTGTGTGGTTCAACAATCTCTGAACATTAATGATTGAAATGGTCCAATTTATTTTTAAGCATGTCATTTTCCCGAGATAAATTTTTAATAGTTGCTTGTAGCTTTTGAACCACCTCTCAATTAAGTGCTTTTGAGGTCTGAAATTTATGTCATCATTTTTTTGCGTAGGACTGGCTTCCACCCTGCCCACAGCTCCAATGTTCACAAATCTACATTGAAGCTGAGGGAGTTCTTTCCTGTAAACTGAAAATCTCTTCCAACCTGACAATCTGAAACATCTCAGATAGTGTGATCACTTTTCCGGCTGTATATTATTTCTGAAGTTCCATCTGTGATTGAGTTAATATAAGGTCTTGTTTTTGCTCATAGAACCAGATTGGGGAGAGAATGGAGAGGGAAACCAAGCTGAAAAGGAAAGATAGAAAAGTAAAATGCAAACATGGAAGAGAGAGAAAAAAATGTCCAGATATAAACAGCGCCAAAATACTCAAAAATGTGTAAAAATGTTAGAAAGTCAAATCTAAAGGAACTATATCTGGATATGGATCATTTGCAATAAGAGAGAGATATTACCAACATAAATAGCTGTAAGCTGGTACAATGTGATTGTGAGGTGAAAGTGAGGACTGCAGATGCTGGAAACCAGAGTTTAGATCAAAGTGGTGCTGGGAAATCACAGCAGGACAGGCAGCATCTGAGGAGCAGGAAAATTTATGTTTCAGGCAAAAACCCTTCCTGATGAAGGGCTTTTGCCTGAAACATTGATTTTCCTGCTCCACGGATGCTGCTTGACCTGCTGTGCTTTTCCAGCACCACTCTGATCTAAACCCCAATATGATTGTGATTATAGAGACATTGCTTCAAGGGTGACTAAGGCTGGAATCTGAGTATCCAAAGGTATTCAATCTTTAGGAAGGATGGACAAATAGGAGGAGAATGTGGGATGGCATCATGAGTCATCATCAGCCATGATCATATTGAATGGTGGTGCAGGCTCGAATTGCAGAATGGCCTACTCCTGCACCTATTGTCTATTGTCTATTGAGTCAAAGATGAAATCAGTGCACCAATGAAATTTTGGCACAGGAAATCTAGATGTATAATCAGTCGGGATGAAACTAGGACGCAACAAGGGATGAAAAAAAAAAGTAGGAATTGACCATAGGCCTACAAACAGTGACGCTACTTCAGTGGATGGTATTAAACAAGAAATTAGAGATGCATGCAAAAAGGGTGTAATGGTAGTTCTGAGTGATTTTAATCTGCACATAGACTGGGAAAGCCATATTAGCAATTATTCCATATGACAGTAAACTTGCAATAATCATAAAAATGAACAATCGGTGCTTCTGTAATTATATGACAAAAAAGATGAGCGAAGACAAATATAAGCTTATTACAATTCGAAATGGGAGACTTCAGATTTTCCAGTTAATTGAACCTATTCCTCACCCACTACTTAGTTTAAGGTAGTTAAGGCTTTAAACTAAATAGTTGCGGGGTGAGGGTATTGGTTGCAAGGAAAATTATGAAAAATGTTAAAGGGTGGAAGAGCTCAACAGAGGTCATTAAAGTTTCCAAAGCAAGTAATAGGACAGAGAGTATAAAAAGCATCAGGAATTCATCTTCAGGCACATCAGATACATGGATAACTATGAGGAGGGGACAGTCAATGCAGGATAGAGACCATACATAAATGTGCACAGCATATGAAACAAGGTAAATCAGCTTGTAGTGCAGATTGAAATTGGCAGGTATGAATGTTGTGGATATCACAAGCACATGTCTGCAAGGGGATCACGGCTGGAAATTAAGTATCCAAGGACACACTTTCTTTTGAAAGGACAGGTAAAGGGGATAGAGTTGCCTTGTTAGTAAGAAATGAAATCATATCAATAGCAAGAAGTGATATACCATTGGATAGCATAGAGTCTGTGTGGGTTGAGTTGAGGAACTGCAAAGAAGAAAAGACCATGATAGTAGTTGTGTAGAGGTCTCCTTACCTCTAACCTCAGGATGTGGGGAAGAAATAAATCAGGAGATAGAAAAAGTATGTTAGAAAGGCACTTTTGCAATAATGGGGGACTTCAATATACAGGTGTTCTGGGAAAATCACCTTAGTAGAGGATCTCAAGAAAAGGAAAGTTTGGAATGTATTTTGCAGCAACTTCTGGTACAGCTCACTAGGCAACAGGTAATTCTGAATTAGTGATGGGCAATGAGGCAGACTTGAATAGAGAGATTAAGATGAAGGAACCCCGAGGGAGTAGTGATAATAATATAATATAATTCACCCGACAGTTTGAGTGGGAGAAGCCGGAATGAGATGCAATGGTATTACAATTGAAAAGAGGTGACTACAAAGACATGAGGGAGTAGCTATCAAGATTTGATTGGAAGGGGAGCCTAGTAGGGAAGATGGTGGAGCAGCAATGGCAGGAGCTTTTGGGGGTAATTCAGGAGGCACACCACAAATTCATTCTAAGGAAGAAGAAGCACACAGGGGAGGATGAAGCAGTCATAGCTGACAAAGGAAGTCAGGGACAGCATAAGGAAAAGCATACAATGTGGTGAACGTTAATGAGAAGTCAGAGGATTGGAAGCCTTAAAAACACAATAGAGGAGAACAAAAAAAGAAGAAATATGAGAGTAAGCCAGTTTGCACTATAAAAGAAGATTCCAAATTTTCTTTTAGATATCTAAAACGGAAGAGAGAGACAAGGGTGGACATTAGACCTCTGGAAAATGAGGATGGAGAAGTGGTAATAGGGAACAAAGAAAAGGTGGAGGAGCTGAATAAGTACTTTGCATCAGTTTTCATGATGGAACACATAGCAGCATACCAGAACTTCATGAGAATCAGGGGGCAGAGGTGAATGTAGTGGTTATCATAATGAGAAGGTGCTGGGAGAGCTGAAATATCTAGAGATGGATAAATCATCTGGACCAGATCGACTACATCCCAGAGTGCTGAAGGAGATCATTGAGGACATTGTAGAGGCATTGGTGGTGATCTTTAAGGAGTCACTACTGTCAGGGAGGGTCCCAGAGGCCTGGAAAATGGTTAATGTAACACCCTTGTTTAAGAAGATATGGAAACAGAAGACAGAAACCTTGGCCTAACCTCAGTTGTTATAAGTTTTAGGGTCCTTTATTAAGGATGAGATTGCAGAGTACTTGAAAGTGCATGTTGAAATAGGGTTGAGCCAGCATGGCTTTGTCAAGAAGAAATCATATCTAACAAATCTGTTAGAATTCTTTGAGGATGTAACGAGTAAGTGAGACAAAGGAGAGCCAGTGGACATGATCTATTTGGATTTCCAGAAGCCTTTGACAAGGTGCTGCACAGGACGCTGCTAAAAAAAGAGCCCATGGAGTTAAGGGCAAGATACTGGCATAGATAGAGGATTGGCTGACTGGCAGAAGGCAGAGGTAGGGAGATAGGATTGTTTTCAGGTTGGCAACCAATGACTAGTGGAATTCTGCCAGGGTCTGTGTTGGACCACAGCTATTCACATTATAAATTAGTGATGTGGATGAAGGAACTGAGGGAACTGTTGCTAAGTTTGCAGATGACACAAAGATAGATGGAGGGGCAGGTAGTGTTGAGGTAGCAAGGAGGCTGCAGAAGCACTCGGATAGTCTAGGAGAGTGGGCAAAGAAGTGGCAGACGGAATGTAATATGGAAAAGTGTGAGGTTATGCACCTGATTTGAATAATAGAGGCTTAGGCTATTTCCTAAATGTGGAAAAGCTTTGGAAATCTGAAGCACAAAGGGTCTCAGGAGTCTTAGTTCCAGATTCTCTTAAGATTAATATGCAGGTTCAGTTGGCAGTTAGGAAGGCAAATGCAATGTTAGCATTCAATTCAATAGGGCTAGAATAAGCAGAGATGTACTGCTGATGTTGTATAAGGCTCTGGAATTCCTCATTTGGAATATTCCAAGCAGTTTTGGACCCCATATCTAAGGAAGGAACTGCTGGCATTGGAAGGAGTACAGTGGAGGTTTACAAGAGTGATCTCAGGGATGAAGCGCTTGTCATATGAGGAGTGGTTGAGGATTCTGAGTCTGTATTTGATGGAATTTGGTCAGATGAGGGGGGATCTGATTGAAACTTATTGAATACTGATAAACCTGGATAGAGTGGACATGGAGACGATGTTTCCACTATTAGGAGAGACTGGGACCCAAGGGCACAAAATCAGAGTGAAGGGATGACCCCTTGGTACTAGGATGTGGAGGAATTTCTTCATCTAGAGGGTAGTTAATCTATGGAATTTATTGCTGCAGAGGGCTGTGGAGGCCAAGTCATTGAGTGTTATTAAGACAGAGATAGATAGGTTCTTGATTGGTAAGGGGATCAAAGGTTACAGGGAGAATGCAGGAGAATGGAATTGAGAAACATATCACTCATGATTAAGTGGCAAAGTAGACCAGATGGGCCAAATTGCCTAATTCTGTTCCTGTATCTTATGGTCATATGCTCTAAGAAGGGTCCTAGTAAAGAGATAAACTGACCATGGTTAACTAAGGATGTTAAAAATAGTATCAAATTGATAGTAAAAAGATACATTGTGGCAAAGGTTAGTAGTAAACTAGGGGATTTGGAAAGTTTAAAATGCCAATAAAGATTCTAGAAAATTAAAGAGCAATAAAATATACCATGAAGGTAAACTCACTAGTGATATAAAACAGACAATAGTAACTTAGTTAAGTATAGAGAAAAAGGAAGAAAGAGAGGCCAAAGTGATCATTGGCTTCTTAGAGAATGAGGCTGGGGAAATAATACTAGGGACCCAAGCAATAGCAGAGGATTTGAATAAATATTTTCTTCAGTCTTCATGTTAGAGTTCATCAATATCATTTCAAAAATACTAAGAACTAAGAATGGGTCAATGGGCTGAAAAATGGCAGATGGATTTCAATTTGGATAAATGCAAGGTATTGCATTTTACTACAACCAACAGGGGCAGGACTCATACAATTCATGGTAGGGCCCTGGGTAGTGTGGTAGAACAGAGGGATCTAGGATTTCAAGTAAATAATCCTTTGAAGTTTGACAGAGTGGTTAAAAAGGCATTTAGCGTGCTGGCTTTCATTGCTCAGTCCTTTGAGTATTGGAATTGAAAGTTATGTTGGGGTTGTACAGGACTTTGGTAAGGCCTCTTCTGGAGCACTGTGTCCTGAGGTGGTTGCCCTGTTATGGGAAGGATAGTATTAAGCTAGAGAGGGTTCAGAAGAGATTTATCAGGATGCTGCCAGGTTTGATAAGCTTGAGTTATAAAGAAAGGCTCGATAGGCTAGAACTTTTTTCACTGGAGCATAGAAGGTTGAGAGGTGACCTTACAGGGGTTTATAAAATCATAAACGGCATAGATAAGGTTAATGGTAGGTATCTTTTCCCTATAATGGGGGATTTAAAGACTATGGTGAGAGGAGAAAGATTTAAAGAAGACATGAGGGACAAATGTTTTATACAGAGGGTAGTTCACATGTAGAATGAACGTCTTGACAAAGTGATGGATGCAAGTACAGTTGCAATGTTTAAAGGACATTTAGATAAGTACATGGACAGGAAAGGTTTGGAGGGATATGGGCCAGGAGCAGGCAGGTAGGGCTAGTTTCATTTCGAATATGTTCGGCGTGGACTGGTTAGACTGAAAGGTCTGTTTCTGTGCTGTATGATTCTATAACAAGGGCAAAATGTGGGAAAAGAAAACAATAACTTTCATTCGAGAAAATGTACCATAGAAACCCATGGGGCTAAAGGCCAATAAATTACCAGGATTTGATGTATGGTAGATTCAAGGATATAAAAGGAAATAACTACTCAAACACACTTGTCGTGATCTGCCATGAATCCTTAGATTCTGAAAACTTTTGAGAAGATTGAAAAACTGGCAATGTAACATACTGATCTGAAAAGGGAAAGAACAGGAAACTTTAGGCCACTTAGCTTCACGTGTGACATTGGGAAAATGTTTGAGATCCTTATAACGTACGTGATAGCAGACCATTTAGATATGCTTTATAAAATCTAGCAGAGTCAGTATGGTTTAAAGAAGGCAAAATTATTCTTTACAAATTTATTAGAGTTCTTTGAGGAGGTGGAGGAGGTAACAAGTAGAATAGATAAAGTGGAAGTATGGATGTAATGTATTTGGACTTAGAAAAAAAGTTTGATAAGCTCCTACATTTGGGCTACTTAATAAATTATATTAGAGGTAGTTTTTTGCATAGATTTTCTTATGAGGAGATGGAGTAAATTGGGCTTGTACTCATTGGAGTTTAGAACAATGAAAGGTGACCTTATTGAAACATAGAAAATTTTTCGGGGGCTTGTCAGGATAATGCGGAGAAGTTGTTTCTTCTTGTGGGAGAGTCTATGACCAGGAGACATAATCTCGGAATAAGGAATTACCCATTTAAGGCAGAGGAGGGGAGAGAGCAGGAGTAGATTGTTGAATTAGAAGATTATTCATGATCATGTTGAATGACAGACTGGGCTCAATGGCTGGAATAGCGTATTCTTGTTGTTATTTCTGTGTGTTGTTGTTTCCTTGTAACAATCCAGCCTTTTATGCATGAAGAAGCTTTTTCATCTATCCATGGCGGCAGTTGCTATTACTGTTGTGCCATTTCCTTGGCAGGTTTTGTAAAGTAAGTAGACACATTTACTTCTCTTGTACATTTTTCAACAAAGGCATGACTTTCCTCAAAAGAGACAGGAGATTTCATGAACAGTTTCACCTGAATCCAGGAGTACTGGAAATCTAAGGACCTTGTCGAAACAATCAGCATGAGTGGCAGGTTTCTTCTCTGTCCCTTTATCCTGAAAGAGAAAACCAATGTTTAGAATGCACTGTTGTAGCTTGTCAGCTTCACCTTTGGCATTTTCTTTCTTGGCATATGCAGCTTTTCTTTTCAAAGAAAAGAAGAGTCTGAATTACTATTTTGTTGTCTGAGGGCTTGATTCCTGGCACACCAAGTCGACTTCAGTGTTTCCAGTCTCTACTAAACAAAGAATATTCAAGTCTACACACACAATTCTGTTTATTGTAATGAGTACAAATAACTCTGGTATTGTGGTAATGTAGCATTCACCTGCTCTTTCAATCCAAATGTAATGCCTCTTATGACCCAAAGTTGAGTGGAAGACAGTCTGCGAATCTTTAGCATTTAGCATGGTGTAGCAACAGAAAAAAATTAATATATCTACTCCTGTATCCAGTATAAAATGAGCTTTCTTGCTATTAATCATGACGACTGTATAACAGAATCTGGTTTGAGAATCTGCATCATTAGGGGAGCTGAAATCTTTCAACATATCTGCCATATCCATGTGGGAAGAATTAATCTTGTCCCTCCATGTTCTTTCCTGCTGGAACACTGAGAAATTACTATGATCCCTGCTTAATGTTCTGAGCTGCTAATACAGTTGTGAAATAGTTTCTCTGATGTGACACCTGCAACTGTCTATGAAACTGGCTGGGGTGAGTTTCCAACGGTGGGGTTCCTTACTGGTATGAGCCATATCATTTAGATTAGATTAGATTACTTACAGTGTGGAAACAGGCACTTCGGCCCAACAAGTCCACACCGACCCACCGAAGAGCAACCCACCCATACATTTACCCCTTCACCTAACACTACAGACAATTTATCATGGCCATTTTACTTAACCTGCACATTTTTGGATTGTGGGAGGAAACCAGAACAAACCCATGCAGACACAGGGAGAATGTGCAAACTCTACACAGACAGTTGCCTGAGGTGGGAATTGAACCCAGTCTCTGGCACTGTGAGGCAGCAGTGCTGGCCACTGTGCCACCGTGCTGCCCTGAATTATATTTATAATTCAGTGCAAGCTATGTCAGGAGTCATCAATACTGTATCCCACGTCTAGGCAGAGAAAGCATTGTTGTACCTAGCACTTTGAGGAACTGACGCCAATGTTACTAGCTTAACACTAATGAGGCTATCAATGCTCTGCACAAGAGAATGGGACAAAATAATTGAAGAGGTGCAATCAACTTTTCCTTTTAAGCTAAGAATATATCAAATACAACTACATTCTGGTAAGGTATAGAAGTAAATGCGCAACATGTAATTTTACAATCAGCAGCTAATGGAAGTCAAAATCATTTAGCTGAAGCAGCAGTTCTTATTTCTTACATGCTTGCTGCTGGTGAATTTTTGGAATGCCTGATTCTTCAGCGCCTGCAAGTCACTGATCTATGGCAATATTTTACTCAAAGTACACAGGTGCTTATGCTGGAATTTTGTCATATTCCCTGCTGTGGGCATTGTCTTGCAGTTTTCCAGCTTTTGCATGATACTTTCCTCTCCAATGGCACTGAAGTACATTGCTTCCTGTCACTATTGTACTTCTCTTCAGGACTTTTTCCAATTTTTTAGGGTTGGATTTCTAGGACAGCCTTGCTCTTCGCTCCTGGTACTATGATATCTTTGGACTTGCCTTCATGTGCTCCTTACTACTTGCCTCCAATTCTGTGGATCTCGTCACCATGCAATAAGATGCGAACTACACTCAGAATGAACATTAACCAGTTTTATTAAATGTGTCCACTGTTATGCTTCCAGCTGATGGTAATACTGGGTAAGTCAGATTGCAATGAGAAACCAGGATTTTTTTTTTAGTCATTCAAGGGACATGGGTGTCACTGGCTGGTCAGGATTTATAACCCTTCCCTGGTTGCCCTTGAGAAAGTGGTGGTAAGCTGCCTTCTTAAATCACTGCAGTCCATGCGCTGTAAGTAGACCCACAACTATTAGGGAGGGAACTCCAGGATTTCAACCCAGCTACATTGAAGGAATGGTGATGTATGTCCAAATCAAGATGTGAGAGGTTTGGAGGGGAACTTGAAGATGCTGGTGTTCCCATGTATCTGCTGCCCTAGTCCTTCCTGATGGAAGTGGTCATGGGTTTGGAAGATGTTATCTAAGAATCTTTAGTGAACACCTGCAGTGCATCTTGCACATAGTACACACTGCTGCTACAAAGTGTCAGTGGTAGAGGGAATGAATGCATGTGGATATGATGCCTGTCAAGCATGGTGCTTTGTCATGAATGATGTCAAGCTTCTTGAGTGTTGTTGGAGCTGCACTCATCCAGGCAAGTGGGGAACATTCCATCACACAACCAACTTGCTCCTTGTAGGTGGTTGACACACTTTGGGGAGTCAGGAGATAAGTTAATTGTAACAGTAATCCTAGACTCTGACCTGCTCTTTTAGCCATTATGTTTATTTGTTGAGTCCAATTGAGTTTGTGGACAATTGTAATGACAAAGATGTTGCTAGTGGGGAATTCAGTGATTATAACACTGTAATTTCATTGTTTACTATGATGGTTAGTCATTGAAATATTTATAAAGACTGTCAGTGTTCCTTTAACCAAAGAACATCAAAGATTATTGTGCACAAAGTGAAAAAGCTGGAACGATTTTACATTGTACAAAAACTATTTGAAACAGTCTTATTATGAATATCAGAAATAAATATTCAACACTTTTACACTTAACGTTAACTTTGCAGATACTCAAAATTTTGTGAAGAGTCACCATGTCTCCACTTAAAGAACTTTGTTCCGTTTTCATGGCTGCAAAAGGTTTCTGGAGCTTTGTTTTTATTGAGTGCTAAATCAGCACTGTCAGACTAAACATATAGGTTCTCTGTTCCTGGAGTTTTCTTTTAAGCCATTCAGGACCTTTTCCCCTTCCTGGTCTGTTGAGAGACTGCTAAACCAACAGCATATTTTCATGTTAACCAAAACATTGCTTGACATTCTGGATGGTTCTGTTTTTCTTTGATACTGGACTGTTGTTATTCTAGACAACACCAATTTTTTTTTTACTATTCTACCCTTTCTCTGTAATGAACTGAACTATTTTCCCAAGATCTGTAAATCCTTATTAAAAATGCATGTATCAAACAATTTTCAAACATTTAGCACCACTCATAGAACAATTCTAAACTGAAACTAAAACCATATCTCTGCTTCTTAACATGGTATAGAAATACGAATCAAACATAAAGATATCTAGTTTTGATCTCAAGTTTCCAAATAATAAAAACAATAATAAATAATGATCCTTCAGCACACTAAAAGCAGGGGTATGGTAAGACACATCATCCCTGGAATCCTACAGATTTAGGCTCCGATCCACGTGATCCAGTATCTCTGTATACCAGGTGGTGTCTTGCTGACTTTGCTTTCAGCACGGCAGATCCATTTTCTACTTCTCACATCTTCATGTGTACCCATTTTACATCTCAATATCTCCTTTACCACCATTAGCACTGCCTTTGTCTTTTAATCTTGGCATCCTCACCATCCAGTCCACTCACCCAGCCTGCTGTCAACAGCATTACAACCATACTTTTACAGCCTGTTTCACTTCTGGAGAAAGAGTTGTACTGGACTCAAACTCTTTCACTCTCTACTGATGCTGCCAGACCTGCTGAGGGAATTTCTCCAGCACTTTTTGTTTTCATTTCAGATTTCCAACACCACAGTATTATTTTTATTCACTTCTAATAGTCTTTCCAATTCTAATTTTCTCTGAAACTTGAATATTAATGAATTCCTTTTCCTTGAATGGCATTCAAGTGCTCTGAGGAATAGTGAAATTAATTATAATCCCTTCCTAAGACAGGGGAAGTAATCATTTATTCCCAAAGGAATTCTTAGATTTCACCCTCATACTCTAACCTTATTGCATCCATTTCTCTGTTATCTTGTCCACCATTATGCTTTCATCAGTACTTTATATCATTGTCAACTGACTTAATCTAGTTGCCATGTCAATGAAGTACAAAATGATTTTTTTCCCTTCTCCTATATTTTCACATCCATTGTTACAACTTTATTAAATTATCTTATATGGGAAACTCATTGTAGGCTATTGTCTTGTTCTCCTATCTAATTTTCTATATATATATATATATCATTGGTTTCTCTTCCATAAAAGCTTAGCACCCTCATCATCCTTGGGTCCTGTAAACTTTAGTAGAATTTAAAACCTGTGGCAAGGTGAATAGACAAACCACAAATGTAGATTTCAGATAATTAGCACTTTATCCTTTAAATTCCAATCTCTTAATGCCAATAACACCCGATTGATATTTTTATGAGAGAATTGTTGAAGGAATACAGTGATGTTGGTTGTGTAAATTGTAAGTCTGCTTTGTCCTGGATGGTATCAGATTTCTTGAGTGTTGGAGCTGTGTGCATGAAGTGGGGAATTAGGGACAATTTCATTACAATCCTGACATGTGTCTTGTAGATGATGGACAGACTTATAATATTTGTTATGAGGAAAAATTGGAATTTGAAGAGAGGTTTAATTGAGATGTAGAAAATCATCAAAGGCACACATAAATTATCAAAATAACCTATTTCCTTCAGCAAATGGTTAATGACCAGGGCCATGCATTTAATGTAATTGATAGAAGTGTTGGAGAGATAAGAGCTTGATGTCATAGGGATCTGGAAATCACAGTCTGAAAGGTCAAATTTAGAATGCAGGATGGACTAAGAGCTGTAAAGTGAAATTTGGCCAGTTTTTTTCATCAGCACTGGCGCAATGGGCTAAATAAAAATAGAAAGTGTTGGAGAAATTCAGCAGGTCAATCTGTGGAGAGAGAGAGTCAAAGTTGATGTTTTGAGTCTAATGTGACTCTTTTCCTGAAGCTTTATTTTTATTTCACATCGACATCTGAAGTTTATGTTTTTATTATGGAGGGCTAAATCACTTGCTTCTCGGTTGTATAGTTTCACAATTTTATGAGCCAGATATCTTGTGTTAGGTCACAGATAATACCATTGAACGGTGGAACAGGCTCAACCAGCTAATTAGTCTGTATTTGTTGCTATTTTCATTGCTGATATAAACAGTCCAGGTACACAGTGAATAGAATGCACGTCTGTCGCGCATGTGAGAACCCCTAAAACTAAAAATGTTGAAAATGATACATATTAAATGGAATCGAGAGTATAGTGCTGGAAAACACAGCAGGTCAGATCTGCTGTGCTTTTCCAGCACCACACTCTCGACTCTGATCACTAACATCTGTCGTCCCCACTTGCTCCTATATTAAATGGAGAACAAGAAAACACAAACAGGTTATTTCAGCACCGCATGGAAATCGGGTCAGCGCTGCTGCGAATTTATTTAATAATTTCATCATGGAGTTACTTAACCGAAAACATTGATAAATAGCCTCTCTCGGTCGTACTATTAAAGATCACAATACATCAGGTGTCCGAAAAGTACAACTTTACCCAAGTACTCATTTGTACTAAGCATCGATTGGTACAAATATATTCTCAACAAGTAATATTTGTATAAAGGCTCTGTCAAGAACGTTTTTGCAAGGTCAGCGAACAAAGTAACTTTGAGGAGGTTGAACATTTCACAGTCAACCTCTTACTACCAGATATTTTCAGTAGTGAAAATCTTGAACATTACTACACAGATATGAAAGTGCTAGGATTTGAAGCCGAGTCTCTAAGGTAGGTACACTATCACTGTATCATCAGAGGCTGGATGTAGCCAGTTAGCCTATTCCCTACTTCCCCTTGAGCAACTTGCTCAGGTTCTACCTGAGCGGAGCCACTTCCTATCACTGAGCCTACTCCACCAGGTGAGAGTAGGAGACAGGTGCCCTCTTGCACATGCTCAGTTCCGTGTTTGCCGCGGCGGCCTTTCCAGACGGCGCATGCCCAGAGAGGACTGGATGTTCCTTATTTATGGGGGAGGTGATTCGCGCGCCTGCCCAGTGCAGGACGGATTGTGTTGGAGCAGTGTGCGCATGCGTAGTGCCGCGCGGTCCGGGTTCCACACTCACCTGGTTCCGCGCGCTGCCCGTCCGGGCTTTCGGGGATAGGTTCATTCCGACAGCCCGGGGTCGCGCGCTCTCAGTGCACTGCCTCCCGTGGCGTAGCAGTAGCTGTAGCTGCAAGTGTCGGTCAGTCCGGTCTTTCCAGCAGCCGGGGTGGGTGAGACAGACTGAGGAACACCAACCCCGGCGAAGATGATGAGGTTTCTGCGGAGGACGTTTGGGCGCCGCTCTGTCCGCCGCTACACGGATGAGCGGGATGGTGGAAGAGGAGGCGGGAGCGCCGCAGTTCGGGACCTGGGCACTGTTGCTGGCGCTGGGGTTCGGTCTTCCACACCTGTTCCCAGTGGCACCATGGTACACATCCCTGCAGCAGGCAACAGCAAGTCGATCCTGACCTGCAAAGTGCAGCTTTTGGATGGTACAGACGTCAGTGTGGAACTGCCGGTGAGTTTGCAGAATGCCTACTGATCCACCTGTACCAAGTTAGAAATGTGCCTAGTTAAACTCGTACCCACCTAGAAGTGTGTGCAGTTTGAAACTGGACATCCATCTGTCTGGGCCGAGAATGAGCTGAGATCTATGCCTTGGTTGAAGTGAAAGCTCATACACAGGATAACTCATTCGTCCCTATATCTTATGTTTGAGGACCTGTATTGTTTAGAGTTGGTTTCTTTTATGTGTCTTTGCTCTCGATTGTTTACACCACTTGTGCGATTGTGCTTGAATTCTGCGAACATCATATTTAAGAAACGTAGGTGAACACTTCGGGGAGCGAGCAGTTTCTCGGTGAACTGATGGGTAAAGATAGTTCAAGCAGGAAGACAGAGGACAAGCACGACTATCTCTTGCTTTGAATCATGTTTATCTATTCCATGCTGCGCTGTTTGATCGTTAGATCTAACTACGGTCACGCTTCCCTTTCATTTTGCCCACTTTATAAAATCAGTTTCATGGAAACGTAAATGTACTAGGAAAATATTTGTGCGTGTCGATAGCCTGTGGGGAAGAACGTAAATAAATCTGCACATGCATCGAATAGTATAAAACTGGACAGCAAGCAAGAATAAACAGTGAAAGAGAGACTGCCATGAGGTTTGTAAGCTAAGAATGCCGCTTAAGTGAATAAATCTAATCATAAGTAGGATGTATTTCTCATTCACATTTTATGTACAGCGTCTGAATTACCGATCTTCGCTTTCACAGCCAAAATAAGTGTACATAGAGTGGAATTTTTTTTAAAGTCTCGAACCAGTGATCAATTTTAGGTTTAAAGTTCAGGGATGGCTGTAAAGTGATGTTAGTAGAGTCTTCACTGTGTAAATAAGGTACAACAGAACCGCACACGGAAGTTGACTGTGATGGACATAAAAGAGGCTTGACCGAAACTGCCTGTCAATTAGTTTCAGTGAGCTGCGATGATGAGTTATCAATTTCACATTTGATCAGTCTGTTGCTGAGTTATAAACCTACGACGAGCGAACGCGGCACCAACATGTCGTATTACTTCGATGTTTATTGTGCCGCTTTTGTGTGTTGTTTTCCTGCTTTGATTTTTCGAAGTGATTTGTTTCTGGCTCTTCGGGAATCGGTGACGTGAAAAATTGTGCCGATGAAAATTAATCGTCTCCAGAATTACTTTGTCCACATTGTACATTGATTCGCAACGATTTTTCAATCGCAAAATGTGTCTGAGGCTCTATCCCTAAAATAAGCCTGTGTTCGTTGAACTAAACGTGGGTGGGGTAAGAAGCAGGTTTATTGTCTTTGTTTATATTTCTCAAACCAATCTTCTGTGGAAACACCCCAATATTTTAACTCTTTAGTTACTGGTCGCGTCGCTGATATCTGGGTAGAGAATGCAATTGCTGAATGTGAGCGGGAGGCTATCTGATTTCATGCGGGTTCCACTTGATAATTTCAGACAATTTCACTGTTTGGTCGATTTTGAACCTAGTGTCCAGGGGGAGGGATGAATTGATCACTGGTCATAATTATTGGCTCCAGTAAAACCTGCTAATAACTTTCAACATTTGAAATAACAAATTATCAAACCAAGACCAATTGTTTATATAAAATAAAAAGTTCTCTCCATAGTAAGTGGAGAACATTTGACTAGAGTTAACCCCTTGGATTTGTTAGAAATTTGTGCACTTGAGTGGCTGAATATGAGGAAGATGCAATGTTTTCACTTAATTGTGATCAGAAGTTGAAACTAGGATAACTAGATCTAGTAATGAGCTAGTTTAATTGATTTAAGAATTTAACAATAAATGCATTGATCTCCCAGCCATCATAATGTGATATACTTCACTGATTAGTTTCTCTTGGCCAAATCTGATAAGGTTACTAAGTTTCCAGGCTTTCATGCTGCGAACTTGAACAAATGAGACAGACTGATGATTGCAAACTAGTCAAGACTGTTTTGGTAAAACAAGCGAATGGTGGAAGGCATCGAACAAAAAAATTTAACTCCATGTGGACCATTGTATATTCCTAAAGAGCAAGAGCTCTGCTTCCAGCTAAGATCAAGAAAAAGCAGTGAGAAATAGCCATGGGAAGAGCACAAAATTACAAATACTAGTGATCTGACAGAGATAAAGCACAGCAAAGGAATTGCAAATAAAAAGAAGGAATGAACAATTGTCTTGTGCTAGTCTTCACAGAGAGAATAATCTGACTGTCCTGAGAAATAAATTGTGAAACAAAAGTGATGTAACACATTTGAGACAAAAAATGGTATTAGCAAATATAATGACATTAAAGACCAAAAGATCCTGAGGATCTCATGGTTTCCACGCCAGCATTTGAAGGAAATGAGTGATAAAATTGCAAGTTCTTTACCAGAATCTTCCAAAGTGTGGGGAAAGTTGCAATTCCATTTTTTTTTAAAAAGGTGTATGTATGAGAGAGAGAGAAACCCAAGAAATTATAGCCTCTCATTTACTGTAGGGAAATTATTGAACACTATAATTGAGGGCAGAGTGACTTGGAGGAAACTGAACAGATATGAGACAGCCAACATAGTGTAAAGGGAGGGCACATTTAATTAACCTCCTTTGGATTTTGTTTGAGGAAGGAATCATAGTTGTAAAATGCATAAAGGAATGTCTGTGGATGCATTTTACATGCATGTCAGAAGGCATTCAGTCAGGTTCCACATGAGATTGCTCATTAAATTAAAATTGAAGGCAGCTTATTCATTTGATTGAGGTAAGTTGTGTGATAGTAGATAGAAAGCAGGGCTAATGGTTATATACTCAAATTTGGGGAAAAAATGACTATTGGTGTCCCATTGGACTATTGGTTGGAGGGGATCCAATCTAAATGATCATGCTGCATAATAATCTGCTCTGTATAAAAATGATTTTAATACTTTCAAGAAAATTAGTAATTCGTTGGAGTTACACTTTGAGGATATAGACAGTAACTAAACAGATCAGAAAAGGCAGAGAAAGACAATAAATGTGATTGCACAAGCATTCTAGTGCATGCCAATGGAACTGCTTTTCATATGGTTAAACATTATGTATGCCATTCACAGGCAATCAGTTCACAGATTGCATCCAATACAAACAGCCATTGGTCAAATCAGTGTTACAGTATTGCACCATGTTTAGATTCCATATGCTCAATGCAGATTTCTGTTTTAATTGAATAGTCCCATAAACAGATATATATTCTCTCCCATTCTTTTATGGAGCACTGACATGAATGCAGTGCTCTTTGGAATATTTTACTGTGCAAACTTGACCTGTGCAAACTGTTGAATTTTTCATTACTATTTAATCATACAAGAAATTTTCAGTATTGCATCATGGTATAAGATTTAAGCAAGTTTTACCGACTGTCAGAAGCACACCAACAAGAGATTAAATAAACAGAAAATGCTGAAAATACCTAACAGGCCAGGCAGCATTATGACACTTGCCAACTACTGGATTTGAAATTGAATGCACTTGAGTATCACAGCAGTTGACATTCTGCTAAAAGAGGATCTGATACCACAGGAAATCCATGGCAACTGAGGTGCTCATCACTTTGCAGAATGCCAAGTATTTGGGAACATTAAGGTGGACATCTTTTTGTTATTTGTGTGGGATAAACATAAACTGCTATTTTATTCCGAGGATTAGGCAGTATTTTCTTTCTCTCTCTTTTCATTGTCCCCTTGTGAATTTCTGTCTTGTCTGCAGAAGAGAATATTTTGGTCCCATTTTTGAGAGTCATGAAATTAAGTACTGTGGTGTATAATGTTACAAAGAGATGCTGATAGATTAAGTGATAACAGATGGATTTCTGTGTAGATAAGTGTGAGATCATCTACGTTGGATCAAAAGTGGATTTAGAGTCATAGAGATGTACAGCATGGATACAGATCCTTTGGTCCAACCCTTCCATGCCAACCAGTTATCCCAACCCAATCTAGTCCCACCTGCCAGCACCCAGCCCATATCCCTCCAAACCCTTCCTATTCCTACACCCATCCAAACGTCTCTTAAATGTTGCAATTATATTAGCCTCTTCCACTTCCTCTGGCAGCTCATTCCATACATGTACCACCCTCTGTGTGAAAAAGTTGCCCCTTGGATCTCTTTTATATCTTCCCCTCTCACCCTAAACCTATGCCCTCTAGTTCTGGACTCCCTGACCCCAGGGAAAAGTTTGCCTATTTACCCTATCCTTGCCCATCATAATTTTGTAAACCTCGATAAGGTCACCCCTCAGCCTCCGCTCCAGGGAAACAGCCCCAGCCTGTTCAGCCTTTCCCTATAATTCAAATCCTCCAACCCTGGAAACATCCTTGTAAATCCTTTCTGAACCCTTTCAAGTCTCACAATATCTTTCTGATAGGAAGGAGACCAGAATTGCATGCAATATTCCAACAGTGGCCTAACCAATGTCCTGTACAACCGCAACATTACCTCCCAACTCCTGTACTCAATACTCTGACCAATAAAGGAAAGCATACCAAACTCCTTTTTCACTATCCTATCTACCTGCGACTCCACGTTCAAGGAGCTATGAACTTGAACTCCAAGGTCTCTGTTCAGCAACACTCCCTAGGACCTTACCATTAAGCGTATAAGTCCTGCTCTGATTTCCTTTCCCAAAATGTAGCACCTCGCATTTATCTGAATTAAACTCCATCTGCCACTTCTCAGCCCATTGGCCCATCTGGTCAAGATCCTGTTGTAATCTGAGGTAATCCTCTTCACTGTCCACTACACCTCCAATTTTGATGTCATCTGCAAACTTACTTACTGAACCTCTTGTGCTTGCATCCAAATCATTTATGTAAATGACAAAAAGTAGAGGGCCCAGCACCGATCCTTGTGGCACTCCACTGGTCACAGGCGTCCAGTCTGAAAAACAACCCTCCACTACCACCCTCTGTCTTCTACCTCTGAGCCAGTTCTGTATCCAAATGGCTAGTTCTCCCTGTATTCCAAGAGATCTAACCTTGCTAATCAGTTTTGGGAGGCCCAAAATCGTGGAGTTCCAAAAAAATGAAGAAATCCATGCACATAGAGTCAGAGTCATAGAGATGTATAGCATGGAAACAGACCCTTCAGTTCAACTCCTCCATACCGACCAGATATTCCAACCCAATCTAGTCCCATCTGCTTGCACCAGCCCATATCCTTCCAAACCCTTCCTATTTATGTACCAATCAAGATGCCTTTATATGTTAGAAATCAGATAACACCAGGTTATAGTCCAACAGGTTTAATTGGAAGCACTAGCTTTCGGAGCACCGTTCCTTCATCAGGTGGTTGTGGAGGACATAATTGTAAGACAGAATTTAAAGCAAAAGTTTAGTGTGATGTAACTGAAATTATGCACTGAAAAATACCTTGATTGTTTGAGTCTTTCATCTGTTAGAATGACCATGATAGTTTCACTTCTTTCTTAGTGAGCGGCACGGTGGCACAGTGGTTAGCACTGCTACCTCACAGCACCAGAGACCTGGGTTCAATTCCTGTCTCAGGTGACTGACTGACTGTGTGGAGTTTGCACATTCTCCCCCTGTCTGTGTGGGTTTGCTCCGGTTTCTTCCCACATTCCAAAAATGTGCAGGTCAGGTGAATTGACCATGCTAAATTGCCCATAGTGTTTGGGGCAGGGGTAAATGTAGGGAAATGGGTCTGGGTGGGTTGTGCTTCGGGTCGGTGTGGGCTTGTTGGGCCATTTCCACACTGTGTAAGTAATCTAGTGTAATATGTAAATCACAAAACCTTTTTATAAAAGTTACATTCTCAGGTTAACTGTAACAATTGGTGTTAGCCAGATAGTATGTTGAAGGTGTTAGCCTCCTGTGTTCCCTGTCTGTGCCATAATGTTTAGACTGATTCTAACCTAAAAAAGTGAGTTAATGGAGTCTTACATGGATTCATGCAGTTTTTGAGCAAAGTACAATGTAACTCTGCAAATACAAATTCACCTCACAAACGTATATGCATGTGTGTGCATGTGGGTTTTTTGTGTGTATGTCTGTCTGCCTGGGTTGGGTGTCTCTGTGTGTGTCTCTGTGTGTGTCTCTGTGTGTGTGTGTGGTCACCTGTAGTGTGACATGAGCCCGAGGCCCATCCTATGGGTACGGAACTGCTTGGCCACTTTTCGCTGCTGCTTGTCCTGAATTCTACCTTGGAGGTTGGTCACCCGAAGGTCTGAGGTAGAATGTCCTGGACCGCTGAAGTGTTCCCCAACTGGGAGGGAACACTCCTGAGGGAACACTGATTGTTGTGCGGTGCCCATTCATCCATTGCAGAGCTTTTGCTCGGTTTCCCCAATGAACCATGCCTCAGGGCATCCTTGCCTGCAACGTATAAGATATTCAACTGTATGACTCTCCACCACTTCCTCTGGCAGCTCATTCCACACATGCACTGCCCTTTGCATGGAAAAGTTGCCCCTTAGGTGTTTTTCATCTTTCCTCTTTCACCCTAAACCTATGCCCTCTAGTTCTGGACTCCCCTGTCCCAGGGAAAAGACCTTGTCTATTTGCCCTATCCATGCCCCTCATAATTTTATAAACCTTTATACGGTCAGCCCAAAGTCTCCGACGCTCCAGGGAAAAAAGCCCCAACCTACTCAACCTCTCCCTATAGCTCAAATCCTCCAACCCTGGCAACATCCTTGTAAATCTTTTCTGAACCCTTTCAAGTTTCACAACATCCTTCCAACTCCTGTACTCGATACTCTGACCAATAAAGGAAAGCATACCAAACGTGTCTTCACTGACCTATCTACCTGCAACTCTACTTTCAAGAAGCTATGAATCTGCACTCCAAGGTCTCTTTGCTCAGCAACACTCTCTAGGACCTTACCATTAAGTGTAGAAGTCCTGCAAAGATTTGCTTTCCCAAAATGCAGCATCTTTATCTAAATTAAACTCCAACTGCTGCTCCTCAGCCCATTGACGCATCTGATCAAGATCCCTTTATAATCTGAGGTAACCTTCTTCACTGTCCATTACGCCTCCAATTTTGGTGTCATCTGCAAACTTACCAAATATACCTCTAATGCTCACATCCAAATTCATTTATATAAATTACAAAATGTAGTGGACCCAGCGTCGATCTTTGTGGCACTCCACTGGTCACATGTCTCCAGTCTGAAAAAACAACCTCCACCACCACTCTCCTGTCTTCTCCCTTTGAGCCAGTTCTGTATCCAAATGGCTAGTTCTCCCTGTATTCCATGAGATCTAACCTAGCTAACCAGTCTCCGATGGGGAACCTTGTCGAACGCCTTACTGAAGTCCATATAGATCGTGTCTACTGCTCTGCCCTCATCAATCCTCTTTGTTACTTCAAAAAAACTCAATCAAGTTTGTGAGACATGATTTCCCACACACACAACCATGCTGACTATCCCTAATCAGTCCTTGCCTTTCCAAATACATGTAAATCCTGTCTCTCAGCATTCCCTCCAACAACTTGCTCACCACTGATGTTGGGCTCACCAGTCTCTCGTTCCCTGGCTTGTCCTTACTACCTTTCTTAAACAGTGGTACCACGTTAGCCAACCTCCTGTCTTCCAACACCTCATCTGCGACTATTAATGATACAAACATCTCATCAAGATAGATTGATTAGAAAGTAATAGCCAAGTACAAAACGTACTCAAGAAGAGGTATTGCAATATTTGCTTTTGTAATGAGAGATCTACACAGGAGAGGAAGAGTTTTGCAATTATGTACAATGCTGTCTTTACCATGCAGTTCTGGGCACTGCATTTTAGAAAAAAATACATTTCCTTTGGAAGGAGTGCAGTGCAAATTCATGAGAATGCTTTTAGCATTAGGTTGTGAAAACAATTGTATAGGCTAGACATGATTTTTAAAAATTCATTTTTAGGACTTGGGCATGGCTGGGTAGCCAGGATTTATTACCTATTCCTAACAGCCCTTGAGAAGGTGCTGATGAGTTGCCTTTTTAAACTGCTGTAGTTTGTATACTGTAGGCTGACTCATTATGTCGTTGGAGAGAGGAAATTCCATGAGTTGACCCAGTGACCTTGAAGAAACAGTGAAATATTTCCAAGTCAGGATGATTAGTGGCTTGGAGTGGAACTTGCAGATCGTGGTGTTTTCATGTATCTGCTGCTCTTGGCCTTCTAGATGGAAATGGTCATGGGTTTGGGAAGTGTTGATAAAGATCTTTGAATTTCTGCAGTACGTCTTGCATATGGTACACAATACTGCTCTGGTTTGTTTTTGGGAGGGGGAAGCAGGTAGAGGGAGGATTGTTGTTGTGTGGGGGGAGGTAGTGGTGATGGTGTTGGTGGTGGAAGTGGTGCTTCTGGCTGTAATGCGAATCAAGCAGCTGCTTTGTCCTTAATGCTGTCAACTTCTTGTGTTGTTAGAGCTGCAGCCATCTGGGCAAGTGAGGAGCCATCACACTTCTCACTTGTGCCTTGCTGATGGTGGACATACTTTGGGAATCAGGTAAGTCACTCAGTGTGTCATTCCTAGCCTCTGAGCCCTTGTAGCCACTGTTTTTATGTGGCAAGTCCAGTTGAGTTTCTGGTCAATGTAACCCCCAGGATGTAAGTAGTGGGGGATTCAGTGATAACACCTTTTTGAATGTCAAGGGACGATGGTTAGGTTGTCTCATACTGGAGGTTGTCATTGCCTAGCATTTGTGTGGAGTGAATGTTACTTGCTACTTGTCAGCCCAAGCTTGGATATTGTCCAGATTTTGTTGCATTTGAACATTGCATTTATATCTGAGGAGGCATATGTGGTGCTGAACATTGAAATCATCAGCGAACGTCCTCAATTCTGACCTAATGGTGGAGGGAAAATCATTGGGGAAGTAGCTGAAGATATTTAGGGCTAGGACACCACCCTAAGGTACTTCTGCTGAGATGACTGACCTCCAACAACCATAACCATCTTCCTGTGTGCCAGATGCGACTTCAACCAGTGGAGATTTTACCTGATTCTTATTGTTGCCAGTTTTGCAAGGGCTCTTTGAAGCCGAACTCAATTGAATGCAGCCTTATTGTGGACGGCTGAAATTGTCACCTCAGCCCTGGAATTCTGCTCTATTTTCCATGTTTCAACCAAAGCTGCAATGAGGTCAGGAGCTGAATGGCCCTGGTGAACCCAAACTGGGTATCACTGAGCATGTGCTGCTTGATAGTACTGTTGATGACACCTTTCATCGCTTTACTGATGATTGAGTGTAGACTAATGGTTCAGTAATTGCCTAGGTTGGATTTTGTCCTGCTTTTTTGGGGGGGGGCATACCTTGGCAATTTTCCACATTTTGTTAGCTAGATGCTAGTGTTGTAAATGTACTTGAACAATTTGGCTAGAGGAGCAGCAAGTTCTGGGGCGCAATCTTTCCGTACTTGGTATGCAATAAAGGTTATTGGTGATTTGAGGAGGATCGGTAATACTTTAAAATGAGTTTATGTGGTTAGATAGATGGGACTGTTTTCCAGTAATGGAAAATTTTAGCACGCAAGTAGCTTTTAAAATTCAACGGCAAGGCATGTAGAGGCAAAGTTCTTGATACCAAAGATGCTGAAAGTGAACCCACAACAGTCAGCAAGTGGTAGCTCAATTAATAATAAAAAATGTTTGTTTGCTTGCTAGCCTGGGACTTAAGATGTGGAGCTAAGGCAACTGATGGAGTTGCAATACAGGTCAGCCATGGTCATCTTGAATGATACAAAAGCCCAAAGATAGGATGCCATTCTTGTACCTATTGGTATTTCATTGACTCTCACGTGATAATCCCTATTTGCTATTTCTTGCTACTGAACCACTTAGTGTTCTGCAGAGTAGTTGTTCTGGTTTGTTTTCTATTGATTTTAGTATCAAGATTATGGTGTGATTGATGCCATTGTGCCCGTGATAATGGGCCAGTCTTATGAAGTACTTAAAACTTTCTTTTGAGATCCCTGCTATTCCTAGTCAGTGTTTTTGCAGTGGTTACCTACTTTTTAAATATCAACATCACAATGGTGCTGCTCTACTTGCAAAAATGGTTTGACAGTGGAAACTTTTTACTGAAAAATAGCGTTCAGGAAATATGTTCTGTTCTTCAGTGCATTTTATTGGAAGAGGAAAGGAAAAAATAATAGCAAATTCTGAGAATGTATATTTTGTTATAAATATTCCTGGAATATTCATTACAGTTGAAAACTTTTGGAATTTGTTTCTAGAGTGTTGTGTTATGCCTTTCTTGCCATGTTTTGCTACATAGAATTATCACACAGTCCTTGCACAGAAGGAAACCATATGGCTATTGTGCCTGTTCCAGCTTTCTCATCTGTGGTGCCTATTCTAATGCCATTTCACTGTGCTTTTATTGTAACCTTTTGATATTTTCATCAAGTGTTTATCTAGTTGTCTCTTAAATGTGGTAATTGATGTAGCTTTAATAGAATCCAAACTCAGCTGTGCCACTAGGGTGAAATGCCAAACATGTCTCCATGCAAGGGAAGGAAAATTTAGGTTGGTCATCTTCCACCCTGATGCAGTTTGACTATTCAAGAGGCATACTGAAGGTTGCATTGTGTTGGAATTGCTTTGTTCTTTTTCCCTCCAAAGTGAAATCACTTGGTCTGTATCTGGGGTGAAAGCATGAAATTTGAAAAGCAAAACTGCTCATCAGATGTTAAGTAAAATGATATGAACAGGCTTATTTTATAGGTTTTAGAACTTTACATTTAATTGTGAATTGGATTCTTTAATAGCAGTGAACAAGTAATACATTTATTGTAAGCGATACATTATTCAATGCATTACAAAGTTGAAGCAGGTATGAGTGCTTTCAATATATAGCATACTTATTACTGTAATTTCCAAAGGATTGTAGCCAACTCATTGCAAGTTCTTGTTAGCTATAATGTGGATTGTAAATTGTAGATTGCTTATTTTCCTTGCAATCTGTAGTATATGACCTAAATATTGTTTTTGTATTTAGAAAAATGATGAAAATTGTTTTGATAACCCATACTTGCAGGTTGGGTGTTCGTTTTTTTAGAAGTAGCACACAATTGCTGTGAACCACTCATTTAACTGTCCTTTTTGGATTGATCCATACAGTATAAATCCTAATTGAAATTTGGAAATGAAGAAAATGTCAATTTATGCAGGTTATTGATCATGCAGGTAAATTAGCAACATGATGGTTCCATTGTATAATTGGATGTTAATTGTTGCTGCCATTTAAATTATAAGCTATCAATATGCTTAAGAGCTAACAAGTTAGTTGGTGGATCACTCAGTTTTGGTTCTGTAACATTGCTACTAGTAACCACGTTTCCCTTTAGTATTGCTCCTGGTATTTTAAAAAATGCATGACGGATTGAGGTTTCAGTTCAGCTAGTTTTCCAGCTTTGCAGTTATGCACTGTCAGACCTAATGTGTTTTGAACAAATGTCACTGCTGTTTCAAAAGACCATAAAATCATTCATCTGTAAAGAAAGTAGGCTTGATGTTACAAGATGCATAAAAAAAGTCACATCTTGTCTTATAATGTAGAACTTGGCTGTTTTTATATCTGCATCAACATTGTTATTTTCAACAGCACATATGAACTGATAAAATCAAGTAAGAGTGAAAGGGTTTGAACTAGTTGCTATCACAGATATGTCGTTGCAAAGGGACTAAGATTGGGAACCAAATATTTCTGAATGCTTTTTTTTTTGGAGAAGTTGAACAGTAGCTTGGAGTTTTGTAGGAGGGGGACAGTGGTGGAATGAAATTGGTGTTGTGATGGCTGTGCCACACTCATTTACCAGTGAAGATGAGCTATGTAGTAGGGAGAAAGGATTTTAGTTTCGAAAATCAAGTAATAGAATAAAAAGCAAAATCATAAATTGCTGGAAAAGTTCAGGTCTGGCAGCATCTGTGGAGAGAAAGAGTTAACATTTCAGTTCCAGTAACCCTTTTTCAGAAAAAGAAATAGAATAAGTTTGGGTGGAGCTGAGAGAGAATCAGAAATCAGTGTGTATAAGTCACTAAAGAAAATTGGTTGTATCAGGCACTGCATAAATAATATTGCATGTAGCAAGGATTAGCAGTGCAGGTATCAAGGGTAATATCGTAATAATGAAAGACTTTACTTTTCACATTGATTTAAAAAGTCTGTGTTTCAGTAAGGAGGAGAAGCTCAAAATATAAATTGGCCTTCTAGATCATGATGTTGAGGAACCCACTTGGGATTAGTTTGTTTATGATCTAATATTGTGCAGTGGTAAAGGGGGTTCCAGGGATAGTGTTCATAAAATGTTTAAGTCAGGAGTGGAAGCAGGAAACAGAAGGTACAAACAAATCTTTTTGGAAATATTGATAAACTAAAAGTCAAGTGAGAATGATAGACTTAAAAATGATTATTGGTAAAGAAATAATACAGGAGAAATTTTGGGTCTGAAAGTTCACAGATACCCTGGATCCATCAACGTGCATCTTAATGTTTTAAAACAGTAAATGCATTGATTCTAATTGTACAGAATTCCCTGTAGTCTTGAATAGTCTCTATAGGTTTGTTTCATTTAAGAAATGAAGTTGGAAGAAAATTCAACTGTACGTCAGTGTATTATCAGTAGAGAAAGTGTTGGAATCTATACTTAGGAATGTGGTTACCAGATACTTACAAAATCATGATTTTGAGTTAACCCTGGTTTCTGACAGTGAAATAACTGACAGATGTTTAGGTTTTTGAGGGTGTAATTTATTGGGTATACTCAACCTGGTTGGCCAAAATATATCAACTGTAAGCCCTTCTAACTTTACTTTGGCAGGCTGTAAGAACAGAAGAATGTCCTTGGCCAGGGTTAAAAAGGAGTGGAAACCCATAGGTCAGCCTTTTTATTATAAAAGCACTAGACTATAAGAGTAAAGAATTACCATTTTATGCAGAGCCTTGTTATGACCACATCTATAGTTTCATGCACAGATTTGATCATTTTTCAAAATGGGATATACTTGTTTGGATATAATGCAGTTTTTGTAGACTGCTTCAATGAAGGAATTGTATAATGAGAACAGGTGGAGTGCACTAGCCCTATATTTCTAAGAACTTAGAAGCATGAAGATAATTTAATTGAAATATATAACATTGTAATAATGTTTAACGCATAGATGTTAGAAAGAATTGCCCTGGTTTCACAATCTAAGAACTAAGCTATAAGGGTGTGGAATGTCCTGCCTGCAACAATAGTGGACACGCCAACATTAAGGGCATTTAAATGGTCATTTGGATAATCTTATGGATGATAATGAAATAGTGTAGGTTAGATAGGCTGTAGATTGGTTTCACAGGTTGGCACAACATCGAGGGCCGAAGGACCTGTACTGCGCTGTAATATTCTTCTATGTTCTAACGGGAATCCAGAGTTTCAGAATAAAAGGTTGCCATTTAGTACTCTGGTAAGGACTACTTCACACAGAGCATTGTGGATCTTAGAGTTAATGGTAGTTGTCTTTTCCCTAGGATGGGGGATTTCCAAACCAGGAGGTGCATTTTTATGGTGAGAGGAGAGAGATTTAAAATACAGTAATAGGGGCAAATTCTTTTAAAGTGTGGTGGTATGTAGAATGAACTTTGAGGAAGTGGTGGATGTGGGTACAATTACAATGTTTAAAAGACATTTGGATAAGTACATGAATACAAGAGGCCTGGAGTGATATGGGCCAGGAGCAGGCAAGTGGGATTAGTTTAGTTTGGGATTATGTCCGGCATGGACTGGTTGGACAGAGGAATCTGACTCTGACCCAATGTTAGTTTATTCAAGGCAGTCTCAATACATTTTTTTGGACATCATAGAAATTGAGGAACTTGGAGAAGTTTGGGGTGGTGGAGTTGAAGTAGAAAATCCATCTTGATCTTATTGAATAACTGATCAGGGCTGAAGGCCTGATCTTCAGCCCACTCTCACTAATTATGTATATTTAAGTTCTCATTTTTCAACTGTTTTGAATGCTAAACCCATTTAATGATTTATATTACATTAAAAAATTCAAAGTTTTTACATGAATCAAATCCCCTATCTTTTGATCTTGGAGTAGAATCAAGTCATATGAGTGGATGGATTATATCTGGAAAGCATGTGCTGTTGACAATAGGATACCACCTTGGCCTTTGGAGCTCTGATCTTCATTGTTTTGGCAAGCTTTTAAGATTATTAATAATTATGAATTATTTTATTCCAATTAAAAGTAGACTCAAACCAAACATCAAGTATAGGCCTTCTTTGTTCAGCAGTATAGACCTGTTTGCGAATACAAATTGAAGAAAATTATTTATTGTTACTAAAATTGGAGACTTCAGCATAAATTTATATGATTACCTTTGCCACAGAGTTTTAAACTTTTGCCAAAATGCTATCAATGGCTGCATATGGGATCTGCCATATGCAATAAAATTGGAAATATAGATAACAGTACGGATGTAACAATTATGGTAAACATGAACTGTTGAATGTTGATTTCCATAATCTGATTGTACCTGTGATCTTTCATGGACTAAAATCTTTTTTAAAGAAACATGCAACTATTATGCTGCATTGTCACCTGACCACACGTTGAGACAAGGTTTGGGAGATTCATTGTAAAATAAGCAAAGCTGTCTGTACTGAGATTTACTGTTTCTACATAAGTGTTAAAGCTGGGCAGCTGCATCAGTGTTGACAAATTCATTTCTCCTGTTTTAATTCACGTGTGAATGATAATTTCGCATAATAGGAGTTCAAAGATTTGCCTGCCAGTTAGCCACTTGGAAAAACAATGGAGCTAGACCCAAGAATATACAGAGGAACCTCTACTATTATCCGAAGGACACGGGCGGGGAATATTTCATTCGGATAATCGAATGCCGGGTAACAGTTTAACCAAGCATCAGGACCTTGGAATCTTGTTTGGATAATCTGAAATTTAGTTAATTGAATGTCGGATAATCGAGGTTCCTCTGTACACTAAACTGGCAGCTTTTTTAGTAGCAGAGCAGAGAAAAAGGAATTAGATCTATAAACAAGAACTGAAAGATTTCCCTGTTTTCATAGTCATGTCAGATTGCAGTGCCTGGTGAAAGAAACACATTAAGAAAATAACCAAAAACACAAATTGCTGGAGAAATTCAGCAGGTCTGGCAGCATCTGTGGAGAGAAAGTAGAGCTTCTAGTATCTGTAGTTCTTTGTTTTAGTTAAGAAGTTTACCATTTACAGAGAACACAATGATAGCTATAGTCTTCTACCACTGTTGAGGATACAAGTCAACCATCAAACTGTAGCTTGTTTAAGAATCTAACACCTCAAGGACTGTAACTATGAAACCTTTATTGTCCCTATCTGTACCAAATACACTCCCTTTTAAAATTTTTATCAGTGGTGTTTGTTGTGTTTTTGATGTTGTTTTATTATTTTTCTCTCAGGGTTAGGAAGTAATAAAATTCTTCTTTTCATTATTCAAGCAAATCTTGATAATTGATTCCTTCCTTTTTGTGGCAGATTTTGTAGTTTTAATTGAATGAGAGCTGCTCACTAAAAAGAAATAAAAATAATTGCACCAACTGACCAAAAGAAGTTTAAAAACAATGAGCCGTTCTTTTTCCTCCACCTAGTCATAATGCATGAAGGTGAGTTTCATCCCTGATTTTATTTTTCGGTTTGAAAACATCAAATATGGCATTTCCAGATTCTGGGTATAACACAAATCAAAGATTCTGTATTTGAAGTTCTGAGAAGGAGCCATCTGTTTTATTTGCTGGGAGAATTCCTGAGGTAATGCTGGTTGTCCTAAATTCTGCTTGCCTTTAAAATTGAAAAGGGAATATTTTTATTTTTGTGCCAAGTGTCCAGTCCCTTGCTTCTGTACCCTTTCTTCCTGCATGAGCCTTGACAGTTCAGGGTGGATTTTGAACTTAGAAACTGAGTTTTATCCAATCTTTTTCTTGTATTTCCAGCAACAATTACAAGATTAAGATCAAAAATGGGGACCTTGGCTTCCCAAAAACTAAGTCTTTAATACAACATTCTCTGTTAATTAACATAAGGCAATTTTTTTTTAATGGGGTGTGGATATTGGCTAAGTTTGCAGATGACATGTAGATGGAGGGACAGGTAGTGTTAAAGAAATGGGAGGCTGCAGAAGGATTTGGACAGGCCACGAGAGTGGGCAAAGAAGTAGCAGATGGAATGCAATTTGCAAACGTGAGGTGTTAAGCATTTTGGTAGGAAGAGTAAGGCCATAGATAATTTTCTAAATGGGAAATGCTTCAGAAATTTGAAGGTCATAGGGAATTAGGTGTTTTAGTTCAAGATTTTTTCAAGGTTAACATGCGGGTTCGGTTGGCAGTTAAGGAGGCAAATGTTACCGTTCATTTCAAGAGGGCTAGAATAAAAGAGCAAACATGTACTGCTAAGGCTGTATAATACTATGGTCAGACTGCATTTGAAATACACCGAGCAGCTTTGGGCCCTGTATCTAAGGAAGGCTCTGGCCTTTTGAGGGGGTCCAGGTGATTTGCAAGGATGATCCTGTGAATGAGAAGCTTTACATAAGGAATGGTTGAAGACTCTGGGTCTGTATTCAATGGAGTTTAGAAGGATGGGGGAGGCAGGGCAGGTTCTGATTGAAACTTGCAGAATACTGAGGCCTGGATTGAGTGGATGTGGAGATGATGTTTCCACTATTGGGAGAGACCAGACCCGAGGGCACAGCTTCAGAGTGAAGGGGCAATCCATTAGAACTAGGATGAGGAGGAATTTCTGCGGCCAAGGTGTAATTAATCTGTGGAACTCATTGCCACAGAAGGTGGTGGAGGCAAAGTCATTGAGTATATTTAAGACCGAGGTAGGTTCTTGATCAGTAAAGGGATCAAGGCTTATAAGGAGAAGGTAGGAGACTTGGACTGAGAAACATTAGCCACAATTGAATGGTGGAAAAGACCCAAAGAGACTGAATGGCCTGATTCTGCATCTATATCTTAAGACCTTAAAGATTCTTCCAGAATTAATTGCCCATCCCTAATTAGGAGTCAGAAGGCCTTGAGCAACATTTACGACAGACTAGGTCAGGACAACACAGCAGTTTCCTTCAGTAAAGGACGTCAGTGAACCAAATGGGTGTTTTAAACCTGTTTTTCCAATCAACTTGTTCAGAGATGTTATTGCACACCTCTGGAGCAGGTGCGACTTGAACCCAGTCCTCTCAGTCCCGAGGTTGGGACACTACCACTGTGTCACAAGAGGGCCCTTAAAAGCCAATTTACCTGGTATTCCCAGTCTCCCATTGAAGTACGAACCAGGTCTGTGTCTGCTTAGCTTCTGAAATCAAACCAAATCGGGCGTTTTCATATTTGCAGTAATTGCCAATGCTTACATGGTCACCATGAGACTACTTTTAATTCCAGAATTTAGCAGGGTTCTGCCTGAAATGTTTACCATTTTTCTCCTCGAGTTATCTTCTTGACATGCTGAGTATTTGTGGTATTTTCTGTTTTTGTTTTAGGTTTCCACAATCCATCACTTTTTGGGAAAATAAATCCAACAGCTTTGACTGTAAGGACGCAATTAATTTAATAGAACATAGAACATAGAACATAGAACAATACAGCACAGAACAGGCCCTTCGGCCCACGATGTTGTGCCGAACTTCTATCCTAGATTAAGCACCCATCCATGTACCTATCCAAACCTACTGTTCTGCCCAGTTCTTCCAGTTTTCGTTTGTTGAAACCAGTGAAGAACTTTGTTTACCTTTCTTGTTCCTGTTCTGAATAGTTTACACCTGAAACATTAACTAATGTTTTTTGATTTACAGCACTTGTGCACTCCCAGCATTCATAAGTGACACCTGTCAGTACAGTATTTTCTCCACCTTGTTCTTCATTTTCAGCAGTTTTTACCCTGAGCTTGTTGAGGTTTTGTTTTTGGAAATAGGTATTTGCAAGGTGCCTGTTTCGAATTTCCATACTACATACAACTCCTTTATTGTAATTGAGCAATGATAGGTTTTTTTTGTGACTCGATTTGGTTGTTTACATGCTGGGGGCCATTTCCCAGAATTTCACTAACAAAAATTTGTACATCTCACTGCCAGGGGCCTGTGTTCTGTTCCAGCCTGAGGCAACTGACATTGTGGAGTTTGCACATTCTCCCCGTGGCAGTGTGGGTTTCCTCCATGTGTTCCAGTTTCCCCTCTGTCGGTTAGGTGGATGGGCCATGTTAAATTGTCCACTGTGTCCATCGATGTGCCAGCTAGGTGGATTAGCCATAGGAAATGGGGGGTTAGGGGGTTGGGTCTTGATGGGATGCTGTTTGGAGGGTCGGTGTGGACTCAATGGACTGAATGGCCTGCTTTCGCACTAGGAATTCCATGATTCTGTGAATTGTATTTCTTTTTTGCTGAGCTGTTCTCTTCATTTGAACTGTCATTTTTAAAATTAGAAACGTTATAACCTTTGCTTCATGGAATCCATGAAATCAAATATAAAGTTAACTGACCAGTTGGGGAGTGATGTAAACCATGGCTTGGGTTATCTTCAACTGTATTCATTGTTTTGGACTACTGTATATTACACTTCTGTAGACTATTTGCTGTTGCTCAACTAGTTGTGATTCTTAGAGCAGAGTGTACAAGTGTAGTTTTACTTTCTTTATTTCTCAGTTCTTTTGTGTCAGCTGTGACTCGGTTAGAAATACTCTCTCACCTGTTGAGTCACGAGGTTCCAGCATCAAGTCCCATTCCAGAGGCTTCAGCATCAAATGGTAGGCTTACACTCCAGCACAATACTGAGGGAGTGCAATTTTCAGAATGAGATATTAAACTGCGTATCCACATACCTGCTTAGTTGGATGTAAATGATCCTGCAGCACTATTTAAAAGAAGAGCAGGGAAGTTATTTCTGGTGAATATTTATTCCACGATTAACATAACAAGCAAATTATCTAGTAATTATCTCGCAGGCGCTTGCATAAGTCTGTTGTGTGGAATTGGCTGCCAGGTTTCCTGCATTACAACACAGGACCTCAAAAATGCTTAATTAGCTTTGAAATGTCTGGTGATGGTGAAAAAATTACATAAATGTAAGCTTTCTCTTGCCCTTTTCCACTTTTAATTTTTTACTGTCAGCAGTAAAACATACAAAGACTAAGTATGGAAATAATGAAACTATCTATCCATTATTGCTTTTATTTCATGCTGCTGTGCTTTTCTTATTTTCTTTTTATCCTTTGCAGTCGTCATTTTGGTTTCAATTTCTCTTAACTCCCAGTAGACTGCTAACCACCCTGCAGTGCCATAGATGTTGGAAAGAAATAGCAAATGGTATGTTGTAAAGAAAAATCTTAAGTACAATCTTAAAAGATGTTATCTTTTAAATTGCACGCATTTACTATATTTACTGGCAAACACTGTTAATAGGTATTTGCAGAAAAATAATTCCTATATTTGTTCAAGTTGAGATTCATTTATATTATAAGGAATATTTCAATGACATTTTACCAGAGGTCACAAACACAAGCCCAGGATTAACTTGCACAAATATAAGACACATTCTCATAATTTTTAATAATGGTAGCAGCATGAAATAGCATCTATGCTATGCAATTGCAAAATGAGTGTTATACTCTGCCATCAAGGCAAAATGAGTAATATAGTACCTGAAATTCATCGATGAATGTTAGTGTGATGCCAGGTATGTAAGCAGTACATCTGAAGATTTGGTGGATCTATCAAACAATCTGTCTCTTCAATTGATCATAACAGGCAGCTGGACAACGGAGCCAGAGGAAGTGGTGGAGGCTAGTACAATTGCAACATTTAAAAGGTATCTGGATGGGCATGTGATTAGGGAGAGTTTGGAGGGGCATGAGCTGGATGCTGGCAAGTAGAACTAGATTGGTTTGGGATATCTGATCAGCATGGACAAGTTGGACCGAAGGGTCTGTTTCCATGCTGTACATCTCTATGACTATATGACTGACTGTCAACTAACTTATGCTTGCAAAATTCAGAATATAGTATCTAGTATTAAATACGACTCTGATTAGATAGCAAATTGGCTTTACGGCAGAAATCAGAAAGTGGTGATTGAAGGGTGTTTTTTTGTGACTGGAAGCCTGAGCTCAATGGAGTACCACAGCATTTGATGCTTGGCCCCTTGCTGTTTGTGTACATGAATGATCCAGACATGAATGTATGATCAGTAAGTTTGTAGATGACCTGAAACTTGCTGGTGTAATAAATAGAGAGGAGGAAAGCCTTAGACCACAGAATGACATAGACAAATTGAACAGGGGTAAATGGAGGTTCATCCTGAAAACTGAGATTTTGAAAGGAGGACTAACAAGGCAAGGAAGCACCTGTAGGACCTGAGGAAGTACAGAGGATCAGAGGGGACTTAGTATATATGTCCATATTTTCTTGAAGGACAGGTAGATGAGATGGTTAAGGCATATGACATGCTTGTTTTTATTAGTCAAGAATCATAGAGATGTACAGTATGAAAACAGACCCTTCAGTCCAACTTGTCCATGCCAACCAGATACTCTAAATTAATCTCGTCACATTTGCCAGCATTTGGCCCATATGTCTCTCAACCTTTCCCATTCATTTTCCCATCCAGATGCCTCTGAAATGTTGTAATTGTAGCAGCCTCCTCCCCACCTCTGACAGTTCATTCCATACAAGCACCACCCTTTGCATGAAAAGGTTGTCCCTTAGGCCCCTTTTAAATCTTTCCCTTCTCACCTTCTACCTATGCTGTCTAGTTTTGGACTCTCCTACCCTTGTCTGTTCACCCTGTCCATGTCCCTCATGATCTTCTAAACTTCTATAATGTCACTTCTCACCTTCTGATGTCCCAGGGAAAATAGCCCCAGCTTATTCAGCCTCACTCTATAGCTCAAATCCTCTAAACTTGGCAACATCCTTGTAAATCTTTTCTGAACCCTTTCAAGTCATTGAACATGAGCAAGGGGGTTATGGTTAAACTGTATGTAGCATTCGTTGGACCACAGCTTGAATACTGAGTGCAGTTCTGGTTGCCACATTATAAGAAGGATGTAATTGTACTAGAGAAGGTACTGAAGAGATGCAACAGGATGTGACCTGTGCTTGAGTGATTCAGCTATGAAGAGAGACTAGAGAAGCTGGAATTGTATTCTTTGGAGCTTTGAGGGTTGAGGGAGGATCTGATTTGAGGTGTACAAAGTTCTGAGGGGCATAGACAGTAGATAGGGAGAAACATTTCTCCTTAGTAGAAGAGTCAGGCAAGTTTAAGGTAAGGAGCAGTTTGTTTAGAGGGATTTGAGGAAAATGTTCACTCGGATTGTGGGATTTGGAACTCACTTGCTGAAAGAGTGGTAGATGTTGGAATACTTAAGACATCCAAGAATTATTTAGATGGCTACTTAAAATTCCATAACGTACAAGCCTATAAACCAAGTGCTGAAAAATGAGATTAGAATTGATAAATATTTGACTGGCACAGCCGTGATGGACTGAAGGGCTCTTTCTATGCTGTAAAACTCTATGATTCTATGACCTTTTCTTACGTAGTTGCACCTGTTTTAATTTTATCATGTACATAAAATACACATTTTATATACCTCTTTTAATATCTGTGTCCTTTTATTAGGAAAGTTGTCAAAATACTTGTTCTTTTAATGTCTAAGTGGCATAGCTGAAGAGGATGTTATCTATTGGATTTCAGTAGAATGGATGGAAGGAGAATAAACAAACTACTTGCGATGTACAGTCTTATTCCTGGTAGATTTGAAACTTCTGGTCAGGTAAATGACTCGTTGAGTACGAGAAGTTCCTTAGTACGAAAGCTGACATGTTCTTGAAATAGTTGTTTTCTTATGAAATGTAGGTTTGTCTAATACTTTGCTGGTATCATGTTCAGAAAACTTCATTTTGAAGATATATTTGTTTAAAATGGGAAACTTCACATAGAACTTTGCTAATAGTTAACAGGTTGAAATATATAGTATTTTCTCTTTTATAGGAAATGATGAAAAGCAAATGTAAAATTGAAACTTAACTCGCCTATCTTTAAATCAAGTCCCATCAGTCTGTCTTAATATTGTCAAAAGCACAGCTTTGTAGAAAATCTTTTTGTGGAAGAAATTTGTAGATTTTGCTTGAAACATACATTTTGCAATATTAACCCCAGTAACATCTTAGCTATTTTATTCACAGTATGCAATCCTGAAATGATGGAAAAAAATTAATTAGGGTTGCTGGGAAAAGTAAACGGAGGACACATCCTTATCAAACCATGTCCAAATATGCACAGCCAAATTCCTAAATGTAGCTGACATCTAGGTCATTCAACGTTCTCGTGAAGGTGGGAGCCTTCCAGCTTAAACCTTTTAGTGGGAATAAGTGTAGTAACTGTATTCTTTATAATCTAATTGCAATAAACATACAGCAATAACCATTTCAGCTTTGTGCACCAGTAAGTGGAAGGTACCTTGGACAACATATTTCTCAAAATGAAAGAGTGAAATAGCCCAGTCTCCCTGGCAACTATTTTGCATCATTTGTATATAGCTCACTTTTAAGTTTTTCTTATTGACTCTAGTAATATAACTTTGAAAGTGTGAAATTATGACATAGTTCACAGCATTGTGCAGAGTTCTAATCTGATGATGATAAATGCTGAACATATATACACACAATTGCAGTTTTTGACTGCTTCAGCTCTGGGAGCCCTGTTATTCATGAGCTGAATTTCTGATGATAAAACCATCCATTACATGTCATATGAATAAGCCATTGTATAAATTGTATTTCAAGACAATTATGAACAAATTCCTGTACAACTGATGAGCTAGCTATATTAATTGCAATGTAGCTAATTAATATGTAATAATTTAAAGATTTGTTCAGTTAGAAATTATAATAATACTTTGAAAAATATTCTGCAGCCCCCCATTTGTGCATTTCAAAGGCACCGTTCTTTAGTGGGGTAAAATATCCCTTCAAGTGGCCGTCCTGCATGGAACATTGAAAGGGCTTTTCTGTTAAATATAGAAATAAACTGTGCATAACTTGAAATTTGACAATTAAATTGTTTATTGTAGTGCTAAGGAGATTTGGCACGATTGGAAAATGAAATATGTAATATTCATTTAAATGAAGGGTATCTTGTGTGATGTGTGAAAACTATAGCCCAATAGCTCTGCAGATGTTTGGTTGAAGGATCTCTGTTTGATTTAACTTACGTTAGTATTCATGGTTTCTGCGTCTATATTATTATACTACAAGATGTTTACACTGAAATGTTGCATATTAAGACTATTTCAATAAGACAGTTCAATAAAGTTTTTGAGAAAAGGGCGGCACGGTGGCACAGTGGTTAGCACTGCTGCCTCACAGCACTAGAGAACCGGGTTCAATTCCCACCTCAGGCGACTGACTGGCTGTGTGGAGTTTGCACGTTCTCCCTGTGTCTGCGTGGGTTTCCTCCGGGTGCTCCGGTTTCCTCCCACAGTCCAAAGATGTGCAGGTCAGGTGAATTGGCCATGCTAAATTGCCCGTAGTGTTAGGTAAGGGGTAAATGCAGGGGTGTGGGTGGGTTACGCTTCGGCCGGTCGGTGTGGACTTGTTGGGTCGAAGGGCCTGTTTCCACACTGTAAAGTAATCTTAAAAAAAAATCTACCTGGCCCATTGGAAGATGGTTGTGGTTGTTGAAGGTCAATCATCTCTGTTTTAGGACATCTCTGCAGGAGTTCCTCAGGGTAGTGTCTGAGACCCAACCATCTTCAGCTGCTTCATCATGGCATTCCCTACATCATAAGGCCAGAAGTGAGGATTTTTGGTGATGACGGCACAATGTTCAGCACCATTCACAACTCAAATGCAGCAAGACTTGGACAGTATCCAACCTTGGGCTAAAAATTAGCGAATAATATTCATACACACAAATGCCGGGCAATGACCATCTCCGTTAAGAGAAAATCTAACCATTGCATCTTGACATTCAATGTTGTTATCATCACTGAATTCACTATACTATCAACATCATCCATTGATCAGAAACTAAACTGGACTAGCCATATAAATAGAGAGACTACGAGAACACAGGCTCGGACAACTGCAGTGTGCAACCCACCTCCTGACTCTCAAATCCTCTCCACCACCTACAAGGCATAAGTGAGGTATGTGATAGAATACTCCCCACTTAACTGGATGAGTGCTGTTCCAATAGACCTGAGAAGCTTGACGCCATCTAAGATAAAGCATCCTGTTTGATTGACACCACACCCACACAGATCCAGTGCTTCCTCCATCTACAAGATGCATTGCAGAAATTCACTACAGCTTTTTTAGGCAACTTCCTAACCCACAACCACTTCCACCTTGATGGACAAGAGCAGCAGATGCATGGGAACACCACCACCTGCATGCTCCCCTGCAAGCCTCTCCCATCCTGACTTGGAAATATATTGCTGTTTCCTTGCTATCACTGGGTCAAAATAGTGTTATGTGTTCTTGAAGGTGACACTGCATGGTAAGCATATCTGCATAATTTAGTGGAATCCTGGGAAGTCTATGTCTTGTAACAGTCTGTAGACCCAATTTGAGAAACTTTGCTAGAGACATTTGGATTTATGAAGGCTTCCTTTCATAAGTCATTGAGAATTTCATGTTCTGAAATGCTATTATCTGCTAAATTGTGATCTGATTGACCATCTTGGAGAGCTGCTCAACTTGTAATGATGTACCTTTTGTCACCTTCATTGCTGTGAACATTTATTGTTGTTGTACTACCTTTCAATAAAGTATTGACTAAAAACTTTGTGAAAAATTTCATTGCCAGTATCATCATTTTTGTGAGATGATGTGTGATCACTGCTGTAACTTGTTGTTTCACAGGGAGTGTTTGAGCCTTTGAATGGTAGGAAGGCTCGTTATTTGAATGGTGCTATCAGGAGGGGATGGAGTGTTTAGGGAGACTAAGGTGTTCAGTAGGGAATGGCCCTTTGAAATGCTGAGAAGTGAGAACTGGGAAGGCGTATATTTTGTAGCATCATGCTGGATCTGGTGAATGTGCTTAAATATAGAAGCTGGATGATAGAAGATGATGAGGGTAATCCTATCCTGAATCTGGGAGGGAGGTGAGAGGATCAGAGCAGAAGTGCATGAAATGGATCAAGCGCAGTTGACAGGGCTCTCCTCCATGCTGGATAAGAATTCTTGGATGAGGAAAAAGGAATTCACTTTAAATTTAGTATAGTTTTTTCACTCTTTTTAGTCTGATCTCCTGTACATTGGTGAGACCACATACATATTTAGTGACCTCGCTGTGAAACTCCTCTGGTCTGCCCACAAGCATGACCCCAAGGTTCGTGTCACTTAATATTTTAATTCTCCACCTTTCTCCCACTCTGACATTTCTGTGCATGACCTGCCACAATGTTCCTTTAAAGCTGAACACAAACTTGAGGAAAAGAGATCTCATTTTCACAGAATCCCTACATGCAGAAAGAGGCCATTTGGCCCATCAGGTCTACACTGATCTGCCAAAGAGAATCCTACTCAGACACAGCCTCCTTACCCTATCCCTGAAATGTGCATTGACCAATGCTAAACCACCTAAACTATACATACCTGAACACCACGGATAATTTAGCATGGGCAATCCACCCAACCTGCACATCTTTGGACTGTGGGAGGAAACCAGAGCACCTGATGGAAATCAACACAGACACTGGGAGGATTCACAAACTCCATGCAATTAGTTGCCCAAGGCTGGCACTGAGGCAACAATGCTAACCACTGAACCACTTCACCTCAGCACTCCTCAGTTTTCTAGATTCCGTATTGATTTCAACAATGTGAGATAATTAGTTACCTCCATCTTGTTAGCCTTATTTCTTTCTTTATCCTTTTGTGTTGCATTCAGTTGTCTGCTAAATAGTCATTCATGCATCATCTGGATTTACCATATGATTTTTTTTTTTCTCTCTGTCCATTAGTACACTTTTTGGCTTTTGCATCAGAATGGTTTGCTACTTAATCTCTCCTGCCCTCCACCCTATCAGACTTTCCTTTCTATTCTTGTGAACCCTCCCCTTCCACTGTTGAAAATGTTATGCTTCTATCTTCCTTCTGTACTAATGTAAGGTAATCAACCTGACATGTTCAACTCTTTTTCTCCAAAGATGCTGCCTGACCTACAGAGCCTTTGTTTGTTTCAATTGTTTAGTATTTGGATGTCTACTACCTGCCTCTACATGGGGAGGAGGTTGGAGAGGCTAAAACAAACCTGGAAAATGAAACTTGAGCTTGCTGGAATGAGGTTGTCCCCGCCCCAATAAATCAAAATGATAAATCTATTTTCACTAGTTGCTCTTGTTGAGGCATTCTTCATAAAATTGTGCAATAAGAGGAGATATTCGATTCATAGTGTCTGTACTAGCCCTTGAAACACCTTTCCAGTTGATTCACTCCCCTTCTCTTTCCCCATATATTAACAAAAGTTGCCTTTTAATCTCTTTACTCAGTTCTGTTTTTAGAGGCACTATACGAATATGTTTCCACCACCCTATCAGACAGTCCTTTACTGAATTTTTCTTCACTTATCAACTGCTTCTTTTGCTAATTACCTTGAATCTTTAACATCTGGTAACTGACTCTTCTATCAGTGGAAACAGAGTGAACAACTAAAATGGCATATTGTGAAGTATGTAACTCTGTCACAGTATGTTAACAGTAGTAAAACTGAACAGCTCTTCCTGGAGGCTGTGTAACAATAAAGCTGAAGAAAGAAATCCCTTTTTAAACAGACATCACCCTGCAAAGCTTTCAGCCGATCCATGCCTGCCAACCTATTCTGAAAACTCCACTCTCATTTTGACTTGTGTGGTAAATTCTACCATAGCAGTTGAGACAATCCACAGCATTCTAAATATAACAACCCACCATATTCTTAGTTGAAATTGTTTCTCAACATTAACAATTCTTTTATGAAGTCACAGAATTTGTTTTTTCTTGAATCATATCTTACCTGTGTCCCAATTTTTGCATGAAATGTGTCCACATTTTAAAAAATTGTCTGCAGGCTAACAATTGGCTGAAAGCATTGCTAATACGGAAAAGCTTTTATAATCTTTTGTGGTCTTGAACATAGTATCAAATCTCTACTTAGTCTTCTCTGTTCTAAACAGTCCCAGCATCTTAAGCTTTCCTATGTAACTAAAATCCTTCATTAATGATAACGTTACGATAATCCTATATACCCTCTTCCAGACCTTGAAATTATTTCAAAAGTATAGTGCTTATTTGAGGCCTAATCAGTGCTTCATGAATGTTTAGCAAAACTATTTTGCTTCCTTACTTTACGATTCTATTTATAAAGCCAATGATGGGCTTGCTTTCCGGTTTCATGCGCTGTTTTTGTGTGTGACAACTGTGACTTCTGTGGCAATGTTTTAGGTGTTATTGCCTTCAAAGGCACAGTCATTCATCTGAGGAGGCAGGAATGTACCACTGAAAATATCTGGTATTAGTGTTAGAAATTGAAATCTCTTTTTTTTTCTGGTTGAAGGGACAGCTTGTGATGTGGTTTCTCCCTCACTGGATTTGTATTGTAGTAGAATCAGGTACCAGAACTTTTAATAAAATAAACTTGAGCAGTTATTTAGTGATTTTATGCAATTTGTTATAATGTAAGGAGGGCACATTTAAATTTACATTTATAGGTTGTTTACTTCCATAAAATGGATGTATAAGGCATTCAGTTTGTGTTCAGAATATTGAGATGCTTCACAGTTACTTTTTCATATCTAGCTTGGGATTTAAAAGAAAAGGAGCCATTGGATATTAACAAACATCAACTTTGTAATAATAGACTATTATAGCAGTGTAAAATTTCTGTTGTGAGCATCAAAAGACTCTAAAGTGCAACCTGGTAATTGGTCCACATCTGGTTAAATGCCTATTTTTCGAGGATTATTGGAACAGCAAAAGAATTTTGTTTATGGAACATTCAAGCAATTTCTGTTTTTGAAAATGGAAACTGTTGGTTAATTTTTCACAGAAGTATTCTTGTATATTTATTAAAGTGGCATCAGTCTTGTTTGCATACTTGTGGAATCTGATTTAAAGGTATTATTGATGCTGAGATGACTATTGGAAGAGAGGGGCTAAATGTAATTGATTGAATAATTGAAGCAACAGGATGAATGACAAATCCAATGTTTAAGATTGCAATTCTAGTTTTAAATTATTTTATCTTACATTTTGCTGGTGTTCATTAACCTCCTGTAAGACAATTCTTTAGATATTATCAACACTAGTTGATTTATTTCAACAAATGTACAAATAAACAATGGTTTAACGGTTATACTATTCTCTTATAGCACTATAATTTCTTTCAATAAAAGCTATCTGTGTAACCATTACATTTAGCAACCTTAGAGGATGTATTATTAAGGCAAGTAAGCTATCAGAAATATCTGAAAATCACCTGAATAGATTGAGATGAAAGTTAGGATAAAACACACCCACAATCATGTTTTTCATATAAAATCTAACCTGATGATGCAGATAATTGCTTATCTTCAGCATAGCCTGTAGAGCGCTCAGCAGATTTGCTGAAAGTTAAAACATCTGAAGGTCTGGATTGTCTCAGTTTCTGTGACAAAGCTATAAACTTAACTACTCTAAATATGTTTGTAAAAGTCACAACCTGGAACAGCACATTGAAGGTTTTGATCTTCTGGTCCTGCTCACAAGCAAGCCCGAGTGATCACTTAAAACAAATTTAGCACGTTGTAGTAGCATTCCACTTCAGGTGTTGACAGTACTTTATCCACCTAATCTTAGTTTAGAATGGATGATTTTGAAACCAAGTCATATTAGTTCCTTGCAAGATCAGATTCACGCTGGTAGATCGTGCGTGACAGCTATTGATTTTTTTTCAAACTAACCGACCACTTTTCTATGTGAAGTCAGCCGTGTCATAATATCATGGACCAGAGATTTACAATCCAAGGTGATGCAGAGTGTGAATATGCTCAGTTATGTTAGTGTTTCAAGTAGGCATAAGGGATCCTATACCAATGCAGGTGAGTTATTCCCAAATTCCTTGTCAAGATACTTTCCTAATCAAACTTGTCCAGAGATGATGATATGCATCTTTGGATGAGGTGGGATTGGAATCTTGGTCTTTTGGCTAGAGGTGGGGGCATGACCATTGCAACACAAGTCCTAAATTCCTGGTCAATAATATCCCTCAATTAGCACAATTCAGTACATTTTGTCAACATTACAGTGTTGTTTGAGAGAGCTTGCTACATGCAATTTGGCTGCCACGTGTTCTGTACACTATGAATATCAACTGCTTTGGGAATGATTGTGTTAGGAAATGGAAATATTTTGTCTGTCTGATCTAGACAATAAGTATATTGATTTCTAAAGGCTTAGTATTTCCAAACTCTATCTGCAGGTAAAGGAAGAATCTTTGAATTGGGTAAATGATGCTTGGATAATGTTCTATTCATCTTTAGTGGTGATGCAAGCTTCTACTTTTATTAAACAACTCCTGGCTAAGAACTACATGATGTTAACATTTAAAAACATGCCTGGATTTTTATTTTTGTGGGTAGGGCTGAAAGAATTGCATTCAACATTCAATGCATCTTATTGAAGGACTTGCATGTGCCTTTAATACTGGAATCTGTCCCTTTCAGAACACTGACGCAGTGTAGAACCCTCTAAAAAGTATCTATGGTCTGTGTAATAGCACAATGAAAGGTGCAACTTGTCAACCAATCAGATTGAAGAAACCTTAGAGCCATGTCAGCAAATCCAAGTTATAGTATTTAATTCAGTGTAAAATCATGTAGAGAAAACAAAACAGCAGGGTAAAGGTATTTTTAAAATTTTTAATAGTAGTTAATGTTGAAGTAATGAAACTGCACCCTTATTAGTTTTGAGGTAGAAACATAGGGACAGTCAACACGGCTTTGTGTAAAAAATCATGTCTCACTAACTTGATTGAGTTCTTTGAAGTAACGAAGAGGATTGATGAGAGCAAAGCGGTGGAAGTGATCCATATGAACTTTAGCAAGTCGTTCGACAAGGTTCCTCATGGCAGACTGGTTAGCAAGTTTAGATCACCTGGAATACAGGGAGAACTAGTCATTTGGTTAAAGAACTGGCTTGAAGGTAAAAGACAGAGGGTGGTGGTCGAGGGTTGCTTTTCAGACTGGTGACGGTATGCCACAGGGATCAGTGCTGGATCCACTGCTTTTTGTCATTCACATCTAAATCATTTTCTATAAATGTAAGTATAGTTGGTAAGTTTTCAGATGATACCAACATTGCAGGTGTATTGGACGTGAAGAAGGTGACCTTACAATGGGACATTGATCAGATGGGCTAAGGGCTGAAGAGTGGCAGGTGGAGTTTAATTTAGATAAATGTGAGGTGCTGCATTTTGGAAAAGCAAATCAGGGTGGGAATTATACAGTTAATGGTAAGGTCCTGGAGAATCTAGCTAAACATAGACCTTGGAGTGCAATTTCATAGTTTCTTGAAAGTGGAGTCGCAGGTAGGCAGGATAGTGATAAAGGTATTTAGTATGCTTTCCTTTATTGGTCAGAGCATTGAGTATAGGAGTTGGGAGGTCATGTTGCGGCTCTACGGGATATTGGTTAGGCCACGTTTGGAATCTTGCATGCAATTCTGGTCCCCATGCTGTAGGAAAGATGTTGTGAAACTTGAAATGGTTCAGAAAAGATTTGCACTGATGTTGGTAGGGTTTGAGCTTTGGGGATATGCTAAATAGGCTGGGGGTATTTTCCTTGGTGTACCAGAGGCTGAGGAGTGACCTTACAGAGGTTTATAAAATTGAGGGGCATGGATAGAGTGAATAGCCAAGGTCTGTCTTGTGGTGGGGAGTCCAAAACTAAAGGGCACAGGTGAGAGAGGATAGATTTGAAAAGCCCTAAATGGTGAATTTTCCATAGTGGTGTGTATGGAATGAGCTGCCAAAGGAAGTGGTGGAGGCTGGTACAATCTCAATATTTTAAAAGGCAACTGGATGGGTATATGAATAGGAAGGGTTTAGAGGGATATGGGCCAAATACTGGCATTTGGGAATAGATTCATTTAGGATGTCTGGTTGGCATGGATGAGTTGGACTGAAGGGTCTGTTTCTGTGCTATACAGCTCTATGACTGGAAATAATTAAAACTAAACAATGCTGTTAAAGTTTACATTTAAATGGATAATCCCTAACTTCCTCTTTCACTAACATGCTTAATGGGTATCAAGTATCCAGCTTCATGCCATTCCTTCATAAAGTCCTGTGCTGAGATATGCTTGACTAAAGCAAATGGAGGTCATTGTTACATCCTGATTTCCTTGTTTGACTGTGCATGTGCAGACACCAGACATTGCTATCCATTTTACTACATAATAACAGTTTCACTTTATTCTTGCTGTAAAATCCGTGTTATTAACTTTTGGTTTGAAAGTGAAGTTTGACACCCTTACTGGTTATAGTCAATCTACTGTAGTGTAGATTTCTCCACAGATCATCTGTGTATGAGATTAAAATCAGGAAATGCTAGCCATAATCTGATTAGGTTGCATCTGAAGAGAGAGAAACAGTTGACATTTCACCTCTGTCACTTCATCAAAACCGATGAATATTGAAGATTTTACTGGTTTTGAGCAAATGCAAAGGGATTTCTTTCACATAACAGCTATTAGTAATGATTTATTCTTTCTCTAGACTTATCCTCTTTATCATTACAATTGCTCCATTATCATTTCCTTTTTCGTGGCTCCTTATCTCTTTTCTTTGACCTTTTTAAAATGCTCCTGTCTTTATCATCTTTCCTTCCACCTTCCTTTTCACTGCTCTGTACTTGATTAAAACTTGATATTTTTAGTTCTGACTAAAAAATCAAAAACTTGAATTGTTTCTCTTTCTATAGACTTGAATATCCCTTGTATGGCCTGACCTGCTCAGTGTTTAGAGCATTTTCTGTTTAAGATTTCCACCATCTGCCATATTGTTATATTAGTGTTAATCATTATTACAGTCTTGCATAGGACTCTTAGTCATGCTCCTATGCTCTTAGTCATGAGCTACACTTGTTGGAAGCATGGATAGGAAAATTGTGGTTATACTGTTAAAGTTATATTTTTGATTCTTGCCCTTTTTAGTGTGTGACTTACCGACTGAAATGCCTTTTCACTTTTTACTTTAGAGTGATGCTTTGGTGTCTTATTTTGGTGTTCCTACCCATCATATTTCTGCTTATTTCCAACCTTTGCCTTGCTTCTGGTCACATCAAATTAAAACATTTAAATGTGGTAGGATCTTTTCAAAACCTAACCTTCATTTTCAGTTGCATGTAGATTTAGTGCTGTGGAATTTTAAGTACTTGCACATGGCAGGTTTAGTGAAAATAACTAGAATTGGAAAAAAAAGTAACCAAAATCCCAGTTTTTTTTTTTCCCTAGACCTGCCCTTCAATTTGAAATTGTTTGGAAAATGTTTACAGAGTATGTGTTTTGTGAATTTTGCAAATTTTGAGAGACCTGAATTCCAGCCCTGGTCTGGAGCTGGTATTGATATCCTGAATTATTCCAAGTGGTAGTTTGCAACGTTGCTGATCTGCAACACTCAGCAGCAGTACCAGAACAAAATAACTGCAATGTAGTCATCACTCTGGGAATAATTTGAAAGCTTAGTATCTTGACAACACTGTAGCACAGTATTTCAATGAGACCCAATAGAAATTTCAAAATTTAGCCAAGTTATTTTTAGTAAATTGACATTTCCTGATAATATCCATTGCTGTATTTTAACAGTCTTATTTTGCTTGCTGGAAGGCTTTATGTATGAAATGACATTTTTCACTGGCCACCTGTGTCTAAAGTAACATGTTTAGTAATTTCTTGGTGGAAGTCAGAACTGAAGGAAGAAGAGTTGCACCCTAGGGCTTATCGTGTAGGGATGTAATTCCTATCTCTGTGGAAGCCTGTTTTGTTGTCCTGTATAAAACCAATAGAGATGGTCTCTGGAACAGTGTGTGGCAGTGTTGATAAATGGATTTCAATCCCCCAAAACAACATTAAAATTTAGTGGCTGAGGAATCTAATCATCTGTAATTTAGAGATGAGGATCACTATGTAACCATCATATTTTGCCCTGCAACTTCCTTGATAAATGTAACTTTCTAGCTTGGAATATGAGGCTTTATTTAAAAGATGACCAAGGATTATGGAATAAAGACAAAGTATGATTGGATTGTAAACTTTGATGTTACTTTCTGTCACCTAACAATAACTAAGTGAGTGGTAAGGAAATATTAGGAAAGTGACTAGTTTAATTAAGCCTGAATTTGCTCTTGATCCATCCTATTCCTGAATGATTTAGAGTAGAATACTTTATAGTAATTTGTCTATCACTTGTATGGTCTAGCTGGCCATTTGGTAGATGGTAACAAAAAAAATTCAAATGATTCAATTGTGTGATTATTGATCATTTATTGAAAAAAAAATGCATTGGTCTGCAGTTGGTATTCACAAAAACCATTCAGATTAAAGTTTGAAATTTGTTACATTTGGTGGTGAGGCCATACCAGAATTTGGGGTGGAGTTTTGGGGTCATTTCCTTGAAAGGCCATTCAGATTTAGAGTTTCAGAGAAGTGGAAGAATCATTTTAAGGTTTAGGGTCTTATCTGAAGCAAGTGGACTGAACTTAACATTTTCTAACGAGGCTCAACTGATGATCTCACTGCAATATAATAGCTGAAAATGGAATGTAACATGAACAATATGAACATTCATGTCCAACTATCACAAGAACAATCTTTAGCAACAAATTCTCTTATGGCAATAGACTGACCCAATATATCTCATTGAGAAAAAAGGCAAGAAATTGAATATTAGCATTTGAAACTTGATAAAGCATAATGGTGCACATTCAAAATGTTCATGTTGATCTACAAATTTAATCCTGTACATGTAGTTCTTGAAATCTTGGATTTGGCCTGAAAATAGCCTAAATATTTTGTTTCCTAAGCCACACATTAGAGACCTCTCACTGATTAAGGGAATATTTGTCATACAGTGGAACCTCCTTTGGCAAGTAATAAAAGTTGTTGATAACTGAGATTACTGAAGCTGATTGCTACTTTGAATTTTGAGGAGTGCCTCTCTTCACCTCCATCTTCTTCAATAATGTTTGCTGCTTGCTGGCGAGATTAGATGCCACTGAAACCTTTTACGCATTGACTCAGAGCTCTGCAAAATACTCTGTGCCTCCAGGTGCTACAGACCTGAGTCACAGATGAGGTTGTGTGGGAGCTTTGAATGATCAACTTGGTTGATAAATCATCTGTACTAGTGTTAGCAGAAGATTTAAAAAATGTGCTGGCAGCTTTAATTCACACAGGTCTTCCATCATCTGTGAAAATTCTTGAGGCATTAACATGGCTTATAGAAATGAGTAATTCAAACATCCCAATTTGGAATGAAAACTATTTACTACATTGTACAACTTCAAAGTGTATTTACTGAAGTGTAATTTTACTTAGCGAAATGGTATTGTGGAGTAAACACACTGACCACATTTGATAATTTAGGTTTCTAAAGTGCTGAGGAGCACTGACAAATTAAGCATAGCCAGATCAATTACAAAGTCTATTGGTCCAATAGAAACACTTGTCAAACTTGATAGCCACACATGATGTACTGTAGCACAATTTAAAAGTGCTTTAATATCCAAATTATTACAAATGACCATTGAGTTGCAACCTGTTCTGAGTTTATGATGTTCAAGAGCTCACTATATGCAATATGATTGCTTTGCAAATTTTGAATTGGCCTTTATTATGCAAGCCACTTACATAGCCATATCTGAAGCAATAACAGGCTGCATTTAAATGTCAAGAATGTAATGATTTGTTAAGTTCAAAATTAAACTTTAAATTTTAAATATAACATTTCAAGTGAATTGTTTGTTAATGAGTGCATTTTTATATAGTATTATTTCAAGACCATATTAAGTTTATCACTTAAGCTCGAAATGTTACACTCCCTTTATTTCTCTTCCAAGCTCACCTTGTCAATGAGATGCACTTCCTGCTCACTCAACCTTGTTCCCATTGAACTGCTGAATACCAAACCTCCCTCCCTGTCTCTCATATTCACTGATATTGCTGATGGTTCTTAATCTTTGGGTAATGTCCATCTCCCTTTCAAATCTGCTGTCCTTTTATTTCTCCCCCAAAAGGCTGACCTTGCCTTTCCACCTAGCACTTTTTTCTCTGAGCTCCCTTTCCTTACCAAAGTCTTTGAACACACATTGCTTTCTGAATCTATGTTCACCTTTCCCATATCTGTTGAATTCCAACAATCAGGTTTTTGCCTCTGGCATATGAAATGTCCCAAATCCAATTCACAAATGATATCTTATATGACTGAAAAAGAAATTATTGTGGTAAAGTAAAACTCCTCATCTTTTTTGACCTTATGAATGCAGTTAAATGTGCTAAGGTTGCAATCTTTCATCAGTGTCTCTCCTTTATCTCCCATCTTGCTTGTCAGTCATAGCCACCAAATCACTTGCAGTGAATTTTCTTCAATGTGGTCAACTGCTGGAGACCTTGGCTCCCATTTAGATTGCATCTAAATGCAACATCACCTGTAAATGCAACATTAGGTTCCACATGATCATTGTAATATAATCTTTGTTGAGAACAGTAATTTTTAATTTAATGAAGAAATCTAAAATCACCGTATTTACTCAGTCATAGAGATATACAGCACGGAAACAGACCTTCAGTCCAATTCGTCCAAGCTGACCAGGTTTCCTAATCTAATCAAGTCCCATTTGCCAGCACTTGACCCGTATCTGTCTAAACCCTTCCTATTCATGTACCCATCCAGAAGCCTTTTAAATGTTGCAATTGTGCTAGCCTCCACCACTTCCTTTGGCACTCCTTCCATACACACACCACCCTCTGCATGAAAGATTTGCCCCTTGGGTCCCTTTTATATCTTTCCCCTCTCATCCTAAACCTATGCCCTCTTCTTCTGAACTCCCCCACCCCAGGGATATGACCTTGTCTGTTTACCTTATCAATGCCTCTCATGATTCTATAAACCTCAAAGGTCACCCCATAGCCTCCAACGCTCCAGAGAAAACAGCCTCAGCCTCTTCACCCTCTCCCTGTAGCTCAAATCCTCCAAACCTGGTAACATCCTTAAATCTTTTCTGAACCCTTTCAACTTTCACAACATCCTGCGGATGGGCCAATTTAACAAGATTCCACAATTTTAAACTACATAATTTTCACCAGACAAAATTAAAACAAAATAAGTATTAAATCCTATCTTACCGTATCATCTATTTTGTAAAACCCAGAATTAACTTGAATGTGAATTAACAGGCAAATTGTGGTCAAATATAAGTTATATTTGATTGAGCTTTTTGAGGAAGTAACAAAGGATTGATGAGGACGGAGCGGTAGATGTGATCTATATGGACTTAAGTAAGGCGTTCGACAAGTTCCCCATGGAGACTGATTAGCAAGAGAGCTGAACAGGCTGGGGCTGTTTTCCCTGGAATGTTGGAGGCTGAGGGGTGACCTTATAGAGGTTTACAAAATTGAGGGGCATGAATAGGGTAAATAAGCAAAGTCTTTTCCCTGGGGTCAGGGAGTCCAGAGCTAGAGGGCATAGGTTTGGTGTGAGGGGGGGAAAGATAGAAGAGACCTACGAGGGTGGTACATGTATGGAATGAGCTGCCAGAGGAAGTGCTGGAGGCTGGTACAATTGCAACATTTTAAGTTGCATTTGAATGGCTGTATGATTAGGAAGGGTTTGGAGGGATATGGGTCGGGTGCTGGCAGGTGGGACTAGATTGGGTTGGGATATCTGGTCGGCATGGACGGTTGTACCAAAGGGTCTGTTTCCATGCTGTACATCTCTATGACTCTATATAGTCAATTTAATGACAAATACAGCCAAGTTAGATCTTAGAGTTGGCTTGTCATCAATCTCAGTCAGTGTTTCAAAAATGTTGCCCTCGAAGAATTTCAGCTGCTCCTCTTCCAGGATTGAGACTGAATGTTGCATAGCTAATGCCTGTCCCATAGGCTTGGAACTCATCAAAACGGCCACATCTTTCTTACTCTGACAATTGTCCAGAAGGTGTCAATCCATTAGTGTTACCTTCAGACAACACAAAGCCGTAGCAATCATGTATTTACTTATTTGTAGCTTCTGGGCCTTATCTGTTATTTCCAGCTCATCTGTACTGTGCTAGTCAAAAGATCAATTGGTTGAGCTTTGACGCTATGTTTTCAACCTTTTTCAGTCTCAACCTTGTTTTCAGTTAGCCTTTTCTTTTAGTCTGTCACAAATATTTTGTAATGAAATATAATCATCTTTAAAATAGACACAAGTCGTCTTGAAAATGGCTCCCAGAAGTCACATGATTATCTTTCTGAATTAGCTAGTATTGAAATCAAACTGTACTACTTTCAAGAAGATATCATAAGAGACCTTTTGAAATTCAATAAACATTTCCAAGGGGAAACAGATGCCAATATCCCATCACCAAGCCACCCTTTATTTACATGTGGAGAGTTCTTGACACTGATCCAGTTCCCTTAGCAACAACTCTGAGGGAATGTGATGTCTGATATTCCTGTTATCTGTCAGCCAGGGCTCTGATTGGGGTTGTAAACCTGGTCCAATCAGGGAACTCATATTCTATGATGTCCACCTGGCTGACCTCATTACTATCACTACATGCCTCGCCCATTGAGTCTGAGATCATTAATTCGTTCTCTATATTTTTTGTAGCTCATCTTGGGGCTTTTTAGCACCAGGTCAAGTTTTCCAATTCTGCCTCTGATGTAGATGTGTAATATGCAGTAGCTCACCTCTTGTGCCTGGAATATCTTGGAAGAAATTCATTATCCTCTTCAGGTGGCAAAGGCATCAAGGTGACGACAAATGTCACGTCCGCCTGAGATCGAGGATTCTTCCAATGCCTAATGGAAAGGGAGAACCCAGGTTTAGAAAACACTGCCTCTTACCCATGCAGGGCCATTTGCATGGATCTTAGCCCAAACATGTTCCTTTTGAGGTATACAATCTCTCTCACTTAGCGGAGCCTTGTGTCTGGAATTGGCATTCCTGATTACCCCGCGCCACCTCTCCCCAAACGCAGTGCAAGGATGTCAGATTTAACCTGGTGCGGAGTGTTCTCCCCATTAGAAATTCTGCTGGAGCTATCCCTGAAGTTGCATGAGGGGTAGTCCTGCAACTAAATGGGAACCAGGACAGTTTGGTTTCTAGTGAAGCTGTGGGCTGTTCCTTTCAGCCTGCCTTCAAATTTTGGACAGTGCTTTCTTCCAACCGTTGGATGATGGATGGTACATAGCTATCTATATAAGTTGAACACTATTTGACTTTAGGAAATACTCAAATTCCCTGCTGCTAAACGATGGCCTGTTATGTGACCAACTCTTCCAGCAGTCCATGTATTTCAAAAGATGCGCAGTTTTTTTTATAATCCCAGTGTTTGATGAAGAACTCTGTATGTACAGCCACACTGAATGGGCGTCCACAATGACTAAGCTCATTGAGCTCACAAAAACACCTACATAGCTGATGTGTAACTGAATCCAGGGTCTACCCGGCCTTACCCACTAATGTGGGGGAAGCTGCTGGTGGTAATTTTTGTTCTGGTTGGTATTCTGGGTACTGTCCTGTCAACACAGGCATATCTGTATCCAATCCTGGCCACAAGAAATAACCTTGCACCAACATCTTCATTCTAGAAGACCTTGGTGAAGTTTAGCCAGTATTTGACTGTGACATTTGCTCGGGACAGTCACTTGCTCTCCATAATAATATGCCGTCCTCTATTATGATCTGGTCTTTCCGGCTCCATAAACTTATCAGTTCTGGTTGGGATGGCCCTTCGGTTTCCCCATCACCACCAGCTCTTCCAGTTTTGCCAAGACTGGATTTCTCTGCATCCAAAGTTTGATATTGTCAGCTGTGACTGGAAATGTGCCCAGAAAACGTAAAGCCATTACAGACTCTTCAAGAGCCAGCACCACTGGTAGTGTTATGCCAGCAGGAGGTGGCTCATCTTCATTTACTGTTTGGCCTCTCAGATGGTGTTCCAACTTATAATTGTGTGCACTTTGTATTAGAGCCCACTGCAGAATTTGGCTTGAAACTATAGGTGGCTCTATTTTGTCCTCTTTTAAGTAGACCTAGCATGTGTTTGTGGTCCATTATTGTTACAGATTTACATCTGTAAAAATATTGGTGGAATTTCCTAACTCCATATACGAATGCTAAATCTTTGTACTCGATCTGGGCGTATTTATATTCTGCATTAGTCAAAGTCATGGATGCATATGCTATTGGGCATTCCTCTCTATTGAACCAATAGCTAATGCCGAGCTGATGCTGAATAGGAGGCATCGCAAGATCAATATCGGATCTCACTTATCATAGTCTGTCCGCATCTGAGAGAATGATAGCTTCACTTCTCTGAAAGCTATGGCTTGGCTACATGACCATTTCCATACTGACCCTTTTTAACAGTTCATGCAAATTGCCATGATGAAGGCCAAATAAATTACTAACTTTCCATGATCATTCATCAGCTCAAGGAAAGTCCCAGTACAGATGTGAGAGCCAGGATACCTTACATCACATTCACTTTATTTTCTACTGGGTGTAACTTGTCTTGTTGAGTGTGTAGCCCCAGTAGGTCACTTGGGGTACCTGAAATGCACATTTCTCTCTTAGGTGTGCACCTGCCTTGGAGAAAAATCTAAGGACTATGTCCAAGTTTTCTAACTGCGCCTTACTGGTCTTCCCTGTTATTAGCATATCATCTAGATAAATAGCGACCTGTGGTAGACCTTTGTAAAATGGATGTAGGTTTGCTTGCTGAGTTGGAAGGTTCACTTTCAGACATTTTGTCACCATACTAAGTAGCATCTTCAGTGAGCCTCCGGATGAAGCACTGGTGGTATAGCCCACTTTTTATGTTTGGGTTTCCTTGGGTTGATAGTGTCATTACTATGATGAAACTATGCAGAGCAGAGGAAAATCACCTATACAGTGTATTCAAAAACAAAGGGTACCCAATGAATATCCGCCGATTTCTCAGCAGCAAACCCAAAGAAGCAGACAAACACGTCCAGAAACACTAGCGACGCTCTGACATCAAAAACATCTCTGAAATGACTGCCAGACTACTCAGATCCCTTGGCACCATGGTAGCCCACAAACCCACCATCACACTAAAAGAGTAGCTAATGAACTTGATAAACCCTATACAGACAACAAAAAAAAACTAATGTCATTTACAAAATGCCTTGCAAGAACTGTGACAAACACTATATTGGACAACCAGGCAGAAAACTAGCCATCAAGATACATGAACATCAAGTAGCCACAAAAATACATAACCCACTCTCACTAGTATCCTTACATATGGATAAGGAAGAACATCACTTTGACTGGAACAACACATCCACCCTAGACATGCCAAACAGAGATGCGAGCGAGAATTCCTAGAAGAATGGCATTCCGACAGGAACTTTATCAACAAACGCATTAGAATTTGCCTGTACCTGTGAGTTAGTTTTTGCTGATGTTTACCTATTATTTACTTATCTGTGCTATTTAACTATGCGATCTGCCCGTACCACTCGCAAGACAAAGCTTTTCACTGTGCCTCGATATACATGACAATACACTCCATTGAATTCTGAGAAGAACAGGAAATGACATCATGGGAAATGGCGTCATTGCATGCAATGACATCACCAATCCAAGGAAACCCAAACCCAAATAGAAAGTGGGCTATACCAGCAGTGCTTCATCCTGAGGCTGACTGTATGGTGATGAAACGTCTGAAAACGAACTTTACAGCTCAGCAAGCAAACCTACATCCAGAACCTCAACCTGAGCTACAAATATTCTCAAAACTCACTAACCTTGTAAAATGTTTTCCATCGTCCACTGAAAAATTGCACAGGCTGATGATCCCCCAAATGGCAGTCTCATATATCCATACAAACCCTAACAGATATTAATTGGAGTATACTTCTGGGATTCCTAATCTAACTGCAATTGCAATGATGCATGGCTCATGTCCAGCTCCATGAAGGACAACACTGCTGCCAGCTTTGTGTATAAATCCTCTATGCGAGGGATTGAGTGTCCATTTAGCTGCAAAAAGATGTTTACCATTGGTTTAATATCCCCACAAAGGCAAGCTTCACAATCTGTACGACCGCTGCTCATTCCCCAAACTGGACTTGTTTGATGATTCCTTCACTTGCCAATCTCCACATTTCTGCCTCTACCTTTGCTTATAAGGTAAACAGCACTGGATGGGCCTGGCAGAATTGTGGAATTGCTTCCTGGTCAATATGCACGGTGGCCTTGGCTCCAATGATAGTTCTGAAACCTTCCTGAAAAGTCTCTGGATATTTAATTTGGACTTCACTTAGGCAGACATTTACTAAAAGAGAAATGTTGAGCCAGTGTAAGTGAATCTTTGTCAAATAATTTTGCCCCATCAAACTTGAGCCCGAACCTAAACCGATGATACCTGAACCAGCTGCTTCTCACAACAGACTGGTACTGAAGTTGTTCTGTTAATCTGTAAAGATTCCCTGATGTCTAGGTTCTCAGTCTTGTTGAGGTCTTGCACAAATTTAAGTGGAGGAGTCAAGAGCAAATTTTGCTAAAGACTGGTTCTGCGATCACTGAAATGGCTGACACTGTATTGACCTCAATTAAAACTGGGTGCCCATTTATCTAGAAATTCAGTTTGACCGGTTCTGATTTGCATGTTGCTAAGCAATTTCACTGATCCAAATCAGATTTAAGTGCACTTTCCAGAGTGTACACCTGGATAGCACTTCTCTTACTCCGTTCAGGCCTACTGGCACTCATTTTGTCTAGAGTCCCCATACCATCAGAAACAACAATGGCTTGCCAGCCTGGACCCTGAGGAGAAGAGTAACTGTGACCGAGGCTGAGCTTTGTTTTGGATTTTTGTGCTGACCTAGTCTTTCTGTTCAGAATATGTTCTGAGGGAGGCTATGCAATTGCCTTCACTCAGGTGGTGTGCCCCAAGTTCAGTCAAGCTGGTGAGGTTATCTACTTCCATTGGAATACCCTGCAATGTATATGCTCCACTTGCCCCATTTTCCAATAAAACCAGTTGGGCTTCCGCTAGTAGGTGCTTTTGCATGGTTACATAATTAATTCCATGTAACAAATAGGGTCTCCTCATCTCATTAAAGGTTAAACCAAAGTCCTGTCCCACTGCCAGTTGTCTTCACCTTGTCAAATATCCTGATGCTGATTTCCCTGGTTCTCAAATTCCTGAATAAAACCGATCATCTCTCAATTAGAGGCGGCTTGGGGTTGTAATATTCCTTAGTAAAACTTTCTAAGAGTTGACAGATTTATTATCTGTTGCCTCCTAATAACAGAAAAAAAACTGTTGGCCCACAAGCTGTCAGGAGAGTTACTTGTTGCTTTTCATCTGCCCCAATGCCATTTGCCCGGACAAAATAACACATTCTTATCACATACTAGGCACATTCTTCAGCAGCAGGATTGAATGAGTTAAGCTGCCCAAAAAATGGCACGATGACAAAACGCTTACCCCATCTCAAAGATGATTGTTGTGAGCAAATTTCTTCAGGAGTGTGCTTTTCTCTAACTTCAGAGGCCAGTATCCCATCACCAAGTCAACCTTTATTTACATGTGGAGAATCTTTAACATGATCCAACTCCCTCAGGGGTAGCTCTGTGATTAGGATGTCTAACGCTCCTGTTTATTTCTGTCAGCCAGTACTAGGATACTACCTGGACTGGAAAGAGGCTGGATAGGCTAGGACATTTTTTCCTGGACAGTAGGAGATTGAAGGGTGATCTTAGAGGTCTATGAAATCATGAGGCATAGATAAGCCAACAGCTTTTCTTTATGGTAGGGGAGTCTAAAACTAGACTGGAGGAACCTGTGTGGGAGAGCTCACAGCACAGGAACAGATAAGTGTGTAGTTTTTAACACGTAACCTTACTGCAAGTGTACAGTAATGGGTAGAGTGGGTTCTTTCTTGATATGTTTTATTGCAATCTGTCTCAATTAAATTTTAAAAATAAAAAACCATAAGTACTAAATTAGCGTGGAGCACTTTTTTTAGAGCAAAAAGACTGTGCTATTTTCTGGGTCTGTAGCTTGTGAAGGAGCAAAGTTAGCCTTTAGTAGAGTGATATACTCTTCCTATCGGATGTGGGAATTTAGGGAGAGTTTCCATGTTACTGATGATTATGTCTGTAGGAAGTGGTGTTTGGTTGGGAATCCTGTTGGAGCAACAGTAAGAGGCAATGAGGAATTGACAAGAACTAATGGGTGTGATTGATGGCAGTTATAGGAATGGAGAAAAGCCACAGAGTTGGGTAGATGGGTTAACTCCAGGAAAGGTAGGAGGGGTAGGCAGGTAGTGCAGGAGTCTCCTGTGGCTATCCCCATTTTAAACAAGTATGCTGTTTTTGGAAAATGTAGGGGGTGATGAACTCAGGGGAATGTAGCATAAACAGCCAAGTTTCTGGTATCGACACTGGCTCTAATGTAATGAAGGATACGTCTGGTTCCAAGTGATCGATTGTGATAGGGGACGCTCTCTAGTCAGAGGCACAGACAGACGTTTGAGGCTAGCAGCAGAAAAATCAGTATAGTGTGTTGTCTCCTTGGTGCCAGGATCAAGGATATCGCAGAGGGTGCAGAATACTCTCAAAGGATAGAGGGATCAGCGTGTCGTCATTGTACACATTGGAACTAGTGACATGGGAAGGGAAAAATATGAGATTCTGAAGGGAGAATATAGAAAGTTAGGCAAGAATTTAAAAAGGACGTCCTCTAGGGTCTTATCTGAATTATTCCCAGTACTAGTGTGGTTCTGCTCCCCCCACCTCAGTCGAAGCAAAATGCTCAGACAGTGTAGTTTTACCTCCTTAATCTTAATTCCGGGCCCTGGAAGAGAGAACTATCACCCATGTGCATAGAGACATGTGTTCACTGTCTTCTCTGGAACAGCAGTTTCTACATAGTCATTTTACAGGGAGGAGCATCCAGATAAGACAACATACACATTGATTGGGTGACCATTACAATCAGTGAGTGTCAATAGTAAAGATTAAGCCATCTGCTGTTACACAATGAATAACTGGCTTCCCATAATGAATACTTTTCACCTTGTTAACTGACAATACACACTGAATGCTTCCAATATTGTCAGAAGGCTTGACATAATGACTGCTTTTCCACCTTGTTAACTCATTACCCTTGCCTCCAGCACCCCATTATTAACTGTAAGTTCTTACCTGATCTAAGTCATGCTTATCTGAACCACATGTTTCACAAAACTCCAAACTTAGCTCTTTCCCAGCCTGCATTTACCCTATACATATTCTCACGATGAGCTAGTGAGGGTAGAAATAGAAGGATAGAGCAGAGGAGCTGGTGCGGGGAGAAGGGTTCACATTTTTGGATCATTGGAATCCCTTCTAGGGTAGAAGTGACCAGTTACAAGGATGGATTGCATCTGATTTGGAAGGGGGTTAATATACTGGCAGGACGATTTTGCGAGAGCTGCTTGGTAAGGTTGGAATTAGTAATGTGGGGGTGGGGTGGGGGGGGGTGCGGGACCCAGGAAAATAAGAAAGATCAATCTGAGATGGGTACTGTTAAAGGGAGAGAGTCAAATAGGGCAGGCAGGAACAAAGCAGGACTAATAAACTGCATTTATTTCAGTTCAAAAGGCCTAACAGGGAAGGCAGATAAACTCAGGGCATGGTCAGGAATATGGGACTGGGATATCATAGCAATTACAGAAGCATGGCTCAGGGATGGGCAGGACTGGCAGCTTAATGTTCCAGGATACAAATGCTACAAGAAGGATAGAAAGGGAGGCAAGAGAGGAGGGTGAGTGGCCTTTTTGATAAGGGATAGCATTACAGCTGTGTGAGGGAGGATATTCCCGGAAATACATCCAAGGAAGTTATTTGGGTGGAACTGAGAAATAAGAAAGGGATGATCACCATATTGTGATTGTATTATAGACCCCCTAATAGTCAGAGGGAAATTGAGAAACAAACTTGTAAGGAGACCTCAGCTATCTGTAAGAATAATAGGGTAGTTATGGGAGGGGATTTTAACTCTCCAGACATTGACTGGGACTGCTATAATGTTAAAGGTTTAGAAGGAGAGAAATTTCTTAAGTGCGTACAAGACAATTTTCTGATTCAGTATGTGGATATACCTACTAGAAAAGGTGCAAAACTTGACCTACTCTTGGGAAATAAGGCAGGACAGGTGACTGAGGTGTCAGTGGGGGAGCACTTTGGGGCCAGTGACCATAATTCTATTCGTTTTAAAATAGTAATGGAAAAGGATAGAGCAGATCTAAAGGTTGAAGTTCTAAATTGACAGTATTAAGCAAGAACTTTTGAAAGCTGATTGGAGGCAGATGTTCGCAGGTAAAGGGACAGCTGGAAAATGGGAAGCCTTCAGAAATGAGATAACAGGAATATACTTTCTCTGGATTCTTGTCAGGGTGAAAGGGAAGGCTGGTAGGTATAGGGAATGCTGGATGACTAAGAAATTTGAGGGTTTGGTTAAGAAAAAGAAGGAAGCATATGTCAGGTGTAGACAGGATAGATCGAGTGAATCCTGAGAAGAGTATAAAGGAAGTAGGAGTATACTTAAGAGGGAAATCAGGAGGGCAAAACGGGGACATGAGATAGCTTTGACAAATAGAATTAAGGAGAATCCAAAGGGTTTTTACAAATATATTAAAGAGCCACAGAAAATGGGGGGGATACTAAATTAATATTTTGCATCAGTATTTACTGTGGAAAAGGATGTGGAAGATATAGACTGTAGGGAAATAGATGGTGACATCTTGCAAGACGTCCATATTACAGAGGAGGAAGCGCTGGATGTCTTGAAACAGTTAAAGATGGATAAGTCCCCAGGACCTGATCAGGTGTACCCGAGAACTCTGGGAAGCTAGAGAAGTGATTGCTGGGCCTCTTGCTGAGATATTTGTATCATTGATAGTCACAGGTGAGGTGCTGGAAGACTGGAGGTTGGCAAACGTGGTGCTACTGTTTAAGAAGGGCGGTAAAGACAAGCCAGGGAACTATAGACCGGTGAGCCTGACCTCGGTGGTGGGCAAGTTGTTGGAGGGAATCCTGAGGGACAGGGTGTACATGTATTTGGAAAGACAAGGACTGATTCGGGATAGTCAACATGGCTTTGTGCGTGGGAAATCATGTTTCACAAACTTGATTGAGTTTTTTGAAGAAGTAACAAAAGGTTGACGAGGGCAGAGTAGTAGATGTGACCTAGATGGACTTCAGTAAGGTGTTCGACAAGGTTCCCCATGGGAGACTGATTAGCAAGTTTAGATCTCACAGAATACAGGGAGAACTAGCCATTTGGATACAGAACTGGCTCAAAGGTAGAAGACAGAGGGTGCTGGTGGAGGGTTCTTTTTCATACTGGAGGCCTGTGACCAATGGAGTGCCACAAGGATCAGTGCTGGGTCCTCTACTTATTGTCATTTACATAAGTGATTTGGATGCGAGCATAAGAGGTACAGTTAGTAAGTTTGCAGATGACACCAAAATTGGAGGTGTAGTGGACAGCGAAGACGGTCTTGACCAGATGGGCCAATGGGCTGAGAAGTGGCAGTTGGAGTTTAATTCCGATAAATGCGAGATGCTGCATTTTGGGAAAGCAAATCTTAGCATGACTTATACACTTAATGGTAAGGTCCTAGGGAGTGTTGCTGAAAAAAAGAGACTTTGGAGTGCAAGTTCATAGCTCCTTGAAAGTGGAGTCGTAGGTAGATAGGATAGTGAAGAATGCATTTGGTATGCTTTCCTTTATTGGTCAGTGTATTGAGTACAGGAGTTGGGAAGTCATGTTGCGGCTGTACAGGACAATGGTTAGGCCACTGTTGGAATATTGCATGCAATTCTGGTCTCCTTCCTATTGGAAAGATGTTGTGAAACTTGAAAGGGTTCAGAAAAGATTTCCAAGGATGTTGCCAGGATTGGAAGATTTGAGCAATAGCGAGAGGTTGAATAGACGAGGGCTGTTTTCCCTGGAGCATTGGAGGCTGTGGGGTGACTTTTATAGAGATTTACAAAATTAAGGGGCCTGGATAGGATAAATGGACAAGATCTTTTCCCTAGGGTCGGGGATTCCCGAACTAGAGGGCACAGGTTTATGGTGAGAAACGAAATATAAAATTGACCTAAGGGACAACTTTTTCATGCAGAGGGTGGTGCTTGTATGGAATGAGCTGCCAGAAGAAATGATGGAGGCTGGTACAATTGCATTATTTAAAAGGCATTTGGATGGGTATAGGAATAGGAAGGGTTTTGAGGGATATGGCCCAAGTGCTGGCAAATGGGACTAGATTAGGTTAGCATATCTGGTCCGCATGGACGAGTTGGATCGAAGGGTCTGTTTCCATGGTATACATCTCTATGACTCTGTGACTATGACTAGAGGGCTTAGGTTTAAGGTGAGAGGGAAAAATACAAGAGTCCAGAGAGACAACTTTTTCTCACAGGTGGTGAGTGGCTGGAATGGGCTGCCAAAGGTAGTCATGGAGGAGAGTATAATGTCGTCAGTTTAAGAAACATTTGGACAGGTTCATGGATGGCATCGGTATGGTATGGAGGGAAATGGTCCAAATAGAAAGAAATGGAACTAGATCAATTGTGAAAACTGGGCGACGTGGACAAATTGGCCCAAAGAGCCTGTTTCCATGCTATAGAGCTACGTGACTCTTGAGTCCCAGATTGGACCAAATTATCTTCTCCAATCAGATAACTTCTATTCTGAGATTCATCTGGCTGATCTCTTTCCAATAACTACTACCTATATTTTGTCTTTTAATTTAAATTTCAGTAATTTTCAGTAACAACCGAACATTTTGTCCTTTTCTTTTAAAAACAAAGAACTCTGTACTGCTGGTTAATTTTAAATCGATACATTAAAGGTAAGAGGATTCCTGTCATTAGACTACAGTCTAACAGACAAAGCTGAAGTTGTGACCATTTTCAGCCAGAGGTACCAAGTAAACAATCTGTATCAACCTCCTGCTGAAGATCCCATCAGCACAGAAACCAATATTAAACTAAATTAGTTCGCTGTCCATGATCTTGTGAAATAATTTAATGTGTTAATTACAGCAAAGTCTCCAGGCCCTGTTAACATTCCAGTAATGTTGCTGAAGGCCTACACTCTCAGAATAGCAGTGCCTGTAAATAAGTAGTATTGGCATCCGTAGAAAAGTGGAATGTAGTTCAGTCCTCAAAAAAAAACAAGGGCCTGTCCATTCTTGCCAGTTATTGCCCTTGAACATTCAAACATCAATGAATTGATGGAACAGTTATGGTCATCACTGGTAGGAATTAGTCTAATGAATCTCTTCATATGTCCCTTTTAGAAAATAAATAAATTCTTGGGTAAGACGTGCAAAACTGCACACTAATCTAGATTTCATGCTATTGTATAAAGATATCTTTACTCTATACTCACATCCTCTTGTGATAAATGAATTTAATAATGTTTGCCTTCTAGTTGCTTGCTGTACCTGTTTGTTAGTTTGCAGGTCCTTTTGCACATCAACACTTTCTAATCTCTCATTTTAAGAAGTAGCTTTCATGTGTGCTGCTTCTATTGAAGTGGATAGCCTCAAACTGATCAGATTTCTTCCTATCAAAGTGTCATTGAAGTCTTTTTGCATCACCCTCACTACACTTTCCCAATGTCAGGTCCACAAGCCATGAGAGATTATAGATTATTTTAAAAGCTATGTTTTCTTTCATTATTAAAGCAGACTTTCCTGGGCTAAAATATGGCTGCTGCCCAACAGATGATGCAAGTTGATTGCCATTCTGAAAAGTTCTAATAATAATTACCAGTACACAGCTTAGACACCATTCTTCTGGAATATCTCACCCTTACATTTAATAGTCATTGCAGTTAACAAATACAAAAAAAAGCAGTCGACAATATGCCTTACCAGGAGGGGCTGGTAATAAACACAGTTATCGAAGTTCATTGCATGTACTGCCTGTTTTGTATAATAGTTTTTGACCAAAGTGTACAAGCTGTCTTAACTGATTCATCCAGGAACTGTTGAATTGTAGAATCACTACAGTACAGATAGAGGCCATTCAGCCCATCAAGTCTGCAATGACCCACTGAAGAGCATCTCACCATGTCATGAACTGGGTTGCTTTTAGCAAAATCAACACATTTTCAATTACTCTTAGGTTCCATTATCACTGATTTACCTTATCTTTGTCCCTGCTTACAGTCAACAACACCGTCTCTCTGGCTCTGTTCCCCCCCCCCCCCCCCCCCCCCCCCCAAAAGCTTAAATATCACCTTTACCACACTGTCAGCTCTGAAGAAGAGTCACTACACTCAAAATGTTAATTCTGTTTTCCCTTCAGATACTGCCAGACCTGCTGAGTTTTGTCAGCAATTTCTGTTTTTGTCTTTTTCCTTTTGCTTCCTTCCTTGTATCATTGTATATGTATACAACAGTCATTCCATAGGTTTTCATATGTGAATAAACCATACTTCTGATTCAGTCCAGAAACAGGTTTGTCATAGGTCGCCTTAAAATTGGACCTCACAGAGATTTTGGGGGAACCATAGCAATGCCTGTTTCAGGAGACAAAACAGTGAAACAGCTCTGACTGGTAATAGAAGTTGAGAAAAACAAATTTTCATTTACCTCTCCCATGTCAGACCTTGGTTTTGTCATCTGCAAACTTGGAAGTAAAGTTTTGTCCCAAGTTCAAATCGTTGATATAGCTTGTGAACAATGGGAACCCAAACTTTGCTCCTTGCAATACCCCAATAATCTAAATCTATAAACCTGAGAATGATCCACTTATTCCTCCTGTTTTCCATCCGTTAATCAATCCATAATACTTGTTGGTATATAACCCCCCTATCGCATATGCTCTAAGGTTATTTGTTAACCCATGTGGGGTCTCTTTGATAACTTTGTGAAATTCAAATGCACCACATCCACTGGATTCCTTTATTTCCTTCATTTTGGTAACATACTCAAAAAATTCTTAACAGATTTGTGAAATATGATTTCCTCTTCATAAATTCATGTTCACTCTGCCTAATTAGATCTCTAACTATTTAGTCTCACATCCTTGAAATTGATTTGAGTATTTTCCCCACTACTAACATCAGACTAACGGATCTGTAATTCTTCACTTTCTCTCTCTTCATACATAAATGTTACTTCATTTATGATCTTTCAATATGCAGCCACCATTCAAGAATATGTAGAATTTTGAAAAGTGATATCCAATGCATTCACTATCTCTAAAATCACCATTTTCAACACGATAGGGTATAGATAATTGGGTCATAGGGATTTGGTAACTTTTAGTCCCTTTAATTTCTCCAATGTTACTACTTAACAAGTCTAATTTCTCTGTTTATTTTGTTATGTGGACACTTATGTCATCCAAACAATTTTTAATATAAGTTTTGAGGAATTGTGATAAATGGATTTATTTCAAATTTTGTGGAAATGGCTGAAATAGTGTTTTATTTTTAAAGTGGTCATGAAAGGTCCACTGTGAACTTTGGAAATTTTTTGTTTTAAACAAGACTTTCCAAAAAATGTTATGACTGGTGATAACTGCTTGCTTTGCTGTATACCATTACTGAGATTGTGTTGAATATTGACTGGCTTGAAAGGGTTCTTGTTTTATCTGTTCATTTATGAATCATTCTAAGATCAAGCTAAGTTGGAGGAAAGCTTGCTTATGAGCAAGATGCCCAGCTGATCGCTTCCATTTGTAAAAATAAAACACACTGCATCAGTTTATAGAAACCTAGAAAATAGGAGCAGGATAAGGCCATTTGATCTTTCAAGGCTGCCCCGCTATTCAGTATGATCATAGTTTATTATCCTTCTCTGTATCCTGTTCCCACTTGTCTCTCTTTTCCTGGAAAATGTTGTGTTTTGGCTTCATCTGCTTTCTGTGACATAGAATATCACGGGCTCACCACTTTGAAGAAATGTCTCCTCAATTCAGTCCTTATTACCCCTGTATCCTGAGACTGTGACCCATTGGTTCTGGACTCATTGGTCATCAGGGACATCCTTTCAGCTAGTCCTGTTAGAATTTGAGGCTTCTGTAAGATCTCCCCACCATCTTCTAAACTCCAGGGAATATAGTCCAAACTAATCCAGTCTGTCTATTTATATCCGTCTGACAAATCAGGAATCCGTCTGGTAAACCTTTGTTGCACTCCTTCCATTGCCAGAACATTGTTTAGCAGGTCAGGAGACCAAAAAAGCTCTCTAATCCAGGGATGGTCTCATCAAGGCTCTGTACAATTGCCATAAGCCATCCTTGCTATTGTCCGCTCGCAAGAAGGCCAACATAACATTTGCCTTCTTTACCTGCCACACCTGCGCACTTACTTTCTGTGAATGGTGTAGGAGGACACGCAGGTCTCTTTGCACCTCCCACTTTCTCAATTTTTCACCATTCAGGTTATCTACTTTCCTGTTTTTTGCTACCAAAATGGCTAACCTTAGATTTTATCCATATTATGCTTCATCTGCCATGCATTTGCCCAACAATTCGTCTTGTCTAAATCACCCTGAAGCATCTCTGCAAGCTTCTCATAGTTCGCCCTCCTGCCAACCTTTGTAACATCTGCAAACTTGACAATATTACATTTACCATTATCTTTTTCCAGTTACTAGCATTCCACTTCTAATAATGAAACAATAAAGATTTGAAATATGCAAAGTCTTCTAAATCATTGATCAGGGTGAATCCCGTTTGTTCTTTTGGAAGTATGATGGAAAGAATACTTGAAAATTATATTACCTGAGCATGCTATGTCCCTTAAGACTATGCATGATTAATGACTTGACCATATTTGCTAGAAGGAGAAAGTGAGGACTGCAGATGTTGGAATATCAGAGTTGACAGTGTGGTGCTAGAAAAACACAGCAGGTCAGGCAGCATCCAAGAAGCAGGCGAATCAACATTTCGAGCATAAGTCCTTCAGGAATGAGGCTTGTGAGCCAAGGGAGTAGAGATATAAATGAGAGGGTGGTGGGGTTAGTGGGGAAGGTAGCTGAGAGGGTGATAGATCACAGAGGAGGGTGGAGCAGATAGGCGGGAAGGAAGATGGACAGGGAGAACAGGTCATGAGGGTAGTGCTGAGTTGGAAGGTTGGATCTGGTATAAGGTGGAGGGAGGGGGAAATGAGGAAACTGGTAAAATCCACATTAATCCTGTGCGGTTCGAGGACGGAATGGGACGATTGGACGCTGGCATTTTGGCACGGCCGTTTGGGCGCCAGCTGATTTGGCGACAGACATTTTGGCACTAGGAAAGAAAATGTTGATTGATTCCTCATCATTCAAAGGTTGAACTTTAAAAAGTTTTAAAACTGTAACTTTATTGAAAAATAAAAACATTAAATCTGTTAATCACTAAAAACTGTAACGTAGCTTTATTTAGTTCACTTAGTAATTATGAGCAAGGCTCTTCAAGTACTTGATAACATCCATGTTTTCAAATCTAAGAACAGTTTCATGTATTCTTCTATCTGCATCTCTATACTTTTTTAGGTTCTGTGGTGGTTCATGCAGAGCTAGTAACTCTTCATAATATGCATCTCTCCCTTTCTGTACTTTATGCAGACCATCTATTAATTTCCATATGGTGGGCTGTTGCATGCTAAGTTCATATTGTAATCGACGGTGTGCTGCCTCCGCATGATTGTTTGTGCAGTCTTCCCTATTTAATGTTCTCTGATAAAGGTTCCAAATCTCATGGAGAAATAGAGGAGTTCGTCTTCCATTTCCTCGTCTGTTCTGACGACCAACATATGTATCTTCAAACCAGTTGAGTAAATCTTGAAGTTCTTGCGGCAGTTCGGTCGCTGGAGCATCCAGATAGTCATCGATCTTGTTCAAAGGTACAAAGGCAAGGGCAGTAATCATTCAAGCATTTAACCTGAAATCAGGATAAGTGTTGTACAAACTAGTGAACCACAATCTAGCTAAATGTTTTTGCATAATTTTGAGCTAAATGAAAAAAACATCCTTTTATTTGAACATCGGGGAAATCGCAGGTGATTGAAGTGGGTTTCGAATTGGGTTCCATTTCTTTCAAGACCTGTAACATTCTCACATGTGTGTTACTTGTTGGGCAAAAGAGCATACACTATAGGGTGAACACCTCAGTGTTTTTTTGCCAGAATTACATAAATCTGAGAAAAGAGGCTGGGAGCAATACTGAATCTGCCATCGGCAAACCACATATCAGATGTCACTAAGTGTTGGAGCCAGCTTTGCCTTCTGAAAATTAATATCCGGTTGGGACCTGGACCACTATCTCACAGTAAAAAAATTTTCTTCCACACCTGGTTGAGGGACATATTCTGTGGCATTCTGGCACAAATAATTGTTGCAAATCAGTTGGATTGGTGGGGGCGTTCATCACTGAATTTCGCTTTGAATATTTTCCTCAAAGCAGACATATTAGGAATGACAGCTAGACTAGCTTGGGATATGTCTGTCAAACATTCATTAATAACTAAAGTCAGTGACTCAAGAGTCTCCTCTGCTCTCTTTTTTTTATTTTAGTTTTCACAAGTGTAACCTCTAATTGTCCAGCAGAAGCTTCATGCGAATGGCTGTTCAGCTCCCTCACCACCTCTCCAGCTTTAGTATGGAGCCGTGCTTTGCACCGATTTTTTTTTGCTCACGCCAAAATTTCAAGTGCTGTCAACTTTGCTTGTTTTGTCAAAGACGTAGAGGAATCCATTATGCGCAAATTTTTCTTTACCATGTTTTGTTAATACCTCCTCAGCCATCAGGTGGATAAAACGATTAAAAAAATATAAAAAGATGGCAAAAGAATGAAACACTTGTGGCAGCGCACCCCCAGTTAACTCAACTGAGGCTAAGGACTAATTGCAGCCTGAGCAACCAGCTAATCGAGGAGAGAGCTAGTTTTCCTGTTTCCAAATGCATACTAGCTCAATTTATACAAAGGAATACAAAAAGTGCAAACAGCAACATACCTATTGGTCTTTTTAGGCTCAACTACTATATACAAAAACCCTTAGTACAAAAAAGTGCATGCAATTATATGTTCATATGTACAAGTAGTATATTTATGTTGAAATTAAACTTATCTACACCATTCAATAAACATGTGTGGTTATTCAACATAACCGATGGCTATATAACAGATATATTATAATTCTGTTACACTAAAGCTGTCCATATAGACTCATTTACAAATAAAGAAACGTTCTTAGTGCCAAAACGTCCGTCGCCAAATAGGTTTGGTGCACAAATGGCCATGCCAAAACGCCGGCTCCCAAATGGCTGTGCCAAAATGTACCAAACCCGTTGGAAGATCCCAAGGCAGAAGATGAGGCATTCTTCCTCCAGGCGTCATGTTAAGGTTTGGCGATTTAGAAGGCCCAGCACCTGCATGTCCTTCGTGGAGTGGGATGGGGTGTTAAAGTGTTCGGCCATGGGGCAGTGGAGTTGCTTCGTGCATGTGTCCCGGAGATGTTTTCTGAAACACTCTGGGGAGACAGGATGCCTACTTGCAATGTAGAGGATACCGCATCGGAGGCAACGGATGCAGTAAGTAGCATAGGTGGAAGCTCAAGTAAATCTCTGGATGTGGAAGGCTCCTTTGGGGCGTTGGAAGTGAGGGTGGAGGTGTGTTCACAGGCTTTGCAATTCTTGTGGTGATGGAAGGTGCTAAGAGGGGAGTGTGGGTTGGTGGAGGAAGTGGACCTGACGAGACTTGCGGAGGAATGGTCTTTACGGAATGCAAATAGGGGTGGGGATGGAAATATCTCTGGTGCGGTCCAGTTTTCAGGTGGCAGAAATGGCAGAGGATGATGTGATTTATCCGGAGGTTGGTGGGGTGGAAGGTGAGGACCTTGTTGTGTTGGGAAGGGTTGTGTTCGAGGACGGAGGTACAGGAAGTGGATGAGATTCACTGAAGGGCATCATTAACCACGTAGGAACGGAAATTGCGGCCTTTGAAGAAGGAAGCCATCTGGTGTGTTCTGTGGTGGAACTGGTCTTCCTGGGAGTGGAGGCGGAGGAATTGGGAATGAGGGATAGTGTTTTTACAGGAGGCAGGGTGGGAGGCGGTGTGGTCCAGGTAGCTATGGGAGTCTATGGGTTTATAGAAGATGTCTGTGTTGAGTCGGTCACCGTTCATGGAGATGGAGAGGTTCAGGAAGGGGAGGGAAGTGTCTGAGATGGTCCAGGTGAACTTAAGGTTGGGGTGGTACATGTTAGTGAAGTTGATGAACTGTTCACCCTCCTTGTGGGAGCACGAGGTGGAGCCAATACAGTCATCAATGTAGTGGAGGAAAAGGTGGGGAATGGTGCCGGTGTAGCTGTGGAAATGGACTGTTCCACATACCCAACAAAAAGACAGGCATAGCTGGGGCCCATGTGGGTGCTCATGACTACCCCTTTGGTCTGGAGGAAATGGGAGGATTCAAAAGAGAAATTGAGGGTGAGGACCAGTACAGTCAAGCGAATGAGTCAGTGGAAGGGTACTAGTGAGGACACGAGGAGAGAAAGAAACTGAGGGCTTGGGGGTGTGGTGGGGCGTGGTGGTCGGTGAATAGGACAGTATCAAGGTATATAGAAATGAGTTCGGTGGGGTAGGAACAGGCCGAGACAATAGATTGGCTGGGTCAGCCAAGTTTTTGAATATTGGTTAGGATGTAGAACCGGATGGGGAGGGGTTCCTGGACTATGAGGTTGGAAGCTGTGGTTGGGAGATACACAACCTCATCACCTCAGGGTATGGACTGGGAGATGATAGTTGGTAATGGGAGGTGAGGTCGTGATCAAGGGGACAGTAGGAGGAGGTATCTGCAAGTTGGCCCCTGGCTTCAGTGTTGTAGAGGTCAGTGCGCCAAACTGCCACTGCGCCCCATTGTCTGCTGGTTTGGTAGGGTTGGGGTAAGAGCAGAGGGAGTGGAGCGCTGTGCGTTGCCAGAATATAAGACAATAGATCCTGGAACATCACGCTTTATCCTTTTGCCTTCAAGAAGGACCCATTGGCAATAGTGCTGTTCTTTTCCAGAAAATCAATCTTTGCAGAGAAGCCTGTTTTTATTTTTGTTTCCAGAAGAGAGACTGCACCTGTCCGTCTGTGGTTTGGGGGTATTGTAGAGATAATCATTTATGCTTTGTCATGAGAGTCTGTGTTAGCTAATTATTGCATCTTTATTGAACAAGCTTTGTTCAATAATAAATCCACGATAATGATTATTAAGAAACCAAATTGATCATTTTGCTTTAAACCTGGCATAGATGAAACATTCAAGTTTTCTTGGTAACTAGAAAAAATACCGTTTTATTGTGTTGTGGCCTATGTGGAGTAATTGGACTAGAGTGACTATGATTTGGAGGAGCCGGTGTTGGACTGGGATGGTCAAAGTTAAAAGTCACACAACATAATCTATAACCTCGTGTAGAGTGACTCTGTTTCAAACCACTGTTGTGTCATAATTGGAAAAGGATAATATACTAAGATTTTATGTATTAACAATGACTTTGGCAGTTGCTCAGACTTTTCTGGAGGTGGAAGGTTTATCCCTGAGTGATTTGTAAAGAATAGCTAAGGTGAGGATAATTGAATTGGCTGGGTAGTTGATATTAGAGTTAAAAGTAGAGATTAGGAAAGCTGGCATAATTGAATTGATACAACATTTGTCATTGGAAGAACAGCAAAGCAAGCCAGATGGTGAGTCAATTGATTTAGCAAGGATTCAACTGCAAATGAAGCAACTTGAACTTTAAAAAAAAAGAAAGTACAAAAAAAAACTTAAATGAATTGGAAAGAATATTTCAGGCAAGAGAAAAGGAGAGAAAAATTGAATACTAGATGAAAAAACAGAACTAAAACAGGAAGACATTGAGACATTTTTCTTTTGTTTTGGAATAAGTAGTTGAGTAGATGAGGCATCCAAATGAAACCTGGACATTGCTCATGCAAAACTGGCTGGCAGGAAGAACTCATGAAGTTTATGCTTTGTTCGATAAGGAGGCATCTACAGACAGGCTATGATGGAATGTGAAAGACCCAATTTTATTTCTTAGCCACTTCCCTACTTCCAATTGTAAATTCTTCCGTCCAAGTGTGTATTCCTATTTACACATGCAAAAAATTTTTCACAGGAGTTTTTTTTTAATATTCTTAGCTACTTTATATCCATAGGCTATTCTCTGTTTCTTAGTCCTTTGCTGAATTTTAAACTGCTCCCAATCCTCAAGTTTGTTACTTTCTTCACTGTTATGAGCTTCCTTTTCTGATCTAATGCAATATTTAATTTACTTTGTTAACCACCATTGGCTTTCTTTCCCTCTTGGGTTTTTGTGTCTTAAAGGTATGCATGACTGGTGTAAGCCAGGAATTGATTATTTAAAAGGCATGATGGTACACGAAGCAATAGCTAGTATTTAATGTATTTTTCTAAACTGCTACAGCAATCTGCCACACGCACCTTCATAGTTTCCTTTGTTTAAATTGAAGATCCTCACTTTGAAGTGTACCATATCATTTTCAAACTTGATGTAAAATTTTACCACACCATTATTGATTACATCTTTGCATAGAATTTCTGGCACAGATCTTCAGTTTGCAAAATAAATCTATGCAGTGGAAAGGTATGCAAGCAACTTTATTTCTCAGTATCAGTGCGCCAACCCAATTGTTAATTCATCATGAAAGATGTGTGTTGCTAGAATGTTCACAATAGTCTGATTACTGCAAAGGTTTGTGGATAAATTGGAATGAGCCAGAAACCTTGTTACAGAAATGTGTGCAAGTGTCTGGATGAAATATGTTGTGTGCCGGGTTACCTTGGCAACAGAGCTGGCATTCAGTCATCAGACTGTGCTTACAAAAGCTTCTCAAGGGTTTTTTTTAAATAAGAATTTGTGTTTCACTAAAATGAAAACAACCTGTCCAGCATTGATGGAATCATTTCTTTCTGCAAATAAATGCATTCAGATTAATTGACTCATGTTTTTTATAATTATGAAGGAATTATGAAGCTGGATATCTAATGTGTACAATAATGTTTCAGTGTTTTTATTGACCATAAAATTCAAGAAATTAATCTTGGAGAACGTGATGTATTGTTTTAATTAACTGCAGTGGTAAGGGGTATTGTTAAACAGTTTGCATGTTTTATAGGATTTTGGTTTTCTGCAAGTCCCACTTTGTTTTTGCATTTTTGTCGAAGTTTTTATTTTGTCAATAGCAATTCCCATTTTTGGAAAGTTTTTAAACATGCTTTCTAGCTGTTGCTGACCATCTACATTTTGAATAAGAATCTATCAAATTTAACCTACCCCCTTGGTTATGAAATTAAAGGTAAAGGTGCCATTGTCCCAGATGATCACAGACTGATGTCTCATCAGAGAAAATTGACTGATGGTGGTTCAACCTGAGGGTCACCACAGACGAGAGATTGAAAAGGAGAGTCCTTCATGGTACATTCTACCAGTGCATGAATGGAACCCACCCTATTGGCAGCACTCTGCATTTCAAACCAAATGAGCTAACAAAGCCCCAGCTCAACTGCAGTACAAAGCATTAACTTGTCTCTATGTTTGTAATAATATTATATTTGTCATGACAGGTCAGCTTTCTTTTATGTATTCCTGGGATGTGAACACCACATTTATTGCTCATCAGTAATGGCCCTTAAGCAGCTTGTGCTGAGTTGCCACCTTGAACTGTTGCAATTATGTGGTGAATATATTTCCACATTGCTGTTGAGTGAGGAGTTCCATGATTTTAACCCATTAGCAATTAAGGAATAATGTATTTCCAAGTTGGGGAGGGTGCAATAGATTATATGTGCAGTTTCTCTGGCTGACAGTGATTGTAAATATACTAGCGCTATCTTTTGTACTGATGCGTTGGGCTCTTTCATTATTGAGAATGAAGCTTTTCATTGAGCTTTCGCCTTCTATTAGTTTAATTGGCCATCACCATTCATGACTGAATGTGTTTTAAGACTCCGAAGTCTCCATTTGTTCCATTATTAATAGATTTCCTAGTTCTGTCTATGGCTTTCATTGTTTAACGTGCATGTAGTCTGTGCTGTATTTTCACTAGTTTTAAACTTTTAGATCTCTTCAGTGGTATTCTTGGCTGCTGCTCTTTGAATCAGGATTGGTGCCCAGGCTTGAGAGTGAAGGATATGCCAGGCCATGAGATTACAGATTGAGGTGGTATGTACTTCTGCTGCTGATGGCCTATAACATCTTTTCAAGTTTTAAGTTGTTCAATCTGTTTGAATCTATCCCATTTGACATGGTTATAGTGCCTCATGACACAGTGAAGTGTCCTAACAATGGAACTTTGCCTCCATAAGGGTTATTTTCTTATCACTCCAATCAGTATTATTATAGCCACATGCATCTATAATGGGTAGATTGAGAATGAGGTCAAGTAATTTTTACCTCCTGTTAGTTCTTTCTGCTGCGGCGCGTCCAACTTGGCAGCTTTGTCCTTCAGCGAGGTCTTGGCCAAATTAGGTGGTATTGCAATTAAACTATTTTTGGTGATAACATTTACAGCCCTCCATCCAATGTACATTCTGTATTGCTATCTGAGATGCTTTGCGGTAGAGCACAAATACTTCAGTTGAGGGAGGGCAGTTGGTTGTAATCATCAGGAAGTGTCCTCGTCCATGTTTGAGCAGATTCTGTATGATCTCAAGCTTTCAGGGTCAGTGTAGAGGATTTCCTCCCAGCATTCAGGTTTATCAGTACTTTAAATGTTAAGAAATGTTGGCATCCAGAGGGATATGAGTGGCCTTGTTCATAAGTCACTAATAGCGAGCATGCAGGTACAATAAGTAAATGTTAATCGCCATCACTACGGAATTTGAGAATGCAGTAAAGATGTTTTGCATTGTATAGAATGTTTAATGAAATTCAGCCTGGAATATTGTGGACAGTTTTGCTTTTCTTCAAAGGAAGGATTTACTTGACATTTCGGGAACACAATGGAGGGATTGTCTTATGGGAGGAGATTAATGAAAGTTGGCCTATGTTTTGAAGAATGAGAGGTAATCCTTTTGAAAGTTAAAATATTCTTACAGAGCATGAGAGCGTGAGTGTGGATGGGTTGTTTCACTGAGTGATGAGTGTGAAACCAGGGGACGTAACCTCAAACTAAGAGGCAGGCAATTTAGGACAGATGAGAACTTTCTTCACTCAAAAGATAGTGAATCTATCCAATTCTCTACTCCAAAGAGCCCAGAAGCTAAATCTTTCAACATGTTCAAGATAGATAGAAATTGATAGATTAATGGAGATTAATGATATTAAGGATAATGGAAATAGCAAGGGCTGAATGGCATTTGGGTAAATGGTCAACCATGATGTAATTGAATAGGTATACAGCTGAACTAATTTGCTTGTAAGTTTGCTCCTTCATTTTTCTAGATGTAACAACCAACCTTCCATTAGCCTTTTTTTGATTATTTTCTTTACTTAGTTGCATTTTAGTGCATGTACCTGAACCTTCTGAGTCTCTTTGGGCCCTGATTGTTTCTAGCTCTTAATATGAGCTGAACATGTGTTGCTGAAAAGCACAGCAGGTCAGGCAGCATCCAAGGAACAGGAGAATCGACATTTCGGGCATAAGCCCTTCAGGAATGAGGAAAATATGTCCAACAGGCTAAGTTAAAAGGTAGGGAGGAGGGACTTGGGGGAGGGGCATTGGGAATGTGATAGGTGGAGGGAGGTCAAGGTGAGGGGGATAGGCCGGAGTGGAGGTTGGGTTGGTGGGGGGTGTGGATCACCACCAGGGACATATTTCCCTCCCCTCCCCTATCAGCATTCCGAAAAGACCACTCCCTCCGTGACTCCCTCGTCAGGTCCACACCCCCCACCAACCCAACCTCCACTCCCGGCACCTTCCCCTGCAACCGCAAGAAATGCAAAACTTGCGCCCACACCTCCCCCTTACTTCCATCCAAGGCCCCAAGGGACACTTCCATATCCACCGCAAATTCACCTGCACTTCCACACACATCATCTATTGCATCCGCTGCACCCGATATGGCCTCCTCTATATTGGGGAGACAGACCGCCTACTTGCGGAACGTTTCAGAGAACATCTCTGGGACACCCAGACCAACCAACCCAACCACCCCGTAGCCCAACACTTCAACACCCCCTCCCACTCCACCAAGGACATGCAGGTCCTTGTACTCCTCCATCGCCAGACCATGGCAACACGACGGCTGGAGGAAGAGCGCCTCATCTTCCGCCTAGGGACCCTCCAACCACAAGGGATGAACTTTGATTTCTCCAGTTTCCTCATTTCCCCTCCTCCCACCTTGTCTCAGTCAAATCCCTCAAACTCAGCACCGCCTTCCTAACCTGCAATCTTCTTCCTGACCTCTCTGCCCCCACCCCACTCCGGCCTATCACCCTCACCTTGACCTCCCTCCACCTATCGCAATCCCAACGCCCCTCCCCCAAGTCCCTCCTCCCTACCTTTTATCTTAGCCTGCTGGACACACTTTCCTCATTCCTGAAGAAAGGCTTATGCCCGAAACGTCGATTCTCCTGTGCCTTGGATGCTGCCTGACCTGCTGCGCTTTTCCAGCAACACATTTTCAGCTCTGATCTCCAGCATCTGCAGTCCTCACTTTCTCCTCTAGCTCTTAATATCTCAAGAAGTACCCTGTTCTAATCATTTTTAGATCTAAATCAAATGGCCTTATTTTTGCCCACTTTTGAAATTCATTTGCCATGGTTTTGCAATGTTACGTTTCAGTGCACACTACTTCGAATGATCATCATCATGTCATCAGCAAAGATGTACTATATGCAGCTTTCAATTCCATCATCTAGGTTATTGATGAATATAGTGAATAGTTGAAGTCCTCAAATCGATCCTTGTAGTACACCATTAATCACAACCTGCCAATTGCAGCACCTACCCAATGTTCTGACGACTCAACCTGTGCCGGTTTCTTGATTGGCTGATTTGTTCTAGAGCTTCTCATTTGGCCAACAGTCTCTTTTGAGGAGTTCTATTAAATATATATTCTGGAAGTCCATATGACTAGCAGAAGCATTCACATTCCATCTGCTTTAGTTACCCATTCATGCCTGACAAACTTCTTGAGCCACCTGCTTGATATTCTCACTGGGTTTATAATCCAGAATTCCCAATCTAATGTGGGGGAAGAATCAATTCAGTAGACATTTCTGAATTTAGTAACAAAAAACTAACTTAATGGTATTGTTGCAAAAACCTCTTGGGTCACTACTAGCCTTCACTTGACTTTCTATCTTTGAGATAGACCCTTAGTTTCAGACTAGGGTGTTTAGTAGAAGATAAATATTACACCAGCACAGTGGGTAGCACTGCTGACTCTCAATGCCAGAAACTCTGGTTCGATTCCAGCCTCTGGCGACTGTGTGGAATTTACACGTTCTCCTCCTGTCTGCGTGGAGTTCATCTGGGTGCTCCAGTTTCCTCCCACAGTCCAAAGATGTGCAGGTTAGGTGGATTGGCCACCCTAAATTGCCCACAGCATCCAGAGATGTGCAGGTTAGGTTGATTAGTCATGGAAAATGCAGGGTTACAAGGATAGGGTAGGGATTGGGTTTGGGTGGATTGCCCTTCAGTGTGGACTTGTTGGGTTGAATGGCCTAAGTCCCCACTGTAGGGATTCTGATTTATTTTTTGATGTACAGCTGATAGGTACTATTCCTGAATTGATGACTTTTGAAGCTGGTAGTTGAAAGCAAAATTCTCATCTGTCTTCTTGAACTGTTCTTGGTGTTTGTCGCTGTTTAGTGCCATTATTTTCTTCATTATTGTTTTACTTGTAATTTTGGTCAATCCATGTCCTTGATTCAATATTAGTTTCTTTTGGATGTCTGACGTGTTGACTGTTTCCTCTCCTGTAAATCTTGATGCAAAATTAAGACCATAAGACATTGGAGCAGAAATTAGGCCAATCAGTCCATCGAGTCTGTTCTGCCATTCAATCATGGCTAATTACTCAATATGTCCACCACATTTTTTTATTTTCAATGACCGTTTTGCTATTTACAGCTATTTTTTAACTGCCTTTACAGATCTCCGTGTTCTTTGCATTAACAGGCTTCTTTGTTTCCTGTGAACAGTCTCTCCCTTGTTACTTGGTCTTAATCACTAAGATTTTGTATTTAGATATTTCAGACACAGTTGAACTCCACAACATTTAATACCCAATTAAAACTGGACAAAACTTTTAATATTTGCTGTTTCAAACTTGTAGACAAAAAACAGTCGGTGCCAAATGCTCTACTGTAGCATTCTGTTCATGACTTTGTTATGAGGCATACAGTGCTCGGTGCTATTTATTCTGTGTTTTCTTTGCAAAATAGACTGCAGTTGTTGACTTGGCTTTTTGCTCACAGTAAGTAGCACCTATTCATGCAGTCACAGTGGTACATGTGACATTAGTAATGTATTTAAGATTCACTCTCCTAGTTTACATTGTCCTTTTAACACTCTCAAAATGTTTCTGCTTCACATACATTACAATTATCCTATCATGTATTTAGAAACATAATTTTTACCATTACTCTTGTACATAAAAGTTCTGCTAAATACTGAAAGTTGAGAAGGAAAATGATTAGCCTTTCAAATAGTTGGTGATATGGACTGTTTGCTAGAGTCTGTCTGTGTTGCCTCTTGCAGTCTAGTTAGCCATAAGAAAATACATTACAAAAGGTAGTCCCAAATTTCTTGAGGGTAAACCAATACATTGCTCTTTTTAATCTATTCTGACGATGCAGCGTATTGCAAATTCATACTTTCCTTATCAGTTCTGTACTTTCTAATTAGCCCCCTGTGAACTTTGCAATAGTATCTACCTCCGATGCCATCATACTGAAATCACCTCATAGATGTCCAATGTTTCTTTTCAGTTTGGCCAAATTTTGTCACTTGAACTCCCAAGTTTCTGCAGATGAATGTGGGTGGTAAACAACCTTATCTCCAAGGAGGTGATACACAATGCAGACTTTAAGGAGATAAATGCACACCAAACAGATTCTCTTGGCATTCATCAATAAATTGTAATTTCTCCAGTCTCTATTTCAAAGCCAGAAACCACAGTTGTCTGGAATTTTTTTTCAACAGGCTCCACAACTTTTACATGTGGCCCTGAGACCAATTGTGAAACAGAGATGAAGGTAATTTATTTATTGGTACATATTTGGGGAAAGGAAATTTATTTTTACTTTTAATACCTGGGCTTTTTGGTAGTTTTATTCTAGAGCTATTGCTCTCATGTGTGCCAGGCAATGACCATCTCTAACTGGAAAGAATCTAACTATGTCACCATGACATTGTGGTGTTACCTTCATGGATTCCAGCACACTCTATCCTGGGGTTACCATGGGCAAGGAACTGAACAGAAGCAGCCAGAAAAATAGTGTAACTACGAGAGCAGGTGAGATGCTGTGAGTTCTGTAAGTCGCAGAAAATCTATCCATCATCCACAAGGTACAAATCAGGAGCTGAATGAGTGCAACTCCAGTAAAACACAGTCAACAAAGCAGCTCATCAGCATCCCATTTACTACCTTTTAAACATTTGACTCATCATTGCACAGCGACAGCAGTGTGTACCATCTACAAGATGCACTTGAAATTCACAAAGACTCCTTAGACCATATCTAAACCCATGAACTCCACCATCTCGAAGAGCAAGGATAGTAGATATCTGGGACTGTCATCACCTGCAAATTCCCCTCCAACCCAGAAACCATCTTCACTTTGAACTATATCACCATGCCTTCACTGGGTAAAATCTCTGGCACTCACTTCTGAAGTGTAATGAGTGTATCCATGCAACCAGGGCTGCAGCAATTGATGAAAGAAGTTGGCACTGAAAATAAAGATGTGGAAGCTTTCAGGTTTTAATCATTTTTGAAGAACTTAAATTTCTTTTGCTTTCTGTTTTATCATTCCATCTTAATATAATTCTCCTTTTCTCCTTCTTGCTGAACCTGATTTGGCATTTTGCTGAATTCACCATTCTATTTGATAGTCCTTGATTTGTACTCTGGGCTGATAATTAATGATTCTTAAATCTGACCAAGTAGATGTATTGCTGCTTGCCCGATTCACACTTGCCCACAGATTCACTTTATAGTTTTGAAAAGAAAATAAATAGCAAGCAAGCATGAAATGAACAGCTGGCATATTCACTCAGCACTGGCTGTGAAATCAGGCTGAGCATCATAGTTGATAACTCCAGTGCAGTATTGAAGAAATCCCTTAGAATAGGTGGACATAGTTACCATGACCTATCATTAAAACAAAGTCTCGTATCCAGATCAGATCAATTTTAATTGTTTGTTTATTTCACTGCTGGGCAAAATGAATGTATTTGTGTACACTTACAAATGCAGTCTTTTTAAACTTAAGAAAAATGCCAAACATCAGCCTCCAATAAGTTTTATTTCCTTTCCTGACACTCTGAAAGTCAAGAGAATATTCTGGTTTAGATTGCTGAAGAAAAGCCGTTATGTGCAGTTCAGGACTAGTTTGACAGCAATGCTGCTGCAGAATATTTTCCATGTGCAAAGACTGAGGAATATGAATCCTGTGTCCACAAATCGCTTAGCCTGAATAAACTCGTAAGAATAGTAGTATGGCTGAGATACATGTGCCATAATCCAAATGCCTTTCTTTGCTTATTTAGCCCCTGTTCTTTGTTTCAAAGAGAAAAGGAGTTAGAGATTGCATGATTATCAAAATATGGTTAGAGTTCCATGATAAAACTTTGGTATGGAGCTGAAGAAGTGATGGGGCATAATTTGCAGTTTTCTTTTAAGTGAAATATTGAAAGGAGGCAGAATATACTTCAATACTTGCATAAAATTTGTAACTAGTTTTCTAAGTGATACAGAGCTTAATTACTGGGATGTTGACAAGATTGTGGTCCGTTAATCATGGTGATATTGTGGTACTTAGCTGTCAAATGAGAAATTTAATGTTATAGTCACTGTGTAGGAGAAGGCAAACGTAAATATTCTCTTCTAAGATTATAGCATAAAATGAAACAAAAAACAGTCAATTTCTTTCAGACACATTGGTGAAAGTTACATCGGATCAATTTGCTGCCACCACTCTTCTCTTGGGTTGGCATCTGAAGGGACTGGCTCATTTGTATGGTAGAGGAAAACCACTTGGTACTCTGAGAAGAAGCTCATTTTTTGAACAGAAATCCTATATTGCATAAGAGCAATTGGGTGCAGTTTACATTGGCATGATAGATATTGTCACTCAAACTCTGAGGGAGACCCTGATGTTAATTCCTATTCCTTTTGAGATACAAAATTGTTCTCCTGCCCAAATCCATCTCTTACCTTCATATTGGGTGGTGCTTAATGCACTCCTTAGCGATGACCTTTTCAGCCCCCTACACCCTTATGCCACAAAACCGGGAGCAATGCTCCCTATATGGTTTAGTAATGTGGACATGCCATGGAGAAAACTTTCCGTTATTCAGTAATAACGGATTTCTAGTGAAACCAGTGATGCATTGTTAATGTGTCCATATTATATCAGCATATCAAACATTAGTGAATTACAGAAATTCATTAACATATGACTGCAACTCGCTATCATTAGTTAAAAAAAACTGCTTTATTATGTGTGCATTCAAAACAAACAGCATCTCCTTCTTCCTGTTTCTATAGTTTTTTTTCCAGCGATGGACTAAATTCTAGGGTTACTAACTTAGGCTTACATTTCTCCTGGTGAAGATTCTGTCAATGATGACGCATGGGCACAGTTCCTGTGTAAATCCTTAAGTAGTGGAGGAGTCACAGCAGCTAGGAATCCTCAATCGAATTATTTGTGAATAATATTAAAACGTAAGCCAGATCAGCTTACCAGATAAATAGAGAATGGTCAAAGTCTGCTGAATAATAGCTATTAGTCATTCGTTTATATATTTTTTCCTGTTATTTAAAAGGAATAACTTCACTATTTACCACCGTCCCTCTTCATATTATGGAGAATTCTACTGGTTATTCTAAAGTATTTTCCCTGATAAATGGACTTATTTGTGCCAAGGTCATTCAAAATTGCTATGTATTTTCTTGATATTTGATCTGCACTTTAATGATGAATGCTTTGCACTTTAGTGTAAGATAGGATCTCATTGTAAAATGTGCTGTGCATTTAGCTTTTGATATCTGACATGGCTGTAGCTAGAACATTTGCCTCAGTCAGAACACATCTTTTGAATGAGACAGTAAATCAAGGTCCCTCACCAAAGGCTGGAAAAGATCCTACTGCACTTTGCAGTAACAAACTGAGGGTTTCTTCTGATGTGCTAGCCAATATTTAGTTATGAACCAAAATCATGATGCTTTTTATTAAAGAGAATATTATTTAGTCATTAGGTCATGACATGTAAGAGCAGAAATAGACCATTTGGCCCATTTTAAATCTGTTCCACCATTCAGTGGCAATGTAGCTGATCTGATCCTCTACTCCACCTTTGTTCTCCTTCCTATAACCTCAATTCCTTTATTGATTGAAAATCTGTCTCAGCCTTGAATGTGAAATAGTTATTATATTTCGTTCCACCCTACTTTTGCCTCTTGAGTATTTAGAATTTTATGGGATGCTATTTGTGCTTTCTACTGACGCAAAGCATTTATTCAACTTAGTCATGGACCCGCCAGTCCAACTTGACCATGTTGACCAGATAATTTGATATCTAGTCCCATTGTCAGTGACTTCTCAGCCAGTTCCTGGTTCCCCATAATTGTTGTTGCAGTCTCATTCTCTAAGGGGTCTATGTTCACTTTGCCCTCTTCCTGTTTATATGTTTAAAGAAGCTGAAGCTTACCATTTCTAAATCACTCGCAAGTTTACCCACAGGTTGTTTTCCCTCTTTTATTTTTGTACTTTTTTGGCTTTTGAAACTTTCCCAATTTTCTGGCTTTCCACTGTTTCTTCTCTTTCAATTTTTTCCTTGGTTAGCCATAGTTGGTTTATCACCTTCCTGGAGTTTTCCTGTCTGGGAAGTATCTTCGCTGTGAGTCGCAAGCTACTTCAACATCTGTCATTGTTTCCTGTCTGCCAAACCGTTCTCTATCTACATTTGAGGAATAATGTAGGAATAAATGGGCCTTTTTCCAAATGGCCGGCAGTGAACTTCTTCAACAAATCTTAGGAGATAATAAGGACATACTTTCTGCAACTGGTGTAAAAGGACATCCAGGTCTTGTTGCATCTCTCCCTTTCCTAATTTATCACTAGACAACAATCTGCCTTCCTCTTTTTGCCACCTCAGTGATAAACTCACACATTTGTCCACACTGTTTCATCTATCATGCATTTGATTACTCACTCAACTAACTTAATCACACTGAAGCATCTCTGCATCCCCAGCTTTGTGTTGTCTGCAAACTTGGAGATATTGCATTTAGTTCTCTCATCTAAGTCTTTATATATGTTGCGAATAGCTGTGATCCTAGCACTGATCCGTGATACCTCACTACTCACTACCTACGATATACTGATTTCCTGACTCCTCTTGAATGTTTCTCTGGATCACAGTGTCATGGTCAGTTCGCTCATCTAACGTGCAGTTCCTATTCTTGGCCACACCGCTTACAAGAACCTCATAACTGTTGCATAGGAACTGAGGCTTCTGGGAGATGCCACCTGCCTCATTCACAGTCACACTTTTTTTCGATGACGAACCAAGTTTGAATTACCCAACCTAAGTGGTGTCACCACCTCCTGGAGTAAAGTGTTCAGGTAACATTACCTCTCCCTCGTGACAGTGTTCACAGCTCAGATTCTAGCTTCTTAACCCAGATCTGAAATTGCTTGAGCTGCACATACTTGTTACAGATATGTTCATTCAGAATCATATTGGTATCCAGCAAATCCCATGTGCTGCAGTACAAGGCATCACTCTGCTTGCCATTTCTATCATATTTGGTATCTAGTCATGTTCCACAGAACCATTTTAAGATGCCTTGTGAAGATCTGCTACCACCAATCCTCAACTAATTGAAGACATTCATCCACGTGAACATGATTAGGCTCAATCTTGATCAATAGTAGTGGTTTATGATTTACTAATAACTAAATACATTCTATCTGAAATATATTGTCTCTTAAGATGTCAGGCTTAACTAAAAACTAAATATACATTTTTAGCAACGTGACTTATGTGATGAAGCTGCTCCATTAACAAGGTTATGTTGTCCTTGTTTTGTTTTTTCCAGAGGTTGTAAAAGCAAGGAATCCAAAAAGTCTGGCTTGGATGGGTTTTAGGACCAGTTTGATTATAGTTAACAGGTAATGCCTTGGGCAAAAGCTTTCAAATCTTTAAAAGAAACACTTGTACAGTGAAAGGGGAGTGGCTGGTTCTCCCAGCTCAGTTTTTCTCTGGTTTGGTTTGGGTTTTAAGCAGTTAATTCAGTTTTGAGGCTCTGATCCAAGAAACAGCTACATGGAAGAGGGTGTTCCATGCTGCCATCTTGCTGTCGCTCTTGCTGTCTCAGTGCTTATGGGGATTGTCGCAAGTATTTGGAACAGCATCATTAAGTTGGTGTAATCTGGGTTTTCAGATAGGTTAAGCTATTCTGTATTTTTTTTGTTTCATTCGATAATCTTCTAAATAAGTTGTTTTGTTTAAAACTAAGTGGTTTGACCAACTGCATCACTCCTGGAATATTTGTTTTAGAACATAGAACAATACAGTGCAGAACAGGCCCTTTGGCCCTCGATGTTGCGCTGACCTGTGAACTATTCTCAGCTCGTCCTCCTACACTATCCCATCATCACCTGTGTGCTTATCTAAGGATTGTTTAAATCTCCCTAATGTGCCTGAGTTAACTACATTGTCAGCTAGGGCATTCCACAACCTCCTGAGTGAAGAACCTGCCTCTTGACATTTGTTTTAAATACATCACCCCTCAATTTGTAGTTATGCCCCCTCATACAAGCTGAGGTCATCATCCTAGGAAAAAGACTTTCACTGTCTACCCTATCTAATCCTCTGATCATCTTGTATATCCCTATCAAATCCCCTCTTAGCTGCCTTCTTGACAATGAGAACAGGTTCAAGTCTCTCAGCCTTTCCTCATAAGACCAGGCAACATCGTGGTAATTCTCCTCTGCACCTTTTTCCAATGCTTCCACATCCTTCCTGAAATATGGCGACCAGAACTGTACACAATATTCCAAGTGTGGCCGCACTAGCATTTTGTATAGTTGCAGCATGATATTGAAATTCTGGAACTCAAACCCTCTCCCAGTGAAACCTAACACACCGTATGCCGCCTTAACAGCACTATTCACCTGGGTGGCGACTTTCAGGAAGCTATGTACATGGACTCCAAGGTCCCACTGCACATCCACACTCGCAAGAATCTTTCCATCGACCCAGTACTCTGCCTTCCTGTTATTTTTACCAAAGTGCATCATCTCACATTTAGCTGTATTGAACTCCATTTGCCACCTCTCAGCCCAATTCTGCAGTTAATCCAAGTTCCCCTGCAACCTGTAACATTCTTCCACACTGTCCACTACTCCACTGACTTTAGTGTCATCTGCAAATTTACTAATTCATCCACGTCTGCCTGTGTCTAAGTCATTTATAAAAATGACAAACCACAGTAGTCCCAAAACAGATCCTTGTGGTGCACCACTAGTAACCAGACACCAGGCTGAATATTTTTCATCAACGACCACTCGCTGCCTTCTTTCAGAAAGCCACTTTCTAATCCAAGCTGTTAAATCATCCTCAATCCCATGCCTCTGCATTTTCTCCAACAGCCTACCATGTGGAACCGTATCAAAGTCTTTACTGAAGTCCATATATACCACGTCAACTGCCCTACCCTCATCTACATGCTTGGTTACCTTCTCAAAAAGCTCAGTGAGGTTTGTGAGACACTACCTGCCCTTGACGAAACAATGTTGACTATCTGAAATCAAATTGTTATTTGTTAGATGATTATAAATCTTGTCTCTTATCCTTTCCAAAACCTTTCCTACAACAGAAGTAAGGCTCACTGGTCTATAGTTACCTAGGTCATCTCTACTGATCTTCTTGAACAAGGGCACAACATTCGCAATCCTCCAGTCCTCTGGTACCAAACCTGTAGACAATGATGACTCAAATAATAAAAATCAAAGGCTCTGCTATCTCCTCCCTAGCTTCCCAGAGAATCCTCGAATAAATCCCATCCGACAGAGGGGACTTGTCTACTTTCACTCCTCCTAGAATTGATAACACCTGTTCGTAGCTAACCTCGATCCTTTATAGTCTAATACCTCGTACCTCATTCTCTACAATATTCTCCTTTTCCTGAGTGAAAACCGATGAGAAATGTTCATTTAGCACCTTTCTGATCTCCACAGGGTCCACACTCAACTTTCCACTTCTGTCTTTGGCCCTAATCATCCACTTATTCCTCACATACCTATAGAAAGCTTTAGGGTTCACCTTTATTCTGTTTACTAAAGACTGCTCATGTTCTCTCTTTGCTCTTCTTAACTTTCTCTTTAAATCCTTCCTAGCTGATATGTAACTCTCCATCGCCTCATCTGAACCATCTTGCCTCATCAACACATAAACCTCCTTCTTCTTCGTAACAAGAGATACAATTTCTGTTGTAAACTACGGTTCCCTTACCTTATCGCTTCCTCCCTGCCTGACAGGGGCATATTTATCAAGGACACGTAATATCTGTTCCATAAACTAGCTCCACATTTCCATTGTCTGCATCCCCTGCATTTTGCTACCCCATTCTATGCATCCTAATTCATGCCTAATCGCATTATAATTGCCCTTGCCCCATCAATAACTCTTAACCTGTGGCATGTACCTATCCCTTTCCATCGCTAAACTAAACATAACTGAATTATGGTTACTCTCTCCAAAGTGCTCACCTACAACCAAGCACCAGGTCCAGTGTGGCCTCCCCTCTTGTCGTCCCTTCGACCTACTGTGTCAGGAAACCCTCCTGTACACATTGGACAAAAACTGATCCATCCAACGTGCTAGAGTTATATCGTTTCCAGTCATTGTTGGGGAAGTTAAAGTCTCCCATAATGACCACCCTGTTCCTTTCACTCTTACCCAGAATAATTTTGCTAATCCTCTCTTCCACCTGCCTGGAACTCGGTGGAGTTCTATAAAAAACTCCCAAGAATGTGACCTCTCGTCTCCTGTTTCTAACCTCAGCCCACACTATCTCAGCAGGCGAGTCCTCATCAAAAGTTCTCAGCCAGTGTTATATTATCCTTGACTAACAAAGCCACACCTCCCCCTCTTTTACCACCTTGCCTGTTCTTAATGAAAGATCAAAACCCTGGAACCTGCAACATCCATTCCTCACCCTGCTCTATCCATGTCTCCGAAATGGCCACAACATCAAAGTCCCAGGTACCTATCCATGCTGCAAGCTCACCTACCTTATTTCGGATACTTCTGGCATTGAAGTAAACGCACTTCAAACCACTTCGTTGTCTGCCAGCACATTCCTGTGACCTTAATCCTGTCCCTGTCCTTCCTACTCTCATCCTCCTGTGCACTGCAACTACACCTCCAGTTCCCATCCCCCGCTGAGCTAGTTTAAACCCACCTGAATAGCACCAGCAAATTTCCCGCCCAGGATATTAGTACCCCTCTGTTTCAAGTGAAGATCGTCCTGTTTGTCCAAGTCCCACCTTCCCCAGAATAAGCCCCAATTATCCAAGAACCTGAAACTCTCCCTCCTGCACCATCCTTGTAGCCATGTGTTCAGCTGATATCTCTCCCTGTTCTTTGCCTCGCTATCATGTGGCACGGGTAACAAACCAGAGATAACAACTGTTTGTTCTAGCTCTCCGCTTCCACTCTGGCTCCCTGAAATCCTGCCTTACATCCCTATCCCTCTTTCTACCTCTGTTGTTGGTACCTACATGGACAATGACTTGATGCTAGTCATCCTCTCCCTTCAGGAACCCAAAGATATGATCAGAGACATCACGGACCCTGGCACCTGGGAGGTAACACCAACCGCGAGTCTCGTTTGTTCCCAACAAACTTTCTATCTGAGCCGCTAACTATTGAGTCCCTAATGACTAACACTCTCTCCTCCTTTCCCTCCTTCCGCTCTGTGCCAGAGACCTGGGCCCCACTGCAGACCCCTGGTAAGTCCTCCCCCCTCAACAGTATCCAAAACGGTATACATGTTTTTCAGGGGGACAACCACAGGGGATCCCTCCACTGACTGTTTGTTTGTTTGTTTGTTTGTTTGTTTGTTTGTTTTTTCTCCCCCTTCGAACAGTCACCCAGCTTTCTTCATGCCGAGGGGCGTAACTACTTCCCTGTAACTCTTATCTATCACAATCTCTGCCTCCTGAATGGACGGAAGTTCATCCAGCTCCCGCTCCAGTTCCCTAACACGGTCTTGGAGGAGCGAGAGTTGGGTGCACTTCCTGCAGATGTACTTGGATTGGACACTAATGGCGTCCCTCACCCCGAACATCATGCAGGAGGAACATTGCTCTCCCTGCACTGCTAGCCCCCTTATCACAAAGTAAAAAAGAAGAGACGCTTACCTGATGTGTCCCTGGTCTTTAAGGTTAGAGGAGGTGGTTGGGTGGGAGGCACTACAAAGGTAGGGTCTCAGGTTGAAAAAGCACTGACTTTTATAGCTGGATGGAAATAAAAAGAAGTCCCTCCTTTCCCAGAAATCTCTGCTCTCTGACTTCAAATTTAAAAGTACAAATCGGTAAAGAGCCCAGAGCGTGAGATGTGAAAGGGATAGGTAAAAGTACAACCGCTCCCGGCAGGCCCCTGGTGCAAGTTCCCGCCCTTCGAGTTGTTGCTGCTGCTGCTGAAAAGCGGAAACACTTGCTTAAAACAACTCGCAAAGTTAGAGTCTGGGCTACCTTCTTGAAATGTTTTGAGGGAGTCTGGCCTGGACCATAACACTTAACACTCAAATGCACTACAACACTGGTTTTAAACTCCTTCAACCTGGATAGAACTGGTTAGCTTTTCCTGGAAACAGGCTGTATCAGGATATGAAGGACTCCCTCTGATGTTTATTAACATTTTGAGGTACTACAATAAAATAAAACTGCAGATGCTGGAGACCTGAATTTAAAAGAAAACATCGCTGGAGAAACTCAGCAGGTTTGGGAACATCTGTGGGATGAAAGCAGAGTTAACACTGAGTGTGGTGACTCTTCTTCAGAATTGTTAGCATCTAGGAAAAAGTGGCATTTATATTGTAGGTGGGAAGGGGGAGAAGTGAGTACATAGGTGGAGATGGAGCCCAGAGCGTGAGATGTGAAAGGAATAGGTAACAAATGAGATTATGGATAGGTCCGGGTAAAAGTAAAGCTGAATAAGTGATGAGAGCTAAGAGTAAGAGAGAATGGGTGACTCCCACTATACATCGACTGTACATTTTTTGCACCCTGCTTCCTGTAAGAACTACATCCCATTCTCCCAGTTTCTTCTTCTCCATTGTATCTGTTCCGACAATGTCATCTTCTGCAGTGGAGCCTGAGAAATTACCACCTTTTTCCTCAACTGGGGATTCCAAGCAAGCATGGTCAACAGGACACTTAGCCGTATCCAACCCAGCTCCCTCACTTCTGCCCTCACCCTTTACCTTCCCTCCCAAAATAGTAGGGACCATCTTCTGCTCACTGACCACCCTATCAACCTATGTACACAAATGATTGTAATCCACCATTTGTCATTTCCAACAGGATATCACAATGGGACACACTTCCCTGTACTCCCTTGTCAGCATTTTGCAGAACCTTTCCCTCCAGGACACAATGGTTTACTTCTCCCTTCCAGCACTTACATTTTGTCTGCAAAAATAACGCTGAGCTTCCAGTTGCCTGCCACCTCAACACATTACTGTATTCCCCATCAGCGTTTCTGTCACAGCCCTACTGCAGAGTTCCAGCAAGTCCCAGTGTAAGCTCAAAGAACAAAATCTCATTTTCTCAGGGACCCTGCAGCTTCTAGGACTCAACATCGATTTCAAGAACTTTAAAGCCTGATTCTAACCTGCAATTTTTTTTATTATCTAGCTCACATATGTTCCTGTTATAACATGGGCTGCTTTTAAGCACAGTTGAAAATTCTCACCTATCCCTCAACCTATTATCATATTGTGTGGATTGCTTTCTCCTCATTTCTCCTAGATTTATCACTTCCTACCACTTATTCAGCTTTTCTTTTACCCTGGCCTGCAATCTTAAAAATTCCTGAGCTGAGTTGTCAATTTTTTTTTCAAACCTTAGGTTATCTCAAATGTGTCTTAAGAAAAAGTTCTGGGATTTACAAATTAATGAACTGAAACCTGCAATCCATTCTAAAAGATGAAAGACTTAACAGCAATCTAGGTTTTTCAATATATCATTTCAATTTCATGACAGTAATTTTTTGTGATAAATTCTGTATCTTGTGGTCCTGTTTCACACCTACCTGATGAAGAAGCAGCACTCCAAAAGCTAGTGCTTCCAAATAAACCTGCTGGAATATTACCTGGTGTTGAGATTTTTTACTTTGTCCACCCTAGTCCAACGCTGGCTCCTCCGCATCATAAAAATTCCTTGCTTACCTACACCTTTCATATCTCGCTCTCACTCTCTTTGGGCTGCATCTCCATGTGTCCATTCATTTCACCACTGCCTGAATCACCCCCTTCCCTAATCTGGTCTTCAGCATACGTACCACTGTTTACTGGTTGCTAACAATTTTGAAGAAGAGTCATAGGACTCAAAAAGTTAACCATGCTTTCTTCACAGGTGCTGCCAGATGTGCTGAGTATTGCCAGCAATTTGTCTTTGCTTTTAAGTAGTGTTATACATCTAGGGACACGTGCCATGTGAATGGATAGGTTTTATTGTTATGCAAAGCTACTTAATTGGCTGTGATGGGCTTTGGAGCAATTTGAGGTTGTGAAAGTTGGTACATAACTGCAAGTTTTTCTTTCTTGGTGACGTCATTCTTACACTTAGAAAGATTATGTCAAGGCAATGTTCTCACTGTTATGATTTAAATCTGCTTTCACCCTTTTGGGGTCTGTAGTATAAATCAGTTCCCGAAAGTGGTCTGATTGCTCTTTATGCGGGTTGGTTCTCATTGTTGTAATTACTTTACGTAGGAATGGGGCTCAAAATGCAGCCATGAAACTGCAATGTGATCTGGAATAAATTTCGTCTTATACATATTTAATTTTTCCATTTAGCTGAGTTGTCACAAGCTGAAATAAGATTTTGTTTGATTCATTGTTTTCTAGTAAAGTGAAATGAAAGAATAGGTGTTGGTGAATTCATTTATTTCACTTAATACAATTTTTATATTTGAGTTAGACTCGAAACGTCAGCTCTTTTCTCTCCTTACAGATGCTGCCAGACCTGCTGAGATTTTCCAGCATTTTTTCTTTTGGTTTCAGATTCCAGTATCTGCAGTAATTTGCTTTTATCCAATTTTTACTTTCCTAACTATTTTGGCAATTTGGCAAATTTTGCTACCATGCATTTTACATGAACTGTAAATAGTTGAAGTCCCAACACTTCGCTACTACATCTTGCCTAAATTTACCCATTTGTCCTTCCTGCTAGCCAATTCTTTCTCCACACTAATCTGTTACCCCATACTACATGCTGTTATGCAGCACCCTTTAATGTGTGACAGTGCCAAATGCCTTTTGGAAATCCAAGTGCATGCATCCAATGTTCCTCTTCATCTGCCTTGTGTTACTTTCTCCAGAAACTTTTTAAAATGTGATTTCCTTTTCATAAAACCATTTTAATTCTGACTGATCATATTGCTATAATCTCCCTCACAATGGATTCAAGCAATTTCCCTTTGGCAAATTTGAGGCAAAGATATCTTTTGTTTCCTGCTGATTCCCTCTTTTTCTTGAATAAAGGTTTTACATTGACTATTCTAATCGACTGGGATCCTTCAAAAGCCCGCACAATTTTAGAAGATTGTTTTTTGATAAATCTCCAACTCATCAGGCACTTCTTTTAAGACCTCAGATGTATGCTTTATGACCCAGCCAAATTGTTAGCCTTCAGATCCAAGACTTTGCCTAGTGATGGTCATTGTTTTAATTCATTTATTGATTTCTAAGCATTTTTGGTAAGGCTTACAAGCCTTCTCTTTATCTCTGTTCAACACCTCCACTCCGTCCTCCTTTTCTATTATTAATTCCCAGACTTGCTCTCTAGGGGACTAGTAATGGATTTAATTTTGTTTTCCTATTTCAATATTTGATGAAACTGTGTTCAGGAAGGCGTATGTCATGCTTGCTTCCTTCGGTTGGGACATGGAGGTTAAAGATTGGTAAATTATGTTGCAGGTGTATAGAACTTTAGTCAGGCTATGGTTAGAATATTGTACACAATTCTGGGTGCCACACCACTAGAAGGATGAGGAGGCTTTGGAGGGAGTACAGAAATGGTTTACCAGTATCCAAAAGAGAAAAATGCTGAAAAATCTCAGCAGGTCTGGTAGCATCTGTAAGGAGAGAAAAGAGCTGATGTTTCTAGTCCAATTGACCCTTTGTCAAAGCTTAAAAAAAGAGAAATATGGAGGTATTTATGTTAGGCTGAGAGAAGGTGTGTCATTGCTCCAGAAACAAAGGTAGCAATAAAGAGGTGATAATGACAGTGAATAGAGAGATTATAGGGGGATTAGGAGCTGTGAATGACCAAGGCTGAAGCCAGTGCTATGTGACAAAATATGTGGGGGATGGGTGAAGCAGAGGCAAAATGGAAAACCAGTATGTTGCCTAGTTTGGAATGTATTGCTGTGAGGATAAATTAGTTAAACTTTTTGTTTCCACTTGAATGTTGGAAGCTGAGGGGCGACCTGATGGAAGTTTACTGAATTATGAGAGGCATGGATAGCTGGAGCCTTTTTCTCTAGAAATGTCAATTACTAGGGGACATGGGTTTAAGGTAAAAGGGCTAAGTTTTTAAAGGAGATGTGAGAGGCAAGTTTTCTTTTTACAGAGGGTGGTAAGTGCCTGGAATGTGCTGCCGAAGGAGGTAGAACATAGAACAGTAGGCACAGTCCAGGCCCTTCGGTCCTTGATGTTGTGCCGAACTTTTATCCTACTCTGAGATCAGACTAACCTACATATCCTTCATTGTATTATCTTCCTTGTGCCTATCCAGGGGTCTTTTAAATGTCCCTAATATATCTGACTCTACTACCACTGCTGGCACTCCATGCACCCAACACTGAGTAAAGAACCTACCTCTGACATCACCCCTAAATCTTCCACCAATCACCTTAAAATTATGTCCCTTTGCAATAGCTGTTTCTGCCCTGTAAAAAATCTCTGGCTATCCACTCTATCTATGCCTCTCATCATCTCGTACACCTCTATCAAGTAACCTCTTACACTTCTTTGCTGCAATGAGTAAAGCCCTAGCTCCCTCAACCTTTCTTCATAATACATGTCCTCCAATCCAGGCAGCATTCTGGCAAATCTCCTAGTAAACCCTCTCTAAAGCTTCCACGTTCTTCCTATAATGAGGTGACCAGAACTGAACACAATTCTCCAAGTGTGGTCTTACCAGGGCTCTATAGAGTTGCAGCATAACCTTGTGGCTCTTAAACTCAATTTCCCTGCTAATGAAAGCCAACACACTATAAGCCACCTTAACAACCCTATCAACTTGGGTCGCAATGTTTGAGGGAACTAGGGACACTGACCTCAAGATACCTCTGTTACTCCACAGTGCCAAGAATCTTGCCTTTAATCCTGTGTTCTGCATTCAAATTCGATCTTCCTAAGTGAATGACTTCATACATATCGAGGTTGAACTTCATCTGCCAGTTCTCAGCTCAGTTCTGCATCTTGTCAATGTCCTGTTGCAACCTACACAGTCCTCCACACTATCACCATGCCACCAAATGTTGTGTCTTCGGCAAACTTACTAACCCACCCTTCCACTTCCTCATCCAAACCTTTATAAAAGTCAAAAAGAGCAGAGGTCTCAGAACAGATCATTCCGGAACACCCCCACTGGTCACCAAGGTCCAGGCTGAAACCTTTCCATCCCCTACCACCCACTGCCTTCTATGGACCATCCAATTCTGGACCCAGACAGCCACATTTCCCAGTATCCCATGCCACCTTACTTTCTGAATGAGCCTATCATGGGGAACCTTATTAAATTCATTGCTAAAATCCATGCCCACTACATCCACTGCTCTATCATCTTCAATGTATTTTGTCACATCCTCAAAGAATTCAATAAGATTTGTGACGCATGACCTGCCACCCCTCCCCTTTACAAAGCCATGCTGACTATCTATATCTTTATCTCTAATCAAACTATGGTTTTCCAAGTAATCATAAATCCTGTCTCTCAAAACTTCTCCAATAATTTTCCCACCACCAACATAAGACTGATTGGTCTGTAACTCCTAGGATTATCCTTATTCCCTTTGAACTAGGAAATAACATTTGCCACCCTCCAATCATCTGATACTACTCCAGTGGTGAGGGCACAAAGATCATTGCCAAAGGCGCAGCAATCTCTTTCCTTGCTTCCTATGGTAACCTTGAATATATTCCATCTGGCCAAGGGGAGTTGCCTATCCTTATGTTTTTCAAAATTTGAGTGTTTTAACTAGATTGGCAGGGAGATGGGAACCGGAGCTACAGATCAGATGATGGAGTAGGTAGTGAACAGCCAGATACAGCGTTCAGGGAGTCTGTGAGGAAGGATAGACAGTTAATGGGCAAAGTTATAGTCAGTGCGATGGGTTGAAGTGTGTCTACTTTAACGCAAAAGGTATCAGGAATAAGGGTAATAAACTTAGAGCATGGATCAGTACTGGGAATAATGTTGTGGCCATTATGGAGATTTGGATATCAGAGACAGGAATGGTTGTTAGATGTTCCAGGATTTAGATGTTTCAAAAGGGCTAATCGGGGATAGTATCACAGCTGCAGAAAGGGAGTCCTAAGTCCAAATCAGGAAAGGAACCATCACTTCATTGCTAGTTTTCTACAGATCCCCTAGTTGCAACAGAAACACAGAGGAGCAGATTGGGAGGCAGATTTTTGGGAAGAGACAGCAGTAGCAGGATTTTTGTCATGGGTTACTTGAACTTCCCTAATATTGATTGGAACCTCCTTCATTCAAATAGTGTGGATGGAGCAGTTTTTTATCAGGTGTGTAGAGGAAGGGTTCCTGACTCGATATATGGATATGTAGACGAGAGGGGAGACCATATTGGATTTGGTGTTTGGTAATGATCCATGCCAGGTATCAGATCTCTTGGTGGGACAGTATTTTGGTGATAGGCAATAGAAGTAGAAACAATAGCAACATTTAAAAGGCATCTTCACAAGCAAATGAACAAGCAGGGAAGAGAGATGCAAATTGTGTCGAGGCCAAAGCTTTATAGTTTAGAAAGGTTTTGTGTGTTGGTGCAGACTTGGGCTGAAAGTTCCTGCGCTGTATTTTGTTCTTGTTATCTATTTTTGCATTACTCGTTAGCCTTCTCATACCTACTTTGTCCTTTTTAATTTCTTTATTTGTTTTAGCTAGTTCTTAAAATCTGGCCTATTTTCTGATCTAAACTTTACAGATTTTCACAGATTTTACTTCAATATTTTAAAGACTTAAAAATAAAAATCTGTGTTAAAAAAAAAAATTCCTCATTTATCCAACCTCCAGAACAACCTCCAGTTCTTCTGTAATTATTTTGAATCTGTATCTTCTGACATTGATCCGGCTAGGAGTTTCAGTTGTTTCTGGTCTGTATTTTTTTTCCCAAAGCTTATCAAATCGTTCTAATCCAGAGAATGTTAATTTAGAGAAAATGAATACTATATATCAATTCTGTGGAATTAACTATTTTTTTGAGAAGAGGGCAAATTGCAAGAAGACTGCACTTCATTAGTTCATCACTGAAATTCAGGATTTTCTAACATTGTTGGATACTCCTGTAAAGTTGCCCTCAAGGTCCCTTTTAAATCTTCCTCCTCTCTCCAGCTCACTTACACAATACTTCCCCAGGCCATCGCTCAACAACCTTTTCCACAACAGTTCTGCACAAAAAGAATGAAAATTGGATCCCTGATCAGAATCTCCTCCCTTTCATAGAAAGGAGAAAAATCTGGCCCCAAATTTCAGGCTTTGCAGCCTTGAAGCATTTCAGCTTATGCACATGGGCTTTATAAAGCTTTCACAACTTCTGATAAATGCAGTTTATCAGAACATTTACTGTACATCGATTACACTTCAGCGACTTGATCTGTATGACGAGACAGAATGTGTAAGTATATAGAATAAGTTTGAGACCTGATGTGGAATACAGAGGCTCAACTGCTGTGAACTAAACCCAAGAAATTTGAAATGCCTAATAATATTAAATTAACCTTCAAAATCAGTTCTTTGATTTGAATAAGCTGTGAACACTTTTGGTGAGGTTGAAGTAAAAATTGAAGAATGCGAAGTCTGTTAAATAGGAGAGTCACTATGTGCAAGCAGTTTGGGGGGAAAGTTGAAAATTGATGGAATGCATATAAAGGATGAAAATCCAAGAACCATGAACATTAGGCAGTAGTAGATGTGTGAGTTGCATATATAAAAAAAATTTGGAAAATTATGGTAAATTATGATAAAGAAACAAGACTCATAAACTAAGATCCAAATTATCTAAAAAGCAAATGAAAGCGACACGAACAGTATCTTGTCCTCCTCTTGGACATTTCTGATGAAATTTGAGATCTTTTTCTCCAAAGTCTGTGCTGAAATAACAGAAGGAGTAAAAGCAATGAATATCCAATTGGAAATAGGTGATTTGAAGTAGGTATCCACAGTGAGGTCAGGTATGTATTGGAGAAGGAAGTATATCTGTTTTATCAAAGTATGGAATGGGGTTCCCGCTCAGTTGAAAATTCATAACCTTAAGTTATTTAGATGGGAGAATGAATAATGGTAAAACCGTCAAACCAGCAAAAGAAAGATCAAGATGGACTGAATATGAGATGATGTGCTGAATGTATATTCATCATGAATGACCATATCATGTATCCTATGATTTTTTTCATTAGTAACTTCAAAAGCTTTCATCATGTCCAAAAAGATTTTGCCCCCCCCTCAATTTGTTCATGGGATTATTGCATTTATTGCCCAACCCCAATCTCACCATCAAATCAGTGGACAAAGGGCGTGCACACTGATTTCTACACTGTGGAAGCCAGGCGCCAACTTGAAGACACCTCCTCCTACTGCCCCCTTGACCATGACCTCACCACCCCCCTCCCTGTCCATATCACCAAACCATCATCTCCCAGACGATACACAACCTTATTACCTCGGGATCTCCCACCCACAGCTTCCAACCTCATAGCTCGGGAAGCCTGCACCGCCTGATTCTACCTCCTGCCGAAGATCCACAAGCATGACTATCCTGGCTGACCCATCATCTCAGCCTGTCCCTACCCCACAGAATTCATCTCCACATACCTCGATACTGTCCTATCTCCCCCCAGTCCAGGAGCTCCCCACATACGTTCAGGACACCACCCACACCCTCCACCCCTTCCAAGACTTTGTTGCCCTGGACTCTAATGCCTCATCGTCACCCCAGACATCCTGTCCCTATACATGCCCATCTGCCATGACCAGGACCCCAAACCCCTCTGTTTCTTTCTCTCCTGACATCCCCACCATTACCCTTCCACTGACACTCTTATTCATTTACCTGAGCTAGTCCTCTCCCTCAATTTCTCCTTTGAATCCTCCCACTTCCTCCAGACAAAAGGAGTAGCCACGGGCACCCTCCTGGGCCCCAGCTATGCCTTTGTCTTTGTAAGCTACGTGGAATAGTCCATTTTATGTACTTACACCCAGCACCATTCCCCATCTTTTCCTCCGCCACATTAATGACTGCATCGGTGCTACTTTGTGCTCCCAGGAGGAGGTTGAACAGTTCATCAACTTCACCGATACGTTCCACCCTGACCTTAAATTGACCAGGACCATCTCTGACACCTCCCTCCCCTTCTTGGATCTCTCCATCTCTGTTGACAGTGACCAACTCAACACTGACATCTTCTACAAACGCACCAACTCCCACAGCTACCTGGATTACTCCCAGTCTGCCTCCTGTAAAAATGTTACCGCTTATTTCCAATTCCTCTATTTCCACCACATCTGCTCCCAGAAAGACCAGTTCCACTACAGAACATACCAGATGGCCTCCTCCTTCAAAACCACAATTTCCCCTCCCATGTAGTTGCTGATGCCCTCCAACGCATCTCATCCACTTCCCGCACTTCCGTCCTCGAACTGGACTCCTCCAACTGCAACGAGGGCAGAACACCCCTGGACCTCACCTTCCACCCCACTAACCTCCAAAAAAATCACATCATCCTCTGCCATTTCTGCAACCTACAAACAGACCCCACCACTAGAGATCTATTTCCCTACCCACCCAGGAATTGCAAAACCTGCGCCCACACCTGCCCCCCAGCCCCCCACCACCTCGCCTCTATCTGAGGCCCCAAAGGAGCCTTCCGCATCCATCAAAGCTTCACCTGCACTTCCACACATCACTTACTGTATCCGTTACACCTGATGCAGTTACTTATATATTGGGGAGACAGGATGCCTACTCTCAGACCGCTTCAGAGAATATCTCAGGGACACCAACACCACCCAACCCTACTGCCCTGTGCCCAAATACTTTAAATCCCCCTCCCACTCCACCAAGGGCATGCAAGTCCTGGTCCGCCTCCATGGCTACTCTCTGACCACCCGATGCCTGTGGAAGAGTGCCTCATCTTCTGCCTCAGCACCCTCCAACCCCATGGCATTAATATGGATTTCACCAGTTTATTCATTTCCCCTCTCCCCACCTTACTCCAGTTACAACCTTCCAGGTCAGCACCGCCCTCAGGACCTGTCTTGCCTGTTTGTCTTCCTCCCCACCCTCTCCTTCGACCCAACACCATTAGCCCCACCTCCATCCACCTATCTCACTCTCGGCTACCTTCCTCCCAACCGCCCCCAACCATACTCCCTCCGATTTATCTCTCTCCACCCCCGAGGCTTCCAGCCTCATTCCTGATGAAGAACTTTTCTCCAAAATGTTGATTTTCCTGCTCCTCAGCTGCTGCCTGACCTGCTGTGCTTTTCCAGCACCACACTCTAATCTCCAGTATCCGCAGTCTTCACTTTTGCCTTCTTGCATTTATTACCCATTCCTGGCAACCTTCAAAAAAAAGCAGCTGGGTTATTTAATGAAGAGGCAACATAGAACCTGGTGAGACACCATAGTGAAATGAATAGCTGTCAGGGTTGATATAGTCAGTAAGCCAAATGTTCATTGCTTACTAATCTTTCGACAAGGCACAAGAGCAATTTTTAAAAATAAAACTTGCTTGTGAGGTTTACGTAGCTGCATAATAACTGGTTGTTTGGTAATGTATTGCAGGGATTAGCTGGTGTTAAACACTAGTGAGTTGGTAAGAACATTGAGCAATTTCCAGCACCATTTATTTAAAAAAAAGCTAAGTCCATGCTGAAACTGGGAGAAATAAAAACACAAAATGTTGCAGCTTGGGAGCAGAGATGAGATCTAACAGTTATTTGATATTATAGGAAGTGATTTCAGGTCTTTAGTAAGCAAAATTGAGAGTACTTGGATTGTTATAGCTTCGTTTTTCTTTTAGCAAAAGTGAAAATTCTTCACAAATGAGGTTGGTACATCCAAAGGTAGGAGAGGTACATGGAAGGTTTGAACCTTGAGGTAACAGGATGGATAAAAATTTTTGGTGACAAAGGAACTGAGGAGGGAAAAAAATGCAGAAAATGTTGTCTAATTGTCAGTAGGCTAAATGGTGATGTGCAAGTTCAGAAGCTTAAAGCTTGTGTTCAAGCGTAAAGAAGATAGAGGATATGAGTCAACTCGTTTAGTTTGATTCAATGAGCAGGGAGGGGGATTGATGGAGTTTTCTTTTGCTTTGTCATGTTTGGGCTGGAAAAAAGTAGAATTCACCCATGATTGGAGTTGGTTAGGTCAATTGAAAGTTAGAAATACGTGGGGAGGAAAAGTAGAACTAAATCCTTTTGTGTAAGTGACCTGAGATGATTGCATAAAGATGCAATATAGAAGTAAAGAAGTCTTGGAGATTATTGGGGGTGTTGAAGGTAACAGTGCAAAAAGTTAAGTTTTCTGGAGCTTGCTCTTGATATGTTCTATTAGACCAGAATGAGTCATGCAAGGACTTAATAAGAACATTGAAATATTTGAGGATAGCTTGCTAAAATGTGTGGATGTCAAAACTCATTAGGAATGAGTATAGATATTGAAAGGCAACAGTCATGTTTCCTGCTTTTTACAGCCATCTGCCAATTATGTTGACTAAAGTTCATTGTTCTCCTGTCAGTGTGTTTTTGTGTTTTGTGTTGATGCTCACTGTCTAAATGTTTCGGAAGTTTAGCTTTCTATACAGTCATACAATGCAAAGTTGAAAAGGAAACAAAGATTGTAAACAACAAGAAAAGTAGAGATAAGGGCAAAGAAAATGGAAGAATACATTCTGAAGTTAAATTTAGACTTTGCTTTAAATGGAGCGTTGGTGTGTGTATGGAAAGGAGTCTTCCCTTGCTCAAACCTTATTGCCTCAGCTACCCAGCAGATTTCCTATCCTTTTCAATTTCCCACACAATTTTTCCAGCTGTCAAGTTGAACAAAGATGGGGATGTTTGCATGGTGTTCTGTTCTTCCAATCATAAGCAGTTTCTTTTCATTTGAGGCAGGAGAGAAATGTCCTCTGGAGGTGAATGTCCTTGCAGAATCTTCGACATGTAATTGTGTGTTTGGAACACAGTTTCTGAAATGAATAGGACCCCCATGTTCTGTCCCATTGGGCGGGGTCTTGCCTATTTTAAACCTTCTGTGATGGAGTACCATTCCTTGTCCATTCTGTCCTGCAAAATTGTTCTTCATTTATTCTCTCTTTAGCTCAAGTTCAGTTGCTTCTATTGTGAGCATTAGCTTCTTACTCAACAGTACTCTAATTCATCAGTTTATTCAATTTCTTCCTTTTATGTACATGTATTGTTCATTCTTTATCTTCATTACTATATTTACATTACTCCAATCTCCACAATTGGTCCATATAATCAATCCTGATCTGATATCTGAGAAATAGCAATATCGAAAAAGAGCTGAAAGGCTACTCTTGTTTATTCAGAGACAAAAAAAACTGCAGACGCTGGAATCTAAGGTAGAAAAGCAGGAGGCTGGAAGAACACAGCAAGCCAGGCAACATCAGGAGTTGGGGAAGTCAATGTTTTGGGTGTAACCCTTTTTCAGGACTGGGGGTGGGTGTAAAGGGAGCTGCAGGTAGGTGGGGGGGGGGGGGGGGGGTGGTGGGGGGGGTGGTGGTGCAGTGCAGGTTGGTGGGGTAGGGAAAGACAGGCAGAGGGTACAACCTGGTTGGTTGATGGGAGGGTCGACCATTTTAATTCCCTTGCCCACTCCCTTTCTGACATGATGTGAATGCTTAAAATCTTTTTGAATGAAGTAGTATGAAACTTTTATTGACTTGTGGCTTGATCATTTTTTTAAAATTGCATTATAAACCATCTAGATTTAATCAGTTTTTCACAGCAAAGAAAGAGGCCCTTTGACCCTTCACGTCTCAATCATCAAGCATTCACCTTTTCAAATCCCATTTTTGAGCACTTGGCCTGTTAGCCTAGCCTTGTATGCTATGGAGTTTCAGGTGCTCATCTTAATAATTCTTAAAGGTTTTGTGGTGTTCTGCCTCTACCACACTTTCAGGCATGTGTTCCAGATACCCACAACTGTCTTAGTGAAAAATCTTTTCCTCAAAGGACCACAAAGCCCCCCTGCCCTTTGACCGTGGGATACATTTCTAAGTAATGACCTCTGTGTGAAGGAGAAAAAGTTTGTCCCTATCTATTCTGTCTCTGCCTCTCAGAGCAGAGAATGCTGAATGTGTACCTGATCCAAGTGCAAGAAAAAGAACCAAACCAATCTCATGTCTGTTCGTTGCCTGGCCTGGAGCGATTCAGCTATGTCCTGGTGAATTTTTCCTGAACGCTCCAGTGCAATCAGATCCTTCTCCTTAGTGTGGCAACCAGAACTTCTCACACTACTCCAGCTGTGGCCTATCTAATTTTATATACAGTTCCGTCTAACCACCTTGCTTTTGCATTAATCCACGTATCCCATATGCCGCCTTAATCACCTTATCTACCTGTCCTGTTGCCTTCAAAGATCTATGGATATGCAAACTAAAGTCCCCCTAATACTACTAATTTACTAGGTTTCTTCCACTGAACATGTACACTCTTACCTTATCAGCCCTCATTAAATATTGCTTGCATTGTTTTCATTTATGCGTTTGTTAAAGGTGCCAAATCTATTTGCATGAGATATGCCGCAGTATTGGTAATATTTCAGCGAACGTGTTGTTTTAAATAAGTAGCTTTGAATAGTGTAATGCATTGTATGTTGGTAGGGCTGCTAAGGTTTCAAGTATTTTCGAGCATTGGAAAGAACTGTTCCTTCCTAGACCATGAAAACAGCCGTGTCGTCTTTCATCTGTACATCATGTAATAGTTTGTCACAATAAAGAGACAGGTTTTCACATTAGAGCATCACTGTCCCATTTAGTGTTTTCTTCTCCAGATCCATATCAAAGTGAAGCTGCTGAATGATATTTCAGTGAGATCTCACCGCACCAAGTTTTTCCTTGCATTGAGACTGGTGCTGTTGAGATATTCGAATTTTTCTAATGCTGTAAGGACATTGGGTTCAATGTTGCTGGGTTTTGTTGTTTATTTAGCCTATTTTTTCTAATCAACCTGTACAGAGACATAATTATACACCACTGAGGCAGCTGGGACTTGAACCTGTGCCTCCCAGTCCAGGGGTAGGGACACTACCACCACACCGCATAAGGGCTTTGAATTTTTTATTTATTCACATAGTGAGGATGTTGCTGGATCGGCCAACATTTATTAGATAAAAATGAGTACTGAAGATGCTGGAAACCCGAGTCTGGATTAGAGTGGTGCTGGAAAAGCACAGCAGGTCAGGCAGCATCCAAGGAGCAGAAAATCGACGTTTCGGGCAAAAGCCCTTTATCAGGAATAGAGGCAGGGAGTCTGCAGGGCGGAGAGATAAATGAGGGAGTGGGGTTGGGGTGAAAGTAGCATAGAGTACAATAGGTGTTTGGGGGTGGGGATGAAGATGATAGGTCAGAGAGGAGGGTGGAGTGGATAGATGGAAAGGACAATAGGCAGGTAGGACAGGTCATGGGGACGGTGCTGAGCTGGAAGGTTGGAACTGGGGTGAGGTGGGGAGACGGGAAATGAGGAAACTGGTGAAGCCCACATTGATGCCCTTGGGTTGAAATCTTCCGAGGCGGAAGATGAGGCGTTCTTCCTCCAGGCGTCTGGTGATGAGGGAGTGGCTGTGGAGGAGGCCCAGGACCTGCATGTCCTCAAAGTGGGAGAGGGGTGGTTGAAATGTTGGGCCACAGGACGGTGAGGTTAATTGGTGTGGGTGTCCTGGAGATGTTCCCTAAAGAGCTCTGCGAGAAGGCGTCCAGTCTCCCCAGTGTAGAGGAGACCGCATCAGGAGCAATGGATGCAGTAAATTACATTGGTGGATGTGCAGGTAAAAAACCCCCTGGTGCTCACCTTCTACCCTATCAACCTTTACATAAACTGCATCATCCACTGACATTTCCGCCACCTGCAAATGACCCCACCACCAGAGATATATTTCCCTCCCCACCCCTTTCCCCTTTCTACTTTCCATAAAGACTGTTCCCTCTGTGATCACCTGGTCAGGTCCACGCCCCCAACAACCCACCCTCCCATCCTGGCACCTTCCCCTACCACTGCAGGAATTGCAAAACCTGTGCCCACACTTCCTCCCTCACCTCTATCTAAGGCCCAAAAGGAGCCTTCCACATCCATCAAAGTTTTACCTGCACATCCACCAATGTCATTTATTGTATCCGTTGCTCCCAATGTGGTCTCCTCTACATTGGGGAGACTGGATGCCTCTTCGCAGAGCGCTTTAGGGAACATCTCTGGGACACCCACACCAATCAACCTCACCGCCCTGTGGCCCTACATTTGAACTTCCTCTCCCACTCTGCCAAGGACATGCAGGTCCTGGGCCTCCTCCACCGCCACTCCCTCGCCACCCGACACCTGGAGGAAGAACACCTCATCTTCCACCTCAGAACACTTCAACCCCAGGGCATCAACGTGGACTTCACCAGGTTCCTCATTTCTTCCCCCCCTCCCGCCCCCCACACCTTAGTCCAGTTCCAACCTTCCAGCTCAGCACCGTCCCAATGACCTGTCTTACCTGCCTATCTTCCTTTCCACCTATCCACTCCACTCTCCTCTCTGACCTATCACCTTCATCCCCACCCCAGTTCACCTATTGTATTCTATGCTACTTTCTCCCCGCCCCCAACCCCCCTCATTTTTCTCTCCACTCTGCAGGCTCCCTGCCTCTATTCCTGATGAAGGGCTTTTGCCCAAAACGTCAATTTTCCTGCTCCTTGGATGCTGCCTGACCTGTGCTTTTCCAGCACCACTCTAATCCCGGCCAACATTTATTGCCCATCCCTAATTATCGAGAAGACAGTAAAGTATCAACCACATTGCCGTGGATCTGGAGCCACATATAGTCTAGACCAGGTAGGGGTGACAGTTTCTTCCTGAAAAGGCATTATTGAACCAGAAGGGTTTTTCTGACTATCAACGATGGATTCACGGTCATCATTAGACTCTTAATTCCAGATTTTTATTGAATTCAAATTTCACCATCTGCCATGGTGCGATTTGAATGTGGATCATCAGAACATCACCTTGGTGTTTTGGATTAATAGCCCAGTGATAATACCACTAGGCCATTGCGTCCTCTAGTGTTATGGATAAATCTCTTTACTTGCAAGCTGAATAATTTTTTTTGAATCTTTTTTTAAAAGCTGAGAGAAGATAGCTAGATGGTGTGCAAGATCTATCAGATTAAAGTAGAAGCATGCGGTTGAATTTTCACTCTCAGCAGGGTGGGCCCAGTGAAGTGGGACCTGGAGATTTCAGTGACACATCTTTAAGCTAACCAGTGCATTTCCATCTGATCTAGTTTTCCAATCAGTTAGAATAGACCGGACAAGTCACAGCTGTCTAGTTCAACTTCAATTCTAAAGGAACTTTGCAGTGTTAGAATTGAGTTATGAATAAAGGTTAGACAGCATCATCATTCTGTAATGTGTTCCTGGATATAATACTGTGGGCTATAAGATTTTGTTCAATACAGATGTAAGAAAAACGCAGCCTCAGAGGTGAGCAGGAATGACTGTAATGTAAGTGGAATATTTTGGAAGTATTCTGGTTTGGTGGCATCTGTGGAGGGACAAACGGTTAACATTTCAAGTTGATGACCTTTCATCAGAGACTAGAAATAGTAGATGAGGAGTACTTTGCCCTGCACTTGGAAATGATGCCACTAAAGGTTTGTTGACCTGATCAGGACAAGCATGACACATTGCCTTAGGCAAGTACAAATTGCCTTTGTCTTGTCTAACTTTTGCACATAGCCTCTCGTACCAACACACTTTGCAGGTGTACCCATTTCCCTCTGTTGAGGTACATCCTCACATCAGGCAGCATTATTAACACACCCGCATCTTACTGTCATGTGGGATTGTAGTGTTCCTTTATGAAAGACGTGCCTCTAGCAGAGGGATGTTCCCACAGTGGTGCTGATATGTCTTCTTTAGACACAAAGTTGATAAGCAACTTTTGAGTTCTCCTTTGGTGTTATTTCTTCCCAAATTAAATAAAAGAAGCATGAGTGGGTGGGGTCAGGCTCACACAGAACTAAGGGACTTTGGGTTTGGTTGCAGTTTGATTTTGAGTTAGCTGGATTCTGGATTTAATACACAGAGCACAGTCTCTCTGTCACTAGTAAAGACTTAAAACGTTTTCCTCTTAGGAATAACGAGGCAGCCTTTCTGTTCAGTATTTCTTTTGGCTGGACTGGAGAAAGACAGCACGTGAGAATAAAACTTTTGCTACATTGCATCACCAAGAGTGTGTTTATGGGATACTGCTTATATTGGAACAGTTGATGATCAGTGATTGCATCATATATTATCTTTTTAAGTATTTCAATAGAGTTAAAGTCATGCCAGTTCTTCTTTTTATTTGTATTTTAACTCTGTTATAAGAATAAAGTATGTTTTTCTTAAAGCCCTGTGTCAGACCAATCAAAAAACCTCTGGAACACAGTGCCTTATGCTTGCCTTTAAATAAATATAAATGTTCAGGTCTAGGCTATCTCCTTGCTATATTTTGATGGGTCTGGTCCATAATAAATGTTACATTCTCCCTTCATAAATATTTTTCCATCTTTTTTTTGCATTTTGCAAATATCTTCACCTGAGTGTTAAGTGGGTAATCCATCTTCACCTCATCCTAAGGCTTCCAACTTCAGATGCCAGTCTCTAGCCAATTCAGTTCGTTCATATGGTATCAAGAAATGGCTGAAAGTATGCAGAACCTGCTCCTGCTGCAGACGATGGGGGTCGATGTCATGGAGGACCTCCAGGAGATGAAGGGCCAGCAAGGCTCGCTCTTTGCCTCAGTGGCCTCCAAGATAATCTTCCGGTCCAGGGTCCGCTCCCTGGAGCAGGACGAGACGTGCTCATGTTTCTTCTTCCAGAAGGTGCACAAAGAGAGCTCCGTGCTCAGCAGCCTGAAGGAAGAAGATGGCTCAGTAACTTCATCTCTGGCTGATATCATGAGGATCAGCAAATCTTTCAATGCCAGCCTGTATGACTTCAAGCCAACTGACAGTGCAGCCTCCCAGTTGTTCCTGTCCTCTGTGATGGAGGTCTTGGACGACAGAACATGGGAGACGCTGGACCAGCCGCTATCTCTGGATGAGCTGAGTCCTTCGAAAAGAATAACACTCCGGAAGTGACGGCTTACTGGTCGAGCTGTATTCTGCTCTATGGTACTTGATTGGCCAGGACCTGTTGGATGTGTATATCAGTATGTTTCTGGCAGATACCATGAATGAATCCATGAGGAAAGGCATCATCACCCTCATCTACAAACAGAAGGGGGAAGAGGATGGAAATCAGAAATTGGAGACCAATTTCACTGTTAAACGTAGACTACAAAATCTTGTCAAAGGTCATCGCCAACCGGGTCAGGTCTGCTCTGGGATCGGTGATTCACCCTGACCAAACCTGTGCTGTACTGGGCAGGAAGATCACGGAGAGTCTTGCACTCCTCAGGGATACGATCGCCTATGTGCAGGGCAGGGGGGTGGACACCTGCCTCACCAGCCTGGACCAGGAGAAAGCCTTTGACAGGATATCGCATATGTGTATGAGAGATGTTCTCTCCAAAATGGGCTTTGGGGAGGGAATCTGCAATTGGATCTGACTGCTCTACACCAACATTGTCAGAGCAGTCTTAGTCAATGCGTGGGAATCAGAAAGCTTCCCAGTCAGATCTGGAGTCAGGCAGGGCTGTCCTCTCTCTCCTGCCTTCTGTGTGCTGCATAGAGCCATTTGTCGAGTCCATCAGGAAGGATGCGAGCCTGAGAGGGGTGACTATTCCTGGCAGCGGGGGACTACAGGTTAAGGCTTCCCTGTACATGGACGATGTCACTGTTTTCTGCTCTGATCCGTTGTCCGTGCACAGACTCTCTTGTGCATCTGTGACCAGTTCAAACTAACCTTGGTTCCAAGGTAAACCGAGGCAAGAGCGTGGCCATGCTCTTTGGGAATTGGGCCGACCAATCCTCTATCCCCCTTCACCGTCAGGACTGACCACCTGAAGATACTGGGTATTTGGTACGGAGGGGCTTGGGCGGCGCCAAGTCTTGGGAGGAGCGTATCAGTAAAGTGAGGCAGAAACTGGGCAGATGGGGACAACGGTTGCTCTCCATCACAGGTAAAACCAGATCATCAGCTGTGAGGTACTGTCATTGTTGTTATAGGTGGCACAGGTCTGGCCTATTCCCAGAACCTGTGCCTCCACTGTCACCCAGTCATCTTCCATTTCATGTGGAGATCAAAGATGGACCGGGTCTGAATAAAAATCTGGACAATGGGGGGGAAAAAACACATCCAATGCCACCCTCACCCTGATGGCCACCTTTGTGTGTGGCTGCATCAAGCTGTGTGTGGATCCCCACATACTGAGGTTCTACCTGTCCCCAGTTTTGCGAAGGATGGGCCTGGCCTCGCTGCCGTGGAACGCTCAAAGTAGTTGGACCGTTTCATATCACCTGTCCTTTATGGAGAAATTTATGAAGAAAAATGCCTTTGACCACAAATCCATCAGGAAGTGGTCAGCACGTAATGTCCTTGAGACCCTTTGGGAAAAGGAGAGGGCGGATCCTGTTGAGCAGTTCTCTGGGCAGACTGTCAAAGTCATTTGGCAGAATGCCTCGTTGCCAGAACTTTCAAACAAGCACCAAGACATGGCTTGGCTGGTGGTGAGAAGGACTCTGCCTGTGAGATCCTTTATGCACGCCGGGACTCTCTGCCCCACCGCACGCTGCCCTCTAAGCGGCTGTGGAGGGGACGAGACTGTCACATACCTCCTTCTGGAATGTGCCGACGCAAAGGAAGTCTGGAGACAAATGCAGTGGTGTTTGTCGAAGTTCGTCCTGAGCAGCTCCGTGACGTGGGACTCAGTGCTGTATGGTCTGTTCCCCACTACGCACAGAGACGGACATCAACTGTGCCTGGAAGATCATCAACTCAGTAAAAGATGCTCTTTGGTCTGCCCAAAACCTGTTGGTCTTCCAGCTGAAGGAGTTGACCCTGACTGAGTGTTGCAGACTGGCACATTCCAAGGTCAAGGACTGTGTTGAGGGACGCGCTGAAGCTTGGGGCAGCTGCCACCATGGCACGGTGGGGAAAGACCACCATGTAAGGTCTGCCTGCCTAAGAAGAACAGGGGGCCCACTCAGTAATTGGGCTCCGCTGACACTTCAGTTAAACATCTGGATGGTCAACATACAGATTTGTATATATAAATGATTAAGTCCGTATGGAAAGAAATGCAATGTATGCATATGAATGGGATCACCAATTGTATAGATATCAATATTTTTATGAATAAAAGTATATTTTTGAAATCAAAAAAATCAAGAAATGGCTGAAAGCTCTTGATACAGCAAAGGATATGGGTTGCAATTGAATCTAGCCTGTATTATTGAAGACTTCTGCTCCAGAACTAATTGTGGCCTGAGCCAAGTTTTTCAGTAAACAACAACACTGGCATCTGCCTGACAATGTCGCATGTTGACTAGACATGTCTTGTTCACAAGAATCCAATCCACCTGCTCTCAATCATCAGCATAGTCATGAATGGCATTAGCTAGTGACACTTGCACATCTGTAACCTGCTCAGTTAGGTTTGACCAGCTTGCCCTATGAATCATTGCAACTTTTCTCCAACATGAGAGAGAAAGGTAAATTTGAGGAGGTGAGCGTATCAAAGCTAGGAGATTGTGTGTTAAAATTGCTTTTGGTTCTCGTCACCATACTCTTGGGAAGATGTGATTGTATTATAGACAGCACAGAACAGATTGACAGGAATAGTCCCAAGGATGAGGAATAACAGTTACATTGTTAGATTGGAGACAATGGCATTATTTCCCTTCAAGAAAAACTTGAGGTGGTGTCTGTGGCAATGTACACTTTTACATGCCTGGTTGAGCTGTGAATAGAGTTGAAAAGTGTGGTGCTGGAAAAACTCAGCAAGCAAGGCAGCATCTGAGGAGCAGGAGAATTGACGTTTCTGGCATAAGCCTTCTTCAGGAATGAGGCTGGTGTGCCAAGGTGGGGGGTGGGGGGGAAATTGGGGACGGGCGCTGGGAATACGATAGGTGGAAGGAGGTGAGGGTGATAGGCCGGAGAGGGGGTGGAGATGTTCCTTCCACCTAGGAACCCTCCAACCACACGGGATGAATGTAGATTTCTCCAGCTTCCTCATTTCCCCTCCCCCCCACCTTATCTCAGTCCCAACCCCCGGATTCAGCACCGCTCTCTTGACCTGCAATCTTCTTCCCAACCTCTCCGCCCCTACCGCCTCTCCGGCCTATCACCCTCACCACCTTCCACCTATCGTATTCCCAGCGCTCCTCCCCCAATTCTTCCCCCCCCCCACACCCCCCCACCCACCTTTTATCTCAGCCCGCTTGGCACACCAGCCTCATTCCTGAAGAAGGGCTTATGCCCGAAACGTCGATTCCCCTGCTCCTCGGATGCTGCCTGGCCTGCTGCACTTTTCCAGCACCACACTTTTCAACTCTGGTCTCCAGCATCTGCAGTCCTCATTTTCTCCTGAGCTGTGAATAGTGATGGTACAAACTTCAATTTTCTTTTCATCACATGGAGAATAAGGAATTTCTCCTAGTCTTATAGCTTGCTATTTGTCTATGTTGGAAGGACTTGGAGTTTGATACTGAACCTGTTTGGCCGCATTATTAATACACCTTCCTTGGCCATCAGATCTTTAAATGCAGAGCTTCCCATTCAGAGACAGTGACCCTATCTACTGTGCAACAAGATTTCTTCTTTTCTTGTTTGAGTCATAATTTTAGCCTCTGAGTGAGATTCTGGCACAGTTGGTATTTGCGTTAGTGGGTTTCCATTGATTTACTAGATTGCTTGCATTGCTTCTGATTAAGGGAAGCATACTGGAGTGAATCCATCACCTATCTATTGCATTGTTCTGCTCACCAGGGCAGAGTGCTCAACACTCAACCTAGTCTAACAGAAAACATCTCCAGTTTCCAGTAAAATACTAGAAGTCAGATAATTTCCCTTCACGCAATACTAATGGGTGTAGAGAATTCATGTGTAGGAAGCTTCAGAAGGTAATTAGTGTTATATTTGACATATAATAGATTCTAAATGCAGGTAAACATTATGTATTTTTAATAAATAATAGTTCATCTTAATTACAGAGAAAAAGGCAGAACGCCTCCATTTCCAGAGGTCCAGAGGCTTCTGTTCATACTGTTAATAGCTGCAAGCTGTTCATCCACTCAGGATCTGATCAGAGAGTTGTTGTCAGCCTGATGGCCTTTGTCATAACTCCACAAACCAATCAGCTACTTGTTGCCTGTCAAATCTCACTTTGTACACAGCTGCAGGTGTCGGTGCTTCTGCAAACAGTCTCCACCACCACCACACCACCGCCCCCCCCCCGCTGTTTGAACAAGTAGCAACGTAGCCATGACTTGCAATGAATTTCAGTAACTTATTATTAAAATCTTTCCATAGTACTTGGCTTTAAACCAGTCCTTTTTCTGACTTTCACTCCACAATCAAAAATATGGAAAATGAAGATACAGTCTTTACAACAGTTAACTTGGCATCATATATTGAAATATTTGATTTTTCAGGGTTGTGGACCAGTTGAACATTGGTGGAGTATAATCCCTTTAGGTTGAATATTCCTGGGTGACCTGGGGGTGTCTTGATTGCCAGAATACAATCTCTGCATCCTGCACCCTCAAACCCCATTATATCAACAAACTTCAAAGCCTGGTGACAGGCCTTGTTAATATCAAAATGTTCTAAGAAGCACTGTGCACAGCAGATTGAGAGATTTGATAGATATCGCAAGTATGTTTTCAGAAGAAGCCATAGGTGAAGCTGTTGAGGGTTGTGTTGATCTTTATCTTGACTCTCATTAAAGAATGTGTACCCATTTGGTCCTCTTGGGAAGATTTCTTTCCCCCAGCAGTTTCCTTGAAACACTTCTGCACACAAGTCCAGGAAGCACATTGTCTGCGTGTAAACCTTGTGTTGGAGTGGCACCTCCAGCAAGCTGGACTTCTTTGCTTGTCCTTTTTGTCCTCTGGGCTGCCAAATGTTTGAGGAAAAGGCTGCTATTCCTACTGCTGGTGTTATTGCTGGCACTGCCTCTGTTGTTTCTCAGCCAAGGTAGAGTTACATAAATAGCTTCCATACGGTTGTGACAGGTGGAAAGTGTAGATTGAAGGCAAAAACTCTCCAAAGTAGCAGAACTGATGAAATCTGTACTGGCAATACCCTACCAAACACTGAAAATATGATCACTGCAAAAACTGCGAGGAAATGCTTTGTTTATCAGTTCCTGCTGTCCTCTTTCCTGATGTTATTGGAACCTCAGTTAGAATGTTGGTTTAAAATTGCCACTGATAGTTATCAGGGATACTTACATGGCCAAGCCCACACAATGAATAACACATTGAGTTAAAGGCAGAAGTCAATGGCTATTTTTAGTCTGCTACATGAAAATCTTAATGAATTGAAACAAGCCCTACCACACCCCTACCTGGGAATGGGAAATGAGAGGGGTTGGGCTACGTTCATTGAGTAAGAGATATAATTGAACGTGTGAGGGACTATCCCAGACTATAGTCGGATTGAAGAACAATTATTTTGAGACTTGTGAATGGGGGTTTACCATTTGGCAGCAGTCGAGTGTGGTTGCTGCGGTTGAAAAACCAGAGATGTGGGTTTGGCTCACAAGTGAATTCTTGGTTTCGAGCAACAGTGAGGGTGAGGGGGGCATGGCTAGTCTGCATTTCAAATAGATCTCTGCAAATCATGAACTATTTTTGAATCTTCCCTAGAAAGTTTATTTTTTCCCCATAACTATCACAGTTGCTTTAATTTTACTTTATTTACCATGCCAGTAAAGTAGAAACAATTGACCACTTCAGTCAAATTGCACGTTAGTAGTTGAAAATATGCTAACAATTTTATACTTTATCTTTTTGGAAGGCAGGTGTGAAAGTTAAAGCTGTCAGCCAACATTCTCTTAGAAAAAGAATTCTTATCAAACTTTCAGATCCTGATTCTGGAAGGCATCTTGAATGTTTTAAAGGTATTACAGCTCACAGGTGACAATTAAATAGGCATGTTTATTCTTGGTATTTTTTAATGTAAAGCCTTTTGGGCAATGGAAGTCACAGTTCAGTAAGAGATTGTACTGAGATTGAGATTTTTGATTGGCAGATTTCTCTGGGTCATGCTGCATTGATTATTTTTGTATAGACTTATTAGGGCCTCTGATTTTGTTGCTGCTTACTTTTGTTTTTGATTTGTGTGCTCACTTCTGAGGGAGGAGTCAGAGGAAAGGGAAATGGTTGGAGGGGCTTGGGGTCAAACATCATCAGTTTATTAAACCTGGAAGAGGGATATCCTTTTTGAAAAAGGCTTCAACGCAGCATGGGAAGATAATGTAGGAATATCGAAAATGGGCCGTTCAGCCCTTCGGGTCTACCTGGCTGATTATCCAGTTCAGTACCCTGTTCCTGCTTTCTCACTATGCCCTTTAATCCCTTTTAACCCAAAGAACTATGCTAATGCTTCTTGAAAACATTGTGTTTTGACCTCCACAGCTTTCTGTGGCAGATAAATCCACCGGTTTACACCTTTTCTAGGTGAAGAAATGTGTCCTTGTCAGAGACCTAAATGGCCTACTGTTTCCTTGGACTGTGACGCCTGGCCTGGATTCCTTGATTGTTGGAACTTCCTTCCTTTCCCTTTATTCCCTTTTTCCCTTTTCCCTTTTCTCTCCTTTCTTACCTTCCTTCTTTCTTACCGTTTTGCCTTTTTACCTTTTTCAGTTTGTTAAAACTTTATAGATTTCTGTTCGCTCCCCACCTGCCTCATCTTCATTCTTCTCAATATAGTGAATATAGTCCTAACCATCCCATCCCTCATCTTACACCAATCCTGCTGTCCCAGGAATCAGGATGGGTAGGCTTTGTTGTACCCCATAGCCAGAACATTCTTCTAAAAATATCCAAAGAGGCTGCACTGGGACATTGGCACAGGGATGAAAGGCTGGTAGGGATGTGATGGGAAGAAAGGTTTCAAAGTGGGTAATTGGAGAGGGGTGGCTGCAAGGGGAGGGGTAGGTGGATAACTTTTCACTTGTCAGCCCAAGCCTGAATATTGTCAAGATTTTGCTGCATATTGAGAAGGAGTACTTCAGTATCTGAGGATGCCGCTGAACATTGTGTGATCATCAGCATAGAATCCCTACAGTGCAGAAAGAGGCCACTCGTCCCATTTTTGAGTCTGCACCGATCATCCGAAGAATATCTCTCCCAGACCCAGTCCCCAATCTATCCCTGCAACCCTGCATTTACCACGGCTAATCCACCAAATCCATACATCCATGGACACTACCAAGCAATTTAGCATAGCCAATTAATCTAATCAGTACCACCTCCGCACCTCCCTGACCCCCCCAACCCCACGGCACCAAATTAAGGGTGAGGGAAGCTGCAAAAAAGTGAAAATAATTTTAAACTTGTCAACTAGAAGCCACAACTAGCTCAAATCAGGAATTGCTATGAATTCTTTGCAAATCAATGTGGCTGAAGAAGTTTCAGAATGTCATTATATGCAAAATAAAGTTTGAGGGAATGGAGATATCTTTTCCGATCTTTAAACAAAGACTGGATGGTTGTTTGTACAATAGTGGCACTGCCCAAATATTGGGGAAGTGTGCCTAATTTAAAATAAACATTAAAGTTTGGTACGATTCTGGGAATAGCAGGCTTGATTTCTGCTGCAGACAGTGGATCTTAATGGGAGGATATATAATTTTATGGTACTGATGAATCCTTCTAATTCTGCAACTGAAAAAGATGAAGTATTATGAGCATCAACATAAATACAAAAGCTCATTTTACTACAGAACTGAGATGGGGTGGTAATACTGTGCCCGTGTGTATTGAAATATGGCTACTTAATGTAACTATCAATAGACAAAGCATTGCATGGAAATTGTGACATAGAGTACGAGCGATGTGTGCATCATGTTTTTGACTTTTAATATATTACTAGTAAATCTTTGGTGTTATATAGAAGAGTCAAGACTATGTATTATTCAGATTGAGCCAGATTAGGATTCGCCTTTCCCACTGCTGACAACATGGTTGCTGCCAGCGTATCAGCTAACATTGCCTCACTTTTTTTATATCCTTTCAGAACATCCATTCACTTCTAAGAAGGCGTTTGCCTTCCATAAGCTTTGGAGGATTGTTTTGAATGATGGCCTTAATGTAGACCTTCTGACAGGATGGAAACCAAGGTTTGGAAGGCCTACATGGGACTATAAAGTGTTAGCATGCCTCAAAAAAAGTTGAATTCATCTGGACTGAAGTCAGGCTAGCAGTGTGACAGAGGGTAATGAGAAAGACCGAAGGTATTAAGAGCTGAAGTTGGGGCAGTAGCTGTAAAAGAAGGCAAGAGCCACTGAAGATGATAAAATATGACAAGACAGAGCCAGAGATCTGTTTGTCAGATAACTTCATAGTAAGCTTAAACTGGGACCAAAGAAATTCAGTCAGGACCAAAGTGAAGCTGATGTTGTAACCAATGGAAGAGCCGTGAGAGAGTATAACAAAAATTGAACATCCACCTGAGGACAGATGCTCAAAGGAATAGAAACATGTGAAGTGAAAACCATTCCCAAAACAGAAAGACAGAAGGAAAAGATAAGGGAAGCTGCTACACAGCAGATATTACTGTTGAAGATCACCATGGACATACCTGAATTCAAAATAGGGTTGTGCACCAAGACGAAGGAAGAAAAACAAGTTTAAAATCTCAGCTAGTCAAATCGGGATGATTTTACAGGTTACAGAGAGGGATTTAGAATAAAGGTTTGTAAACCCTCTTGGAGGTAAAAATCAAATTCCACTTCACTAATCTGAGAAATCAGTTTTATAGAAATGCCTAAAATAAGGTACATAAATTCTCAAATTTATGGGCAGTGAAGGGTTCAAACATTGACCTGCAGCACACTGCACTGAGTAAGTCAGCTTGCGTAAATAAGGAATTCCAATTGGCTCATTGTCTAATGATGCTTCATCCTGAGCCCTTTCTCCAGTTTTTAAGTGGGTATTGCCTCACACCTAAGCTGGAATGGGAATCAAACCTTTTTCACTGGTGTACTTTTGCTATGATGTTGGAAACTTTGTGTTGCAACTTGCATTTGGGGTGTTTTCGAAAAAAAAATTAATGATCAAGAGGCAGCGATAACCAGAACTTGCTTCTAGATGTTTTAAAAAATAAATTATTTACATTAAAGGAATTGATGCTATTGGAGGAATTGTGAAGACTATCAAATAATTGAGTGTTGAGGAAATTATCTTTTACTGGAAATGTATTTATGTAGTGTTATGGACGAAGTCAGCCCACTCAAAACATTCTTAAGCAGGCAGCCTAGGCTATAACTTTGTAATTTGTTTCGGTAAGTGTACAGTGAAAATTACCTGCAGTCAGTTAGCTCGGTTGACTACCAGTTCATAAAACGGACAAAAACTTATTCACAAAATTACACAATGAAATACAGACTCAGTCTATCCAAATTAGACTTAAGTATGCTGTTCCTAATATACACAACAGTCCCAATAAGCAAACCCTCTTAAAACGCAGTAAATAATGGAAAAATACTTACAGATTGAAATTAGAAAGGCAGAAGGAGAAAGTTTCACAATCTGTTTCCACTCAGCTGAACTCCTAACTAATTCTGGACTGAACTGCTCAGTGAGCGAACTGACCACTCTCTTTTCATTATACAGGTCTCTTCTAAAACATGACCACTTTGGCTTGAAGTCCCATCTGTTTACATATAAACAAAAGGCCTCTCAAAATCTTTTTTCATCTCTGTACCAAACTAGTCATGTCAGAGTCAGAAGCTGTTTGCAGCCCCTCTGAAAAGAAACAAGGACAGAGTATCCTTGGGTGGGTTACTCTTCGGAGGGTGGTGTGGAGGAAAGGAACAGCTTTTAAGAAAAAAAGGATCAGCGTTGTGAACCCCACCCCCCCACCCCACTCCCCTTTTTTTTAAAAAAAAGCATCAATATCAAAAGATGGCTACATTTTTAAAACTCTTCAAAAACCAGGTTAGTAGTCTCAACACACATACACTATACTAAGTATAAACATGCGAACATGTATAACGACATGCAAATTCAGGCCATGGCACACCTACTGAATGTCTCCGTAAAATTCGAGTCTCAACGCATCGGCAATCACGTTTTCGCGACCTGCCACTTGTGCAATTGTCAAATTGAATGGTTGCAACAAGAAGCTCCATCTGAGCTGTCTGGCATTTTTGTCCTTCAATTTCTCCACAAATGTCAATGGATTATGATCTGTATATACAATTGTCTCTGATGCATTGCTGGTAATGTCAGCACTGAAATGTTGGTAATGCCAGCACCAAGCTTAAAGTCTCTTTCTCCGCTGTTGAATATTTCCGTTGAAGAATGTTCAACTTCACGGAAAAATACCCGATAGGTATTTCTATTCTCTTGTCATCCTCCTGTAGTAGCACCGCACAGGCATTCACATCACTGGCATCGATAGCCACCTTTGAAAGTCTTCATGTAATGTGTGTGGCTAATACTGGGGCAGTGATTAACAGTTTTTAGGCTGTCAAATGCCTTTTGACAGTCTGCTGTCCACTGAAACTACTTGCCCTTTTTAAACACTTTGAGTGGAGCAGCCACACTGCTAAAATTTGGCACAAACATATTTGGTAAAATCCACTCAATCTCAGAACCGTAGTGCTGCTTTTTCCATCGATGGTGTGGGGAATTCCCCAGTTACTTTCGTTTTCATATCCCATGGGGCCATTTGTCCATGTCCAATAACATGGCCCAGTCCAATAACAAAGTGGTCATGGAGCCCAAAGTAGGCTTTGGCAAATTCACTTTTAGCTAAGTTTACCACCAAGCCTACCTTCCGAAGTCGATTGAACAAGTCTGATAAATGCAGTAAATGTTTCTTCAATGAGTGAATTTTTTTTAGATTAGATTCCCTACAGTGTGGAAACAGGCCCTTTAGCCCAGCAAGTCCACACCATCCTCTGAAGAGTAACCCACCCAAACCCGTTTCCCTCTGACTAATGTACCTAGCACTATGGGCAATTTTGCACTATGGGCCAATTCACCTGACTTGCACGTCTTTGGACTGGGAGAAAACCGGAGCACCCGGAGGAAACCCACACACACACCGAGAATGTGCAAACTCCACACAGGCAATGGCATGGGGCTCGAATCCAACCTGGGACCTTGATATTTTGAGGCAGAAGTGCTAACCACTGAGCCACTGTGCCGCCCATAAAAATCACGAGGTCATCAATATATACCGGACAGTTGGGTAATCCGGCAATGACCTTATTAGTCAGTCTCTGAAATGTGGCTGGAGTATTTTTCATACCAAATGGCATGACTTTGAACTGATATAGTCCATTTGGCATTACAGAAGCTGAAATTGCCTTTGCTCTCTCTGACAGAGGTACCTGCCAGTAGCTTCTGAGCAAGTCCAACTTTGGAAATGTAAGTTACATGTCCCTTTTTTTTTGACACAATCCTCCAACTGTGGAATTGGATGTGCATCAGTCTTCGTAACGGTGTTGACTTTGCAATAGGCCACTCATAACCGTTAGGTACCATCTGGCTTTGGCACAGTGACTATGGGTGAGCTCCAGTCACTGTAACTTACTTCACTTATGCCACCTTGGAGCATGCGCTCTATCTCCTCTGAATCTGTGCCAACCTTAGGGGGTTATGCCTTTAAGGATGTTGCTTATTCAGAACAGCATCTCCTATCTCTACATCATGCACAATAAGGTTAGTACTTTCCAGTTTATTTCCACATATGATAGTAAGAACTCTGAGGTCATTTTGATTTTATTGTGGATGGTACCTTTATAATTTATCTGAATTTTTGACAACTTGCTCATTGTCCAATTTGATTTGAGGAATGTCCAATTCAGAATCCTCTGACGTTGGTTTTTCCTTCTGTGCTGTAATCATTAACCGCTTCTCCTCTTGCTTTCCTTCCCTATAAAATAGCTTTTGAGCGTATTCACATGACACATGAAGGTTTCTTCCTGTCTGGAGTCCTTATCAAGTAGTTTACCTCACTCGATTTCCTCTTGATTTTATAAGGTCCATTAGACCTGGCTTTTAAAGGCTCACCTGTCACCTGTCACTAATACCTTATCCCCAATTGCAAAATTGCAAATTTGTGATTTCTTCTCAGTTTCCTGTTTCATTGTATGCTGTGATACTTTTAGCCAAATCTCCAGCTCTATTTGATCGTTCTCTAAAATTTGACATACAGTCCAAATGGGTGGCCTTTGAATTCTGACTTAGTAATTTCTCCTTAATTAATTTTAACCGTCCTCTTACTTCATGCCCAAAAATTAATTCAAATGGACCGAATTTGGTCAATTCGTTTAATGCAACTCTGATCGCAAAAAGTACATACAGAACTCCCTTATACCAATCATCTGGATAATCCTGACCATAAGCTCACAATGTGGTCTTTAATGTTTGATGCCATCCCTCTCTTACACTCCCTGCAATTCTGGATGGTATGCAGTAGATTTGAATTGCTTTATTCCCAAGATATCCAAAACCTCCTTGAATAGTTTGGATGTGAAGCTTGATCCTTGATCTGACTAAATCTCTATTGGTAGTCCGTATCTAGTAAAGAATTAAGTAATTCTTCAACAAGCCTTTAAGCTGTGATTTGCATTATGGAATTGCCTCTGGAAATCTAGTCAACACATCCATTTTTGTTAATACCTAGGCAATCAATCAAAACTCTTGTGAAATGTTCGTGAAATGTTGGAATAGGTATTAAAGGTGCAGGTTTACTACTGCCTGTGGTTTTCCGATGAGCTGACATGTATGACATGTCTGGCAAAATTAAATTACGTCCTTGTGTAGTCCAGCCCAGTAAAAATGTCTTTGTATTTTAGCCTGTGTTTTCCTCACCCCTAAATGACCTCCTAAATGGTTGGTCGTGCACCACTCACAGCATCTCCTTTCTGTACCCTACTGGCAAAACAATTTGTTGAATCTCTACCCATTTCTCATCTGCTTTAATGTGTGATGGTCTCCATTTCCTCATTAAGACATTTGTTAATTAATAACACACAGGAATGCATTCACTTTCCTTCTCTCTATATGCCTTTTGATATAACTGTTTTAACTTCTTGTCCTTCTGCTGTAATTCAATCAGCTTATCAGAGCTAAAGATACTTGCATGTTTACCTATTTGCTCCTACTCTGTCCCACGTATCTGATCAAAAAGAGTCTCAGATAAAGCTATGTCAGCTTCCTTATCTGTGCCTTTTGAACTCTCCTACTTCAGCTTGTGCCTCTGATCATCTGATCATGCAATCTGGGAAAATTCCTGGATATTCATCCTTCATGTCTTCAGTTGCCAGCATTTCCACTGCCTTTTCAACCACAGTAGGCAGCACGCCTACTGGTGAATCAGCTATACCATTTGCAAGTACAAATTGTATTCTTGGAGCTGAGCATTTGTCCAGTACTCCTACCACAAATTCTCCACTCTTCTCTGGACGCTCTAGCCTCACTTTATATAATTTGGCACTTCTTGTCTCACCATGAATTCCTGTTTCCAGTACCTTTTTCTAGCAGTGGTCCCTCAGGAGTGCATATCTCCTCATCCTTCTGCATTACTGACTGAGACAATTCTATGTCCCTTAATATTGCAACTTCTTTATTCACATAGGCCATGAGCAGTAGGTAAAGTTTACTCTAGCATGTATTTTTTTAAGCACATCTGGCACTTCCTCTTGTACACTCTGAGGCAGTTGTCTAACTTCCCTTGTTCTTTTTGTTACTAGTCCAACAAAACTCCCAGGCTTGTCCAGTTTTCCTACATCAGGCTTTCTCCTAGCTCACCAACACTGCGATTTCTTGTGGCCTACTTTATTACAATGAAGACACTGGAGCTTTGTAACCTCTTTAACCCCCTCAAGGGTTTCTTTTATTAGCCTGTGGTACGTTATCCTTATGATATTCACTGAGATCTACCTTTCTGTTTCCCCGTGAGGATTTCTCTTTGCCCCAGTTTCTATCCCTCATGGACTGAAATTGATCCTGGAAGCCAAACCGTGTTTTATGGACCAGCTCATAATCATCAGCCACTTCAGCTGCTAATCTTGTTGTTTTAACTCTGTTCTTCCTCATGAGTTTGCACTACCTCCTCACTGAGCCTTCCCTCAGCCTTTATCTCCAGCCTTTAAAGCTGACCTTCCTTTTTATATCAAGATTAAAGTGTAACCTGTTGTGGAGAAAATATAGAGAACCACCAGGAGACGCAGAGAGTTCAAGAAGTAGGTCTTTTATTTGCAAACAAAAAACCGTGACACTGAGAAACCTCTGGGTCTGTGGATTTTTATATCTTTTTTTTGTCATGTTTCTGTTAGCTTATCAGCATGTCTAACTAGATTAATCAAAGTACCTCACTCTAGCTACAAAATAAACCAGTGATATTAGTTCCCATTATCTCTTTAGTTGTACATTCTAGTTAATGTTATTCTAATGTCACGGTTAGATATTTATTGCTAACTCTGCTACAGTGATCTTCAATTCCAGACTAACCTGTCATGATAGATATTTAGCTATTCCATCTGTTACAATAGTCTCCTGTCTCAAGCTGACTCTACTAACTATTAATTAGATATTTTAATGTCATGTCCCAAATATTTATTGTCCCAATCCTGTCATAATAACCCTTAACAGAGAAACTTGCTTTATTACTTGTGTTATCTCATCTTGTCATAGTGACCGTTCAGCCTTAACCTTACTCTGCTAATTGGTGTAAGAATGTTCCACTATGATTATCCCATCCTGCCTCCACAGAACACAGATTGCCAGTGGTCTTCGTGCTTTAACCCTTCCCATGCTTTCATGTTCGTTATTTTCCATAAACCTCTACCTCGGGATCTCCCACCCACAGCTTCAAACCTCATAGTTCGGGAACCCTGTACCACCCAATTCTACCTCCTTCCCAAAATCCACAAGCCTGATTTATCTCAACCGGCCCATTGTCTCAGCCTCCTCCTGCCCCACCCAACTCATCTTCACCTACTGTCCTATTCCTTCCCTCTTTTCCCCCCCCCCCCCCCCCCCCCCAAAAGTCCAGTAACTCCCCACATATGTTCGAGACACCATCCACGCCCTCCACCACCTCCAAGACGTTTCCCTGGTCCCCAACACCTCATCTTCACCATGGACTTCCAATCCCGCCACACCTCTCTCCGCCATGACCAGGGCCTCCAAGCCCACTGTTTCTTCCTCTCCTGATGTCCATACCAGTACCCTTCCACTGACGCTCTCATTCATTTGGCTGAACTGGTCCTCACCCTTAACAATTTCTCCTTCGAGTCCTCCCACTTCCTCCAGATGAAAGGGGTAGCCATGGGAACCCACATGGGCCCCATCTATGCCTGTCTCTTTGTTGGCTACGTAGAACAGTTCATCTTCCGCAGCTAATCTGGCACCACTCCCCACTTCTTCCATGTGCTCCCGCAAAGAGGTTGAGCAGTTCATCAACTTCACCCACACATTCTATCCTGACCTTAAATTCACCTGGACCATCTCTGACACCTTCCTCCCCTTCCTGGATCTCTCCATCGCCATGAATGACAACCGACTTAATACTGACATTTTTTACAAACCAACCGATCCACAGCTACCTGGATTACATCTCTTCCCACCATACCTCCTGCAAAAATGCCATCCCGTATTCCCAATTCCTCAGCCTCTGCCTTATCTGCTCCCAGGAGGACCAGTTCCACCACAGAATACACCAGATTGCCGCCTCCTTTTAAAGACCGCAATTTCCCTTCCCATGGTCTCATCTCCGTCCCGCACCTCTGCCCTCAAACACCACTGCTCCAGTCACAACAAGTCGTCATAATTGCTGGTCCTCACCTTCCACCCTACCAACCTCCACATAAACCACATCATCCGCCAACATTTCCACCACCTACAAAGCGACCCCACCACCAGGGATATATTTCCCTCCCCTTTCCACTTTCAGCAAAGACCGTTCCCTCCGTGACTACCTGGTCAGGTCCACTTTCCTCAACAACCCACCCTCCCCTCTTGGCACCTTCCCCTGCCACTGCAGGAATTGCAAAACCTGCGCCCACAACACCTCATTCACCTCCATCCAAGGCCCCAGAGGAGCTTTCCACATCCATCAAAGTTTCACCTGCACCAATGTCATTTTTAGTATTCATTGCTCCCGATATGGTCTCCTTTACTTTGTGAGAAGGCATCCAGTTGCCCCAGAGCGCCTTAGGGAACTTCTCTGGGACACTCACACCAACCAACTCCAATGTCCTGTGGCCCAACATTTCAACTCCCCCTCCAACTCTGCCAAGGACATGCAGGTCCTGGGCCGCCTCCACTGCCACTCCCTCACCACCCAATACCTGGAGGAAGAACGCCTCATCTTCCTCCTCAGAACACTTTAACCCCAGGGCATCAATGTGAACTTCACCACCAGTTTCCTCATATTTCCCCCCCCCCCCCGCCTCCCCACACCACCTTAACCCCGGTTCCAACCTTCCAGCTCAGCACCATTCTCATGACCTGTCCTACCTGCCAATCTCCCTTCCCACTTATCCACCCTCCTCTCCGACCTATCACCTTCAATCCCACCTTCATCCACCTACTGTACTCTTAGCTACCTTCTCCCCAGCTCCACCACCTCCCATTTATCTCTCCACTCCTGAGGCTCCCTGCCTCATTCCTGATGAAGGGTTTTTGCCCGAAAAGTCGATTTTCCTGCTCCTTGGATGCTTCCTGACCTGCTGTGCATTTCCAGCACCACTCTAAACTTGACTCTGATCTCCAGCATCTGCAGTCCTCACTTTCACCTAGTTGATTTTTTTTTCCTTTCTAAGTGTCAGTTTTTGAAGTTCAAATGCTCTCTCTTTTTCTCTCTTCTGCTGCTGTCTCTTATTCCTTCTCTTCTGCTTTTAATCGTAACTCAAACTGTTTCATTTCTGCTGCGCTTTCCTTATCTCTCACCTCTAACTCAAGCTGCTTCATTTGCAATTGAATTCTTGCCATCTCTCTGGATTCTGATGGTTCCTCCAGCAAGTTTAAATGCTGAGCTACTACTATAATTATCTCTCCTTTCCTCACAGAGCAGGCAGGTCCAATCCCAGCTGGCCTGCTAATTCCTGCAGCTTGGTCGTCTTCACCTTTTGCATAACTTCCAAACTCACCACATTCACATCCAGAAAACTTCTGTTGACTGAAAGAGTCATTAAAATCCCAAGTTTTGTCTACCCAACCAAACCCACACCCAAAATAAAGACACTAGCACCTACCACTCACTGTTTAAAATCCCGCAAAGAGCCCCCATCTGTTATGGACTAGGCCTGACCACTCAAAACATTCTTGAACAGGCAGTGCAGACCATAACTTTACAATTTGCTTCGCTAAGTGTACAGTGAAAATTACCTGGAGTAACTTAGCTAGGTTGACTACCAGGTTTTAAAACAGACAAAAATTTATTCACAAAATTACACAATATAACACACAACAGAATAAAGTGCCCGTCCAGAAGTCAAAAAAACATGGCTGGAGCTGGAGCAGCAAATCAGCAGCAACTGAAACCAGGAACAAATCGGAACACAAGCAGAAACTTACCTTCTCCACTGGGTCCTAAGCATGCTCCCTCCGGTAAATAAAACCATGTGTAAATTACCTGCTACGCTGGGTCCTGAGCAGACTGTCTGCAAAATTACACCAAACTGCAACATACGTGCTCCACAGGGCCCTCAGAAAGATCACTTAACTAGCAGACATAATCCACTCCACCAGACCATTGTGCCACTGAAATGTAAGCAACCTGTAAGGAAGTGGGGTAAGCCAGCCTGCTAGTAAGACTGAGACTACGCGGTTTCAATACCCCCCCCCCCCCCCCCCCCCCCCCCTTTCCTAGCTTACTCCGAGCACATTACAATCTCTGGAGAACAAGATGGACAAACTCGGATCATGGCTCAGCTTCCAGCATGAACTGCAGGACTGCTGCGCACTTTGTTTCACAGAAACCTGGCTCAACCCATCCATTCCCGACTGCGCTCTTCAGGCTAATGGTTTTTATATCCATCATATGGACCACACAGCGTCGTCTGGTAAGTTAAAAGGTGGAGGGGTTCAGGGGTTCTTTAATCAACAACTTGTGGTGCATGGACATTGCAACCCTGGACAGCCATTGCTCCCTAAACCTTGAACTGCTCACCATCAAATGCCACCCCTTCTATCTACCACGGGAGCTTACCGCTGCTATACTAACGGCTGTGTACATACCGCCACAAGCAAAGGTTGAGGAAGCTCTGGATGTGCTGTACTCCACCACTAACACCCTGAAGACAGAACACCCGAAGGCACTCTTTATTGTAACTGATGACTTCAATCAAGCCAATCTAAGGAAGGTGTTGCCCAAGTACCACCAGAACATTACCTCTGCTGCACCACTGTGAAAGATGCCTACCACTCCGTCCCCCGCCCTCATTTTCAGGTACTCTGACCACTATGCTGTGCTGCTTCTCTCTGCTTACAGGCAAAAGCTCAAGCAGGAGACCCCTTCGCGGATACAGGTCTGATGTTGGTCAGTGGAGGGAGAGGATAACTCTGGTGCTCTCTGGAATCGGCCGATCTGGGCCATGTTCAAACAGTCCACAGGTACCTTGGACGGGTACGCCACCAACATTACAGACTTTATCAGCAAGTGTGTGGAGGACTGCATACCAAGGAAGTCAATCAGGGTGTTCGCCAACAGGAAACCCTGAATGAATCAGGACATACAGAACCTGCTAAAAACCAGATGTGAGGCCTTCAGATCAGGAGACCCACTCAAATGTAAGGAATCCAAATATGACCTTCGCAGAGCCATTACGGTAGTCAAGGACCAATACTCATCCTAGCTAGAAACCCAGACAGACATCCAGTGACTATGGCAAGGACTGAATGACATCGCAGGTTCTAAAAAGAGACAGTGCAAGATAACAGGCAATGACATATCTCTCCCAGATTGTCTCAATGCCTTCTATGCTCGCTTTGAGCAGAATTTCAGCGGAGAGGTAACACCTATTCTGACAAGTCCTGACAAACCTATCCCAGCAGTCACTGCATCAGAGGTCAGATCAGTTTTCCTTTGGATGAATCCAAGGGAAGCAATGGGACTAGACTAAGTACCAGGCCGTGCACTCAGAGCAAGCGCAGATCAACTGGCAGAGATCTTCTCAGACATCTTTAACCTCTCCCTGCAGCAGGCCACATTCCCTGCCTGTTTCAAGAGAGCCAACATCATCCCTGTGCCTAAGAAGGCTCATGCAGCATGTTTCAATGACTACCGCCTAGTGGCCCTAACTTCGGTGGTCATGAGGTGCTTTGAAAGGCTGGACATGGCATTAATCAGCCTCCCCACTACTCTTGACCCACTCCAATTTGCCTATCAGACCAACAGATCCACGTCAAATGCCTTATCTCTTGCCCTTCATTCCTTGCTAGAGTATCTTGGCACCAAGAACAGCTATGTAAGAATCCTACTTATTGACTACAGTTCAGCCTTCAACACTATTAACCCCTTGAGACTTGATTTGATTGATTGATTGATTAATTACTGAAACTTAGTGATCTCGGACTAAGCCCCGCTGTTTGCAACTTGGATCCTCCGTTTCCTGACCCACAGGCCACAATCAGTGAAGACTGGGGACAATATTTCATCTTCACTAACATTTAACACTGAAGCCCCCCCCCCCGGCGTGTACTCAGCCCCCTACTGTGCTCACTGTATACCCATGACTGTGTCGCTAAATACCAGATTAATGCCATCTACAAGTTCGCTGATGACTCCGAAACAGACTACGGATGAGAGGTGGAAAACCTGGAAAAATTGTGCACTGAGAACAACCTAGCTCTCAATGCTGGCAAAACCAAGGAACTCATTACTGACTTTTGGCGGGATGTTACTCATGCCCCCCTACACATTTACAGCACAGAGGTGGGACGAGTGGAGAGTGTTAAGGTCCTGGGAGTGGTCATTCACAACAAGCTTTGTTGGACTCTTCACGTGGATGCACTGGTTACAAAGGCCCAACAACGCCGCCTCTTCCTCAGGCAGCTGCAGAAATTTGGCATGACAGCAAGTACCCTTGCATACTTTTATAGGTACGCCATCGAGAGCATCCTATCTGGATGTATCACTACCTGGTATGGCAACTGTACCATTCAAGATCGGAGACTGTTACAGAGAGTGGTGAACTTGGCCCCGACAATCACAAAGGTTAACCTCCCATCTATAGAATCCATCTACCAGGCCTGCTGGCAAGGAAAGGCCACCAGCATTCTTAAAGATCCATCCTACCCAGGCAGTTTTTTTCTACAACCTCTACCATCGGGGAGAAGGTACAGAAGCCTAGTACAGAACCCACGCACCAGCCGGTTTCACAACAGTTTCTACCCTACTGTTGTTAGGATACTGAATGGGCCCTCGAACACTTAACATTGGCCTGTACCTGTTTTGTTTTTGCCAGTATTTGTTTACCTATTTTTACTATCTATGTTACTTAACTGTGTGACCTGCCTGTATTGTTCGCAAGACAAGGCTTTTCACTGTGCCTTGTACACGTGACAATAAATCCAATTCAATCAGTCTATCCAAACTAGACGTAATTATGGTATTCCAAATATACACAACAGTGCCACTAAGCCAACCCCCTTAAAAAAATAACAGTTTAAGAAAAAAAGGAACAAATGCATGCAGGTTGAAGTTAGAAAGGCAGAAGGGGAGAGAGACTTTCGCAACCTGTTTCCACACAGCTGAACTCCTAACTAGTTCTGGACTGAACTGCTCAGCTAGAGCACTGACCATTTCCCTTTCATTATACAGGTCATTTCAAAAACATGATCCCCTTTGGCCTGAAGTTTCATTTGTTTACACATAAACAAAAGGCCTCTTAAAATTCTTTTCATCTCTGTACCAAACTAGTCACCTCTAAGTTGGGAGCTGTTTACGACCCCACTTAAAATAAAAACCAAGGACACAGTATCCTTGAGGATAAAAAGCTCTTAGAAAAAAGGAACCAGCTTTGTGACAGTAATTTTAGATTAATTCTTAGAGTTTCATGAGTATGTGTGCTCACAATTTTTGGTTATATAACTGTTTGTTTTATAAATAGAATTAGAGTTACGTTTTATTGTCATGTGTACTCAAGTACAGGGATACAGGAGTACGGTGAAAAGTGGACAATGTCGCCATTCACAGTGTCATCTTAGGTACGCAATATCTTGGTACAAAATTTTAAGTAAAAAGGAAAATTTAAGTTCAGTGTTGTTTTCTCGATGCCCATGCTTCCATGTTGCCATCTCACCGCTAACTGGTGTACTGTCACTTGCACTGGGCTTAATATCTCGATCCCCGTACCTCTGCGTTGCTGTCTTGCTACCAACTGTCATCTGGGCTCACCAGCCACTTGGTCACAGGCCGCCAGAGTCTCATTCTGGTGCTGCTCTGGGCCCCCAGCCACTGCCATCTATCCTGCCTCCATAACACAGCTCCCTCCAGAAGGTCAGTAGAGAAAAAAAACTGAAAAAATAAAGCTGTTTTTAAAAAAAGAAACAAAAAGCGAGACATGAAGAAAGAAAAGCAAACGAAGCGAACAAGCTCTGACTCAGGGGCTTTACTGTGCTGCCATCTTTGATCAGATAGCAGATCACAATTTGTAAAACATACTTGCTTTGTAATTTAAAATTAAAGCAAATTGATGCTTCAGGATTTTCAAAGACTGAATTGTCAGAGGCATATGACGTGTCCAATAACTTAAAAAGCATTTGCTGATAGGGTTCTAGGCACATAATTAAAAGTTTGTTGAGGAGAGTTTAGACTTGAGATTGATCAAAAGTAAAAGGACGAACATAATTGAGTTACAAAAATTAGGAAAGAATCAAAATTGTAGTCATTTCCTAAATTTAAATTTTTGTTCCGAATCCTTCCAAAATGTTTGACTTTCAACACAATTGGATAAATCTTAATCCTGAGTAGGTTGGAGCATCACAACCATCTGATAAAGGAGCAGCGCTCCAAAAGCTAGTGCTTCCAAATAAACGTGTTAGACTATAACCTGGTATTGTCTGATTTTTAACTTGGAGCATCCAAAGGCATCCCTTTGAGTGGAAGAGAGTCCGAAAAGTGACTAGCAATAGTTTCCAGCTTGTATTCAACTCCAAAAATGTCGACTTTTACAAATTGCTAAATGACAAGGTCTTTGAGGATGTGCTGTTCATGAGCCTTACTCCCTTGGGTATATTGTTTGGAAATTAAAATGGATGAAAATCCACAAAGATCCAACCTGATTCTGAAATAACTGAAACCTGAATTCTTTTTGTACTGTGAACGCTTCAATTTTTTCATGAGGCACTTGGAGACTATATAGAATAATAGGCAATAATGGAACTCTGCAAAACATCTAAACCTATGAAATTTTCCCACAATTTGAATGCAACCTCACTGTTATCTGCTTTGAAAATGATGCCCTCCCATTTTCTGTCTAAATTAATATAGATGGATGTGGTAATGAGATACGATAGATACATGTTCACATATTTCAAGAGCAAATATGCTTTTGAACATTTTAATACCTTCAGGATACATATTAATATTAATTGTGGTTTAAAACTAATTTTGAATGTTTCTCAATATTCCTTCCTTCAGAAATGTATTAGTATTCCAGCCCAGGATAACTAACTTTTTCATACCTGAGGGAAAGAGAGTATTTGCTGAGATGTGTAATGAATGACAATTTTGCAGTTTAAACCCAAAGTACTAAATATAAGCATTTACAGCATGCTTTGATTCACTGTTCAGTAAATGTATAGCATATTCTCAGTTTTTGTAAACAATTTAATAGCAATGATTAAAGCTGCATATTGAGCAAAAGCAGTGATAAACAATTGAATTCTTTGGTGATTTGATTTCTTAAGTGAAAAATTACATGGGCAAAAACAGATTGGGTTAGATTCTGAGAAGTCAATATTTTATCTCTGCAGTTGTTGAATTTTATTTTCTTTATTGTAATTCATGTGGAGCATCAAGTTTTTGCTTCGGTCTCCCTATCTGAATAGATAAACACTTATTGTTATCAGAAAGTATGTGGATTTACCTACTAGAGAAGCTACAAAACTCTACCTACTCTTGGGAAATAAGGCAGGGCAGGTGACTGAGGTGTCAGCGGGGGAGCACTTTGGGGCCAGTGACCATAGTTCTATTAGATTTAAAATAGTGATGGAAAAGAATAGACCAGATCTAAAAGTTGAAGTTCTAAATTGGAGAAAGGCCAATTTTGAAGGTATTGGACAAAAACTTTCAAAAGATGATTGGGGGCAGATGTTCGCAGGTAAAGGGACAGCTAGAAAACGGGAAGCCTTCAGAAATGAGATAACGAGAATCCAGAGAAAGTATATTCCTGTTAGGGTGAAAGGAAAGGCTGGTAGGTATAGGGAATGCTGGATGAGTAAAGAAATTGAGGGTTTGGTTAAGAAAAAGAAGGAAGCATATGTAAGGTATAGACAGGACATTTCGAGTGAATCCATAGAGTATAAAGGAAGTAGGAGTATGCTTAAGAGGGAAATCAGGAGGGAAAAAAGGGGAAATGAGATAGCTTTGGCAAATACAATTAATGAGAATCCAAAGGGTTTTTACAAATACATTAAGGAGAAAAGGGTAACTAGGGAGAGATTAGGGCCCCTCAAAGATCAGCAAGGCAGCCTTTCTGTGGAACCACAGAAAATGGGGGAGGTACTAAACAAGTATTTTGCATCAGTATTTACTGTAGAAAAGAATATGGAAGATATAGGCTGTAGGGAAATAGATGGTGACACCTTGCAAAATGTCCATATTACGGAGGAGGAAGTGCTGGATGTCTTGAAACACAAAAAGGTGGATAAATCCCCAGGACCTGATCAGGTGTATCCTCGAACTCTGTGGGAAGCTAGAGAAGTGATTGCTGGGCTTCTTGCTGAGATATTTGTATCATTGATAGTCACAGGTGAGGTGTCAGAAGACCAGAGGTTGGCTAACGTGATGCCACTGTTTAAGAAGAGTGGTAAGGACAAGCCAGGGAACTATAGACCAGTGAGCCTGACGTCAGTGGTGGGCAAGTTGTTGGAGGGAATCCTGAGGGACAGGATGTACGTGTATTTGGAAAGGCAAGGACTGATCAGGGATAGTGAACATGGTTTTGTATGTGGGAAATTGTGTCCCACAAACTTGATTGAATTTTTTTAAGAAATAACAAAGAGGATTGATGAGGGTAGAGCTATAGATGTGATCTATGTGGACTTCAGTCAGGCGTTTGACAAGGTTTCCCATGGGAGACTGGTTAGCAAGGTTAGATCTTGTGGAATATAGAGAGAACTAGCCATTTGGATACAGAACGGGCTCAAAGGTAGAAGACAGGTTGGTGGTGGAGGGTTGTTTTTGAGACTGGAGACCTGTGACCAGTGGAGTGCCACAAGGATCGGTGCTGGGTCCTCTACGTTTTTCACTTACACACATGATTTGGATGCGAGCATAAGAGGTATAGTTAGTAAGTTTGCAGATAACAGCAAAATTGGAGGTGTAGTGGACAGTGAAGAGGGTTACCTCAGATTACAACAGGATTTGGACCAGATGGGCCAAAGGGCTGAGATGTGGGAGATGGAGTGTAATTCAGACAAATGCGAGGTGCTGCATTTTGGGAAAGCAAACCTTATACACTTAATGGTAAGGTCCTAGGGAGTGTTGCTGAACAAAGAGACCTTGGAGTGCAGGTTCATAGCTCCTTGAAAGTGGAGTTGCAGGTAGATAGGATAGTGAAGAAGGCGTTTGGTATGCTTTCCTTTATTGGTCAGAGTATGGAGTACAGGAGTTGGAAGGTCATGTTGTGGCTGTTCAGGACATTGGTTCGGCCATGTTGGAATATTGCATGCAATTCTGGTCTCCTTCCTATTGGAAAGATGTTGTGAAACTTGAAAGGGTTCAGAATAGATTTACAAGGATGTTGCCAGGGTTGGAGGATTTGAGTTATAGGGAGAGGCTGGGGCTGTTTTCCCTGGAGCGTCAGAGGCTGTGGGGTGACCTTATAGAAGTTTACAAAATTGAGGGGCCTGGATAGGGTAAATAGGCAAAGTCTTTTCCCTGGGGTCAGGGAGTCCAGAACTAGAGGGCATAGGTTTAGGGTGAGAGGGGAAAAATATAAAAGAGACCTAAGGGGCAATTTTTTCACACAGCTGCCAGAGGAAGTGGTGGAGGCTCATATAATTTCAATATTTAAAAGGCATTTAGATGGGTATATGAATAGGAAGAGTTTGGAGGGATAAGGGCCGGGTGCTGGCAGGTGGGACGAGATTGGGTTAGGAAATCTGGTCAGCATGGACGGTTTGGACCGAAGGGTCTGTTTCCATGCTGTATGTCTCTATGACTCTAAGTAGTGGACAACATACCGTACTAAAAACTGAGTTGTGGATGCTGTAAATCAAAAACCAATTTACTCAGAGGTCAGCAGGTCTGGCAGTATCTGTGAAGAGAAATCCGAATTAACATTTTTGGTCTGACAAAACAGTGCAGTTTGTAAATAAGTTTGTGTGTACATTTGCTGGCTAAGAAAGTTTGTAACTAAAGAACTTAAAACTGTAATCGTCAATTTGTGCAAATCTAATTTAGATTGTAATGTGTTTGCATAAAGGAAAACGATTGGCAATTTTAAATTCTGTAGTCGCAAGCCTTGAGCAGGTTTATTTTAGAGGTCCATTGAAAGAGTAGCTTAATTAAACACCGGCCGAACATGATCCTCACTGAGTGAACATTGTAAGTCCTGTGAGCAAATCCAGATTAGACTTGTACACAGTGCACTCATATTTTGGGAAGGAAAATGTCTAAAGCTTCAGTTTGCGCTTCAAACCTACATTAGATTCTAATTTAGCCTCCTTCAGGAGAAATTTATAGAATTATAGAGTCAGTTATACAGCACAGGCAGACCCTTTGGCCCAAGTAGTCCATGTCAACCATAATCCCAAACTAAGCTAGTCCTGATTGCCTGCACTTAGTCCATATCCTCCAAACATTTCTTATTTATGTGTTTATCCAAATGTCTTTTGAATGTTGTAACTGTATCCACATCTACCATTTCCTTTAGAAATTCATTGCACATGCTAACCACTTTGTGTTTTTAAAAAAAACCCTTGTCTTTTTTTTAATATCTCTGTCCTCTTACCTAAAATAAAAGCCACCTAGTCTTGAAATCCACTACCCTATTCACCTTATCTATATTTCTCATGATTTTATAAACCTCTAATGTCACTCTTTAGCGTCCTATGCTCCACAGAAAAAGTCCCAGCCTATCCTTATACCTCAAACCCTCCATTCCTGACAATATCTAGTAAAACGTTTTTGACTCTCTCCGGCTTAATAATATCCTACCTTTAACAGGGCAACCAAAACTGGACACAGTACTCCAGAAGAGGCCTCACCAACGTCCTGTATAACGTTAACATGAAGTTCTAATTCCTATGTGTAAAGGTCTGAGCAATGAAGGCAGGCATGCTAAACCACCCTCTCTACATGTGACACTATCGTCAAAGAATTATATACCTGAACCTGTGGATCTCTCAGTTCTACAACAATATACATTTTAAAGTAGGGCCTTGGGTAAGTCCAGTACTTGTTTGTTTTACCAATATGCAATACCTTGCATTTATCCAAACTAAACTCCCTCTGCCTCTCCTCAGCCCATTGACTCAATTGACCAAGATCTTTGTAATCGTAGCCTTTTTCACTGTCCATTATACCACCAATCTTGGTGTCATCTGCAAATTTACTAACCATGCCTCCTATATTTGCATCCAAATAATTTACAAAGACAGACAAAAATGGGCCCAGCACTGATCCCTGTGGAACACTGCTAGTCACATGCCTCCAGTCTAAAAAACCTTCCACCATCATTGTCCGTTCTGCTGTTAAGCCACCCGTATCCAATTGGCAAGCTCACCCTGAAACACGTGATCCAACTTTGCTAATTAGTCGACCGTGCAGAGCCTTGTGTCAAAGGCTTTATGAGCGTCTAAGTAAACAATGACTACCACTCTGCCCTGATCAATCTCTTTGGTTAATTCTTCAAAAAAGCTCAATCAAGTTTGTGAGACATGATTTCCCTCTCAAACCAAAACTGTCTATCCCTAACCGTTCCTTACCCCTCCGAATGCGTATGTATCCAATTTTTCTGAATCACCTCCAGCAACTTACCCACCACCGAAGTTAGTCAGAGATCTGTAATTTCTGGGCTTTTCCTTACATCCGTTAAACAAAAGGCATTACATTAGCCACTATTCAGTCATTCAGCATCTCACCCACAGTTATAGATGATACAACTATTTCTGTAAAGAGCCCCACAGTTTCCTCCCTAACTTTCCACAATGTCCTGGGATACAGTAAATCAGGTTCTGGAAATTTATCTACCTTTTCTAAGCCTCCCAGCACTTCCTCTTCTGTAATATGAACTGTTTTTAAAACATCAATATTTATTTCCCTGAGTTTGCTAGCCTCCATTTCTTTCTCCACAGTAAAAGCTTGACATGAAATATTCATTTAATATCCCTTTGTCTAACTTTGCTTTCTTTCCCTGGGCTTCAACTCTACTTATCTGCTCCTCTCACCACTGCCAAGCCCCCTTCAATCAGCATAAATACCCCTTTTCCCTAGCTGCTATGTCATGAAGGTGGGCCACAGGACTCAAAATTCTGTTTTCTTTACACCGATTCTGCCAGACCTACTGAGTTTCTCCAGAAATTTCTGTATGTGTTTGAGATCTCCAGCATTCATGCTACTTTGTTACATTAATTGCAGAATTTTGTTTTAAAGGAGAAGCAGAAGTGCTACTGCTAGCCAAACGTCTGAAAACAAAAGATAAAATTTGAAGACTTCTCATGGTATACCAGATTTCTTGTTATGAAATTGAATCACTGACAACTGTACACTGACGGAAGACCATCGTCTGTTTGAAATCAATTTAAACTGAATCTGTAACTTTAGAAGTGACCGCAGTTTAGCTTTTTAGAGTTCATTAGGTAGTCAGAAATATTGAAATTCGGAAACTCAGGTTTCCAGAACATCCATTGAGGGAGGAAGAGAAACCTGCAGGGTTTCTTTTTGTAATTATTCTCTAGGCTTGTAAAATAGCAAACCAAGTCCAAAAAGGGTTGCTAGGCAACTATTAGCATAGATGCCACCATAGTGGGCCATAAAATCCATCTCTTATCTCCCTAAAAGCTTTTTTGCCTTTTTCAAGGGGCATTGATTTATTGGAAATTTCAAAGAGTGGGAATGATGATACTTTGGCGACGGAATATAAATTATATGAAGATCTGCGAATTGAATAGTTTCCATTTGAGAAAAGATTATAATTTTTTTAACATCTAAGAAAGAAATTAATGTAAAACAAAGGCAGAATTTAGAAAAAATAATAAATGAGTTGGCTGGGGTGAGCTCACAAAATAACTTTGGAAAATTGGACTGTTTATTCATAAAATGGACTTTTTCAAAAGGAAATCGCAAAGAAATTGGATAAATATTTTGGTTGTTTCCACAGAGTAGCTTTATAATTCCTGCCTTATTAATTTTAATTTAAATTCTAACAGCTGCTATGGTTGGATTTGTGTCCATGTCCCAGGAGCATTAGGCTAAAGCCCCTGGATTACCAACAATCTCTGACCATGTTGTATAAGTCATGTTAGAAGCAGGCTATTTTCTGTATCGCTGGCATTCTGCAGTTCAGAGGATAAATATGAAAAAAAAATTGAGATTTCACACTCTAAGCGTCTCCATGTCAGCCCCCTCCACTGTTTGACTGAAACTGGATGAGGAAGGTAATTAAAAATTAGACCGATCACTTGCCTTCTGGCATGCACAGAAGGATAATCTTCACATGCACTTCTAATATTGTAACAATTGGAGCCAATCTGTAAATTTAATTGGAGCTCTAAATGGAGGAAGCAATGATTGATTTCCTGTTGAGTGAGGGATCGTGGACCTGAGCAGATGCAGCAATTCAGGTTGTCAAATACAGGTTGTTTCTCTTCCAGCCACAAGGAATGCTTATGTGTGCCACGCTATGAACTCAGTAGCTGAGCTCTCCCACCCAGTTGCAATGTAATTTAGAGCCCACAGCCTGCAATTCTGATTTTACTTCTGGAGATCTTTCCCTCAACTGACAGCTCGTGATCATTGTCTAACTCCTGTTGCTCCTTCTGACTAGGTGGTTGATCTCACCAAAGCTATGTAGCTGGGAAAATTTATGCAACAGAATCTAGTTGTTGAGACTGGCCAAACCTCCATCTAAGTTGTGCTACTTATTTCAGAGCTTGTGAAATGTCGTCAGTCCCCTTTTAAAATTAGTGCCATTGTGTATTGTAAAATGTAAAACAAAAATGAATATAGCATATTTACCCTGGAATAGCTAATGCACATGTGTTTAAGGAGTGATGTCATAGTGGAACTACACTCAACCAGGCAAGTGTGGAATATTCCGTTACATTCCTGACCTGTGCCTTGTAGATGGTAGACAGGTGTTGGGGAGTCAGGTGAATTACTCACTACAGTGTTCCTAGCATCTGATCTGTTCTTGTAGCCACTGTGTTTATATGCCTAACACAGTTCAGTTTTTGGTTATTGGTAACCCTATACTATTGATAGGAGGCAATACAGCAATGGTAATGATATTGCCATTGAATGGGAATGGATGGCAGTTAGATTCTCACTTTTTGGAAGTGTTCATTGCTCGACACTTGTGTGGCGCAAATGTTACCTGCTGCTTGTCAGTCCAAGCCTAGACGTTGTCTAGGTCATGCTGTAGTTGTACATAAATTGCTTCAATATCTGAGGAGTTGCATGTTGTTGAACATGGTACAATCATTGGCAAGCATTACCATGCTGACTTTTATGATGGAGGGAAGGTGTTTGATGAAGTAGCTGAGGAAGGTTGGATCTAGGATATGATCCTGAAGAACTTGTGCAGCGATGCCCTGGAGTTGAGATGACTGATCTCTACCATTAATAATCAACATCCTTTGTACTGGATAAAACTCCAACCAGTAGAGTTTACCCACTGACTCACATAGTTCATTGAAAGTGGAGTCGCAGGAAGACAGAATAGTGAAGGTGTTTGAAATGCTTGCCTATATTGGTCAGTGCATAGAATTTAGGAGTTGGGAGGTCATGTTGTGGCTGTACAGGCCCTGGTTAGTCCACTTTTGGAATACTGCACACAATTTTGGTCTCCCAGCTACAGGAAAGATATAATGAAACTTGAAAAGGTTCAGAAAAAATTTACAAGGATATTGCTAGGGTTTAAGGTTTGAGCTATAGGGAGAGGTTGAATCGACTGGCAGTTTTCCCAGGAATGTTGGAGGCTGAGGGGTGATATTTCTGCAAGCTTAAATCATGAGGGGTATGGATAGGGTGAACAACCAAAGTCTTTCCCCCCCCCAGGGTGAGGGAGTCAAAAGCTTAGAGACTCTAGGCTTAAGATGAGAGGGTAAAGATATGAAAGGGACTGAAGGGGCAATTATTTCAAGCAGAGGGTAGTGCGTGCATGGAATGAGCCACCAGAGGAAGTGGTGGAGGTTAGATCAATAAGAACATTTAAAAGGTATCTGGAAGAGTACATGAATAGGAAGCGCTTAGAGGGATGTGGGCCAATGCTGGTAAATGGGACTAGATTAATTTAGGATATCTGATCGGCATGGACAAGATGGACCGAAGGGTCTGTTTCTGTGTTGTACATCTGTATGACTCTATATTAACTGTAGACTTAGTTGCTAGTGCTCGTTCATGACTTATTCAGGCAAATGCAGCCTTGATGTCATGAGGGGTCACTCACTTTTGTCCATGTTAGATTCAAGGCTGTAATGAGATCAGGATTTGAGTGAACTTGGTAGATCCCAAACTAGGCTTCAGCAAGCAAATGTTAATTGTTACCACTATTAATGACCTTTGATCATCAGAAAAACGATTTAAGAAGTTGACTTTCAGGGAATAAATGTGCTCGGTTGGATTGTCCTGCGTTTTCTGTTCAGGATATGTCTAGTAATTTTTCCACAAGCTTGGGTAGCTGTACTGGAGCAGCTTAATTAGTTATGTGGCAGGTTTTGGAGCTCAAGCCTTCAGTACATTTTGCTGGAATGTTGTCAGGGCCCATTGTATTGTCCAGTTGGTGCCCAGACTCCTCTACCCCTGATCCTGAATATATTCTGCTCAAATGGCAAGACCGATTGCCAAATCCCTTATTTGACATTGTGGGGTTGCAATGATCTGAAATTTAATCCTCATTAATGCAGTGGCTACTTGGCCATTGTCAGAGTGTCGGCCTTCAATGATTGATTGCTCACCAAATGGCTTCCCAGAGCCTTCAAGCCAACTGAAAGATACAAGTTATATGGAGGTACAATAGAATGATCTCCACTTGCCTAGATGCAGCTGCATCAACAGAAGTTTAATATCACCCTGGATAAAGCTTTCCACTTTGGGCAGTGCTGTGTCACCAGCCTAACATTCCATTTACTGCATTAGTGGTACATCACACTAGTCAAGGTCAGAGGTCAAATGACAACAGGTTTATTTGAAACGCTGCTCCTTCGTCAGGTGAAGTGTACCCGAAACACATTAAAGAATTCCAAAACTAGAGAGTGTTATGACACTGGGTAAACCCTCCTGCTTAATCTAAAACCAGCAACACAGAAAAGATTTATCCTGTGCTGTAATCTGTGTAAGGGTTCGATTGGCCAAGAACTATTTAAAGTAAAAATTAACAACTTTATTTCTTAAAGTATAACAGAATAATTAACTAACCGCTATTTACAATTTCTTTCTCTGACTTATCTTTTAGCTTCCTTTCTATAATACTGGTCCGATAAAACTTCCAATTAAAATTTACAAAGCAACACTACTTATCTCAAAAACCAGGCAGCTGTAGGTTCTTGTCTTCGGATCTTACTGTGTCGTCTTTTCTCCTTGTTTGGAATTTCTGTGTTACTGGTTACTGATTAAAAAGGTACTTTTAAGAGAGAACTATTTTCAAGCAGTCTGTTTACATGCCAGGACATGGCAGATCTTCTCTCAGCTGTTCAATTTTCCTCCGTATTATACTCCAGAGCATTTTAAGATTGTCAATATACTTAATTCAAACTTGATTGGAGTTTGTTTTGGGTATAATTTAAACTGATTGGCAGGATTGGAATTTGTTTTTTTGTCTCCAGGCAATGAACTACTTGAGTTGTTTAACCCAGTGTTGTTGCATTATTGAGAACACTTAGTGCTGTCCAGGAATTCGGCTTCATTTAACTCTCTTAAAGGTACACCCACATCTTCATTGCAAGGGCATAGGTTTACGGTGAGAGGGGAAAGATATAAAAGAGACCTAAGGGGCAAGTTCTTCATGACGAGGGTGGCATGGATATGAAATGAGTTGCCAGAGAAAGTGGTGGTGGCTGGTACAATTACAACATTAAAAGATATCTGTTTTTTAACAGGAAGGGATTAGAGGGATATGGGCCAAATGCTGCCAAATGGGACTAGTTGTTATATAGGATATCTGGTCAGCATGGCTGAGTTGGACCAAAGGTTCTGTTTCGATGCTATATATCTCTGATTGTATGACTCTAAACCACCCATTACACTTTAATCACTGACACTTTTGATCACCTGCAGAGACTTATTATTCAATTTGTTGACACTCCACTCCCACCATTCGTATGATCCTTTAATCTCTCTGCTCGAAAAACTGTGCCTATGTGCTTCTCTTCACTTCACCCGATGAAGGGGCAGTGCTCTAAAAGAATGTGATTTCAAATAAACCTGTTGGATTATAACCTGGTGTCGTGTGACTTCTCATCTTGTCCACCCCTGCTTTCTTTTATTGGTCAGAGTAGAGGAGTCCGGAGATCATGTTACAGCAGTACAGGACATTGGTTAAGCCACTTTTAGAATATTGCGTGCAATTCTGTTCTCCTTCCTATCAGAATGACGTTGTGAAACTTGAAAGGGTTCAGAAAAGATTTACAAGGATGTTGCTAGGGTTGGAGGATTTGTGCTATAGGGAGAGGTTGAATACACTGGGAAAATTTTCTCTGAAGAGGATGAGGGGTGACCTTATCGAGATTTATGAAATCATGAGGGCATGGATAGGATAAATAAGGTGTGGGAGTTCAGAACTAGAGGGCATAGGTTTAGGCTGAGACGGGAAAGATGTAAAGGAACCTAAAAGGTAACTTTTTCATGTAGAAGGTGGTGTGGGAATGGAATGAGCTGCCAAAGGAAGTGGTGGAAGCTGGTACAATTGCAGCATTTAAAAGGCATTTGGTTGGGCATATGAATAGGAAGAGTTTAGAGGGAAATGGACCAAGTACTGGGAAATAAATTAGGTTAGGATGTCTGTTTGGCCTGGACGAGTTGGACCCTGCTGCACATCTCTGACTCTATGGCCTTCGCATCATGGCTAGAATGTGTACTATTTATGGGATGCTTTACAGTAACTTGCCAAAGCTTTTTTGACTGCATCTCCTAATCCCATGATCATCATCCAGATGTTGGAGAAGAAACTAGTTGCATGGAACACCATTACCTCCGTTCTCTTGTTAAATCTTGCAGTGCCCTGACCTGGAAATGTGTCGTCATTTCTTTGTCACTGTGTCAAAATGCTAGAACTCCTTGTTAGGCTACTTGGCAAGTCTCTCCCAAGATATGGACTCCAGTGGTTCAAGAATGCAGCTCACCAGCATCTTTTCAAGGGGTACCAGGAATGGGCATAAATAGAAACACACAAATCCTGAGAATGAATAAGAAAAATCTAATTCACCTTTCAAAAGTAATCCTGTGTTAACTTCTGCCTTCCAAATGCAGTAGCTTTGTGACATTGGTTTTCATTGGCTATAAATGAATTAAAGTCTGCTTATTACTGCATTTGTTTCGAACTTTATTGTTAGAGTATAGGAATTCTGTAATTTGCCTTTCGAAAACCAAATTATAGCTAGAACCTTTCTGAAAAGAATTATTTTCACCTTAGGCATCAATGTTTTTGAGTAGCAAATGGGCTAATCTAATATAGAAGTGTACATGAATGTCATGAGTCGTTATGCAGTCTGGAGCATTTGGGATCGACAGGAGCAGGGAAATTAACCAGAGAGGTAGAAGGATTGCTAATGAGGTGTACAGAATCTAAATCAAGAAATGTAATCCAAATCATGCTGTAAGTAAATAAAAAAAGATCACAGGAGAAATATGAGTAACCAAAAATATTTGAAAAATTTTATTTACTTTTTAGATTTTAGATAAGATGTTATCTTATGCATTAATTTTTCATGTCATCAGCTGGATGTTGATAATATCTTGGCATTTTTTAGTGTACTTTTCGAAGCAAGGACATGGGCTGACAGTAGATAAAATTATTTTTCTGTGACAAACAAAATCTGCTTTTGGAAGGTGCAGAATCTATGATGAGGTCAATTGACCCAGCTCTTGAGCTGTCTAAAAAAAAGTCACTGGATTTTAAACAGAGAGACAGAGAGAGGTTGCCACAGCACAGAAGAAAAACTGCCTTACCCCTCTTTTTCACTTTCTCTGAAAGATCTCTCATCAAAGCTGCAATCTTTCTCAGATGGTGATGAGCCTTTGAAATACTCTTCCCACTGAAAATGATTGTTCAATGTTTTAAGGTAATATAATGTCTAACACTGGAATGAAGTGTTATTGGGGGCAGTCTGGGATGTAGAATTGGTACCATAATCATTTGAGCTATGGTCTTATTGAACGAGTAAGCAAACTTGAGGGGTTGAATGGTTGTCTGCTTCTCAAATTTCATAGAAACTGAAAGTCTTCATTCCTACAACTTGAATTCTTGACACAGAATTCTGACAACTTTATTGTCTCCAAGAAAACAAGAGAATATCTCAGCCTCGAATGCAGAGTGATTGCTGCACCAAAAAACTCCAGTGCCAACTGCTGGCGCAGGGCAAGTGGCCTTTCAGTTGGAAACAAACCTCTGGACAATTTGTATATTTCTTTCTGACAGTGTTAGTTGGCCAGCTTTTAAGATAAATGACCCTGCAGAGTCTATTTGTCATTTTGCAATGTTTAATGGTGATTTTGTTTGTTTCTTTTTGTATTAATAAGTAGCTTGATATATTTGTACATGTTAAACCTTTTGTAGTTTCTGCATTTTTAAATTTTAGAAATAAAATTAACTCAAGGAACCTGGATAACTTATTTCATATACAAGTTGTACACAGTGAAGCATATTTTATACAGTAGTATGGACCAGACCAAACCCCCTCAAAATGTATTAAGAAAATTGCCTTGACCCCAACTTTTTCTTATTTTTAAAGGCAAGTGTAAGGTGATGTGTTCTGGCTGTAATTCAATTGATCTAACTACCAGGCTTGAAGCAAAACACACTTAATTTTTACACTATAGAAATACAAACAAAGGGAAGATGATGTCGGTTTCCTCCCTAAGCTGGAAGGTTCACTTTCAGACTTTTTGTCACCATACTTGGTAACATCATCAGTGAGCCTCCGTATGAAGAACCGGTGGCATTGCCTGCTTTCTGTTTGTGTTTAGGTTTCCTTGCGGTGGTGATGCCATTTCTGGTTCTTTTTCTTGGGGGTGGTACTTAGGATCAAAGTCAATGTGTTTGTTGATAGAGTTCTGGTCAGAACGCTATCAACAAACTCAATTAACTTGGATCCCATTTACCACCCCTGAGAAAAAGAACAGGAAATGACATCACCACAGGAAATTGTCACGACAAGAAATGACATCAGTAAGCCAAGGAAACCTAAACACAAATAAAAGGTGGGCCATTCCACCAGTGCTTCATTCAGAGGCTCACTGATGTTACCAAGTATAGTGACAAATGTCTAAAAACGAACTTTCCAGCTCAGTGAGCAAACCTACATCCAGAACCTCAACTTAAGATACAAATGTTCTCAAAATGCGCTAAAAGGGAAGAAGAATTGGCATAATTTAACTCTATTGAAAAGCTAAGCAGAATAAGAAGTATTTAATTGCTAAATTCAGCAACTATTCCAATATAGGAACATCCCATAAATACACTCTTAGCAAAGGCAAATTCAGTGAAATAGACTGTCTCACATACACATGGAGGAAAGAACATCAAGAGGAAAAGTGTGTGTGTGTGTTGTGTGTACGTACAAACGAGAACACAAACACTTTACTGTGGCAGGGAGAGATGTCTTGCAGCTTCCAAACCCCAACAACTATTAAAAGTTAAACTAAAATTGTGGTTCTATGGACGCTTGACCCCACGCGTTCATGCTGCTTCTGCTGTTCCAACTTCTTAAAAAAAGAGGCCTCACAAACTGTTTACCTTATTGGCTGGGAAAATAAGCTCTGCACCTCTGTATTAACCCCTCTTTTTAAGAAAATCCAGGACAAAGTACACTTCTTAAAGCCATAGGATAATTATATCTTGCCCCTTTTGAAAGAAAACCTATCAATGTACAAAAATAGCTTTATTTAAAAAAAAACTTTAGTCTTATACTATTACTACATTACAATACATATACATTATGTTGACTCAAAGCATGCAAACATCCAATACTACAGACCACTTCAGAAATTTTGAACAGAGCGGGGAGGAGAGAGGGTGGAGAGAAGCGAGGGCTGCTGGGAATTTTTTAAGTGGGTGCCTCCCATCTACCACCACTAACCTTACTAAGAGTCTGTTAATTTTTCAGGTTTTCTCATTTGTTTTTTCTTCTCCTCTTTGTTTAGTCCTGTGTGGGCTTTCGGATTAGCGAGGTCTACCAAACTAGTTTAAATCCTCCCGAATCACGCGAGCAAATCTCCCACCCAGGTCATTTGTGCCCTTCCAGTTCAGGTGCAACCCGTCCTTCATGTATAGATCCCACCTTCCCCAGAAGGCATCCCAACGGTTGAAGCATCTGATGCCCTCCCTCCTGAGCCTCGCAGCCACGTGTTAAGCTGCAGATCATCCAGGAAACCGAGGGGGGAATTGAGAGGATGTACAGGGAGGTGGTCACTTCTCAGATTCAGAATAAGGACAGCTGGGTTACAGTCCGGGGGAGGAAAGGGAACCAACAGACAGAGCAGGGATCCCTTTGGCAGTTCCCCTCAGCAATAAGTATACCGTTTTGGATACTGCTAGTGGGGACGGCCTACCAGGGGAAAGCTGTGGTTGTCTGGGATGTCACCGATCGGGTTTACAGGATTCTGAAGGGGGAGGGGGAGCAGCCAGAAACTGTGGTACACATTGGCACCAGTGATATAGCCAAGAAAGGGATTGAGGATCTGTAAAGTGACTATGGAGAGTTAGGTTGGACACTGAAGAGCAAGCTGAATAGACGTGTTCTCAGGTTTGCTACAGTGCCACGAGTCTATGAGGTGAGGAACAGTCAGCGAATGCAGCTTAACAATGTGACTGTGAGGCTGGTGCAGGAGGGAGGGCTTCAGATGCTTCGACCATTGGGATGCCTTCTGGGGAAGGTGGAACCTGTACATGAAGGACGGGTTCCACCTGAACTGGAGGGGCACAAATGTCCTGGGTGGGAGATTGACTGACTTGTGTGATTCGGGAGCGTTTAAACTAGTTTGGTAGGGTCTAGGAACCAGACCTACACATCTGAGAAGGGGGTAGTTGTAGATGGAGGAGTGACAGGATGTAGTGATTCTACTGGGAAGGTTTTTCATGTGATGAAACAAAGGGATTGGTTAAAGTGTCTGCTTTAATGCAAGGATTGTCAGAAATAAGAGTGATGAACTTACAGCATGGATCAGTACTTGGGGCTACGATGTTGTAGCCAAAGTTTGGGAGAAGATTTGTAGCTCGGGTGCTCGTTGTTGTGGAGAAAGTGAGGACTGCAGATGCTGGAGATCAGAGCTGAAAATGTGTTGCTGGAAAAGCACAGCAGGTCAGGCAGCATCCAAGGAACAGGAGAATCGACGTTTCGGGCATGAGCCCTTCTTCAGATTGACGATGTCACCTAGACAGGGGACGAAACGTCTGCAACACAAATTCCCAGCTCGGCGAACAGAACCACAACAACGAGCACCCGAGCTACAAATCTTCTCCCAAACTTGGAACACCTACGGGCGAGAGACGCTAAGACAAGCCAGGAAATGGGAATCCTTTGCCAACTGCCAAGCGCCACATACGAACAACTCCAGTTCCTGCACGAATGTCGAAAGAATTGAATCCTTCCACCATGTGTCAGATACAGACCACCAGTCAACAACCCACAAGCCAGGGACACAGCCAGAGAGAACGGATTCAGGATGATCCAGGTAATGATTACAGACGCATATGACAGACTACACAAATACAGACAAGAAATTGCACGCCAACAATCGTTAATTTCAAAAACCACCAATCCGGAATGGACCCGGACCTTAGAACAGGCCATCACCTTACTACAAAACAGGACCATACACTGCAAAAAAAACGGCACTAAAAGAAAAAATGGCCAAACTAACACACAACAGAGAGGACACCACACCACACTCGTGGGTTAGAAACCTCTCCCACAGACAGCTCACAGACACTGAAACAACTATACTGGCCAAGGGACTCAACTACAACCACAGGGATGCCAAGACAGCAGACTTCCTAACAGCACTAGAATGCACACTCAGAAACAATGGACTGACAGAAGAGACACAACAAACAGTGAGACAAAGTATCGTTCCCCTGATAATAAGGAAAAGACAAACACATAACCTCAACACCAAGGAGAGGGAAGCACTAAAAGCACTAAGAAACGATAAGAACATAATCATACTACCAGCAGACAAAGGCAGAATGACGGTCATCCTGGACAAAGCAGAGTACATCCAAAAAGCGCAACAACTACTTGCAGATACCAACACCTACCAAAAGAGGGAGTTTGACCCCACCCCACAGCTCACCAATAGAATAAACAACACACTGAGGAACCTACAAAAAAACGGACAGATAACCAGGTTTGACCTACAGAGAATGAATCCTGAAAGCAACAACACCCCCAGATTCTATGGACTACCGAAACTGCACAAACCAGACATCCCACTCAGACCCATAGTATCACTACCAGGGACACCATCACACAAACTGGCTAAAGAACTACGGCAGAAACTGAAACACCTGATCAGCGGATCCAGGCACTCTATACAGTCAACACAGGAATTCTTGGACATCATCAGAAATATACACATAGACAAGGAAGAAACTATGGTCTCGTTCGATGTAACGGCACTGTTCACCTCTATCAACAAAACCCTAGCTAGAGAAACAATAGCCAACCTGCTGGACATACAGAACAGACAACAAGACGGGAAACCTATCAACAAAGATGGCATACTCAAACTACTGGACCTGTGCCTCACAACACACTTCACATTCAACAACCAAATATATGAAAAAATCAATGGCACCCCCATGGGCTCACCCATCTCTAGACTCATAGCAGAAGTGGTAATGCAAAGGTTAGAGCAAACAGTCTTACCGCAAATTAAACCCAAACTCTGGGTCAGATATGTAGATGATACCTTTGTAATCATTAAAAACACAGAAATAGAGAACACACACCAGATCATCAACGCCACACTCACAGGAATCAGATTCACTAGAGAGGAAGAAAAGGACAACCAACTCCCATTCCTCGACGTGATGGTACAGAGAACACCGAACAGACAATTCTCCACAAAGGTATACAGGAAAGCCCCACACACAGACCAAGTCCTAAACTATGAAAGCAACCACCCCAACACACACAAACGAAGTTACATCAAGACACTATTCAAAAGGGCCACAATACACTGCAGCACACCAGAACTGGAAAAAGAGGAAGAGGAACACCTATACAAGGTATTCGCCAAAAACGGATACCCTCGCAATTTCATCAACAGATGCCTAAGGGAAAGACAATGGAACGAGGACATGCTGCAACCCAAAGTACTAGCCACACTACCATACATCAGAAGCATTTCCGAACTGACAGCCAAACTACTGCGACCACTAGGACTTATAACAGCACACAAACCAACAGCCACTCTCAGACAACAACTCACCAGAACGAAGGACCCGATACGCAACATGAGCAAAACCAATGTAGTGTACAAAATCCCATGCAAGGACTGCACAAAACACTACATAGGACAAACCGGAAGACAGCTAACAATCCGCATCCATGAACACCAACTAGCCACGAAACGACATGACCAGCTATCCTTAGTAGCCACACACCCAGATGACAAGCAACATGAATTCGACTGGGACAACACTACTATTATCGGACAAGCCAAACAGAGAACAGCCAGGGAATTCCTAGAGGCATGGCATTCATCCACTGATTCAAACAACAAGCACATTGACCTGAACCCAATATACCGGCCACTGCAGCAGACAGCTGGAACTGACAACCGGAAGCGGTAGATACAAATCACTATAAATGCCAGAGGAAACATCACAGAAGCGCTTCACAGGAGGCTCCCAAACACTGAGGATGTCACCTAGACAGGGGACGAAATGTCTGCAACACAGATTCCCAGCTCGGCGAACAGAACCACAACAACAGATGTTGTGGTCATAGCGGAAATGTGCATTCCACAGGGGCAGGAATGGTTGCTTGATGTTCCAGGGTTTAGAACATTTAAAAAAAACAGGGAGGGTGGAAAAAGATGAGGGGGTGTAGCATTGCTAATCAGAGAGTGCGTCACAGCTACAGAAATGAATGTTGTCGAGGAAGGTTTGTGTATTGAGTCAGTATGGGTGGAAGTTAGGAACAGCAAAGAAGCAGCCACTTCATTGGGGGTTTTCTACAGACACCCTAATAGCAGTAGGGAGATTGAAGAACTCATAGGCTGGCAGATTTTGGAAAAATGCAGATGTAGCAGGGTTGTTGTTATGGGTGACCAATACTGACTAGAACCTCCTTGGTGCCGGTGTTTGAATGGAGCTGTTTTAGTCAGGTGTTCAGTCGGGTTTCCTCACTCAGTATGTAGACAGGCAGGTGAGGGGAGAGGCTATTTTGGATTTAGTGCTCGGCAATGAGCAAGGACAGGTGTCAGATCTTGCGGAGGGAAAGCACTTTTTTTTGGTGACAGTTAACTACCTCACATTTACCATAGCCATGGAGAGGGAAAGGAGCAGTTACCATGGCAAGATATTTAATTGGGGAAAAGGAAGTTATGACAGTATCAGACAGGAGTTGAGAAGTACAGATTGGGAGTAATTGTCTGTTGTGCCCTTTCTGTGGAACATGTGGAGACTGTTCAAGGAACAGTTGTTGCGAGTGATGCACAAATTTGTCCCTCTGAGACAGGCAAGAAGGGGTAAGATTAAGGAGCCTTGGATGACGAAAATAGAGGAACTTCTCATCGAAAGGAAGAAGGCAGCTTATGTAAGGTGGAGGAAGCAAGGTTTTAGCACAGTTTTAGAGGATTATAGGCTTGTTAGAAAGGAGCTCAGAAATGGACTGAGGAGAGCCAGGAGGGGCCATGAAAAAGGCTTGGCGGGAAGGATTAGGGAGAACCCAAAGGCATTTTACTCATACATGAGGAATAAGAGAATGATCAGGGAGAAGGTAGGGCCAGTCAGGAATAGTATAGGGAACTTATGTGTGGACTCTGAGCAAATAGGTGAAGCCCTAAATAAGTATTTTGCTTCTGTTTTCACAAAGAAAAGGGACCTTGTTGTGAATGAGAACTTTGAAGAGCTGGGAAACAGACTTGAACAGATGGCGATTGAGGAAGTTGATGTGCTGGAAATTTTGGCAAACATTAAGACTGATAAGTCCCCAGGGCCAGACCAGATTTATCCTAGGTTGCTGTGGGCAATGAGAAAGCTAAGCCGCTGGTGAAGATCTTTGCTTCTCACTCTCCATGGGAGTTGTACCAGAGGATTGGAGGGAGGCAAATGTTGTTCCTCTTTTCAAGAAGGGTAATAGGGAAATTCCTAGCAATTACAGACCAGTCAGTCTTACGTCTGTCAGCAAGGTTTTGGGAAGAATTCTGAGAGATAGGATTTATGATTATTTGGAAAAGCATAGCGTGATTAAAAGCAGTCAGCATGGCTTTGTGAGGGGCAGGTCATTCCTCATCAATCTTATTGAGTTCTTTAAGGAGGTGACAAGACAGGTTGATGAAGGTCGAGCAGTGGATGTAGTGTATATGGACTTCAGCAGGACATTTGATAAGGTTTCCCACAGTAGGCTCATTCATAAAGTCAGATAGTATAGAATACAGGGTGATTTGGCTGTTTGGATTCAGAATTGGTTAGCTGACAGAAGGCAGAGTGTGGTTGTGGATGGAATGTATTCTGCCAGGAAATCGGTGGTAAGTGGTGTCCCGCAGGCTCTGTTCTTGCACCTCTGCTTTTTGTAGTTATTATAAATAACTTGGATGAGGAGGTTGAGGGGTGAGTTAGTAAATTTGCCGATGACATAAAGGTTGGAGGTACCGTTGATAGTATTGAGGGCTACTGCAGGCTGCAGCGCGACATAGACAGGATGCAGAACTGGGCTGAGAAATGGCAGATTGAGTTCCACCTGGATAAATGCGATATGATGCATTTAGGAAGGTCAAACTCGAATGCTGAATATAGGGTTAAAGACAGGATTATTGGCAGTGTGGAGGAACAGAGGGATCTTGGTGTTCAAGTGCATAGATCCCTCGAATTTGCCACCAAAGTGGGTAGGGTTGTTAAGAAAACATTTGGTGTTTTGGCTTTCATTACCAGGGGGATTGGGTTTAAGAGCTGTGAGGTTTTGCTGCAGCTCTACAAGACCCTGGTGCGACCATACTTGGAATATTGTATCCAGTTCTGGTCACCTTTATTATAGGAAAGATACAGAAGCTTTGGAGAGGGTGCAAAGAAGGTTTACCAGGATGCTGAATGAGAGGCACAGATACAGTCGATAGTCAGAGACTTTTCCCCAGGGCAGGATTGACTGGCATGAGGGGTCATAGTTTTAAGGTATTAGGAGGAAGGTAAAGAGGAGACTTTAGAGGTAGGGTTCTTTACACAGAGTTGTGAATGCAGCATCAACATTACTCTCATCAATAGCCACCTTGAATGGCTTTGTATAGTTTGGTGTGGCTAACATTGGGACAGTGGTTAACGCAGCGTTCTGGTTGTCAAACGCCTCCTGACATTCTTTCATCCACTGAAATGTTTTACACGTTTTCAATAGGCCAGTCAGTGGAATAAATACATTGGTTAAAATTTGGTGTGAATTTTCAATTTAAAAAAAAGTTCAGTCCCAAGAATCACAGTACTTCTCTCTTTTGGTGTGGGAAATTTCCCAATAAGCTTTGTTTTTATCCTGTGGAACCATGTGTCCATGTCCAATAACATGGCCCTGGAACATGACTTTGACTTTTGCGAACTCGCTATTAGCCAGGTTTATCATCAAATCTGCCTCCCAAGTGGATCAAATAATCCTACTAGATGCTCAAAATGTACATTCCACGTGAGTGTAAAAATCATTAGTTCAACTCTGGACACAATCGGGTAATCCTGAAATGATGATATTGATTAGATTAGATTCCCTACAGTATGGAAACATGCCCTTCAACCCAACAAGTCTACACCGACCCTCTCTGAAGAGTAGCCACCCAGACCCATTCCCCTACTTTATATTTACCCCTGACGAATGCACTGAACACTATGGGCAATTTAGCATGGCTAATTCACCTGACCTGCGCATCTTTGGATTCTGGGAGGAAATCAGAGCACCCAGAGGAAACCTGGGAGGACCTGCAAACTCCACACAATCACCCAAGGCAGGAATCAAACCCAGGTCCCTGGTGCTGTGAGGCAGCCCAGTTAGTCTTTGAAATGTGGTGGGCACAATTTTCATTTGAAATGGGATGGTTTTAAACTGGTACAATCCTTTTGGTGTCACGGCCATGTAATTTTTCATTGCCCTTTCGGATAAAGGTACCTGCCCATATCCTCTGAGTAAGTCCAATTTAGAGAAATAAGTTGCTTGTCCTGTCTTCTCAAATATTCTTTCAATTCCAGTTTTTTCACCAATTCCAAAAGCTTTGTCTTGCTCACTTTCTGTAAAACTCCCAAAGTGAATTCTTCCATCCCCCGAAACTCTTAGGGATTGAAAGAGCTGTTGTTATGGAAGGCACCTTATTTAAACCAACCGAATGCAACGTCCAAAGGAGAACACCAACACTCACCATTTAAAGATTTAAGTCCAGTAAGTCTAAACCGAACTTGCAATGAGAGACTTTGATGCTGACAAGAGCCCTCACTTTTTTATGGACCAGACACCCTCGAATACTAACTTTATCGTATATTTAAAGGCAAGTATAAGCTGTTGTGTTCCAGGTTCAATTTGATTGATCAAGCTACCAGGTTTGAAGCAAAACTCACATTATTCTTACACTATGTTAACATACAAACAAAAGAAAGGAGAATTGGAATAACAACTCTTTTGGAAAACTTAGCAGAATAATAGATTATTTAACTACTAAACAGCAATTGTTCCAGTATAACAGCCCTTCAACACACTCTTGGCAAAGGCAAATTCAGTAAAATAGATTGCTTCATGCAATTCTCCATTTCAGATGGAAAGAACATCAAGAGAATTGTATGTGTGTGCATGTGGTGTGTCTTAGAATATGACTGTGAACTGCTAAGCTTTGCTTAAATTTTAAACTAGGCACGTTGATTTTCATTGGTAAAGGCATTACCCTGAAAAATGAATCAGCATGGCTTTGTGCTATTTTGTTGAATTGTGTACACGCTCTTTCTGTTCACAAAGAGCAGGGCTTTGAGTACTAACATATATATAGCTTCTAATACACTGCAGTGCGCCATACCGTGAATCCCCAGTGTAATTTTAGTACACTAGGGATTATTTAGCTAACGTTGTTCAATTACACTGCGACATCTTGGTTGGACACTTTGTCTGCAACCAATTCATGCTTATTTAACAATGTTCACACAAAATGTGTTTGTTTTAACTCAGCAAAGCTAATTACTTTCATAGAATCCCTACAGGGTGGAAAAAGGCCCTTTGGCCCAACAAGTCCACACGAACCCTCCGATGAGTAATCCACTCAGTCCCTGATCCTATTACCCAGCATCTACCCCTGACTAACGCACTTGACCTCCACATCTTTGGATTGTGGAAGGAAACCCACACCGACACTCCACAGAGACAGTCGCCCGTGGCTGGAATCGAAGCTAGGACCATGTTGCTGTGAGGCAGCAGTGCTAACCACTGAGCCACCGTGCCGCCCAATAATCAAGATCAGTTTCTGAACAGATTCTCAAGAGTTTATCAGTGCACTTTTGCCACAAAGAAAAAAGTTTATTAAATACGAAAAAAAATATTACACCAGATGAATTTGGAAAAATTTTCTTATAAATAAAATTAGGACTCAAATTCTCACTATTTCTTTTATCCCAGCAAAATTACTGTGAGTGTACCCAGCAAAGATTTACCTTTATCTCCACACTAAGGTATCTACTCAGATTTGTACAGCTGAAAGCAATTTCTTTATGGCAAATTTCTGAGCAATCATTAAATGATTTAGTTCAGCTAGTGTCCCTATCCAAGCCACTTGCAACCAGGTACAGACTATACTCAATGTAACCTTTTACTTAAGTGCAAGCACATGAGTTTCCTAAATTCAGTTTTCTGCAGCCTTTCAGGATTTCTTACTGAAGAGTTTAACACTCCACTCTGACACACCCACATAATGACTCTCTTCTGGATTTTTCTGCATTTTCCTCTCCCTGGACCCATGATGTAAGCAGCAGCACAGTTTTTCCTACTGTTCTTTAATGTCCATCTTTTGATTTCAAAAGTTGTAAAATTTACATAAAAATACATGTAAGCAAACAGGCTTCTCTGCTTCTCAATACCAAGCTCTCAAGAATAATCCTAGTACACTGAATGCAAGAATAAATGGGAGATTAAATTGTACTTTGCTTTGAAGAGCAAGCACGACAAGGATGGCAAAAAAACAACAATCAATAATATAGGCATGTTACTAGTCAGAGGATGTTTCAGATTGGACCTTTAGAAAAATGAAGGAGGCAAATATAAAGTGATGTAAGTGTGTTGGAGATGCTATGTAAGTACTTAAATTTTATTTTCAGATGAGAAGTGTTTATTGGAATTTTTAATAAACGATGAGAAGTCGATATAAATCTGCAGGTGGAGGTTCTTTTCCATTTATTTGGAAAATGAATTTCAGCATCCCAAGAGAAATTAAGTAAACAACAACATTTAGACTTTGACCATGAAGCCAGATTTCTGTCTGTGAAGATGGCCATCATAAGTTGCACCACTTCTGAATTTTTTAGCCCCCTTTAATGCTCCTCACTATTTTCATTAAGAGGTGGTAGGATAGGCTAGACTATTCCTCCAAAAGGAAAGAGAAATTCTTAATCCTGATGCAGGGCTCCAACCCCAAACATCGATTTTCCTGCTCCTAGAATGCTGCCATGCTTTTCCAGCAACACAGTCACAACTCTGATCTCCAGCATCTGCAGACCTCACTGTCTCCTATGCCTCCCAAAGTAGAGTGGAGGCAGAAATGGAAGATAATAGATGTAGAGGACAGGCAGATTAAGAAGCTTGCTGACCATTGGCGGCTGTTTCCAGAAGTCACGGCTGTGCATAAACCTTGGAGGTGCGCACAGGTGGAAAGAGAATTTAAGGGGATGCTGATCGGAAGGTCTACCTTAGTTCCCTGGGACTTTAATCCAGTCTGTACGTGACGCTCTAACTTTCTAACCTGACACCACCCACTCTGACCTGGTATCCGTGCCCACTCTCCATATTCACGATGGGCAGAACTCATGAGCCTTGTAATAATGTTGGGAAGCCTTTGAGCTGCTCATAATTGTCAAAAATTAAAAATTTTGGCTCATTTGGAATTTAATCATCTTAACTGATCATAAACCTACCAAAATAAAATGTTCAAAATCTCTTAAAAACAAAATCCTCCTAAGAACTCCTAAACCTATCTATCAAAACAAGGCACACTGTGCCCTTGACAACTGTCACAGCAACCGATGTTGAACAGAATCTCGATTAGTTGGATTGCAGGTTTGGCAAACACTTATGAGATTTCAGTGTACTTCTGCAAACAAAACCTCCAGTGTTAATGCATTCAAGCAAATCCATATCAAAATTCACTTTAGTGAAAACACTTTTAACACCATACACTTACTACATTATGACATGAAATTTGGCAGCACTTCTGAACTTATCTGGCAAGAGACTCTAGACTACAGTTCCCTTATTGTTCATGGTATCTCTGATATGCCACGCACAGGTCACCAACCAAAATGGGCCTGACTTCATGAGATAATTGGATAGGGGAGTTAGTAAAATGTGAATACTTGAAATGCATGTGAACTAGCTATTTTATTCCTCACTCTTATAAATAGCCAGTAGTGGGAATGGGATTGGGAATCCCAAAATCCTGTCCTTCCCATTTTCCAACCTACTTGGACAAAGGCATGAACAGGTCCTTGTCGTGGTCCCAAATACATAGGATCTCTCATCAATTAAATAAAAAAAGTCATTTATTTCCAGTATTGGCTAAGTAATAAACCTGAATTTCCTGGTATTGGCCACTTATTGTCAGTAAATCAGAGATCCAGAATTGGTAAGTAGCTTGTAATCATGAACTCTAGTTTCTCTATACACCTGTACCATTTCTACTGAAAACGAACACTGGTAATGGAAACATCTATCTCAAGCAAGCAGGTTTGTGTTTAAACATTTCGAGACTTGCACATTTTTCCTTATGGTTCTGGTTAGAAGCTATATAACATCAAACAGACTTGCTTAGAGTAGGAAATCAACATGCTGAAAGTCATGGAAAGGACTCTGAAAAGGTTCTTAACCTTTTCTGTTTTTTTTCTTGCCGACATTCAAAAGCTTTTGTAGCATGGGTAGTTACTGGTGTATGGTGATAATTCGTGATATGCAACTATGCCCAAACCGAACTAGAGTTTTTAAAGTAGTAGTTCTATTTAGTTTTATGTTCACAGCACTGTTCATACACTCATAAATTTGTTCAAATTGAATCATTTCATGAATTGTGTTGGGGGTTTAAAAAAAAAGGATCAATAAAGAAATTCCAGGCAACTCGACTATATGAAAAATGCTCTGTGTCCACTTGTTGATACCTGCAGTCATGTACAATGACAAGCACTTAATCTGCTTGGAGTGTTTAAGGATGTCCTTTGTATCATGTAAGCTGAATGGATGATTACCTAATTCCCAAAGACTCAATTCATTGTGACATGAAATCCACAGGTCACCCAAGTCTTTGATACACCTGAAGTTGACTAGGATCATCGTCAATGCATGGAATGCCCTTGCTGCTGACTGAAATACTTGGAGAGAAACAGTCTGGAAGGACATAAAAAAGCAGGGAAGAAAAGAAATGATCAGAATGGCAAAAGGACCATCTATCGGAAAGAATAAGAAACACAAGTCTACCTCCAGTCTACTAGGAAAAAGTGAAGACTATAGGTGCTGGAGATCAGAGTCGAGAGTGTGTTGCTGGGAAAGCACAGCAGGTCCGACAGCATCCGAGGAGCAGGAGAATCGATGTTTTGGCCATAAACCCTTCATCAGGAATGAGGCTTATAGGCTGGGGACTGGGAGATGAAAGGAAGGGGAGTGAGGTTGGGGGGAGGGGGGAAGGTAGCTGAGAAAGTGATAGGTAGATGAAGGTGAGGGAGAAGGTGATAGGTCATAGGGGAAGTGATGGACAGATCAGGAGGGCGGTACTAAGTTGGAGGCTTGGGACTGGGATAATTTTGGGGGGAGGGGAAATGAGGAAGCCATTGAAATCGACATTTATCTCGTGTGGTTGCAGGGTCCTAAGGCAGAATATAAGGCGTTCTTCCTCCAGATGCCAGGTGGTAACGGTTTGGTGGTAGAGGAGGCTCAAGACCTGCATGTTCTTGATGGAGTGGGAGGAGGAGTTGAAGTGTTCAGCCATGGGGCGGTGGGGCTGGTGGATGCAGGTGTCCCAGAGATGTTTAGTGAAACGATCTGCATAAAGGTGTCCTGGCTGTCTGATGTAGAGGAAACCACATCAGATGCAAGTGATGCAGTAGATAACATTGGTAGAGTATAGGTAAATTTCTAATGGATGTGGAAGGATCCCTTGGACAGAGGTGAGGAGAGTGGTGAGGGCGCAGCTTTTGCACTTACTGTGGCAGCAGGGAAAGGTGCCAAGAGTGGGGTTTGGGCTGGTGGAGGATGGGGGTGTGCATGTGGACATGACGAGAGAGTCTTGGAGGGAGTGGTCTCTCCGAAATGCTGATAGGGTTGGGGAAGGAAATCGATCTTTGGTGGGGTCCATTTAGAGGTGGTGAAAGTGGTGGAGGATGATGCGATGTACGCAGATATTAATGGGCTGGAAAGTGAGGATCGGTTCTGCCCTTGTTGCATTGGGAGGGGTGGGGCTCAAGGGCAGTGGTGCGTGAAGTAGAGGAGATGCATTGGAGGGCATCGCCATCCATGTGGGAAGAGAAGTTGTGATCTTGGAAGAAGGAGGCCATCTGGGACTTTGAGGTGGAATTGGTCATCCTGGGAACAGATGCTGTGGATGTGGATGGCTTAGGAATAAGGGATGGCGTTTTTACAGGAGGTAGGGTGGGAGGAGTGGTAGTCTAGGTAGCTGTAGGAATCTGTGGGCTTGTAATTGATGTCTGTGGTTAGTCGGTTGCTGGAGATGGTGATGGAGGGCTCCAGGAATGAGAGCGATGTCCGAGATGGTCCAGATGAATTTGAGGTCAGGGTGGAAGGTGTTGGTAAAGTTGATGAACTGTTCAACCTCCTTGTGGGAGCAGGAGGTGGCGCTGATACAGCCGTCGGTGTAGCGGAGGAACAGGTGGGGGGTCGTGCCAGTGTAACTGCAGAAGTTGGACTGTTCCACGTACCCGACAAACAGGCATAGCTAGGTCCCATGCGGGTGCCCATGGCTACCCCTTTCGTTTGGAGGAAGTGGGAGGATTGAAAGGAGAAGTTGTTGAGGGTGAGGACCAGTTCAGCCAGGTGGATGTGGGTGTCAGTGAAAGAGTACTGGTTGGGACAGTGTGAGAGGAAGAAACAGAGGGCTAGGAGGCCCTGGTCATGGCGAGTGGAGGTTATAGGCACTGAATGTCCATGGTGAAGATGAGGAATTGGGGGCCAGAGCAACGAAAATCTTGGAGGAAGTGAAGTGCATGGGTGGTGTCACCAATGTAGGTGGGCAATTCCTGGACTAAGTAGGGAGCGTGGGGCAGGGCAGTGTCGAGCTAGAAAGAGATAGGTTCGGTGGGACAGGCGCAGGCTGAGACAATGGGTCAAACAGGGTAGTCAGGTTTGTGAATCTTCAGTAGAAGGTGGAATCTGGCAGTGTGGGGTTTACTGACAATGAGGTTAGAGGCCGTGTATGGGAGATCTCCAGAGGTGTTGAGGTTATGAATGGTTTGGGAGATAATGGTTTAGTGATGGGAGGCGAGGTCATGATCAAGAGGGCAGTAGGAGGTGGTGTGTGTGAGTTGGCACCTGGCTTCAGTGGTGTAGAGGTTTGTGCCATCCCTTATTTCCAATTCCTCTGCCTCCGCTGGATCCATTCCCAGGAATCACACTACCTTTTGTGAAAACACCATCCCTTATTCCCAGTTCCTCTGCCTCCGCCGCATCTGTTCCCAGGATGACCAGTTCCACCTCAGAAAGTCCCAGATGGCCTCTTTCTTCCAAGATTGCAACTTCCCTTCCCAATGTGGTTGACGTTGCCCTTCAACGCATCTCTTCTACCTCACGCACCACCGCCCTTGAGCCCCACCCCTCCCAATGCAACAATGGCAGAACCTCCCCTGGTCCTCACCTTCCATCCCACCAACCTCCGCATACATCGTATCATCTTCCACCACTTCCGCCACCTCCAAATGGATCCCAAAGATTGATTTCCCTCCCCACCCTTATCAGCTTTCCGGAGAGACCATTCCCTCCCCGACTCCCTCATCAGGTCCACGCCCCCCAACTAACCCACACTCCACGCCTGCCACCAGAGGAAGCGCAAAACCTGCACCTTCACCACTCTCCTCACCTCCGTCTAAAGCCCCAAGGGATCCTTCCACATCCATCAGAAATTTACCTGCACCTCTACCAATGTTATCTACTGCATCCGTTGCACCCAATGTGGTCTCCTCTACAGGACGCCTTCTTGCGGATTGTTTCAGAAAACATCTCTGGGACACCCACACCCACACCCACCAATCCCAGCACCCCGTGGCTGAATATTTCAACACCCTGTCACTTCGTCAAAGACATGCAGGTCCTGGGCCTCCTCCACCGCCAAACCGTTACTGCCCCACACTTGGAGGAAGAACTTCCTATTCCCTGCAACTACACTGGATAAATGTGGAATTCAACAGCTTTTTCATTTCCCCACACCCACATTATCCCATTCCCAAGCCTCCAACTTGGCACCGATTCCTACTCCTGACCTGTCCATCACTCCCCCTTCTGACCTATCACCTTCTCCCTCACCTTCATCCACCTATCGCTTTCTCAGCTACCTTCACCAACCCCCCCCACCCCCTCCCATTTATCTCTCAGCCCCAACCCACAGGCCTCATTCCGGACGAAGGTCTTGCGCCCGAAACATCGATTCTCCTGCTCCTTGGATGCTGCCTGACCTGCTGTGTTTTCCCAGCAACACACTCTTGACTCCAACCTCCAGTCTACGTCAATCCCATGTGGCAGGTATACAGACTGTCATTCACAAATTGGCCTTTTCAGCTACATGGCATTATGCACACTACAGTATAACTATAACTTTTCCCCGGTTGCTCTCCAGTTGTGATCATCTTTTAAAAGTTTTTGTGGTATCTACTTTCCACCATTTGTTCAGGTTTTTTTTCCCCGTCGATTTTAGCTCTTTGTGGACCCAGTCTTTCTTTTCAATCGGTAACTTCTTTGTTACTTACTTATTTGCTAGAGGAAAAGGTTTGTTCACGAACGCTCTCAAAGCCCCAGAGAATTTTTTACTACCTCATTAAACCTGCATGTCCTAAGGATGCCACACAAGCTTCTTAACGCAACTGAAGTTCTTCATTTCTGATAATTTCCATTAAACCATTCCTTAAGTGAGTTTCCCATATTATTCCCGCTTGAGACATAACTAGAAATTTGTGAAGTTTTAGCAAGATTTGGTTATTTTTATAAGCTGAGTCTGTATGCATGTTTTTTTTTGGACTGCTTTATCAAATTGTTCTACCCCACTCAAGCATTGTGATTATGCACACATCCTTCTTGCATCCCTCCTCAGAATATATTATATTGTCTCACTGTTTCTCCCAAAATGCATTCACTTCATTCTTATGCATACTAAATTGCATCTACCACATCTTTGCACATTTCAGAGGTTTATCCATTTGCCCTTGAGAATTAATGGTATCCAATTCTTTCACTAATTGCCAAGTTTTCTGTTGTTCACAACCTTCTAAATTATATCGCTGTACCCAACTCCAAGTCATGAATACATTAAACCCGAAAAGCAATGGTCCTGATAGTGATTTTTCCAGAAAGCGCATTGCATGTTTCTCTTCAGTCAGAAAAAAAATGTAACTTAAACGCTACTGATTCCAACCTGCCCCTTTGTTAATCATATATCCAGGTTACTTTTATCCTTTTAATGTTTCAAGCTTTTATTTACTGAATAACATTTTCTCAAATGCCTTTTGTAAATCCATATATCATTTGCATTAACTTCTACCCTCAGTGAATTCCATAAAATAATTCAGTCAGGTTAGGCAGATTAGATTTATTTTAACATGTCTTGCCTTCTATAACCCCATGCTTCCCAAATGTAAATAAATTCTGTCCTTGCCAATGAGCTCAAGCAGTTTTATTATCACTGACAGATTGTTTGGTGTCCAATTGCCAGGTTTCTTCATTACTGGTTTTTTCGGGTGTAATGTTTATGATCCTCCCGTTCTTTTGACACCAATTTCATATCTGAGAAGGAATGAAATTTCTTGATTTTGCCTCTGCCTGTATTCTGCCTTTTAATCATAAACTTTTTCACCGTTTCATTTTTGATTTTGTCAAAAAAACTCGAGGTTTCAATATTCTATCTTTTCTTCTTTGAGGAATAGCTTCGTTCACGGTCAAATTTTCTCCACCTTGAAGAACTGTCTTTTCAGACTATGGTACTGATTGTATCTCGGTATATGTGACAATAAATCCATGAAAAAGTGTTGTTTATTGTGCTATACAGGTAGATCGTACCATACAAAGTGCATAGTAGCAGAAGAGAGTGCAGAATACAGTGCTACAGCAGCAGAAAGGTGCAGAGAGAGAGATCAGAATTAACATTTGAGAGGTCTGTTCAAATGTCTGATAGTAGTTGGGAAGAAGCTGTTCTTGAATCTATTCGTATACATGTTCAAACTTTTATATCTTCTACCTGATGAAAGAGGGTGGAAGAGAGAGAACCGGGATGGGAGGGGTCTTTGATTATGTTGGTTGCGTTCCTGAGGCAGTGGGAAGTATAAATGGAGCCAGTGAATGAAAGGCTGGTTTGCATGATGGATAGGATTGTGTTCACGACACTCTGTAGTTTCTTGCGGTCTTGGGGAGAGCGGTTGCCAAGCCATGCTGCAATGCATTCAGGTAGGATGCTTTCTATAGTGCATCAATAAATTGGTTAGAGTCCTTGTAGACATGCCGAATTTCCTTAGCCCCTACACTATAAGGTACCAGGATTACCATCATGTCATTGCAGTGTTAGTCAAGCCCAGATGCTAAATTGCCCTCTGCTTCCTGTAAATCATTTCTGACCTTTCAGTTTCCTTTTCCTTCACTTATTTAATTCTATTTGGTTTAATTCTTAGGCAAGCTAACCAAAGTTGTTCAGATCTCTTTTGTAACTCGCAAGTCTTTAAGAATTGTTGTCTGCCTTCTAAATATCCCTGTTTCTTAAAAAAAAAGTTGCATGCATGTTAAGTTGAATTCAGATCAATGGAGTGGTTGATCTGTCTGAAGTGAAATTACAGTAATTTTAATACACTGACGCTCAAATTGGGTATAAACTGCATACTTCAGTCTGCATTTTCACCACAATGGAGAGGTAATTTGTTGTGGTGAAAATGACAAATGTAGCTAATAGTCATAAGTCACGTCTATATACATAGTTTTCATTAGGACTGGTCATAATTTGCACATCTACATTTTGCCATGTTGTTATTATCCTAACTTACAATAAAACTGAAGAAATCGGGTCCCAGAGTGAAATCCGACTTAAGGAACTATAAGTTTTAATTCTCCTATTTGCTTACTGTGGTGATCACTCATGAATGCATTCAGAAGAGGCTGTGGATGCACTTTTAACAAAAGAACAAAAATTTATTACGCAAAAACACAATGCAAGTAATCAAAACAGTCTTATTACAAATATCATAAATATGGATTCAACACTTTTGTCCTCCTCAAAAACCTTATAGACACTCAAACCTCAATAAGGCCTAACTTGTTCTCTACTTTAACACTCTTTATTCAGTCAACATGATGGAATCAGTTTCTTCCTAGCTGAGCTCTGCATTTATTTAGTTGACTGTTGATTTACTTAGTTAATGTTGCTGAGCAACATAAAAGCCAGTAAGAGGAAGTAATTTATGAATCTGTGATGGCTTTCGTAAGTCACTTTCATGATTCTCTAGAGATGGCATCATATTCCACTTCTTAATATTAGAATATTAGAATATTATCCAATCTAATTGCTAGATGGCTGACTTTAGAATTTTAAATTTCTGATGCGTTCCTGAAACCCTCTGATTTTTATTCCACTCCCAGATTATTTCTTCACTGTACACACATTCTTCTCTGATTATCCTCCCTGTCAATGTTGCTTTAACATGTTAATATGATGCACTTGCTATTGTTTTTCCTCCTCCTCCCTGCAGTAGTTGCTACCTAATTCATGTCATTCCATTTATTTTTGATCAAGGCCCAGTGAATCTCATTTTAATGAATTCATCAGAGGCAGGTAATAATGCTAACACCTTATTTCCAATAACACAGTTTTGAACTTTGAATTTTTATCAAGAGGCGAGAAATAAAGAGAGAGCAGTTGAACACATGGCTACAGGGATGGTGCAGGAGGGAGGATTTAGATACCTGGATAATTGAGGCTCATTCTGGGGTAGGTGGGACTTCTACAAACAGGATGGTCTACATGTGAACCAGAGGGGTGCCAATATCCTGGGGGAGAAATTTGTTAATGCTGTTTGGGAGAGTTTAAATTAATTCAACAGGGGGATGGGAACCTGAATGGTAGCTGCAGTGTACAGGAGGTTGAGAGTAGTGAGGTCATCAATAAGGTTTCAAGGTTGGAGGAGTGTACCGGCAAGCAGGAAAGTGGTTTGAAATGTGTCTACTTCAACACCAGGAGCATTCAGAATAAGGTGGGTGAACCTGCAGCATAGGTTGGTACCTGGGACTTCGACGTTGTAGTCATATTGGAGATATGGATAGAGTAGGAACAGGAATGGTTATTGCAGGTTCCGGGGTTTAGATGTTTCGGTAAGATCAGGGAAGGAAGTAAAAGGGGGTACATGTGGCATTGTTAGTCAAGGATAGTATTACAGTGGCAGAAAAGACGTTTGGTGAAGACTCGTCTACTGAGGTAGTATGGGCTGAGGTTACAAACAGGAAATGAGAAGTCACCCTTTGGGGAGTTTTCCGTAGGCCTCCGAAAAGTCCCAAAGATAAAGAGGAAAAGATTGCAAATATGATTCTGGATAGGAGTGCAAGTAACAGGGTAGTTGTTATTGCAGGACTTTAACTTTCCACATATTGACTGGAAATGCTATAGTTCGAGTACTTTAGATAGGTCAGTTTTGTCCAATGTGTGGAAGAGGATTTCCTGACACAGTATGTAGATAGGCCAACTAGAGGGGAGGCCACATTGGATTTGATATTGAGTAATGAACCAGGCCAGGTGTTAGATTTGGAGGTAGGTGACCACTTTGGTGATAGTGACCACAATTCAGTTATGTTTATGTTAGTGATGGAAATGGATGGGTATATGCCACGGGGCAAGAGTTATAGCTGAGGGAAAGGGAATTATGATGTGATTAGGCCAGATTTGGATGCATAGGATGGGGAAGGAAACTGCGAGGATGGGCACAACTGAAATGTGGAGCTTGTTCAAGGAACAGCTACTGCGTGTCCTTGATAAGTATGTACCTGTCAGGCAGGGAGGAAGTGGTCGAGTGAGGGAGCCATAGTTTACTAAGGAAGTTGAATCTCTTGTCAAGAGAAAGGAGGAGGCTTATATAAAGATGAGACGTGAAGGCTCAGTTAGGGCATTTGAGAGTTCCAAGTTAGCCAGGAAGGACCTAAAGAAAGAGCTAAGAAGAACCAGGAGGGGACTTGAGAAGCCTTTGGCAGATAGGATCAGGGAAAACCCTGAAGCTTTTCATAGGTATATCAGAAATAAAAGTTTCACTGACCAGGGTAAGATTAGGGCCAGTCAAGGACAGTAGCATGAAGCTGTGTGTGAAGTCCGAAGAGATAGGAGAGGCGCTAAAGGAATAATTTTTGTTTGTCTTTTTCCTGTGTGAATACTATGCTGTTGAGGAGAACACAGATACAAGCTATTAGACTAGACGGGGTTGAGGCTCATAACGAGGAGGCATTAGCAATTCTGTAATATGTGAAAATAGATAAGTGCCCTGGGCTGGTTGGGATTTATCCTTGGATTCTCTGGGAAGCAGGGTGGAGATTGCAGAGACTTTCACTTTGATCTTTAAATCGTCATTGTCTACAGGAATAGTGCCCGAAGACTGGAGGATAGCAAAAATTGTCCCCTTGTTCAAGAAGGGGAGTCAAGACAACACTGGTAATTATAGTTCAGTGTGCCTTGTTTCTGTTGTGGGCAACGTTTTAGAAAGGATGGTAAGGGGGAGAATTTATAATCATCTAGAAAGGAGTAAGTTGATTATGGGTAGTCAACACGGTTTTGTGAAGAGTAGGTCGGGCCTCACAAAACCTTATTGAGTTCTTTGAGAACATGACCGCACAGGTGGATGAAGGTAGAGTGGTTGATGTGGTGTAAATGGATGTCAGTAAAGTGTTTGATAAGGTTCCCCACGGTAGGCTATTGCAGAAAATATAGAGGTGTGGGATTGAGGGTGATTTAGCAGTTTGGATCAGATATAGGTTGCTGTAAGTAGACAGATGGTGGTGGTTGATGGGATATGTTCATCCTGAAGTTCAGTTATTAGTGGTCTACTGCAAGGATCTGTTTTGGGGCCACTGCTATTTGTCATTTTTAAATGACCTGGATGAGGACGTAGAAGGATGGGGCAGTAATTTTGTGGATGACACTAAAGTTGGTGGAGTTGTGGACAGTGTAGAAGGATGTTGCAGGTTATAGAGGGACATAGATACGCTGCAGAGCTGGGCTGAGGGGTGGCAAATGGAGTTTAATGTGGAAAAGTGTGAGGTGATTCACTTTGGAAGGAGTAACAGGAATGCAGAGTTCTGGGCTAATGGTAAGACTTTTGGTCCTGAGGATGAGCAGAGAAATCTTGGTGTCCAAGTGCATAGAACCCTGAAAGTTGTCACCAGGTTGATAGGGTTGTTAAGAAGACATATACAGTATGTTAGCTTTTATTGGTAGAAGGATTGTGTTTCAGAGCCATGAGGTTATGTTGCAGCTGTACCAAACTCTGGTTTGGTACACCTGGGATATTGCATTCAGTTCTAGTCACTGCATTATAGGAGGGTTGTGGAAGCATTGGAAAGGGTGCAGAGGAGATTTACCAGGATGTTGCCTGCTATGGAAGGTAGGTCTGATGAGAAAAGGTTGAGGGTCTTGAGGCTGTTTTCCTTAAAGAGAAGAAGGTTAAGAGGTGACTTAATAGAGGCAGACAAGATGATCACAGGGTTAGATAGGGTGGACAGTGAGAGTCTTTTTCCTCAAATGGTGAAGGATAGCATGAGGGGACATAGCTTTAAATTGAGAGGTGATAGCTATAGGACAGATGTCAGAATAGTAAGGGCATGGAATGCATGCCTTCAAAAGTAGTGGACTTGCCAACATTAAGTGCATTTAAATGGTCATCGGATACACATATTGATGATGATGGAATAGTAAAGGTTAAATGGCCTTCAGATTGGTTTCACAGGTTGGCACAATACCAAGGGCCGAAGGCCTGTATTGTGCTGTAATGTTCTGTGTTCAATCAGCTCTGACTTTAAGATATTTTCCAATTCCCCTTGAATAACTTGCACATTATGGTTCTTTTATTGTTCCCTGGACATTTGGAATACATGTTAGAAGCTTTGATCCGTAATTTTTGCTTAATGGATTTAAGGGGTCCTCTTATCTCATGTCTACATATCAGTTAAAAAGGATTCAGTGCTGTGGATTCATTTGGAGCATCCCAAATAACAAACAGTAATAAGTAAATTCCTCAATCCCAATCATTAGAACATTCCTGACAATAAGCTCTAATCATGGCCTCTAAAATATTTTTCTAAGGCTATTTATAGTTATAGAATGTTAAGATAAGTTGTTTTATTCCCAAACTATTCATTCTTCCTTTTGAATGGCATATCATTTAAATGTTGATCTGGTATGTTTCTCTTTGAAAAGTCCATAGCATATATTTTTAAAAAATTGAATTAACTTTGCCACTCCTCTTCTTGCCCTAATTTTCTCCGAAGGCACTTCCTCAGGGCAACTTAAAACATTCTTGATTGTTAGAAGATACTATTTTCCACTTCTGGTTTTAGGTAGGAGCCCTAAGCCCTAAGCATTAAGATCCTGTTAAGCTGTTATTTAAAAGCTGATCAGACTTGAAGCAGCAAATTTAATTGGCAGTTGGAATTTGCCATTACCTGACATCCCTACAATGTCTGCCAAAATTTAACCACATCGTTATGAAATCTTGGCAAATAAATATGTTTTTGCATGTTAGCCTGTATTTCCCTAGTAGCTGTATGATTGACTATTGGAATTTCATGAGCCTTGAGCAAAGTTTGATGATACCCAAATAGAATTACCACCTAATGTACTACTGCCCACTCCTCATTGGCTGATATTTGAGGTAACTTTATCTTTTTAAAATAATAACATTCCGTTATTATTTGTCAAATTCTGTGGGCCTGAGATCAAGCCACATCACAGTAAAGAAACAATCCAGGGTGTTCATTCTATAGTATTTATTTTTCACTCTCATGGACTATTCCAACAACCTTAGTGAGGCTAATATTTTTAATGATGATATTGATCATTCCCTAATATAAAATCACACCCTTCCTTTAGGGTGTCTATACCAACTCCAACTTCAACTTCTCCACTTACCAAGTCACTTTTCAATCCAAAGTTATACAGTGGAATCTGTTTGTAACCACTATATTCCATCAATTAACATTTTATTCTTTGATTAGGTCCTCCGGAAGACATTATTTCATCAGCTAGGATCAGTGACTGACTTGCTCCAGTATGGCTCAATAGCTTTATTGGTTTGGCTCCTCTGTAAACAAAATCTTTAAGCATTTTCGTAAATGGTTTGCTTATCTTGTTGGAGTAGTAAGGGAACACTACCTTTTGAGATAAACTATCCAGAACCTCCAGGTGTCTGACCCTCTTTCATGGAAGAAAGTGAAGACTGCAGATACTGGAGATCAGTGTCAAAAAGTGTGGTATTGGTAAAGCACAGCTGGTCAGGCAGCATTCAAGGGGCAGGAGAATCAATGTTTCGAGCATTAGCTCGTCATCAGGAATGTTGTCAACTCAAAACGTCAACTCTCCTGCTCCTTGGATGCTGCCTGACCAGCTGTGCTTTTCCAACACCACACTTTTTGATTCTGACCCTCTTTCATACTAATCAAGGAAGAATTGTCTTGACTATCCTGAGCTGCCTTCCCTTTTCTTACAGGTTCTGATGTAATGTGCTTTCCCTGAACCACTGCCATATTTTTAAGGCAGATTTCCTTTCCTGATGCAGCTTTGTCTGAGGATTCCTCAAACTGGCTAGGGGGAAGGCAGTGACGTAGTGGTAATATCCTTGGACTAGTAATGCAAAAACCCAGGCCAATGCTCTAGAGACATGAATTTGAATCCCAGTGTAGCAGATAGTGGAATTTGAATTCAATAAAAAAAGTGGAATTGAAAGTTGGATTAATTGTGACCACTATCGATTGTGGTAAAAGCTCATCTAGTTCAGTAATGTCCTTTTGCTGTAGTGAATCTACCATCAGGCATAGTCTGGGCCACATGTGACTGTTGACCCACAGCAATGTGGTTGACTCTTAACTATCCTTGAAATGGGTCGAGAGTGTGGTGCTGGAAAAGCATAGCAGGTCAGGTGGCATCCAAGGAGCAGGAGAATTGACGTTTCGGGCATAAGCCCTTCATCAGGGATGGCCCAAGCCAGCCAGTCAAATCAAGGACAATTGAGAATGAGCAAGAAGTACTGGTCTAGCCAGTGATTCCCACATCCCATGAACAAATTTTAAAAATAATCATCTCCCATATAATTTCCAGCAATTGGATTTGAAATGGCCAGTCTTATTTCATTGGAAGCATACCTTTTTTTTAACGTCACTTTTAGGTTCTATCCTTTATTATTTTGGCAGCATTTTGTTTGCTCCCACAAAATGAATGCCTTTTCCATCCTCATATTTTCTTTTCCTCAGTTTCCTGGTTGAATCCCAGACAACTATATCTGAAGCATTGCTGCATTGTCTGAGATGCTGTTTTAGGGTAAGAGAAACCAAGATCCTCATCTGCCTGTTCAATTAGACATAGAAGGTCAAATAACTCCATTTTAAGGAGAATCTGCAAGTATTGCATCCTAGCTTTGTTTATTTTCTCCCTCAACCACCAGAAACAGGTAATTTATTTCACTTATTTGCGGAATGTAGATGCCTGCAAAGTCTGTTCAACTTGTGAAAATATTGCAATGGCTGCACTGAAAATGTAATCCAGGGGTTGTAAAAGTCTATGGGATATCCAAAGAAAATTGAGAGATTATATAATTGCAAGTAACGTACCTGACTTTTACAGTGCGCAGGTGATTTGTTTGTGTTCAAACCCTTTAAATCATACTCTGTGGCAAAGGGGCAAGATTATTTAAGGTGGTCAATGTATGCATAGTCCGATAGGTAATTATTGGCTAGCTGTCCAGTTACACAACTTAACAGAAATGCTTTTTGCAGGTTTGTTCTTTTTGGTCCACTTTGTAGAAAGTGTTTTGAAAAATATTAGTTAAAGCAATGAAATCTATTGTTCATTCCTTTTATATATATTGAAGTAAAATAATTCAGATTTACTTTGCATTGATGCAGATCCATTTGATAAATTGAAATGATTACAGATTTGCTCCAAGCAATGAAATTCTATTCTGTGTAGTTGTAATGGGCAATCCAAAGTATTTTATATAAACTATTGAATTTAACTGAAAGTGTACAAGATGATGGATACTTTTTTTATATACCATGCTCTGTTTGGAGAAGAAGGGGACTGACAGACATTTTACATGCACAAGTGCAGTACTGCAGTCATAACTTCCACATCAGGGTTGTGGGAATATCGATTGCCTTGTGCATTAATAATGGACATTTCTGTTTTACCTTGGGCGGGTATCTGACTTTTTTTCTTGGGTTGTACTGATATATTGAATACTCCACAGATTAAGTTTGTGACATGGCACATGATTAATGTTGAAGTAATTTACCAATTTATAGTAGATGAGTAGGAATATATTTGTTGCTGTACATTTCTCATTGCCTCAGTTCATTTTCATGTTAATTCTATTCATCTTTTATAGAAAAATGCAAAAGGTCAAGATCTATTAGACCAGATTGCTTACCATTTGGACCTTGTGGAGGTAGACTACTTCAGTCTGCAATTCATCGATGTCTATCAAGTTTCGGTATGTGACCATTTGCTGTTTACACTAATGAAAAAATACAAGTTAAATTGTTTTTACAAATTTGTTACTCCATTGGCATGAACATAATGCTATTTTGAATGTTAATGAGAAAAGCCATACGTTGGAAACTAAAGGAATCTTAATTTTGGAAAAAAACATGTAGCTGTTGTTGATGTTTCTGTGTGTACTGGGAAATAATATTCAAAAAAAAAAGGCCAACTTACAAAAAGCAAGTGCTGGCAAATAATTTGAAAAACCTGAAGTCTATTCAAATATATCAGTGTACAACTAAAACAAAAGCAAATCACAAAGTCATTGCTTGAGATGACCATTCAAGTTAAAAAGTAAATGTAAAATAATTCAGATGCTGAAGATCTGAAGTAAAAACAGAAAACTAAAGAAATACACAGCAGATCAGATAGCTTCTGTAGAATAAGAAACAATTGACCTTTTGGGTCCTTTTGTCAGAGTTTTTTTTGCAGTTCTGTTTGGTTTACTTTGGGAGCTGAAACTCAATACATTTTTCACATAATGCAAGAAATGTTCTAGTTACAATGGAACATTACATTTGTAGTAGGGACTTAGAAGTTTTCAGAGGTGGAGGTGAGATCAGATGATGCAAGATACATTTCTTGAGATTTAGAGCCTGCTGACAGATTTTGGTACATTTTAAAGTACATGGCTTATGTACAAGATTTGTTTCAGGAATCCATATACTGTTTATATATAAGGTTGCAACTCTGGCAGTTAATCTGCTCCAAGTTAACCTACATGGCTGAGTCTTAAATTGAACAAAAATATGAGACAACCCTCAATGTCTTTGTCCCTTACAACATGAAGTGTTCACAATATAGTTTCCTCTTAAGTGGATATTCCTTAGCAATAAGTCAGTTTAACTAACTTGAGAAAGTCAAGTGATCAAGGTGTATCCTGGATCAACTGCAAGCAAGAGAAGATCAAAGGCATATTGCTAAACGTCCCTAAATTTTCTCAAATTTTATACTGGGACACAGCAGACTTTCTAATAGAACTGAAAATGTTTAAACAACTTTCAGACTTTTGATTTCTAGATTATGGTATGTCCATTGCAGAAAAGCAAGAAATGTTAGCGGTTTGGAATGGAGTTGATATGGCCTTAATACATCAGGATTAATAGCCGTAGAGCTAAAATGTCCTACAAGAAATTGACCAGATTAGAAGACCAACACAGAGTCAGGTTAAACTTCTGTATTCATCATTTAGAACTCATGTCAGTTGCAAGAAATCTCCAGAATCCATGGACCACTTTGTCAGCAGATGCAGAGAAAAGCACAGCAGGTCAAGCAGCATCCGAGGAGCAGGAAAATCGACTTTTTGGGCAAAGGCCCTTCATCTGATGAAGGAACTGATGAAAGCACCTGCTGTGCTTTTCCAGCACCACTCTGATCTAAACTCTGGTTTCCAGCATCTGCGGTCCTCACTTGCCTAGATGCAGCGAAAAGGGCTATTTATGTGATTTTTCAGATAGGGAGCGAACAAATGGAGTTACTGAGTTGGTGATTGATCCATCCCATTGTCTGTACTTTTGAAAGCGATATGCTGAACAAACCAAGGACTCCTGCTATCAAAGAACTGGGGCAAGTTTCCTATAATGCAGATCATTCTCAGCAGGAGCAGCTACAAAAACATCATCTTGAGTTTGAAATCAATGTTAAAGAAAATGCAGACCTCAAAAAAACAGGTGGAGTTGCAGAGCACACCCAATAAGGAACTGCAAATCATGGAGACAGTCCGTTCAGAAATGTCAACAATGAGGCTCTGCTGGAAGAATGACATAGAGGAAATCAAATACACAGTGATGTTGTAAGTAGAAGAGGTCGATTCTTCGAAGAAAAGGAAGAAAAAATTGAAGATCTTGCCATTGGAATTGGGTAAGAAGGGGAAACTGTATTAGTCCAGCAAAAGACTAGTGCAGACAGTTGCTTGTAGCATGCCTGGATGAGTCAGCAGAGAAGCACTTTACTAGCACTCAGAGAACAGTATAGGATCAAAGAATTGAAAAGTAAGGGCACGACTGGAACAAGGTGTTCTTGCTGCTGTTTGATTTAAAATCTGAAAACATTGGTCATTTTGAGAACATACAGTTAGTATGTTTGTATGCCCAGCTGGATGAGAAATGATAAACATACAGCACAGAAACAGACTTTTGGCCATCATGGAGGAGAAAGTGAGGACTGCAAATGCTCTAGATCAGAGCTGAAAATGTGTTGCTGGAAAAGCGCAGCAGGTCAGGCAGCATCCAAGGAGCAGGAGAATCGACGTTTCGGGCATGAGCCCTTCCTGAAGAAGGGCTCATACCCGAAACATCGATTCTCCTGCTCCTTGGATGCTGCCTGACCTGCTGCACTTTTCCAGCAATACTTTCAGTTTTGGCCCATCATGTCTATATCGACCAACAAACACCAAATTACACTAATCCCATTTACCTGGACTTGCTCCATAGCCTACCATTCCCCAGCATTTTAAGCGTTCATCTAGATGCTTCTTAAATGTTGCTAGAATACATGCTTCCACCACCCGGTTGGGCAGTGTGTTCTATAGTTCTGCGCTCCTGTTACTTTATGCCACCTGGTCTTAGACATATCTGCCATTGGGAAAAGATTCTCACAATCTTTTCTGTCTATAACTCACAATTTTATCTACCTAAATCAGATTTGCCTTCAGCCCCCTCTGCTCCAAGAGAAATAAACCCAGTCTATGCACTGACTTCTCATAACTCCATTTTTATTTACCCCAGGCAACATCCCAGTGAATCTCTTCTGCAGCCTCTCCAGTGTAATCATGTCCTTCAGATTATGTGCAGTTCTGGTTGCCACAGTGTATTCCATCTGTAGCCTGAGAAATGTTTTAAAGTTGTAACAAGAGTTTGGTGCTCCTATATTTTATGTCCTGACTAATGAAGGTAAGCATCCTGTATGCTGCCTTCATCACCCTGTCTGCCTGCTCTGGGATCTTCAGGGATCTATGGATTTGTATACCAAGTTCCCTTTGTTCTTCAGTACTTCCTAGTGACCTACCATTCATTGTATACGTCCCTCTCTTATTAGACCTGTCAAATTGCATCACACCATACTGATCACGATTAAGTTCCATCTGCGATTGCTCTGCCCAATTTACCAGCTGATGGATATCAGACTGTAGTCTGAGACTATCCTCTCTATGAACAATAGCACTAATTTTCATGTCACCTGCATTCACATCTCAGTTGTTAATGTACATAATAAACAGTAAGGGTCCAAGCACTTGGGGTTTTGCCTTGATCCCATCTGCCAAAGATAATTAATGGCTCCTTTTTGCCCTTCTAATTTCTCAGGTAGTAGTGGTTGTACTGTCAAAGGAACCTTAGTGAGTTGCTGCAGTGGATCTTGTAGATAGTATACACTGCTACTATTGGGGTGGAGGGAGTATCAGTCAAGTGGATTGCTTTGTTCTAGATAATGTTAAGATTCCTAAGTGTTAGAGTTACACTCATCCAGGCAAGTGGACAGCATTCAAGCACACTCCTGACTTGCACCTTGTGGATGGCAGAAAGGCATTGGGGAGGCAGGAGGTGAGTTGCCTGTCACAGAATTTGTAGCCACTGACCTGGTAGGAGTATTTATAAGGATTGTCAGTTCAATTGCTTGTCAATGGTAGCTCCCCTGCTCTTGATACTGGGCCATTCAAAGATAGTAATTGCTTTGAACATTAAGGTGAAACGGTTAGATTCTGTCTTGCTGGAGAGCATCATTGTTTGGCAATTGCGTGGCATGAATAGCATTTGCTGTCCATCAGTCCAAATCTGGATGTTGTATAGGCCCCACTACACATGAGAACTGACCATCCAAGCATCTGAGGCAGATGACACTGTATATTTGCACAACTACTAACAAACATCCCCACCCTGGACTCCACAATGGAGGAATGGCCATTCTTGAAGCTGCTGAAGATGGTTGGGCTAAGGACATACCCAGAGGAACTTGGTCTTTGGACACAGTGGTAGTATCCCTACTTCTTAGCCAGAAGGCTTGAGTTCAGTTCCCACCTGCTGCAGACGTGTCACATGTCTGAACAGGTTGATTAGAAAACAAAATTTACGCTGAGGAACTCTGGCAGTGATGCCATGAAAATGAGACCACCAATCCCTAACCGCTGGAACTGTCCTCCCCTGGGCCAGGCATGACTACAACCAGCAGAGGATGTTCTGAGCCCATCTGATGTTGTTACAGGTCTGATCCCAGAATGACATTTGGCCTGATTGGTCATATTTTAATTTACTATTAATTTTAATGATGTGGTTTTTTTCACTGAAACGCAAGAACATAATGTTAAAGATTTTGTTTTAACAATAAAACTGAGGTTTACTAAATAAAATAAATAAACAATAGAATAGAATAAACAAAACAGTTTGCGTATAATGCAAGTTTGAAGATTTTGAAACATCGGGTAAAATGCAATTTCATTTACCTCAAAACCAGACTGTTATAGTACACACACCCTTCTCTATCATGCCTATAGGACTTAGCTTAACTGTGGATTCAATTCCCACACCAGGGATTTTGATAACCTCTTCTAGGAGCTTTCATAGAACCGAGCTTTAGATTTTCTGAGCTTTCAATAATAGGGAGGTGATGACCTAGTGCTATTATTGCTGCACTGTAAATCCAGTGACCCAGTTAATGTCCTGTGGACCCGGGTTTGAATCCTGCCATGACAGATGGTAGAATTTAAATTCAATAAAAATTTGGAATTAAGAATCTAATGCTGACCTGGAATCCATTGTTTATTGTCAGAAAAAAAAATCTGGATTCTCTAATACACTTCAGGGGAGAAAAACTGATATCCTTACCTAGTCTGGCCTACATGTGACTCCAGACCCACAGAATGTGGTGGACTCTTAACTGTACTCTGGACAATTAGAAGTGAGCAATAAATGCTGACCTAGCCAGTGATGCCTTCATCCTGTAAATGAATTTTTAGAAAGTTTCAGGATTTTAATCAAAGGCTTCTGTTCTGGATCCTTTAAAACTGAGGTAACCAATTTCTTAATGGTTCTACACCATCTTCTTCTGTCAGAAAATGAGACCTGTCAGAAGAAGATATACTTGAGACCTCCAGCTTTAGCCAAGGACTTCTACAAAACTGCCAAACTGAAACTAAAAAAATCTTAATTTTTTTTTCAAGCAGTAGACTTTTCCCTAAGCAAAAAAGACACAATTTCCAGAACATTCCACACAAAGTTGAATGCACATGTTTATTTTATTCCTTCCCAATTAAAGTTAATTCCTGTTAGCCTCCAAGAATTCTTTCCGACTGTGCTTTTTTTCAAACTATCACAACAGCAACAGGAATACCTACAAATTAATCATTAAACTTCATAGACACAGATCAACATCCACATGCTAGTACCACTTGCTCAAATTCGAATTCTAAAACAAGACCCTAAATCTGTCACTGGAACGTTGTCAAGGCTCACAGACCCAATAGCATCCAGTGGCTCTAATCATCCTCTGATACCATGTGAAGTGAATTGAATTGATTTGAAGACCAGTATCTGTGAAGCTGGGCACCTCCAGAGGAGATCAGATGGATCATTCAGTGTGCTAAATGCTTCAGCCTTGAGTTTTGCTCTGATGAGCTGCACTCCTGTTGTTTAGAATGGGAATATTTATGGAGCATTTTCTAATAGTTAGAGGTGTTTAATAGTCCATGAGCATGACTTAAATAAAAAAAAGAAAAAATTTCTGGAGAAATTCATCACGTCGTAGCAACAACGGAGAGAAAAACAGATGCCAGTTCTCAGAAACTTGATTTAATTCATGCAACATATAGGAAGAGCCTTGATGCAGTACTGCACACTGCAAAAGTTATGGCTCCTAGCAATAGCACTCAAGAATTTATGCTCCAGAACCTGCAACGAGCTTGCCGCATCCCCACTCAGGCTGCCCCAGCACAGCCACATTACCACCATCCACCTGATGAGGTGTACCACGCACACAAAGCAAGACAGATTCAGCCTGGCCAATTACCTCCCCATTAGTTCATCAGTAAAGTCATGGAACGTGTCATCAATAGTGCTATCCAGCAGCACGTGCCCAGCAAGAACCTGGTCACCGACACCCAGTCTGAGCTCTGCTGACATTACGGCTTTGTTTCAAATATGTTCAATAGAGCTGAAACTTAGAGAGGGGAGACTGACTGACTGACTGCCCCCAACATCAAGACATTCAACGAAACTAGAGTCAATGGGAATCAAAGAAAGTTATCCTCTAGTGGAATCACATCTGGGGCAGCCTGAGTGGGGATGTGGCAAGCTCGTTGCAGGTTCTGGAGCATACATTCTTGAGTGCTGTTGCTAGGAGCCATAACTTTTGCAGTGTGCAGTACTGCATCAAGGCTCTTATTAGAAAGGAAGACTGTAGCTGCCAGATGTCCACAATCGCGGCTCCAGGACATCTCTGCAGGAGGTCGTCAGGATGGTGCCCTAGGCCCAACCATGTTCAGCTGCCTCAATAAAGACCTTCTCTCCATCATATAATCAGAATTGGGGATATTTGCCGACAACCACAATACCCAGCACCCATCTGTGATTCGTCAGACACTGAAGCAGCCTACAGCCAAATGCAGCAAGGTGTGCGCAATAATAAGACCTGGGTCTACAAGTGGCAAGTAAAATTACTGCCACACAAGTCTTATGTTCCAGAGGGGTAGCACACTGGAAATCAAACCCTGCAGTTTCCTGAGTTGTCTCAAAGGTTCAAGATTTTTAAAAAATACACTCAATGCCCCAGTTTACCAGTCTACTCTGGTCAAAGAAGAAACTATCAAACTTTCAAGAATGGTAATCAAAAGAAGTGGTTATGTTAACCTGTAGATCTGATAGTATTCTCTCTGGTCTTTTAGCATTGTAAAGGGGTGATGTTGGGATAGATGGTCTTTTGTATTTTACTATATGTTTCAAAATCTTCTCAATTATGTAATAACTTAGTTTATTCATTTTATCTTGGGTTAGTTCTGTATTTAAACTGCTGTTTTTATGCTTAGTATCTATATTGGTAGCTTCACCAGATTTGTTCCTCATTTTAACTGATACATAACACTGCTCCTGTTGTCCCATCTTTACTCTCTCATGAGCTAGCTTTGACCTCCTGGCTTGATGATGCTGATGAAAGAGATGCTCAGCAGTCAGATTACAATTTGTGATGATACACAGTTTTTATTGCTCCTTACAAATGCCTGTCATTTTGGATTGTAAATCTCTTCTTGGTCTCCCCCTAATTATTGTAGAATCTTCCAGCTCAACAGACCATTCAGTCTCCTGTGCCTGTGTTGGGCTGATCTGATTGTAACCTCCATATTCACATTGCTGACAATATTTCACCACCTTGCTTAACAAGAATCTATTCACCTCTGCCTTACAAATATTCAATGACTATTTCCATAAGCTTTTTTGAAGGAGAGTTTCAAAGAGTCTGGACCCTGTGAGAAGAAAAATTGCTTCATCTCTTAAATCGGCGACTGTCTTTATTTTTTAAAACAGTGACCTCCAGGACTTGATTCTCCAGTTTAACAAATGAATATCCCCTCCTCATGCAACCTGTCAAGAATCTTATGTTTCAAGCATGCCATTTATTCTTCTAATAAGAATAATTAAATCTTTCCTCACAGGACAACCTACCATTCCAGATTTTAGTCTGGTAAGCCTTCTCTGAATCATCTCCAATACATTTACATCCTCCCTTAAATTTGACGACCAGTACTGTACACTACTCAAGATATGGTCACATTGTAAAACTGAAACATAAACTCATTACTTTTGTAATCAATTCCTCTTGCAATAAAATTATTACATTTCATTAGCTTTCCTAGGTTGTATCTGTTTGCACCCTTTGTGTGATTCATGCACCAGATCTCTCGGCATCTGAGCTCTGCAATCTCTCACCAAATAGATTATACGCCGCTGCTTCATTCTTTCTGGCAAAAGGGTCCGTTTCACTTTTTCACATATTATGTGCCATCTGCCAAATTTCACTCATTTAACCAATATTTGCCTTTTGTAGCCTCCCTGTATTTTGATAGCTTGCTTTCCTACTAATCTTTGTGTCATCAGCAAATCTGGCAACCATACCTTCTATCCCTTCATTCAAGTCATTTATATAAACCAATGATGCACTAACCCCTGTAGTGCATCACTTGTTACATTTTGACAATTTGAACAAAACCCATTCATGTCTACTTGCTGCTTCTATGGAGTTTTCTCCCCTTATTGTCTTTACCCATTCATCAAAGTTACTACTGAATGAGATTCCAGTGCTCTTTCAGGCAGATCATAACTTGTTGCGTTAAAACACAACTTCTATAGTCCTTTTGCCAATTGACCTAAATCTAGGTCCTCTGGTTATCTAATTTCTGACTTCTGAAACAGTTTCTCCTTATTTACTTAGAGAGCACTTCAAAAATTTTGCATACCTTGTGAAATTGCCTTTTACCTTTTCTACTTGAAAAAGAGTCAGCTTCAGCTTCTCTAGCCTCTCCATGTAACCAGCATTCCAGTATGTCTCCTCTGTACCCCTTCCAGAACTTTAGCCTTCCTATCGTGTAGTGCCCATGCTGGCACACACTATTCCAGCTGAAACTGACAAATGATTTAACAATGGGTTTAGGATGGCTTCTTTGTGCTTAGTGCCTTTTATTTATTAAGCTAAGGATTTTATATTGTACTCATTAAGAGTAATGCCGGTCAGAGTTGGACTGAGTGATCAGTAAGTACCTTTTGATGTACATTTTGTGATCGTTTGAAATTTGACATTCTTCCATTTGTTCAGATGAGAGCAAGATAAAATATTTCAGCAATTTGTTTATTTTCACAGTCATATTCAAGTTTTGTAACATCCTATTAATCCGTTCTGCAACATTTGAAAATTTCTTTGCGATAATATTCAAGTCTGCATATTCCACTTCACATTCCATAACATTTTTATCATATAGATTTAATGGAGAGCGTCTTCATGATGAAAATGAGCTTTGTAAGGATTACAAAGGCAGAATTGGTAACAACAGGGTTAAGCAGGTGTTGCTATCATGTTGGTTTCTTCACTAGCTAATGAAGACAAAGTCTGCAGCCACTTTCTTTCCAGCTGAATCAGTGTGGGGCTGGTTTCTCAATTTGAATATCATTTCCTGATGAAGGTTTGAAGGTCTTTGCAAGGTTATCAGGGCTTGGATTGCTTGAGTCTTGTCTTGATTCAATGTCTGTGTCATTGCTTGTAATAAGTCACCAAGGAAAATGTCTGCACTGAGAATGTTCATAGGTAACTTATAACTCTAGGCTATGTGTTGTCAGTATTTGGTAATATTGTCAGTTATTATGGTTTCACTATCTCTGTTAATTATTATATTTCTCAAAAATTGAAAACTTTTATTTGAACTTAGAGAATATTCTCTAATATAATTCCCATACATGCAATCACTTCAAGATTAAAAAGGCTGTACATAGTTAAAGAGAAGACACATGTTTAAATATTATTTGTTTGGGATTGCAGTATCAGTCGAGCAGCAAATGAAGCTTTTGGCCTTGTCCAGTCATCCTGTCTTTCTTATTTGAAGGCTGCATTGTTCCTTAGTTGTAACTTTAAAATTCTACTTAATCATTATTTAAATATGTGTAGAAATACAGATTACTGGATACAGTAAACTTTTATTTGAATAACTCAAGTTTGGACAAAATCTTTCTTGTATTCCATCGGTGCTGTGTGAGTGCTTAAATTATTGTTTAAATGCTTTCACAGTGCTTGTTTGCATTTCTATTTCCCTCCCTCATTTCCATATTTATACAAATGATTCAAAATGGGCAATTTGGAATGCAATTATGGGGGAAGAAATGTATTGCAGAACTCCATGTGGAATCAGTAAAAATATGTTGATGTTTTGTCAATATTTGGAATGCTGATGAATATGAGCTTGAAAGTGAAATTAACTCTGCAAAAAGTTAAATTTATTACAAACCGATCCATACCAATCATAATTTGTAACTTTAATTCTACTAGTTGTTTTCAAAGTGACATCCAAAATCCTCAAGGGAGAAATTACTTAAAGATTTGAAGAAATCATCATACTGTCTATGCTTAATAGAGATTAAGATCTAATAAAATTAGGCAATAAATGCATTTGTACATATGTATCAGAGGGGATCTGTATCTGCAAGGTATGAGTGATCCCTATCCTTTGAATCATTAAGATTGTACATGGAGTAGAGGGAACTCAGGGACTCTGAGTGATCCAGCCGATCTTTTCTCTATTATTTCATTGATAATGCAATTTATGATTTTAAGTACAAATCTACATAGGTTATGCAGCAATGCAGCATGTTTTCAAAACTAAACAAAGCTTTCTGAGTAGAGATTGGATGTGGATAATTTCCATTATTTTCAAGGTTCTGTGTTATTACACTCAGCAGTGTCTTTCTGCTCTCGTGATTCCACTCATTACGTTTATCTCTAATGTTTTTTTGTTCTCTCTTTCCCAATCCCTTCTCTTTGAACATCTGAGTGACATACCTGAAGCTGCTTTTGCCAGACATTAAAGATCCTTCCGTTTGAGAAATGGGAGGTATAACTTTACTTGAACTCATGCGATGAATGTAACGTACTATCTGCTGTACTGCAAGGATTAGGATAACTTGGCATCCCTCAACATTAAAAGAATTTAGTCTGAACATAAAAGAACAGATTAGAGAGGACATGGAAGGAGCTGGAGGTGTGAGCCCAGATTCCAAATCTGGCCATCTTGGTTAGAGTGAACAATATTCTGAAGCTAAATGGAAGATTTTAAAATAAAGACAAGATTGAGAGAGAAGAAGGAAAAAAATTGTGATGGAACTGGGGGGAGAAAAGTAGAGTTAAATGAGTTTGTGTAATCTATTGATAGTCAGGTTTCTCGAGTCGGTCTCCAATCCATGAGAGTGATTTATAATTCTGTGAGGAGGACTTCCCTGCACGATGTGTCTTCTCTAAAGCTGTTGCTATGATTATTTTGTGGCTTTACTGGATCATTCAAAGGTACATTCAAAGAAAATCAATCCATATTGGCTTATTGATTGTGATTGCAACTTGTATGGCGGTTCAAAAATGTTTCACACAGGCAAGAGTTTAAATGGCATACACAATGAATTATGTCTGGTCTGCATATTAGATGTTTTCAGTAGTACCTTGTCAGAACAAAGAAAATTGCAGACTCTGGAAATCTGAAATAAAAACAGAGGATGCTGGAAATATTGAACAGCATCTATGCAGAGTAACCGACTCAAATGTCTTAGGTCAATAACCAGCTCTGATAAAAGGAAGCAAAAATAAATAAAAGGAAATGAAAAGGAGAATTAAAAAAAAACAGCTTTGATGAAAGGCATTAACCCGAACTGCAGTTTAATTTTCTTTCCAGAAGGCCTGCACGACTGAATGCTTTCAACATTTTCTGATTTGATTGTATTATTAGTGGTCAGAGCATTGTTGCTTATTCAAAATTGCTAAGGTGAATGATAACTATTTTCTACTGTTTGTAATTCCATTACAATTCCCTACTGTCCTTGTATTTTCCCCATTTCTTTAACTTTATTTAACACTTTCAATTTCAGTCCTGAATATTCAGTTCAGTTGTCTGAGTGCAAGAAAGTATAATTTGTATGCTAACTGCTTTTATCATTATAGCATAGTACCTAATTGAACACGTTATCATTTGTAACAAAAACCATTAACAAATCTAAAGTGCAGGATAATTATTTGAAACCAAACGTGATAATTAATGATTAAATGCAGAGGGGCAGTAGGTGTTTTGAAGTGATCTCTAAAACAATTTAATCTTGAAAATCTAACTTTGAAGAACTAATAATAGCAATACCCCAGCTACAAATTATGTAATGTTGGAAATACCTAACGTGCAAGTCATACAGGGAATTTCTCAGAAAGGCCATTTAGTTATCTTTCAAATCCTGCCCACTGAAAGTTTAATATAAAAAGATATTCAAGATTTTCTTCTCCTTTTCCTCTGCCTATTTTCTCCCCCCACACATCCTGCTTTTGAACATCTGCATCAAATATTGATGTAAAATTTCCCCAATTTATTTTGGAGATGGAGATGCTAATTAATCCTTATAAGTGATGTGCATAAATGTAGCATATTGACTAGAGGTTGGGTACACTGTTGAAGATCCGTTTCTCACTGAGCATTGAGTTTCAGGAAGTGCCTGCTGTACTTCCTAGCAGTTTTTGGAAGTCAACAGGATTTGTATTTGCTTAAATTGGCTTAGGAGTATTTTTCTGTTTTCAAAATTGCTTTTTCATACACTATAAGATACCCAGCTTAAGCATTAATTCAGAAAATGACCTCATTTTGGTTACTGATCTCAATGTATGGCGCGCATGACCTTGGAAAACCTCATCAGTGTTTTAAGTCTTCAGTCTGTATTTGTAAATGCCCTTGAGAGAGTTCATTTATTATCGCTATTCTTTGTGAAGAAATTTTTGTTTTTGATCCTAATTTAGGAGAAAATAACACCATATCTAAATCACAGCATTTATGCTGGCATGTGTTTCATCTGTGATGATGTTATGGCTTTAAGAGATATATTTTGTCCTTTTTTATGGAGAAAAGTTGAGACAGAGGTAAGGAGTGGTCTGTTCCCAGTCAATAAAGTCAACAGCTTGTGGGCCCTTGGGATTTTCTTTTTAAAGTTGGAACAATAGAAGCAGCATGAAAGGGTGGGGTCACACTTCCACAGAACCAAGGTTTTAGTTGAACTTTCTCTAGATGCTGGGTTCTTAAAAATGGATGTGGAACTGCTATTCCTATCTCTGTTACAGCAAAAAGCTTGAGTTATCTTCCTGCTGATAGAATTACATGTGAGACAATCCATTTCACTGAATTTACCTTTGCCAAGGGTGTGTTTATGTGATGTTACTATATTGGAACACTTGCTGTTTAGAAGTTATATAATCTGTTATTCTGTTAAGTTTTCCAATAGAGTTAAGTTATTCTAATTCTTTGTTCCCTTGTTTGTATTTTACCTGCAAAATAAGAATAAAGTGTGTTTTGCTTCACACCTGGTAATTTGTTCAATTTAATTCGTTGTTTCATTTTTCTTTGAATTGAATCTATAATACAATGCCTTACACTTGCCTTTTAAAAATAAGAAAAAGTTCGGGCCTAAGCTATTTTCTTAATATATTTTGAGGGGACTTAGTGTGGTCCATAACAAATGGTATTCATGAAAACTGTATTTTTGTTTAAACAGCACTGGTTGGACTGCACAAAACCTATCAAGAAACAAGTGAAAAGTAAGTATACATGATTGACTTGCAATTTAATTCGTTTTGATCTTGATGCTTATGTAATTGTTCTGTAGTGTTCACATGATCAGTTATTTTGCAATACTGTTAGGTTAAAAAAAGTGAATAATTATAATTGTTTTCTTTCCTCAGTTGGACCTTACAGTTTCTACTTCAGAATAAAATTCTATTCCTCTGAACCAAACAATCTTCGAGAAGAGTTTACACGGTAGGAATATATCATGTAGGATGTTAATTATAGCAAGTGCTTTCAAATTTTTGTTATTAATGAAGATTATTTTCGTTCTGAGGATTAGAATAATAGTTACAAGGCTGCATTTCATGCCTATCCATTATGACTGTGCAGGCATGAATAGCCAACTGTGTGAAATTGGAGTCATAGGAGGTCAGTCTGACAGGTTTCTTTTCTTGAACATGATTTGAGAGTCTTGGGTTTTTGACTACATTCCAGCAGATTTCACTTTTTCTGGGGACAGATCACCAATCATTCAATGTGATAAATTTGATTAACTAATTTACCATGGTGGGATTCGAGCTGACTGCTTCCCATTTGCTAGTTTGGTACCATAACCACTTGGCAACCATACCAATATGATGTCTGAAAAAGATGGAAATTTAAATTTTTGGATGTGAATGGATCCTCTAGCATGATAAAGGGCTTTTGCCCAAAAAGTTGATTCTCCTGCTTCTCAGATGCTGCTTGACCTGCTGTGCTTTTCTAGCACCATTCTCTTGACAATATTTTTCATTTGTTTCGTTTGTCTTTTAATACTAAAATGAAATGCATTTATGTATCTACACAATATTCCTGTCTTCCAGTTGCACTTCTCTTTCCTGTGTCTTTTCTGTTCTTTCCCTAGTTCTTGCCAACATTTCATTCCCTTTTTCTTACACTCTTCTCTTTGTTCATCACGTGCACAAGCTTTCTCCATTTGTCCTTCTGCATCCTTGTCCTGATCAATAAAAGCCAAACTGTCTAGTTTGAAATTTAATAAAGTTTGGACTGTTAACTGTCAATCATCAGTAATTCGTGCATTCTTCATAGCAATGTTTGTGCCAATCAGCACTGTCCTCCCAAATTTCATATCAAATTTCTTTTTCCTTTACTTTGGTAGTCCTTGCAAATGTGTAGATCGAAAGGGAATCAAAGGGTATGGTGTGAAATTAGGGACAGGATATTGAGTTGGATGGCCAGCTGTGATCACATTGAAGGCGAATCAAATTCAAAGAGGTGAATGGGTGTCTTCTGGTCCTATTTTCTATCTTCTTAACCTGACTGCAAAATGAAAATGTCTTTTTTTTCCAGCAGTACCTCAGTTAATTGCCTCAAAAATTAAAAAAAACTAATTACCTGAGGTATAACCAGAGATCAGTTAGAAACTGATTGCTGTTATGAGGGAATTTTGCAAATTGACAGGTATTTGGAAATTCACACAGCTGAAAAAAAACAGTCCAGCATGGATTGGCTGTCAAAAAAAATTTTAAAAAAAACAAAATTACAACTGTATTGTGAAAGATATAAAGCTTTCTCTAGATATTGATATAGACAGTTGATTTCAATAGACAAAATTTGATATGTGAATTAATGTATTGCAAATTGGCTTAAAGTATAGAGTTCCCAGATAGTTTCTGACATGAATGGCAAGCTCACCTCTACTGTGCATTTGTTTGAATCAGCTATGAATATAGCAATTCATTTGGCTTCTGATCTCATTAAAATATTGGCCCAAATACATAAATTGAGATGTGCATGACATAAAGGCAGCATTTGAACAGTTATGGCATCAGGTTTCTTTACTGAACAAGAATCACAAATAAATACAAATAAATAAATTTATTACAAATAATAGATTTTGGCTACACGTACATAATGGCCCTTTGACATATAACTTTACTAGTTAAAACTCTAGCCCCTGCGGTGTCAAACTTCCCTTGACACAGAGAGAGAGAGACCAAAAGTATGGTTATTTTGGGCAGACGGAGAGAGAGACTGGGCAGTTCAATTGCCCTTCTCACAGTCCTCATTGAGATGATCCTTATGGCTTGGTGGGACTTGATATTCCTCAATCTTCCTACTCCAAGTACTTTCAATTGCCAACATGAGGCCTAGTGCATTTGAATCACACTGACAAAGTCTCTGTGACTTACTGGTTAAGAGCCACTGCTGACACCAACTGATGACATGAAATAAACTAACTTATTTCAGGAATAAGGTGTGTGCCATGTAAAAGATGCACTGCGGTAACTAAACAAGGCCCTTCATCAATACCTCCCAAATCTGCAATATGTATCAACCCAGAAGCACAAGGTCAACAGATGTATGGGAACACCTGCATGTTCCTCTCCAAGCCACACATCATCTAGGAACTATATCGTGATTCTTTTACTGTTGCTGAGTCACAATCTAGGAACCATCACCTTAACGGAATTGAGGATGTTCTTATACCCTAAGAATTGCAACACTTAAAGCAACTCACCATCACCTTCTCCAGTACAGTTAAGGTAGGGAATAAATGCTGGCCTAGCCAGCAATGCTCACAGCCCATGAACAAATAAAAATAAAAATTGTCCTTGTGCATTCCTGCATTTGTAAATGGACTCATTTGATTGACCACTGAGCATCGTGATAGGTCTCTGGAATCACAGAGAAATACTGAAGCTTAAATCGTGTTACAAAATTTCTGCAGAATGTTTGGGAATCTGCTGCAATTTTGAGGGACAATTGAAACAGACAGAAAGGATTGAATCAAATGCTAAGTCTACCTGCATAAGTTATTTTCTGCAACCTGAGAGGTGTAACATGACAATCAGGAATTATTTTCTCCTGCTAAAAATAAGTTAATTTTTCTTTCCAAAATCACATTGTGTAAAACAGCAAATTGATTTGAAAAAGATCAAACTGAATAAATAATTCAGTGTGTGTTTCCTGTCCAAGATTTGAGTTCCGTCACTTGAAAATTCTTATAGCTGATCTCATAATAGAGACTACTGAATAAAAAGTCTGAACCTAGGAGAATATCTTACATTTCGTTTTTGTTTGATTGTAGCACCCTGTGCATGAGTACTATTGTTGATCCCAGCTATAGTTACCTTCTTTCAAAAGAACACACGCACACAGCTTCTAAATCTGGGGAGAAATATATAATACATCTACGCAGTGTTATCTGAAAAGCTATTTAGCCAAACAACAATTAAATTCAGGAAAAAGAAATAATGCACAAAATGTCCTAATTTAGCATCCAAAGCTAATGGCACTTTTTACACAAACTGGAGGAACTGAGTTGTCTTCCTGGATTGATATGACTAGCTGTAGTCACTTTTTCTGGGCAAAGTCAGACATCACATGACATCAGGTTATAATACAACTGATTTATATGAAGTCACAAACTTTTGGAGCACTGCTCAATTCATCAGGTCCTACCTAGTCCAACACCACCATCTCCACGCCATGGCTACTTTTCCTGGAGACAGTATGGTAAATTCCAAATTCTCCTTGTGGAACCTTGTATCTGTGGTGATCAGATCTTCCAATGTGTTTTAAAATCAGATTACATTTAGGGAAAAGGGAAAGAGCAAAGGCTGATGCTAATGTGGCAGGATTTCTCAGACTCTGAACAAATACAATGTGCTGTTTTTCATTTAAAACTGAATCATGTGCTCTCTCTCTGAAATTGTTGCAGACTTGGATTCTCAATACATGAATCCTGTATATTGAAAATGCAATGTTGAGATAGTAACTAGTGTCTTTTGGAAGTGTTTTTTCCCAAGAAGTTCAAAATGCATATGCAAATATCCAGTCAACGGTTTTCAAAATTAATATTTTAGATAATACTACTTCATAACTGAGAAACAAAAACTGCAACCAAACTTCTGCTTTCTGCAATAGTCATCAAGTGATTTTGATATCCAATTATAACACAATTTCCACATCCTTGGCCTCCAACATGTATTATATCAAGCTTCCGTTTTGAATTTTCTATTTTGGCGATCACAAATGATGGAGTATTTGTTGGGAAATAAAGTGCTCTCAAGTTTAGCAGATACATTTGGCTCAGCTACAACACTGGCAAGATGCACAATAGGCCCCTGTCCCTTTGCAGCCACCACAAACTAAGAACATGTACCTATGCATTTGTATAATTTGTATTTTCTTTACCATCTGTCTGTGACTTGTGAATTAGCCTGGCAATGGATAATGACTGATATTTTGGATATTATATTTAACTGTGCTATACCCTACATTGGGATGAGGTCAGAAGTGGCTGGAGTGGACTGGGAAAGGACTTTGGCAGAAAATGTCAATCGAAGAAAATGGCAGATTAGATTAGATTGGATTAGATTCCCTACAGTATGGAAACAGGCCCTTCGGCCCAACAAGTTCACACCGAACCTTGGAAGAGTAACCACCCAGACCCATTCCCTACCCTAAATTTACCCCTGACTAATGCACCTAACACTATGGGCAATTTCACATGGCCAATTTTTTTAGAATCCCTACAGTGTGGAAACAGGCCCTTTGGCCCAACAAGTCCACACGAACCATCCAAAGAGTAACCTACCCGATGTTTAAGAAAATACTTCAAGTCTCATGGCTAAGATACATCCCAGCGAGGAAAAAGGATTCTAGAAAGGAGATAAACTGATCATCATTATCCAGAGAAGTTAACAATTGTATATTTCCTCCTTAAATTTTAAATAATGTGGCAAAGATTAATGGTAAACCAGAAAATTGGGCAACTTCTAAAAGCTGACAAAAGAGGGACCAAGAAAATAATAGAGAGAAAAAATAAGCTGAGTGCAGACTACATAAAAATGATTAGTAAGAGCTTCTTTTAACAAAGAAGAAAGAAACAGAGACCAAAATGAACATCGGCCCCTGAGAGAATGAAGCTGGAGAAATAATAATGGGGAACTAGGAAATGACAGAGGAGCTGAATAAATACTATGTCATACTCTACATGGTAAAGGGCATTAATAGCATTCTAAAACATTTCCAAAAGGTGTTTGATAAAATATTGCTCATAAGATGAGGTATAGCAGTCACCCTACTGATTCTTCTGTATGGCTCCGAAACTTGGGCAATGTATATACACCACCTCAAAGCCCTTGAGTACCATTAGTACTGTTTGAGACAGATTCTCCGTATCACCTCGGAGGACAGGTGTGCTAACATCAATATCCTAGAAGGAGCCAATAGCACCAGCATCTAGGCTGTGGTCATCTGAAACCAACTCCACTGGGCAAGCTATGTGCTTATGTTGCTCATGTTCAAACTGCCAAAGCAGATCCTCTTCACCCAGCTCGACGAAGATGCTTGACAAAGGAAGAGTTTCAAAAACTCGCTGAAGACTTCCCTTAAGGAGTACAGTATAAATGTGAATGCATGGTGTTATGACACAGAGGTGAAGCCTTCTGTTAATAGAACATAGAACAGTACAGCACAGATCAGGCCCTTCAGCCCATGATGTTGTGCTGACCATTGATCCTCATGTAAGGTAAACCTAATGTACAAGCCCTTAAATTTCTGTAACCTTATGCATGTCCAGCAGTCTCTTAAATATCCTCAATGACCTCGCTTCCACAACTGCTGCTGGCAACAACACATTCCATGCTCTCATAACTCTCTGTGTAAAGAACCCGCCTCTGACATCCCCTCTATACTTTCTGCCAAACAGCTTAAAACTATGACCCGTGTTAACAATTTCTGCCCTGGGAAAAAGTCTCTGGCTATCAACTCTACCTATGTCTCTCATTATCTTGTACACCTCAGTTAGGTCCCCTCTCTTCCTTCTTTTTTCCAATGAAAATAGTCTGAGCTCAGTCAAACTCTCTTCGTAAGATAAGCCTTCCATTCCAGGCAGCATCCTGATAAACCTCCTCTGAACCCTCTCCAAAGCATCCACATCTTTCCTGTAATAGGGCGACCAGAACTGGACACAGTTTTCCAAGTGCAGTCTAACCAAAGTTTTATAGAGCTGCAACAAATTCTCACGGCTCTTAAACTCAATCCCCCTATTAATGAAAGCCAAAACACTATATGCTTTCTTAACAAACCTGTCCACTTGGATGGCAATTTTAAGGGATCTATGTACCTGTACACCAAGACCCCACTGTTCTTCCACACTGCCAAACCAAACACCCAGAAAAGCTTACCTCTTCTTGTATAATGTTAAAATATGAGTGACAGAGAACTCCCAGATTCCACAATTTAAAGAAAATAGCATCGATTTATTTTTTAGCTCTAGAAGTGAACATTAAACAACTATTCACAATTCTAAGCTCCCCCTTTCTCTTAACTACTTATTATCTGCCTCTACTCTATAACAATATGCTGTTCCAATAAGACACTTATTAAAATTACATCAACTTAATTTCAAAACCACACAACCACTGTCATCATTTGTGTCTTTTATCTTCAGCTGAAGATCTCCCTGAGTCGTCGTCTGTCTTTAATGTGAGTATGTTTCATATGAAAAGGTACCTTTGATAGATAGTGCTTCCTAATTTCTTGAAGAGCAAGATGTTAGTTCTCCATGTATTTGTCTTGACAGCAGTTGCTCTCTGACCAATTTTCAAAATGTCCTCATTCTTATATCCCCCCCACCCCAACATCGGATTGTTTCATTGGTTCAATGTTGGCAAAACAATAAATTTAAACTCAACTTGGGTTTTAGTATCTGGGGTGTAATTTAAACTAGTTAAAATCGAATTGTTGTCAAAACAGCAACCAAAACTCGGGTATCTGTTTCACAGCCAAATGTTACCTATTTTCAATCTTCCAGTACGTTCTGGGACTGCCATCTAGTCATATACACAGGTGCTTGTAATCTCTCAGTTCAGAACAGCATTCACTCTCTTAAAAGTACAATACACTCCTTTAACATCATTATAATGGGATACACACATTCAGAAGAAACCAACTTGCAGGTAACTCCTGCATGAAAGGGCACAACTCTTCAAGTATACCCATCAGACAAAGAGAATATGGGGATGGGATCTGTGAAAGGAATGCGAGAAATGTCAAGGCCAAGGACTAATTCCACTTCTTGGAAACCTCGACCAAATATGTGGTCAGAGGTGGAGCTCTAAGATCAGGCTCATCAGATTAGATGATTAGATTACTTACAGTGTGGAAACAGACCCTTCGGCCCAACAAATCCACACCGACCCGCCGAAGCGCAACCCACCCAGACCCAGTCCCCTATGTTTCCCCCTTCACTTAACACTACGGGCAATTTAGCATGGCCAATTCACCCGACCTGCACATTTTTGGATTATGGGAGGAAACCAGAGCACCCAGAGGAACTCCACGCAGACACGGGGAGAATGTGCTAACTGCACACAGACAGTCACCCGAGGCTGGAATCGGTCACCTGGGACCCTGTTGCTGTGAGGCTGCAGTGCTAACCACTGAGCCATCGTGCCATCCTAATGCAAGGCTATGCAAGGACCAGCCAGAATTCATGACCAGTCACACGAATGTCCTAGGCAGAAGTGAGTGCTGCAGATGCTGGAAATTAGAGTCAAGATTAGAGTGGTGCTGGAAAAGCACAGCAGGTCAGGCAGCCTCCGAGGAGCAGGAAAATCGATGTTCTGGGTAAAAGCCCTTCACCAGCAATGAGTGAGGACACAAATGTCCTAGGTGGGCAATGATACCTATTAGTGAATGATTACAGACGATGACTTTGTTAATCCCCTTTAGCATCTTATATGCCTCACTTAAATCTGCTCTCATTTTTCTACGCTCAAGTTCATAAAGGCCTAAACTGCTCAATCTTTCATCGTCAGACAAACCTTTCCCCTCTGGAATTAATCTAATGAATGTCCTTTGAACTGCCACTAATGACATTATATCCGCCCTTAAAGGACCAAAACTGTATATGCAGTACTCCAGATATGATCTCACCAATGCCTTGTACAATTGCAACAATACTTTCCTCCATTCTTTTAGCAATAAATGCCAAAATTTCCACTTCCCCTCCCCTGCATTCTAGCTTTCTGTGATTCATACGTGAGGACTCCCAGATCCTTCTGTACGGAAGCATTTTGAAGTTTCTTTCCATTTAGATAATTTGCCTTTTTATTCTTCTGGCCAAAATGGATAAACTCTCACTTAAAGACACTAAACTTCATCTGCCAAAGTTTGGTCCATTTACCTAACTGTCCATATACCTTTATAAATGTCTTATTTCTTCATTGCAACTTACTTTTCCAAGTATTTTAGTGACATCTCCAAATTTGTGTATAGTACATTTCTACCCCTGTGTCCATGGTATTAATGCAGATTCTACAGCTGAGGAACAAACCCTGTGGCAATCCTCTAGTTACAGCTTGCCAACCGGAAAAGGACCTATTTTTCCCGACTCTGTGCTTTCTGTTGGTTAGCCAATCTTCTATCCAACGAGGTAAAAACAATGACTGCAGATGCTGGAAACCAGATTCTGGATTAGTGGTGCTGGAAGAGCACAGCAGTTCAGGCAGCATCCAAGGAGCTTCGAAATCGCGTTTCAGGCAAAAGCCCTTCATCAGGAATAAAAAAGCTTCTATCCAAGCTTATGCATTACCGCTAACCCCATGTGGACTTACCTGTGTATTAACCTTTTATGCAACATGTTAATAAATACGTTCTGGACGTCCTGATATACTACATCTGCCCCCCTTATCCATTTATTACATCTTTGAAGAACTCTAGCAGATTAGTCCATGATTTAGCCTTCGTAAAACCATTCTGACTCTGATGGAATGCATTTTGACTTCCCAAATTCCCTGTTAGTACTTCATTAATAATGAATTCCAACAATTTTCTAATGACAACCATTAAACTAACTGGGCTATAGCTTAATAAAAGCAGGAATTGTGGATACTGGAGACCAGAAAGAAAAGTGAAGTGCTGGAGAAACTCAGCAGGTCTGTTAGCATGGGTGAAGAGATGAAAAATTAATGTTTCAATTCCAATGAACCTTCATCAGAATTGAAAGCAGCTGGGAATTGTGGTATTTAAATAGTTTCCTACTTTCTGCCTTTTTTTTGAATAAGGGCATTACATTAGCATTTTACCAATTTGCTTGAGTCTTTCCAGAATCCATGGACTTTAGGAATATTATGACCAATGTATCCAATATCTCTGCTGAAACTTGCTTTAAGACCCTGGGATGTAGGCCATCAGATCCTGGGATTTGCATGCCTTCAGTTCCAATAATTTGCTCAGTACTTCTCTAATGATGGCAATTGTTTTAAGTTCATCCTTTTCTATGACCCTTGTGTTTCCTGAAAAATCTCTACATCCTCTTCACAGTTCACCCTCCCATCCAGCTTTGTGTCAGCTGCAATTGGAGGTATTAACTGAATCAACTATTTCTCAACTAAATCATTAATGTACGGGAATATTGATATAGTGAAGTACTGATCCCTGCAGTACCCCACTCTGGCTGCCACTCGGAGAAAGACCTTGTTTATTCCTAACTTTTGCTTCCTGTCTATGAATGATTCATTTATGACAGACTCTGCATTTACTCACTACTATTGTTAGATAAGCTATACATCCCTGTTTTCTATCTCTTTTTTTTTTAAAATAGAGGGGTTACTTTAGCCACTCTCCAATCTGTAGGAACTATCCTGGAGTCTGTAGAATCTTGAAAGGTGACCACTAGAGCTTCCATTAGTTGAAGGGCCATTTCCTGAAGTAAACTGGGATGTAGATTATTGGGCATTGAGGATTTATCAGCCTTTTATTCTATAAGTTTCTGCAATGACATTTCCTACTAATACTGATTTCCTTCAGTTTCTGCCTCTTATTAGATGGTGTTGTCCCTAACATTTTTGGGATGTTATTTGTGTCATCCTTTGTGACGACAGAACCAAAGTATGTATTTAATTTGCTCTGAAAATGTGTTGCTGGAAAAGCGCAGCAGGTCAGGCAGCATCCAAGGAACAGGAGAATCGACGTTTCGGGCATAAACCCTTCTTCAGGCTTATGCCCGAAACGTCGATTCTCCTGTTCCTTGGATGCTGCCTGACCTGTTGCGCTTTTCCAGCAACACATTTTCAGCTCTGATCTCCAGCATCTGCAGTCCTCACTTTCTCCTATGTGTTTAATTTGTCTGCCATCTGTCATTTTATGCTATAAGACATCATATTTCTGACTGTAAGACATTTGTCTTAACTAATCTATTTTTCTTCATGTGCCTATAGAATAAAAATTAAGGAGTCTTGCTAAAACTGTGCAAGGCACTAGTCAGACCACACCTGGAATACTGTGAACAGTTTAGTCAGCTTATCTGAGGAAAGATTGATATTGGAGGCAATCTAGAGAATATTTGCTAGTTTGATCCCAGGTAGTCTGAGGAGTAGAGGATGAGTAGGTTGAGCTTGTACTTTTGGTGTTTACAAGAGTGAAAGGAAATCTTTTTGAAATATGTAAGATTCTTAGGGGCTTGACAGTGTAGATGTGGAGAGGTGGTTTCTCCCTAGTATAGGACCTGAGAGTACAATCTCAGAATTAGGGATTGCCCATTCAAGACACACGAGGAATCTCTTCTCTCAGAAAGTTGTGAATCTGCAGAGGGCTATTGAAGCAGAGTTGTTAATTCTGTTCAAGGCTGAGATAACAGATTTTTGATCATTAAGAGAATTAGGGGTTCGTGTATTGAGGCAAGAAAGTTAAGTGGAGGTTTACCAGATCAGCCATAATCTCCTTGAATGGCAGAATGGATGGAATGATCTATTTCTGCTCTTGTGGTCTTATTAAGACATCTCCAGACTCTTTTCAGTCAGGACTGGTAATTTAAGCGAAGATGGTGGTGTAATTGGAACACTTGAATGTGAATTCAGATGGCAAAAGGTGGAATCTAAATTCATCTAATAATTCTGCAACTGCAGAATGGTTTCTGCAATGATGACCAAGACTTATTGTTATTAAAACCCATCCAGTTCAATCATGTTCTTTAGAAATGGAAATATGCCATCCTTACCTGCTGTGAAACTCTGGGTCAGATATGTAGATGATACCTTTGTAATCATTAAAAATACAGAAATAGAGAACACACACCGGATCATCAACGCCACACTCACAGGAATCCGATTCATGAGAGAGGAAGAAAAGGACAACGAACTCCCACTCCTAGACTTGATGGTACAGAGAACACCGAATGGAGAATTCACCACAAAGGTATACAGGAAAGCCACACACACAGACTAAGTTCTAAACTACGAAAGCAACCACCCCAACACACACAAAAGAAGTTGCATCAAGACACTGTTCAAAAGGGCCACAACACACTGCAGTACACCAGAACTGCAAAAAGAGAAAGAAGAACACCTATACAATATATTCGCCAAAAACGGATACCCACGCAATTTCATCAACAGATGCCTAAGGGAAAGACAACAGAATGAGGACATGCCACAACCCAAAGTACTAGCCACACTACCATACATCAAAAACATTTCTGAACTGACAGCCAGACTACTGCAACCACTAGGACTCATAACAGCACACAAACCAACAGCCACTCTCAGACAACAACTCACCAGGACGAAGAACCCAATACCCAGCATGAGCAAAACCAAAGTAGTGTACAAAATCCCATGCAAGACCTGCATAAAACACTACATATGACAAACAGGAAGACAGCTAATGGCCCGCATCCATGAACACCAACTAGCCACGAAACGACATGACCAGCTATCCTTAGTAGCCACACACTCAGATGACAAGCAACATGAGTTCGACTGGGACAACACGACTATTATAGGACAAGCCAAACAGAGAACAGCCAGGGAATTCCTACAGGCATGGCACTCATCCACAGATTCAATCAATAAGCACATCGACCTGGACCCAATATACCGGCCACTACAGCGGACAGCTGGAACTGACAACCGGAAGCGGCAGGTACAAATCACTATAAATACCAGAGGAAACATCACGGAAGCGCTTCACAGGAGGCTCCCAAGCACTGAGGATGTCACCTCGACAGGGGACGAAACGTTTGCAAGACAAATTCCCAGCTCGGTGAACAGAACCACAACATCCTTTCTTTAAAAAAAAATCACAGTTCAAGAATATTGCTGCTATGCAGTAGAGACTCTGGTAGTTTTTTCTATTCAAAGCATGTTGCTGTCAGTCAAAAAAGGATTTCTACACAATTGAGAAACATTGTGTATGGATTGAAGTGCCAGTGTGAGGCCAGTTGAGTAGGCCATACAATTCAGTGATTGACTCAAACAACATGCTTCTTAGGCTGATCATATTGGACAGAGTACACAAGCCTGTATTCAAAGAACCTGCACCTGTGGAAGCATAAACAAAACTATTGTTGTTATTTTGCAATTGGGCAGCAGTTGCTGAACAATGGAGTTTGCAAATAGTTACACTAATGAGCAGTTTAAAATAACGAGTAGTCATAACTTGGCTTATTCATTTATCTGGTTTCTACTCTCTGCAAACTTAAGGAAATATTTTCAAGTCTTTCACCTCTTTTGAATTACTTGGGAGCTTGGGGAGCCAGTAGTTCTCTGTTACATTCTCCATGACGTCACTTCAGCTGATCAGAATCTATTTGCCAACCAGTCAGCATCCTTTTACTCATGGTACAAAAGTTTGTAATGCGTGGAAATTTGGTATTTTTCATATGCCCTGGAGAGTGCAAGATGAAAAGCTTTGGTAAAGACTCTTTTTCAGCTTAATTTCTGTGCTACCAAACAATAAAGTGAATTACCTGTTGAAGAGCATTGTTTGCTCTTTAAATCAAACTGAGCCTTAAATTGATTAAAGTCTCCAGCTTCACCTTTGCACTTGGACAGGCTATAAATTGCTTGAGCTTTATTGTTGTAAGGTACTTCATCATTTGAGCCCGTTGGTTAGATTCTGCCTTGTAATTACTCCCACGTATCTATTATATTCTAACACACTGGTTGGTATAATCTCCAGTAATGATATGAATTACTGGAAATGCACAGCAGGTCAGACAGTAAAGTCAGTTTTGTTGTTTCATTGAATTTTCTATTCATATTTCATACTTCTACCACTTGTATACCTAAATGATTATGATCTCAGTTTGAACCTGTACATATTTGATATTATGTGTTTAGTTTTCAGGTTTAAGCTGCATAATATCGAACATGTATGTTGTGATTCCTAAGTAAGAAAGTGCAAGTGTTGTACCAGTAATACTGTTAAGGGTTGCAAAAAAATAAATTATATTTTTCAATCTATTCTTCCTTTTTGCAGATATCTCTTTGTGTTGCAACTTAGACAAGATATTCTTTGTGGCAAGTAAGTTAATGTCAAGCAACTAAGTGCCGAAGATGTTTATCTTTCAAAAATATATAATAATGTGCTTGTCTGATTCTGTACCATTTTGTAATGATTAAATTAGATTCCCTTCAGTATGGAAACAGGCCCTTTGGCCCAACAAATCCACACCAACCCTCTGACGAGTAACCCACCCTATATTTACCCCTGACTAATGCACCTAACACTATGGGCAATTTAGTATGGCCAATTCACCTGAACAACACATCTTTGGATTGTGGGAGGAAACCGGAGCACACAGAGGAAACCCATGCAGACATAGAAAGTCGCCTGAGGCAGGAATCGAACCTCCGTCCCTGGTGCTATGAGGCAGCAGTGGTAACCACTGAACCACCGTGCTGCCCTAAGTGGCTGATGAAAGATCTGAGTGATTTTAATTCCACTGAACTGAATTGATTAATATTATAATATGCCTGCTGACTCTTTTTTTTTGCTGTGGGAGTGCATTGATTAGAGAAAATATTCAATATAGCTTACTTGGAACAAGTGAACAACCAGTGTGAATTCCTAATTGTACTTTAGCTCACTACGTATTGTTTTTTTTTGCAGATTGAAATGTCCTTATGATATTGGTGTAGAATTGGCTGCTTATTGTCTTCAAGGTAAATGAAGAATCGCTTTTCAAAATTTAAGTTAAACTCTTTGTGCTGTCAATTCTATGAAGTTCTTTGTAAGATTTGCATTAATCCTCTTTTTTTTAATTCACCAGATAATCTTTAGCAGTTTTACTAAAATTGTTTTGAAATAATGAAATTGCTGCTGATTGATAGTTTAAAGGCACAACAAATATTGTGAAAACCCATGGTTAAAAGTCACCTAATCTACTGGGATTTGCAGTCTATAATGTCCAGTTAATATCTGATATTTTTAGTACAATTTGATCCCATTATATAATGGACGTAAAATTAAAGGAGCTGTTGTTTCGAGCAAGGCATGGAACTGTTAGTCTTCATTCCAACATATGGTGCAGTTTCTTACACCATTTGTGATTGGTAGGCATCCAGCAACAGTCTCTCCACAGCTAGTTTGGCTTGTGCCGCATGACACAGGCTCCATCAAGATTGTTTTGTTTCTACATTGATAAATCGGTTCAGCTGGCTAGTAGCTATGAATCTGAAGATTCTTTTATATCCTTAACTTTAACGCCCTCTGTCATAATATCTGATGACTTATGGTTGGGTGAGGTCAGTGCCATTAAAATGGCATTTTGGCATTTGCAGATATTTTATTATCAATCTGTTCAGAAATGTTATTACATTTCTCAGCAGGTGAGACTTGAACCTGGGCTCCCTGGCTCAGAAGTAGAGACACTACCACTATGCCACAAGAGCTCTAAATTTATAACCAACCTATTTGGATAAGTTCTGACACACTTCCAGGGTAGATGGGACTTGAACCCAGATCTGTGCTGACTGTAAGGGTTTATCTATCCAACAGTGATAGATGGACTACTGGAGAATCTTAACAATGTAATGCACGCCTCACATGTTAGATAATAGCAGTAGGTGCAATTAGAGTCATAAAGGTGTATAGCATGGAAACAGACCCTTCGGTCTAATGTGTCCATGCTAACCAGATATCCCAACACAATCTAGTCCCCCCAGCCCATATCCTTCCAAACCCTTCCTATTCCTATACCCATCCAAATGCCTTTTAAATGTTACAATTGGACTAGCCTCCACCACTTCCTCTGGCAGCTCATTCCATACATGCACCACCCTCTACGTGAAAACATTGCCCCTTAGGTCTATTTTATATTTTTCCCTCTCACCCTAAACCTATGCCGTCTAGTTCTGGACTCCCCCACCTCAGGGAAGAGACTTTGTCTATTTATCTTATCCATGCTCCTCATGACTTTATAAACCTTAACCTCCAATACTTCAGGGAAAACAGCCCTAGCCTATTCAACCTCTCCCTATAACTCAAATCCTCCAACCCTGCAACATCCTTGTAAATCTTTTCTGAACCCTTTCAAGTTTCAGAACATCCTTCCGAAACGTAGGAGACCAGAATTGCACGCAATATTCCAAAAGTGGCCTAACCAATGTCCTGTACAGCTGCAACATGACCTCCCAACTCCTGTACTCAGTACTCTGAGCAATAAAGGAAAGATACCAAGCGTCGCCTTCACTATCCTATCTACCTGCAACTCCACTTTCCAGGAGCTATGAACCTGCACTCCAAGGTCTCTTTGTTCAGCAACACTCCCTAGGACCTTACCATTAAGCATATAAGTCCTGCTAAGATTTGCTTTCCCAAAATGAAAATGTATCTAAATTTAACTCCATCTGTCACATCTCAGCCCATTGGCCCATCTGATCAAGATACCATTGTAATCTGAGGTAACCTTCTTTGTTGTCCACTCCACCTCCAATTTTGGTGTCATCTGCAAACTTACTGACTATACCTCTTATGCTCACATCTAAATAATTTATATAAATGATGAAAAGTATTGGACACAGCACCAATCCTTGTAGCTCTCCACTGGTCACAGGCCTCCAGTCTGAAAAACAACCCTCCACCACCACCCTCTGTCTTCTACCTTTGAGCCAGTTAACGTTAACTAGTTAAGATTAATTGTCACTGTCATGAGTGTCTTCATCATGCACCTCATGCAAGATTAACTGCTTTACCTAAAGACTGTGACATCATCAGTTTGGATGGGGCTGCTGCAACTTCCACTTCAACCCCCATAATCTTCATATAACATCTCCCCCAAGTGCTTTGCTACTTAGTTAACAAATGTGCATTCTATATCTACTTCTAAATTTTAATCTAAGAATCTCCCCACTAGTCTCAGACTTAATACTTCTGGACAGTCTGGAGGCTGCACAATTCTTCCAGAGTACATTTCCTTCTAATTTGGAAGATTGGTAGGCCTTTAGTTTAAGGACTATTGACCTTGATTCTGATTCTCCTTGAATGATTCTCAGGAAGATCTTTTATCTGTTGAATGTTCTTCATTGAGGATGCCAATCTTGCTGAACCCATTACTGTAAATATAGGACCTTGTAATTTCCTTCACAGGTGAACCCTTCACTACTATCTCAGATGGTTTTCCTTTATCTGAGAGATCTTAACCTTATCAAGGTTCATCATGGAAGGTGACTGTTCAGGAGTCTGCGACTGCATTTTTGTGGATAGAAAATTTGCGTTTTTGATTTGAACAGGTTTTCTCTTTATACAGTATCAACATTAGCCTGATGTCTGGATAACTAGTTTAGAGACATTACCACTATTCAAATATGTACCGACACATCTGTATTAAATACATCGTCTAACCCCGAATAACTATTCAACAGATCACATGCTTAACTTACACCTGCCAACTACACCTCCCCCAGACCACTTATACCCCCAAGACCCTGACACAGCACCTCTTTCCCCTTCCTACATAAGGTGGTTCTCCTTGGATAATCTAGCCTAACATTGCTACATGCCAGGATTCACCTAAAGGAAGAGTTAGTAAAAATGAAACAAAAATGTAGCTGTTCAAAATGAAATTGAAGCCTCAAATCTGAAGAAGAGCCCTAATCTTAAAAAAAAGTAATTCTGATCCTTGCAGAGTAAGAAGATGGACACAATGTTCTGACAATGGTGTACTTTTGCTAACAAGAATCAAGACTAGTATACAGTAACTATTTGTGAATAATCATCAGAATGTCTCCTGTATCAACAAGGTGTGCATTTATTTTCCTTGACATTCTTTTCAGGTGCTGACTAAGTACTCTGTCAGGCTGTTATAACAAAGGCACCTTTGAAGGCTGCTGCTGCCATTGGATAGTCACCTGTGCCTTTGGTGAGGCTTTTCTTCCCATGGCCTTTACCAATTTTGTTGTTTTCTCATGAAGCAGCATTAAAGGATAGTGGAAAGTCTGCTTTATGCCAAGCTCATTTTAGAGTGTGCAGTTTTGTTTTCTCCACTAATTACCTGTAGAAGATGGCATGCGTATTGTTAGATCTAGCAGAAATATTCTCTAACCCAGACCACCCGATTGCCTCCCAGAATTCAGTTGACAAATCATACAGATGTTAATGTGGGATTTTTTTTGATAGTTCATTATTTCTTCAATCATTATTATTTAAATGAAAAGCTAATCAGCTCTGAATGTAGAGAATGATATCATTTTTGCATTGCAGGATGGTGATTGTTTTGCTGTAGTAGTACTGTTAACAGCTCTAAAATTGTTCAGTTTACTCTCTTCCTTTCCTGTCTCGCAATTACGTTTAAACGTCAGTGTTTGACATGGGCATTTTGCCAACAGTTTTTTTCATCTGCCAGCTGTGTAGACACAAATAATCAGTGTCGACAGGTGTTTTCAATTTAAATCTCTTCGCAAACCTTCTGACTGCATCTAGAATATACTGTCTTTAGTCATGTTTTTCTAATGAGGTACTCTTACTTTTTAAAAAAAAATCCACCAGCTAATTTAATTTACTGTCACAGGGAACTCTAATGTAGATCTTGAGTGTCTGTTGTTACAATTCATGCCAGCTGTTAAGCTGGTTCAGTCTCCATCGAAGGTAGTGAGAGATATTAAGTGTTTGTTTTATTGCTACCTGAAGGAAATGTGAAAGAGAGGGATAGCTTTGATTTCAGTTCGCACAGAAACCGAAAACAAAGCTAATTTTAGGACTTTCTGAAACTTGTCAGTCCAAATTTGGGTGATATCTATGTTCTGTTGGTCTATGGGCTACTTTGTTATCAGAGGAATTGTAAACTTTTGTGGCAGACTTGTCTTTAATCACTGGTTTTTGACTTATCTCTCAGATCTCAGTTTGGTGAAACTTGATATCGCACTCGGTCAAATACTGCCTAGTGTCAAGGGCAGTTACTTCAGCCCTATAGGTCAGATCTTGTCAAGGCTCATCATTATTGTTGTGCCCATACATGCAGCTGCTTTCGAATGCTTCAGGGAAATAATCAAATTGGCAATGCACTGCTCTTTATGTTAGTGAGAGCCTTAAGAAGGTACAGGGTAAGATTGTGTACTTTTGTATTAATATGCTGGACCTCATGTGATTGAGAAGGGGAATTGTTGTGAAGCTTTATTCTTGTTTTTTTTCAGTTTTTGTAATGTGACACTCTTAAATTCTGTTCAATAATGCTCCTTTGAAACACCCTGAACTATTTCACTGCAAGCAAGGTGTTTTATAAATGCAGTTTGTTGAATAAGGAATGTGCTTATCTCTAAGGTTAAAGATTGTGATAGTGTATGTTGCTGATGACACGTGGAAGTAATGAATGCTCAGTTTTAGCCCTTGAGTATATACGGCTTGGATTGTCAAGATATTGACTCATTTCCAAGGAAAGACAGCCCACGTTCGGTCTGAGGCTAAACTTAAAAAAAAATTGACTATACAGCAATAGCCAAAAACTGAAATGTGGCCTTCAGCTTACTTAAATCTTTCCAGTGATTTGGAAGCATTTGACCCTGTGGAATTGAAATGAAAAAGCATTTCCCATGATGCTAAACTGTCTGATTTGAAAGAGAAATATTGCCCTGGTAACTGGTTCTCTTCAGGTATGTGTTAACATTCATGTAAATCTTTGGTCTATACAGTGCTCAGCCTGTTGACCAGTTTGATGTCGCACTGTATCTAGGAGGAATTATTTTTGGTTTGTTATAAATTGGAAAACCGGTGTGATCTATCCATATTATTTCTCTTATTCATTCACGAGATGTCAGTGGTGTTGGTTATGACAATATAATTGGCCTAAAGGAGGTGGTGGTGACCTGCATCAGTCCATGCCATGTAAATGCGGCACAGCGGCTCAGTGGTTGGCACTGCTGACTCCCAGCACCATGGACCCAAGTTCGATTCCAGCTTTGGGCGACTGTGCGGAGTTTGCACATTCTCCCCGTGTCTGTGTGGGTTTCCTCCCACAATCCAAAGATGTGCAGGTTAGGTGAATTGGTCATGTTAGGTCATCCATAGTTTCAGGGATGTGCAGGCTAGGTGCATTAGTCAGGGGTAAATGTGGAGTAATAGGGGAATGGGTCTATGTGGGATGCTCTTAGGAGGGTCGGTGTAGACTTGTTGGGCTGAAGGGCCTGCTTTCACACTGTAGGGATTCTGATTCTGTTCCTTCTGATTCTGAAATGCACCCATGGTGCTGCTGGGAATCCCAGGATTTTGTCTGAGCACCAGTGAAGGACTGACTATATAGTTCCAAATCAGGCATGGAGGGGAACTTGCTGATGGTAGTATTCCATTTATCCTGTAATGTTTTTAAAATGGTTGAGGTTGTGGATTTGGATGATGCTGTTGAAGAAATCTTGGTGAGTTATGGAGTTATAGAGTCATACAGCATGAAAACAGGCTTTTTGACCCATCATGCTTAAACTGATTAACAAACTTCAACTATACTAATCCTATTTACCAGCACTTGGTCCACAGCCTGCTATGCCCTTGCATTTTAAGTGCTCATCCAGATACTACTTAAAGATTGTAAGATACCTACCTCCAGTACCATCTCAGGCAGCACACTCCACATTTTTGCCACCCTTTGGGTGAAGTAAGTTTTCCACCAATCACCCCTAAACTGTTTATTTCTCATCTTAAAGTTATGCCCTCCGGTTTTGACACATCTGCCATGAAGAAAAGGTTCTTTTGATGTTGTTGCAATGCATCTCATACCGCTGTGCATTAAAGGTGGAGAGAGTGAATGTTAGAAGTGTTAGCTGAGATGCACATTCTTTTCTTATGTGGTTTTATGCCCACATCCTTGAGTTTGGGTTAAACATACTCTGTTTGAGAAGAAGGAAAGGTCAAGAATTGTCTGAAACTGTGGGCTTCTTTTTAATTCTACTTGAAGCGGTTCTCTTACTTAACTCTGACTCCAGTGATGAGGACCTAGAATCATAGAGATGTACAGCACAGAAACAGACCCTTCGGTCCAACTCGTCCATGCCGAATAGATATCCCAACCCAGTCTAGTCCACCTGTCAGCACCCGGCCCATATCCCTCCAAACCCTTCCTATTCATATACCCATCCAGATGCCTTTTCAATGTTGCAATTGTATGAGCCTCCACCACTTCCTCTGGAGCTCATTCCATACACATGCCACTCTCTGCGTCAAAACGTCGCCCCTTAGGTCACTTTTATATCTTCTCCCCTCACTCTAAACCTATGTCCTCTTGTTCTGGACTCCCCCACTCCAAGGAAAAGACCTTGTCTATTTATCCTATCCACGCCCCTCATGATTTTACAAACTTCTGTAAGGTCACCCCTCAGCCGCTGACACTCCAGGGAAAACAGCCCCAGCCTATTCAACCTCCAACCCTGGCAACATCCTTGTAAATCTTTTCTGAACCCTTTCAAGTTTCACAACATATTTCCAATAGGAAGGACACCAGAATTGCACTCAATGTTCCAAATGTGGCCTAACCAATATCCTGTACAGCTGCAACATGACCTCCCAACTCCTGTACAAAATACTCTGACCAATAAAGGAAAGCATACCAAACGCCTTCTTCACTAACCTATCTACCTGTGACTCTACTTTCAAGGAGCTTTGAATCTGCACTCCAAGGTCTCTTTGTTCAGCGACATTCCCTAGGACCTTACCATTAAGTGTATAAGTTCTGCTAAGATTTGCTTTCCCAAAATGCAGCAGCTCGCATTTATCTAAATTACACTCCATCTGCCACTCCTCATCCCATTGGCCCATCTGATCAAGATCCCATTGTAATCTGAGGTAACCTTCTTCGCTGTCCGCTACACCTCCAATTTTTATTTCATGTTAAAACTTAATATGACTTTTTAAGTAAATAGTTTAGAAATTGCTGAATTTGTGAAAAAAGTCCTAATTCTGTTTTCTAGTCTAGTTTGTTTTGGGAGGAAACGAAACTTTCTTATGGGTGTTCAATCTGAATTTATCTCTTTGGCTGGTGGTGGGTGAGAACTACACTCAGTATTTTTTTTAAAGGGATGTTTCTAAAATGACTAGCTTCAAAAGCCTTAGTTGAGATGTAAATACTTTCTGGTTTTGTTTCTTTGCAGGAATTTTTTTTTCAGAGATTTCATTCTTCACAGCAGCTTTCAGCTGTGTGCCACCTGGTCTTAAAGCTGTATCAACAGGTTTTTGGAAGAAATTGTTTTAAGTTCTCTCCAAATAATTTAAGGTCTGTTTCTTGATCTTAACCACTACCATGATTTTCAAAGTAGTGACAGCATCTGTCACCGTGTTTTGTTGTGTAGTTTTATGTGTCTGTCTGTTTGAGTTCAAGATCGACAGACCCAGGAGAAGGCAAAGTCGAAAACTGTCTTCAGAGTTTGGCTACTTAATAACACTATTTATTACATGTTAAGATTAGATACTGCATTGTGTGGTGTTTCGAGATACGGTAGTGTCCAATCCGACTGAGTCACTATAAAAAGATTATTGCATAAACTATACTGCCTCATATTGGCTGGTCCCCCTGCTTCTCTGCGTATGTTTCTGACAATCAAATGGTTTGAGTTAATGCTCCAAGTGTTTCTCCCACTTCCTTAACTTTGTCCACACTGCACTATTTATGTCCACACTGCAGCAGTGCTGTTACAGCATCACAAGACTGCTCATAGGTTCTATGACAGGCTTTCCTCTGATCACCTCGAAACCACTTACTTCTCACTTTAAACTTATTCCCTTTGGTCATAGACACATCTGTCATGGAGAAAAGGTTCTCATGATGTTGCAATGCATCTCATACAGACTACAGGCTTTTCAGAGTCAGGAGGTGAGTTACTTGCTGTAGAATCCCTGGCTCTCATAGCCACTGTATTTATATCATAGAATCCCTGCAGTGCAGAAAGAAGGCATTTAGCCTATCGGTCCTTCACCAATCCTTTGAAGAGTGTCCCATCCATACCAGTTATCCGCCATCATCATAACCCTGCAATTAGCATGGCTGATCCACCTAGCCTGCACATCCTTGGACAGAATGGGGCAATTTAGCATGTCTAATCCACCTAACCTGCACATCGTTGGACTGTGGGAGGAAACCAGAGCATTCGGCAGAAACCCTGCAGAGACTGGAAGAATGTGTTAACTCCACACAGTCACCCAAAGCTGGAATTGAGCCTGGGTCCCTGGCCCTGTGAGGCAGCAGTGCTAACCACTGAGCCAGCGCACTACCTGTATGTAAATATATGGCTGATACGGTTCAGTTCCTGGTCATTGTTAAAGTCCAGGAAGTTGTCAGTAGGAGATTTGGAAATCTTAATGTGATTGAATAATGAGGATGGTCTTGGATTCTCTCTTGTTAGAAGTAGTCATTGCCTGACACTTGCTAGTTGCTACTTTTCAGTCTAAGCCTTGATTATGTCTAAGAATTGATGCATAGGGACAAGGAGTGGCTTAGTATTTGAGGGATTGCAAATGGTGCTAAATGTTGTGCAATTGTCAGTAAATATTCAAACTTCTGACCTTATGATGGAAGGGAAGGTCATTGATGAATCATTTAAATATGTCTAAGCCTATGACAAACACCTGGGGAACTTCTACAGAGATGTCCAGTTGCTGAGATGATTGACATCCAGCTTCCTTTGTGATGGGTATTATTCCAACTAGTGGAGAGTTTTACATCTCATTCCAATGGACTCCTGGTTTTTTTTTAGGGCTTCTTGAAAGTGCCCCCATCAATCACTGTTTGACATAAATGGAAGACACTCTCACATCCCTTCTTAAGTCCAACTCTTCTGTCCAAGAAATTAACTAGCTTTCTTCAGTTTTAAGCTGTTTTTAACCAGACAGAGAAGGTCAACTCCTTCCTTTCTGGAGGTCTGATGCGTTCTTCTCAAATTTGCACATTCACAACCTATTCAGTTACCTGGGATTCAGTGAAATAGTTACTGTCAGGCAGAAGGCCTTTGTCATTGATAATGGATTGCCATTCCCTGGGCCAATTACCCACAGCACCTTCCAATTTTAAGGTGCAATACCTCCCAATTCCTTCAAGGCTCGAGATGAAACAGTGATTTACCTCAACTTCATTCAGTATAGTCTATTTTTTCTCGTTGCTGATAATGTGGTCTCCTCTACTTTACTTTACTTTAAGGAGATGAAGCTAGACTGGGTGACCACTTTGCCAAACACCTTCGTTCTGTCCATAAAAATAACCCCAAGCTTCCAATTGCCTGCTACTTCAACGCACCACCGTGTTCCCTGGCCAACATTTCTGTCTTGGGCCTGTTGCAATGCTCCAGCAAGGCTCAGTGTAAGCTGGAAGAGCAGCATCTCACTTTCTGCTTGATGTTCCTGCAGCCTCCAGGATACAATATTGAGTTCAATAATTTTGGGGCCTCTATTGTGATTTACCCATCTCTACACCCCAGGCCTTGTTGACATACTTTCAGCAGAGCCAAACCATTCTCACCCACTTATGATCCCCATCATCAGCTTTTCTGACATGCCATTATGCATCCCTTTGTTTTCCTAACTGCTGTGTTTTTTCTCTCTCTCTCTTTGCTCTATCTATCACATGTTCCTTTATTTCTACACCCATCACCTCCCCAAACTCCCTACATCTACCACCTTTTCCTAGTTCCTACTCGTTCTGATAAAAGATCACTGGACCCAAAATGTTGACTCTGCTTTCTCACTAAGAATGCTGCCAGACCTGCTGAGTTTCTCCAGCACCAGCAGTTTCTGTTTTTGTTGCAGTGTAAAGAGAATTTGCAATGAGTGTCATTTAATATGTTTTTCTTTTAAAAATGCAGAATCTTTTCCATAATCCTTGGTCTTTAAAATTGTCCTTTTCTAATTTCAGTCCACAATCAAAAATACAGAAGATTAAAAAGATGTGGTCTTTACATAGACTCCACTTGGTAGCACTATTGCTGATACTTTGTTTATGTGTAGGCTAACAAGATCGTAATTGGCTGGGGCAGATTTGTCCTGCCTTTTGTGGACAATTTTCCCCATTGCTAGGTAAATAGAGAATTTTGAACTGTACTAGAACTGCTCAGCTTGAGACAGACCTCATGCTGAAATGTAAATCTTTAGTCCCATTGCTGAAAAAGTTTTGGAACCAATAACTTTGCAGTATCCAGTGCCTTCAGCCATTCCTTTTTGATTTAAAATGGACTGAATTGAATTGAGTTAATGGAAGGCTGATATCTATGATGCTGGGGACATTTGGAGGAGGCTAATTTTTCTTTCAGCACTTCAGTTGAAGATGGTCACAACTGTTTCTGCCTTCACTCTAACACTCGTGCCAGATTTCTCTGTCTGTTCTGTTGCTGCCAATGGCCCACAGTGCCTCATGAATGCCAATCTTGAGTGGCTAGACATTCTTAAAATTAATCCTATTAGTAGTGTGTGCCACACAACATTAAAGGGAATATAATTTATTTTACTTATTTGTGAGATGTGGGTGGTGTTGGCTGAGTCAACATTTATTGCCAGGTACTAGTTACCCTCAGGAGGGGTAGCGAGCTGCCTTCTTGAATGCCCGCAGGCCCTGTATTGTAAGTTGACACACAATGCTCTTAGGAAGAGAAATGCAATATTTAGATCCAGTGTCAATGCAGGAACGGTGATCTATTTCCAAGTCAGATTGGTAAGTGGCTTGGAGGGAATCCAAGGTGGTGATATTGCCATGAATCTGCTGCTTTTGCCCTTTCAGTTGGAATTGGTCATGGGTTTGGAAGTTGTCTAAGGATCTTTTGAATTTCTGCACTGCATCTCATAGATTGTACACACTGTTGGTACTGAGCTTGGTGGTGGAGAGATTGGATGCTTATGGATGTGATGTCAATCAAGCAGGCTGTTTTGTACTGGGATGGTGTCAAGCCTCTTGAGAATTGAGAGCTGCAGCTATCCAGGCAAATGGGGAGCATTCCAGTCCACTCCTGACTTGTACTTTTTGGATAGTAAATGAGCTTTGGGGAGTCAGAAAGTGAAGGTGACTCAGGGTTCCTTGTATCACTCCTGGGATGTTGATAGTAAGGGCTTCAATGATAGTTACATCATTTAATGTCAAGGCTTGGTGGTTTTGTTGGAAATTGTCATAACCTGGTATTTGTGTGGCATGAGTTGTACTTACCACTTTTCACCCCAAACCTGGAGATTTGTCCTGATCTTGCTGCATTTGAGACTACTTCAGTGCCAAAGAGTTTCAAATGGTGCCGATAGGCAATCATTGGCTAACATCCCCACTTCGAACCTTATGATGGAGGGAGGGTTATTAATGAAGCAACTGAAGATGGTTGGACTGAGGATACTACCATGAGGAACTGCAGCAGAGATGTCTTGAGTAGAGATGATTGACCTGCAACAACCACAATCATCTTCCTATGTACAGGCATGGGCAGTGGTAGGTGAGAATGAGCAGAGAATTGATACCAGGCAAAGGTCTGAGCATCAAACGAGGCACTGAGAAGAATACCCAGCCAACCCAGTTCTGTCCTCCTTAACTCTTTATGTTAGTGTCTGGAGGCTTGTCCCAGAATTGGAAGAGCAGTCCCACAGACTAGTAAAGCAACAATGTATAAAGTAATTGCCTGTGGGATTTAATCTGTTGACCATTTCCAAGGCACCATCATCACTATTCCTGGGTATTTCCTGTCCAACCAGCAGAACAGACCCACCAGAGGTGAGGGCCAAGCGATACACAATCAGGAAAAGTTGCCTTTGAATTCTCCACCATGACTCTGAATACCAGGAAGTCTTGTAGCAAGTCATACATAGACAAGGAATGCTACTCGCTGCTAGCTATCATCGACTGTACCTTTCCCTTGAAGTATTGATACTCCTTGTTGAACAGTATTTGGAAGAAGGACTGATTATGGCAAAGGCACTGAATGAATTCTGGGTGGGAGCTTCTGTATCCATCACCAAGGGTAACTCAGTAGCACTAACACTCAGAATTTGAACAGTTCTAAATCAGTGTATTGATAATGGTACCTGTAGAATCTGAGTACACAGCATTTGCAAGGAAAAGGCAATTGTTACTGTCATGTTGAAACCTGGGGAAATAGGGATATTCCAAAATACCTCATTAGGAGCATATCAGGAAACAAAGGTGGTTACACCCTGAAGGCTTATTCTCAAAATTAAACCACCATTTAAAAGAATTACTGAGCGAATGCAGGTCTGGGGGCAGAGGCAGACAGAAATGGGTGTGAAGTGTGTGTATTAGATTAGATCACTTAGATCACTTACAGTGTGGAAACAGGCCCTTCGGCCCAATAAGTCCACACCGCCCCGCCGAAGTGCAACCCACCCATACCCCTAACCTAACACTACAGGCAATTTAGCATGGCCAATTCACCTGACCTGCACATCTTTGGAGTGTGGGAGGAAACCGGAGCACCCGGAGGAAACCCACGCAGACACGGGGCGAATGTGCAAACTCCACACAGAGAGTCGCCTGAGATGGGAATTGAACCCGGGTGTCTGGCGGTGTGAGGCAGCAGTGCTAACCACTGTGCCACCGTGCCGCCCGTGTCTTAGGAAATAAGAGAAGGCAGGAAAAGTGTCAGCAATTCTTAATTTTGGATTCTGATTGGATCCAAGCCTGAAAACATGAAAATAGTAAAAATGCATGAATGCAAAGCAAGTACAATCTTTTCAGTCTAATTCATTAGAGGCTGTAACACCAAAGCAAAAGCAAACTTCTGGCAAACTAAGAAGTAATATATTTTTAAAAATATATTACTAGCTGTTGGGATTTGGACATGACTAGCTGGGAAAATATTTATGACCAGTTCCTAACTTACCCTGAGAAGGTGGTGATGAACCGCTGCCTTGAGCTGCTGATTTGTATGTAGTGACAATGAACAGAAGACCATATAGTTTCAGGTCTGGGTGGCATATGTCTTAATTTTGAACTTGCAGGTGATGGTATTCCAGTATAAATGTTGCCCTAGTCCTAGATATTAGAGGTTGCGAGTTTGAAAGGTGCTGGAGGTGAGTTGTTGTAGTGCATATTGTATATGGTATACCCTGCCACTAAGCACTAGTGAAGGGAGAGAATGCTGAAGGCGATGGATGGGGTGCTAACCAAGTGGGCTGTTTTGTCTTGGATTGTGTCAAACCTTTTGAATATTCCCTCACATTCCTGACTTGTGTGTTGTATTTGGTGGATGGGCTTTGGGACATGGCAGGAATTGAATTACTTGCCAATGACTTCCTATCCTTTGGCCACCTCTTTGTGTAGCTGTTCCAGTTCAGTTTCTGGCCAATGGTGACTCCCAGAATGTTGGTAATAGGTGATTCTGTGACTATAATGTAGTACAGGTAGACAGACAGACAAATTCTGTCCTGTTGAAGATAGTTATTGCCTCATACTGGTATAGTACAAATTTTACTCAGAGTTTACATCCCAAGCCTGAACAGCAGAGCTAACGTCTGTAATTTTTTGAGTGATACAAAGACTATATTTTTCCACTTAGAAAATTAATGCCTAATGAATGTGATTTAGTTTTGTGATCAGAGAGATCTGTTTGATGAAACTATGACTCTAAGTCCTTTAACATTAAACTATTTATCCATCACTTTACTGTAATGCCGATCATGTAGCTTTTGTTTATATGCCCAATGATTTTGAATGCTCAATAATTTTTTTGTATTTAGCGGAGCTTGGGGACTGTGAACCTCTGGAACATTCTCCAGAACTGGTGTCAGAATTCCGGTTTAATCCTAATCAAACTGAGGACATGGAGATAGATATTTTTGCACGGTGGAAGGATTGCAGGTAAGTTTCTGAACTAACACAGTTGAACTTTTAGGAGACATTATTTCAGATCTTAAATATCTATTTTCCTGTAGTTTCATGATAATTGGAGAGAACACGATTCAACATGTAGCAACTGCTTTTTGACATTTATATAAAAGACTTGGATGTGAACACAGGAAGTACGGTTAGTAAGTTTGCAGATGATACTGAAATTGGAGGTGTAGTAGACAGCAAAGAAGGTTACCTCAAATTACAATGGGATCTTGATCAGATGGGCCAATGGGCCAAGGATTGGCAGATGGAGTTTAATTTGGATAAATGTGAGGGGCTGCATCTTGGAAAAGGAAATCAGGGCAGGATTTGGGGAGTGTTGTTGAACAAAGAGACCTTGGAGAGCAAGTTCATAACTCCTTGAAAGTGGAGTCACAAGCATGATTGTGAATAAGGCATTTGGTATGCTTACCTTTATTGATCAGTGCATCGAGTCTCTGAATTGGGAGGTCCTGGTGTGGCTGTACTACAGGAAGTTGGTTAGGCCTCAGTGGTGTGTGCAATTCTTTTCTCCCTGCTATAAGAAGGATGTTGTGAAACTTGAAAGGGTTCAGAAAAGATCTGTGAGCATGTTGGTAGGGTTGGAGGGTTTGAGCTTTAGGGAGAGGCTGAACAGGCTGGGGCTGTTTTCGCTGGAGCGTCAGAGGCTGAGGGGTGACATTATAGAGGTTTATAAAATCTTGAGGGGCATGGATAGGGTGAACATAGAACAATACAGCACAGAACAGGCCCTTCGGCCCACGATGTTGTGCCGAACTTCTAACCTAGATTAAGTACCCATCCATGTACCTATCCAAATGCCGCTTAAAGGTCGCCAATGATTCTGACTCTACCACTCCCACGGGCAGCGCATTCCATGCCTCCACCACTCTCTGGGTAAAGAACCCACCCCTGACATCTCCCCTATACCTTCCACCCTTCACCTTAAATTTATGTCCCCTTGTAACACTCTATTGTACTCGGGGAAAAAGTTTCTGACTGTTTACTCTATCTATTCCTCTGATCCTCTTATAAACCTCTATTAAGTCACTCCTCATCCTTCGCCGTTCCAATGAGAAAAGGCCGAGAACTCTCAACCTATCCACGTACGACCTATTCTCCATTCCAGACAACATCCTGGTAAATCTTCTCTGCACCCTCTCCAAAGCTTCCACATCTTTCCTAAAGTGAGGCGACCAGAACTGCACACAGTACTCCAAATGTGGCCTAACCAAAGTCCTGTACAGCTGCAACATCACTTCACGACTCTTGAATTCAATCCCTCTGCTAATGAACGATAATACTCCATAGGCCTTCTTACAAACTCTATCCACCTGAGTGGCAACTTTCAAAGATCTATGTACATAGACCCCAAGATCCCTCTGTTCCTCCACCTGACCAAGAACCCTACCATTAACCCTGTATTCCGCATTCTTATTTGTTCTTCCAAAATGGACAACCTCACACTTGGCAGGGTTGAACTCCATCTGCCACTCCTCAGCCCAGCTCTGCATCATATCTAAGTCCCTTTGCAAACGACAAATGCCCTCCTCACTGTCCACAACTCCACCTATCTTCGTATCATCTGCAAATTTACTGACCCACCCTTCGACTCCCTTATCTAAGTCATTAATAAAAATTACAAACAGCAGAGGACCCAGAACTGATCCCTGCAGAACTCCACTTGTAACTGGGCTCCAGGCTGAATATTTACCATCTACCACCACTCTCTGACTTCGACCGGTTAGCCAGTTTTCTATCCAATTGGCCAAATTTCCCTCTATCCCATGCCTCCTGACTTTCCGCATAAGCCTACCATGGGGAACCTTATCAAATGCCTTACTAAAATCCATGTACACTCCATCCACTGCTCTACCCTCATCCACATGCTTGGTCACCTCCTCGAAGAATTCAATAAGACTTGTAAGGCAAGACCTACCCTTCACAAATCCGTGCTGGCTGTCCCTAATCAAGCAGTGTCTTTCGAGATACTCACAAATCCTATCCCTCAGTACCCTTTCCATTACTTTGCCTACCACAGAAGTAAGACTAACTGGCCTGTAATTCCCGGGGTTATCCCTATTCCCTTTTTTGAACAGGGGCACAACATTTGCTACTCTCCAGTCCCCTGGTACCACCCCCGTTGCCAGTGAAGACGAGAAGATCATTGCCAACGGTACTGCAATTTCCTCTCTTGCTTCCCACATAATCCTAGGATATATCCCGTCAGGCCCAGGGGAACTTGTCTATCCTCAAGTTGTTCAAAATGTCCAACACATCTTCCTTCCTAACAAGTATCTCTTCTAGCTTAACAGTCCGTTTCACACTCTCCTCTTCAACAATACGGTCCCTCTCGTTCGTAAATACTGAAGAGAAGTATTTGTTCAAGACCTCTCCGATCTCTTCCGACTCAATACACAGTCTCCCACTACTGTCCTTGATCGGACCTACCCTCGTTCTCGTCATTCTCAGGTTTCTCACATACGCATAAAATACCTTGGGTTTATCCTTGATCCTATCCGCCAAGGATTTTTCATGCCCTCTCTTAGCTCTCCTAATCCCTTTCTTCAGCTCCCTTCTGGCTATCATGTATCCCTCCACTGCTCTGTCTGAACCCTGTTTCCTCAACCTTATGTAAGCCTCCTTCTTCCTCTTTACTAGACATTCAACCTCCCTCGTCAACCAAGGCTCCCTCACACGACCATTTCTTTCCTGCCTGATAGGTACATACATATCAAGGACACGTCGTATCTGCTCCTTGAAAAAGTTCCACATTTCCACCACATCCTTCCCTGACAGCCTATGCTCCCAACATATGCTCCTCAAATCCTGTCTTACAGCATCGTAATTTCCCTTCCCCCAATTGTAAAATCTACCTTGTTGTGCGCACCTATCTCTCTCCATAACCAAGGTGAAAGTCACAGAATTGTGGTCACCATCACCAAAATGTTCACCCACTAACAAGCCCACCACTTGTCCCGGTTCATTACCGAGTACCAAATCTAATATGGCCTCCCCTCTGGTTGGACAATCTACATACTGCGTTAGAAAAGCTTCCTGGACACACTGCACAAACACCGTCCCATCCAATCTACTTGATCTAAAGAGCTTCCAATCAATATTTGGGAAGTTGAAGTCGCCCATGACTACGACACTGTGTCTTCTGCACCTTTCAAATAGGCATATGGTGAATAGGCAAGGTCTTTTCCCCCAGTGTGGGGAGTCCAAACTAGAGGGCATAGGTTTGAGGTGAGAGAGGAAAAATTGAAAAGGGACCTAAGGGGCAACTTTTTCATGCAGAGGATAGTGTGTGTATGGAATGAGCTGCCAGAGGAAGTGTTGGATGCTGGTACAATTACAACATTTAAAAGGCATCTGGATGGGTATATGAATAGGAAGGATTTAGATGGGTGTGGGTCAAATGCTGGCAAATGGGACTAGATTAATTTAGGGTATTTGGTCGGCATGGATAAGTTGGACTAAAGGGTCCAACAGGAATGCAGAATACTGGGTGAATGGTAAGATTCTTGGTAGTGTAGATGAGCAGAGAGATCTTGGTGTCCACGTATATAGATCCCTCAAATTTGCCACTCAGGTTGATAGGGCTATTAAAAAGACCTACAGTGTGTTTGGGGGATTGAGTTTATTGGTAGGGGGATCGAGTTTTGGAACCAGGAGGTCATGCTTCAGCTCTACAAAACTCTGGTGTGGTCGCACTTGGAGTATTGTGTGCAGTTCTAGTCACCGCATTAAAGGAAGGATGTGGAAGCTTTGGAAAGGGTTCAGCGGAGATTTACTTGGATGTTGCCTGGTATGGAGGGAAGGTCTTACGAGGAAAGGTTGAGGGACTTGAGGCTGTTTTTGTTGGAGACAAGAAGGTTGAGAATTAATCAGAGGGTTAGATCGGGTGGACAGTGAGAACTGTTTTCCTTGGATGGTTATGGCTCGTACGAAGGGGCATAGCTTCAAATTGAGGGGTGATAGATGTTGGATAGTTGTCAGAGGTTGTTTCTTTACTCAAAGTGTAGTAGGGGCGTGGAATGCACTGCTTGCAACAGTTGTAGACTTGCCAACTTTATGGGCATTTCCATGGTTATTGGATAGACATATGGACGAGAATGGAATAGTGTAGGTTCGATGGGCTTCAGCGCGACATCAGGGGCTGAAAGACTTGTACTGCGCTGTAATGTTCTATGTTCTATGTCTGTTTCCGTGCTGTATATTTCCATGACTCTATAACTGGGACTGCAACAGTTGCATCGTTTTTAATGCCATATCCTTGGTCTTTGTAATGTGCCTGACATGAGTGGTCAACAAACTTTCTGAAAATTCAGAAATGGAACATTCACCACATTTCCTATATTTGCGCACAGACTCCTCAAAACATAGTTAAGTCAATTAAACATGGTTTGTTCTTTACAAATTCATGCTGATTATCTAATGAAAAGAATGACTTGCATTTATCTAATTCCCCAAATTTCATTTCAGTTAATGAAATATTTTTGAAATTATAATGTAACAAACACATCAAATTATGTAAAGCAATGTTGACATGTAGTAAAACAAGATAATGTTTTAGTGATACTGGTTGATAGATAAACATTAACCAGAGCACCTTGGAGAACTCCTCTTCTCTTCAAAATAATGCTATGGGACCTTTGCATTGAACTAACAGGCAAGGTAAATACTTGACTAATTTTGCCTTTGAAAGATGCAACTTCGGCAGAGCAACACTTTTTAGTACTAAACTACAGTGGCTGCTGTAATAATTATGCACTGAAATGGTTATCAATATTCATTGTCTTTAATTTCTTGGTTTATCAATTTCCCCTTTGTTGAACTTGCAAATGTCATTTCCTTTACCAGAAATTCCATTTCAAAATACTTAAATATTTGACCTTATGGTCATTGACAATATGGTTTGTTGCCTATGTCCTTCAATCTGCAAAAGGTCAATATACAGTGTATCACTGACTAGATGATAATTGGATGTTGTGTCCTGACTTGACATTTTATTGACACTCCCTCACTGGCTCAAATGCTGGAGCTCCTTCCCTAATGGCATAGTGGGCCTACTCTCAGCACACGGCCTGCAGGCATGTGCAATAAATGATGGCCCAGCCAGCGGTGCCCGTATCCCATGAATGACTTTTAAAAACATAAGATTCAGAGAGTGAACAAACCCTAGGCAGATGAGTTAATGGAGAGAATCAGAAGATGACATGGGAAGTACAGAGTAGTTATGAGAAAACTAAGTAACTACGAACATATGGTGAGAGGTCATAAGATAGTAATTTGTTTAGAAGTTAATGAAGCTAAACTTTGTGAAATACTATGGAGATACACTCGGCAATGCAGATGAATCACCAAAGTGTTCATTTCACCCAGAGGTATGTAACAGGGACAAAGTCACAACTAAGGTGTTCATACTAAAAACTATGCTGATGATTATAAATTAGGGCAGAATTTTCATCAGACATAATGCAAAAGCAGTAATTTCCATAACTTTTAAAAGTATCAGTGTAAGATTGATAAATCAGTAATTTGTCCTTTAAGAGAAGATTAATTATCCTTCCAACAAAATAAAAATGAATTCATCTCAAATTAGGATTACGAAGAAGTAGGACAGCAATAATTCAGACTCTGAAAAATTTGGAAAATTACCATCAAGTATCAGACTTATGTTCATAGGTATTTGTAGCACAAAAATGCCATTCAGCCCATTGTTTCCATACCAATCAACAAAGGTCTGACTACACTAATCCCATTTTCCAACTCTCGGCCCAATACGGTAATGCAAGTGAATGTCTAAGTACTGCTTAACTGTTATAAGAGTTTCTGACTCCACTACCCTTGCAGGCTATGAGTCCCAGACTCTCGCCACCTTTTTGGTGGAAAAACTTTTCTTCAACTTTCTTCTTGGCCTTCTACCTCTTTAAATCCTTGAGCTCTCTACTAAGGGAAAGAGTACCTTATCATCCCCCCTTTCAATGACCCACATAATCAGAAACACACCCATCAGGTGCCTTCTCATTCTTTACTTCTCCAAGGTAAACAACATCAGTCGATCCAGTCTTTCCTTATCATTCAAACCTTCCAGCCAAGGCAGTAGCCTGATAAATCTCCTCTGCATCCCATTCTAGTATAATTAGATCCTTCCTACAAGTAGTGACCAGAATTGCAATCCACCAGTTGTGGCCTAATTTGTGTTTTGTACAATTTCAGTATAACTTCATTGCTCTCAAGATCATAAGAACTAGGAACAGGAGTAGGATGTTTAGCCCCTCGGGCCTGCTCCATCATGCACTCAGATAATGGTTGATCTGACATACTTCATCACCACTTTTCTGCCTTTTCCCTCGATTCCCCAACTGATCAAAAATCTAGCGATCTCAGCCTTAAATATACACAACTAAACCCCACAACTCTCTGTGGCAAGGAGTTCCAAAGACATATCAACATCTGAGAGATGAAATGCCTCCTCATCTCAGGTTTTCTGTATTCTGAGACTGTGCCTGCTTATCCAAGTTCTCCCATAAGGGAAACATCTTCTCAATGTTTACCCTGACAAGCCCCTTAAGAATCCTATATGTCAGAATGAGGCCACCTCTAATTCTTCTAAATTCCAATGAGTAGAGTCTCAACTTATTAGTTATTGTTCCAAACACAATCCCTTTGTACTGGAAATCATCCTAGTGAACCTTTACTGAATTGCTTTTGATGTGGTAATAGCTTCTTTAGATAAAGGGACCAAAACTTTCAGCACTCAGCACTCCAGATGTCCAGTTGCAGTAAGACTTTCCTCTCTTATGTTCCAACCCCCTTGAAACAAGGGTTAACATTCAACCTTACTGATTATCTGCTGCACCTGTGCAGTAGTTTTCTGTTTGGTGCACTGGTGCCCCAAGTCCCTTTGTGTTGCAGCTTTCTGCAGTTTTTTTTCAATTTATTTAACAGTCTTCTTTTGTTCGTCTTTCCAAATGAACAATGTCACATTTTCCCAAATTAATATCAATATATCTGTCTCTTAGCTTGCATTTCCACCTACTTTTGTCATCTGAAAATTCGGTTAGAGTATATTTGACTCTTTCCTCCAAGTCATTAATGTACATTATAAACAGTTGCAGTCCCAATACTGATCCCTCTGGAAACCCATTGCCACAGGCCACCAACCTGAAAAAGTCCCTTTATCCCAACTCACTGTTCCCTGCCCGCTAACCAATTCTCTATCCATGTCAATATGCTACTTCTAGCACCAAGCTCCCATACTTTATGACAACTTTTTGTGAGATACTTTGTTGAATGCCTTCTGGAAGTTCAAATTTACGGTTCCCGTCTATCCAATCTGGTTAAGACTTTGTCAAAAACCCCTAATAAGTTAGTCAGGCACTATTTTCCTTTTATTAATTTGTGCTGACTTTGCTTGATTAGATTATGAATTTCCAAATGTGCTGCTATTACTACTTGTATTCTGTGCCTACACAAATGAAGGCACGTACCTCATGTGCTGCCTTAACCACCCTATCTACCAGCCCTGTTATGTTCAAGAATCTTTAGATATGCACACCAAGAGCCCTCGCATCTTCAGTACTTTCAAGTGTCCCAACTTTGATAGTGTCCTTTCTTGCCTTGTTATCCTTCCCATGACCTTAGACCTTTCTAGGTTGAATTCCCTTTGCCACTGGTCTGCCCAGCCCAGCTGACCAGTCTGTTGATATCCTCCTGCTTTCCACATTTAAGATAAAATAACTCCTCAAAATGAAGGGGCTTCAGCAGTGGGCTGTATGGAACTCCACTGAAAGCAGGCTTCCAATCACAGAAATAAAAATCTGAAGTTTAACCAATAAATGATCCAGTGTGGGGAGTGCTGGAGCATGTAACCTTTCATTTAACTTAGAATATTGTTGTGTTCTAACATTGAATGCAAGTTCAATGTTACATGAGTCTAATTATCTTTGTTAGTGCTTCATCCAAGCCAGGTTGAAGTTATATAATTACAGTGTCATAGCCTAGCAGTTCCATGTGATTGAGTCTGTTATAGGTGCTGTGTATATCTTCAAAATGAGTAGTTTAACATAAATTTATTACCATTAATAATTAAAGTGCACAAAATGAAATGAAAGGTAGAAATAATTGGCAAGTCAAGCAGCACAAATGGAGCAAAACAGGGTTAATATTTCTATCAATAATCTGTTGTGAGAACAAATGATAGTCTTACTGTAATTCATAGAAATCCTTTTCCTGTAGTCTGCAAGTGGTTGAGTTATAGTATAAACTGAGTTTCCAAGTACGTATTAAAGTTTTTTTAAACTTTAAATAATACTGAGCGCAGCAAAAATGTTTAGCTACGAAGTAGCAGATTTCCAGTGCATTCATCTGCAAATTGAGGATTTCTTTTCATCCACATCTAACTTAAAAACTGAAGTCTATATTTTTCTTTTTAATATCCTAACTCTCACTTACTTTCATCCATCCATTATCTGCTCATTGCTTTCTGAAAACAAATGTAAGTAATGCATAAATTTAAAATTCTTATCCTTTTTTACTCATTCCTCAGTTGCTTCTCTCCCTATCTCTGTCATCTTCTCCCCTCAATAACCTTGCAAGATATCTGTTGTCCTCCAGTTCTGACCTCATGAGCATCCCCAGTTTCCCTTGCTCCATCGTTCATAGCTCTGCCTTTAGTTACCAAAACCTTGACCTCTGGAATTCTTTCCCTAAATCTCTGTTCCTTTGTCTCTCTTTCTTCTTTAGTCACTTCTTGAAATTTCCTGTACCAAGGTTGAGCTCATCCGCATTAATATCCCTTTCTGTGGCTTAGTATTAGATGTTGTTCAATTATACTCCTGTTGAAAAGGATGCTTTATGACTTTAAAGGCACTACATAAGTAGAAAGTGTTGTAATGATTCACAACCTCTTACTGTTGCCAAACATATGACCTTCCATGATGAACTATGTTTTTGAAGATGCAGTCATATTATCTGTCTCAAAATCCAAGATGCATCTTCTCATGGTTCTTGTTACCATCTTCTTCAGAGACTGTCATTTTGGGTTGAAAACTTGGTAACTATTTCTAATGGTGATTTGGAGATGCCGGTGTTGGACTGGGGTGTACAAAGTTAAAAATCACACAACACCAGGTTATAGTCCAACAGGTTTAATTGGAAGCACTGGCTTTCGGAGAACCGCTCCTTCATCAGGTGGTTGTGGATTACACATTTGTAAGACACAGAATTCATCGCAAAAGTTTACAGTGTGATGTAACTGAAATTATACATTGAAAAGCACTTTAATTATTTGTTGAGTCTTTCATCTTTTAGAATGACCAACATTCAACCTCAGACCTTCAGGTGACCATCCTCCAAGGTGGACTTCTGGACAGGCAGCAGCAGCGGAAAGTGTCCAAGCAGAGGCTGATAGCTAAATTCCGTACCCATAGGGAGGGCCTCAATGGGGACCTTGGGTTGATGTCACACTACAGGTGACCACCATTGCACTACACACACACACACACACACACACACACACACACACACACACACACACACACACACACACACACACACAGACACAGACATGCACACAGACAGTCACACACACTCCCACATGCATCCTCCCACAGACCTAGACCACTTTACACTCACATACACACATATACACTCTCTCACAGACACTCACAACCCCCCACCCCAGACACACGGGCACACACACTCTTACAGACACACACATTCCCACATGCATCCTCTCACAGACTTCAACACTTTGCACGCACACACACACACTCTCACACTCACAACCCACCACCCCAGACAAACAGAGAGACAGACACACACGCACACGTATGTTTGTGAGATGAATTTGTACTTTGCTCAAAAACTGCATGAATCCATGGAAGACTCTGTTAACTCACTTTTTAGATTAGAATGAATCTAAACATTATGGCACAGACAGGGAACACAGGGGGCTAACGCCTTCAACATTTTAACATCTTATCTGGCTGACACCAATTCTTACAGTTAACCTGAGAATGTAACTTCTAAAAAAAAGGTTTTGTGATTTACGTATGAAAGAAGTGAAGCTATCATGGTCATTTGAACAGATGAGAGACTCAACAAACAATCAGGATATTTTTCAATGTATAATTTCAGTTACATTACACTTAAACTTTTGCTGTTAATTCTGTGTCTTACAATTGTGTCCTCCACAACCACCTGATGAAGGAGCAGCGCTCCGAAAGCTAGTGCTTCCAATTAAACCTGTTGGACTATAACCTGGTGTTGTGTGATTTTTAACTTTATTTCTAATGAAAACTAGACATTTGCAGGAGTGAGCCAAAGCTGGTATTAATAACTGTATATAACCACTAGCTATAAACTAGGGCTCATATGTGGTGCTTGTAATCAAGTGACTATCGAAATGTTCTAAGGCTTCGATCTATCTTGTCTTCCCTGTTGCGTGAGTTTCCACTGAATGAATGATGGAAGTTTCCAATCGAATGTGGCACTGGGATCCTGATGGAAAGTATGAGACATTACAAATATAAAACAGAACAGCTGTAGAAAAATAGAACAAATTTTGCTTAACGCTATGCAGTGGCTCATGATAAATGTGTATGTTTCAGGATGAAGCATCCAGAAACAGTACTAAAAGTTTAACTTTTTCAATTATGGCAAGAGTAGTGATTGTTCATTGATCAAACATGGGTATTGTTACTGATTTAATTTTCCTATTTTCATAGGGGGAAAAGCCCAGCACAGGCAGAACTATGTTACTTGAACAAAGCTAAATGGCTAGAAATGTATGGTGTGGACATGCATACTGTCAAGGTAATCTTAAAAAGAGTCATTTTTTAAAAATAAAGTATTTTTATTTATTTGTGGATTGTCTTAACACACCTCTTCTGTCTTTCCTAGGGAAGAGATGGCTATGAATATTCCCTTGGCTTGACACCAACAGGCATACTAATCTTTGAAGGATCAAACAAAATAGGCCTATTCTTTTGGTAAAGCATGTTATTTTTATCACATTTTAGTATTTGAAAAACAAAACACTAACAAATTGTTTATGTTCTCTGACCACCTTCTTTATATCATTCAGGCCGAAAATTACACAGCTGGATTTCAAGAAAAACAAATTAACACTTGTTGTTGTGGAGGATGATGAACAAGTAAGTAGCACATCTTCTGGGTGGTCTCAGGCAGATGCAGGAATCAGGTTGGGGCAATACACTAGAAGACCACTGTTACTTCTGGTTCTGACTTTGTTGAATCCAGTCCAGATTAATGCTGTCTTCTGCTAATGTACAGAAGAACTGAAGATTTTCAAGGGCTGAAGTTCATTTTCAGAGTTAATAGCCTACCACACAAAGTTGGTCTTTCAGTTATGGATCTGAAGATACCAAATTCTTAATGCATATTTGTACTTTGTACAAATTAAGTTCTTTCCAGTGCAGCCTTGGGTTCAGTGTTGCTGTTTTGAAACTTCATCCGGGGTGTGGATTGATTCACTACCCTGGACCTAGTTGCTCCTCTGTGATCTGAATTTGATGCGTATATTTTCTACACATGTATTTCTTTTCTCACTCTGTAGCTGGAATGAATGAATGTTTGGTTAAACAAGGTCTGAGTCTACGTGCTTTATTCCCCTCAAGTCAAGATACAGAACTATTCTCAGATCACTTATTTTCATCTGTATTACATGTTTAATCTAAAATAATGAAAAACCTATACTACTTTGTTTGGCATATAACTCACTTTCTAATTACGTATTCCTGCAACTGACCTTCCTTTTGATGCCTGACTGCTTTTGTAGCCTTTCCATTTTGAACAAAAGGCATTTTTTTCTCATTGTCTCAGCCTGTATCTTCTACCTTTGACAAATAGATATCTAAAGACATTTGAACATAACAGGTGGTTAGGTATTTTTTGAATACCCAGACAAACTATTGTTTGGTCTTATAGCGAAAACAACTAAATTTTGTCTCAGTACTTTTGCTTAAGCTTGAGAATATACTTTGCTTTCAAAAGTCAAAAAGCATTGTATGAAGAAATGATCCAAAATCATAAGCCATGACACCCTACAAGACTGCTTCATGTTGTTTCTAAACTGATTGTCACAATTACATGCTGTTGTGAATGAGATCCCAATTTTATTGATAGGCTGAAAATAATCTCATTGCTCAGTTGCTGGGATCAGTGTTGGCATTAGAGTTTCACAAATAAACCAACAAATAATATTCAGAAGGGTCTGTCAGCTTTAATGGCCTAGATTTTGTGGTTAGCAATGATCAGTGAGGTAGTTGTTCACACAATTACAATTGCTGGCACAGTAGTTATGCACTTTTGCAATGAAGTTTCAATAATTAGAGATTTTAAACAGTACAATAAATTAAATATTTCATTAAAGAATCCTTGCCATGAAATGTAGTGTTTGAACCAGGATATATAAATTAGTATGTTAATTCAATTCCAAATCATGACCAGAAAACAAAATACTGTACAAAGTGGAGAAAGAAGATGGGATTGTGAGAGAGATTCAAGAACAATTAAAACAAAATCCATTCAATTTTTTCTGAAAACTCCACTGAAAACTACCATCTTAACGAATGCGACCCTACAATTGTACAGAGGTGGTGTTTGGCTCGAATTAAAACTTACCATAACACTTTAAAATGGAAAGATTTTTTTAAATGGAAAGCCCTAACATTTCCTGGTATGTTTAGGAGTAACCAGTAGGTACTTGGGTGAATTCCATGTATGTAATTAAGTAAGTTTCTCCATGGGGTACCATTGGAGTAAAACTTCTGATGGGCCGGGTAAGCAAGCAAATTTCTGATTTCCGTGTTTAGTTGTAAGAAGTTGCTATTTAACTTGCATGTTAATTACAGACTGCTTTTAGCCTCATTATTATTTTTACTGCAATTTCTAGGCCAATGCATTTTATTTATTAGAAACAGTTTGTCATAAAAATCGCCATTCTTAACATCTCTCAATTTTTCCACCTCAATCAAAGGGTAGAGAGCAAGAGCACACATTTGTTTTCCGATTAGATAATTCCAGAGCATGTAAACATTTGTGGAGATGTGCTGTGGAGAATCATGCATTTTTCAGACTACGAGCTCCTACTCAAACTAAAGAGGGACGATCAGATTTCATGCGTCTGGGATCTCGCTTTAGATTCAGGTATCACTGTTGCAATTTAATTGTGTTTTGATTATTTATGCCTGCTTAAATCCTAGTTATGTAACTGTATGCCAATACTTATTCCAGTGGTCGAACCGAATATGAAGCAACACATAAAAGTAGGTTGCGTCGTACAAGTACATTTGAAAGGCGCCCTAGCAAACGCTATCCTTCACGACGGCATTCCATGATTAAAGGTACTATTTGTGTCTTATAGAGTTTTTCTAACTTTTTTTCTGGCAAGTTGATGTGTGTTACCAGTACACCATTGTTGGCACTGGCTAGTTCTTACTTTAATCCCATGTGGATATGTACTACATAAAGCTACAAATTTACCAAAATACACTTCAAGTTTAGTCTCACTTGAGGTTCCCACTTGCTCCATTATGTTAACTTTCTGTTTCCTATTTCTTGTGGTTAGGAAGTAAAATTTCGAATTAGTATTTAACTGGAAGCTGTTATAAACTTTGTCTATGCCTGCTTTGAATTGGATTGAGACTACTTTCTTTGTAAAGGGAAGGACTATTTTTTCTTTTCCACACCAGTTTTCTTACCTGGCTTCATCCCCAACATATATTTGGTGGGAAATGTGTTCTAGTATAACTACAAAAGCTTATATCCGTTCCCCTGGAACTGGTCACTATCTGCACAACTTGCAATATTAGCGAAGAGACCTGTGCAGGTAGCAATACGTGATGGTTTTGGGCCCTGTGAAGTGTCCATAAAGAACCATTTGAAATAGCAGTTGGTGTCTCTTTCATTCATCTGTCAATTGTAAGTATCCTACTCAAAACACATTGTGGGTTGAATTAGTATTATGTAGTGTAACCAGCTGATGAGTAAATATACTAAATAATCATAGCGATCTTGAGTGGAGACATTTTTCCCATCACCTTGTCTCATTAAATTAAGGAATTAGGCATAATGGGGCAGTACCTAATTCACTGCCCAATTACTCACCTTTAGCTGATTATTGATGTTTTAACACTTGCTAAACTTGGACACCATGCAGAGTTATCATTGTTTCTCACAAGGCTTTGCTGATGGTGCTGAGCATATGAAACTTGGTGTTAATTTCTTTGGTGTAAATGGAAAGCAAGAAATTCTTTGTATCATTTATGTATTTTTTCTGTTTAAATAAAATGTCAATCGGACAGATTTTCAATGCAGGAACATTGTTTGTGTTAGTGCATACATGAAGTCTTAATAAAACATAGTTTTATCACTGAAAGATATCAATTTTATGTAAGAATATGCTGCAGAAACAAGAAACAAACTGAGTTTGTTTCACTGTTGTTTAAACATTCTTCTTCTGAAATTACATCTTGAGAAAGAAGAGAAGCCTGTTAAGTGCAATAATTTGTTTATCTTTACAGGTCCAAGTGCCATGAAATATGGACACCCCAGGTTTGAATTACTTTTTCTTCTTTATGGTTAAGTTGCATGAATGTTTGCCAAATGCTATTAACTTTTGACAGATTAGTATCATTTTGCAGTAACTATTTATAGTTTGCAGAAGTTTTAAATTATTTATGCATTTTGAGAGATAAAAAGCAAACAAAAATTAAATTGAAATGATCAATTATTGCATGCATCTGAAAACATTTTAAGACATAACTCTATGTGGAATTAAGTAGAATTAGCACATAACTTGCAAAGAATTCCTGGTGTATTTATATAGTTAGATTATTGCTGCCAATACAAGTTAAAGTCAGAAGTCACCTGACGAAGGAGCAGCGCTCCGAAAGCTTGTGATTTCAAATAAACTTGATTGCTGGGTCTCTTGCTAAGATATCATTGATAGTCACAGGTGAGGTGCCAGAAGTCTGGAGGTTGGCTAATGTGGTGCCACTCTAAGAAGGGTGGTAAGGGCAAGCCAGGGAACTATAGACCAGTGAGCTTGACCTCGGTGGTGGGCAAGTTGTTGGAGGGAATCCTGAGGGACAGGATGTACATGTATTTGCAAAGGCAAGGACTGATTAGGGATAATCAACATGGCTTTGTGCGTGGGAAATCATGTCTCACAAACTTGATTGAGTTTTTAGAAGAAGTAACAAAGAGGATTGATGAGGGCAGAGCGGTAGATGTGATCTATATGGACTTCAGTAAGGCATTCAACAAGGTTCCCCGTGGGAGACTGGTTAGCAAGGTTAAATCTCACGGAATCAAGGGAGAACTAGCCATTTGGATACAGAATTAGCTCAAAGGTCGAAGACAGAGGATAGTGGTGGAGTGCTGTTTGTCAGGCAGGATGCCTGTGACCAATGAAGTGCCACAAGGGTCGGTGCTGGGTCCTCTATTTTTTGTCATTTACATAAATGATTTGGATACAAACATAAGAGGTACAGTTAGTAAGTTTGCAGATGACAGCAAAATTGGAGGTGTAGTGGACAGCGAAGAAGGTTACCTCAGATGACAACAGGATCTTGATCAGATGGGCCAATGGGCCGACAATTGGCAGATGGAGTTTACTTTGGATAAATGTGAGGTGCTGCATTTTGGGAAAGCAAATCTTAGCAGGACCTATACACTTAATGGTAAGGTCCTAGTGAATGTTGCTGAACAAAGAGACCTTGGAGTGTAGGTTCATAGCTCCTTGAAAGTGGAGTCACAGGTAGATAGGATAGTGAAGAAGGCGTTTAATATGCTTTCTTTTATTGGTCAGCGTATTGAGTACAGGAGTTGGGAGGTCATGTTGCAGCTGTGCAAGACATTGGTTAGGCCACATTTGGAATATTGCATGCAATTGTGGTCTCCTTCCTATCGGAAAGATGTTGTGAAACTTGAAAGGATTCAGAACAGATTTACAAGGATGTTGCCAGGGTTGGAGGATTTGAGCTATGGGGAGAGGCTGAACAGGCTGGGGCTGTTTTCCCTGGATCATCGGAGGCTGAGGGGTGACCTTTTAGAGGTTTACCAAATCATGAGGGGCATGGATAGGATAAATAGACAAAGTCTTTTCCTTGGAGTTGGGGAGTTCAGAACTAGAGGGCAGAGGTTAGGATGAGCGGGAAAGATATAAAAGAGACCTATGGGACAACCTTTTCATGCAGAGGGTGGTACGTGTATGGCATGAGCTGCCAGAGGAAGTGGTGAAGGCTGGTACAATTGCAACATTTGAAAGGCATTTGGATGGGTATATAGAGTCAGAGAGATGAATAGCATCGAAATAGACCCTTCGGTCCAACGCGTCCATGCCGACCAGATATCCCAACCAATCTAGTCCCACCTGCCAGCACCCTGCCCACATCCCTCCAAACCCTTCCTATTCAGCGTTTGGAGGGATGTGGACTGGGTGCTGGTAGGGGGGACTAGATTGGTTGGGATATCTGATCGGCTTGGATGGGTTGGACCGAAGGGTCTGTTTCCATGCTGTACATCTCTATGACTCTATAAACCTGTTGGACTATAACCTGGTGTCGTGTGACTTCTGACTTTGCCCATCCCTGTCCAACACTGGCCCCACCACATCAATACAAAGTTAGGTGAGACAGTAAGTTGGGAGGAGTGTAAAAAGAGTTTGCAAAGTGATCCAGCAGCTTAGGTTAGTGGAAAACAGGAGACAGATGGAGTATAATGTTTAGGACAATCCGGCTATTCACTTAGCTGAGAAGAATAGAAGTATAGTTTATTTTTTTTATAGGCTTGAAAGTTTTAAATGTTTTTGTTCAAAGAGATTTGGGTGTTCTCATAAAAGAAACGCAGAAAGTAAACATGTAGGTACAATCAGTAGTTAAGGCTAATGACATGTTGACCTTCGTTATAAGGGATTTAGAATGCAAGAATAAAAAAAAGACTTAAGACAGTTACACAGAATTTTGAAGGATATTCAAACCATTAATTCCAATTAGGCAATGCCTGTCATTATGTTTCACTCAACCCCACTCCTATCTTTCTTCATTTAAATATGCCATTGCAATCTCTTGTTACTTTCTTCCTGAAATGCTTGTCTAGCTTCTGCTTAAACACATCAGTATTATCATCTAGTACCTATGGTAGTGAATTCATAGTCTTATATCGAAGATACGGACTTCAATCATTAAGTTGGTTTTCTTTCCACAGACACCACCAGATCTGCTGAGTTTTTTCAGCAATTTCTCTTTTTGTTATTCATTATTTTCTTAAATGGCACATTATCGAGGGCTGTTTGAATATCCAAATAAATTACATCTACTGCATTAACATTGTTTGACAGAGTAACAGCGTAGACAATTGGTAAGCTTGCTTGAGCAAAATTTTCCCTTTAATGCTGGTTATTGATTGTTCTTTTCTTATCTCTAGATGTTCTTCTATTCCTTATGTAGTACAGCTTCCATTATTTTCCTTCCACCAAAGTATTTACATAATTCTTTGGACATGTTTTGCCCTTTTCTCAAATATCAGAATTATATTAGCTACTTGCAAGTCCTTTTGTTTTTTCTAACATTTTCTAATTAATAAATATGAATGGTAATACTTCTGTTCTCTCTTTCCCATGTAAAATTCGTGGATGCAGTCCATACAGGATAAGTTCCTAATCTCACTGAATTTCTGTCGTTAGTTCATTGCATCCCCTCTCTCTTGCACTTATTTCATTGCTCATTAAATGTTTATTTGTTCTATCTCCCGATAAATACCAGAGCAAAATAATTGTTTAATATTTCTACATGCTTCTCTATCCTTGCCAATCGTTATCCTGTCCATCTGTTAATGCTCCTACTGTCATCACAGCCATCATTTCATTGATGTGCCTGCAAAATATTTTACTCTTTTGTTTCCTATTATACGATGATGTAATATCATTGTCCTTCTTCGTCTTCCTGATTTTATTTTACTTCTCTTCTAATCTTTTGGCATTTTCTCTTATTGTATGCTCCTGTGCTGCCTATATAGTTAAGGTATACCTCATTCCAGACCTTTAGTTATCCCTTCGTGCATCCATGAAGTCACAGTTTGTTCTTTTGTTTCAGTGGAATGTATTCTCCTGGAAGCTGTTCGACATTATTTCAATGTTTATATAATTGTCCTCAAAGTTTGTGAGAAGATTTGCAGCTGGGGTGCTTGTTGTTATGGTTCTGTTCGCCGAGCTGGGAATTTGTGTTGCAGACGTTTCGTCCCCTGTCTAGGTGACATCCTCAGTGCTTGGGAGCCTCCTGTGATGTTTCCTCCGGCATTTATAGTGATTTGTGTCTGCCACTTCCGGTTGTCAGTTCCAGCTGTCTGCTGCAGTGGCCGGTATATTGGGTCCAGGTCGATGTGCTTATTGATTGAATCTGTGGATGAGTGCCATGCCTCTAGGAATTCCCTGGCTGTTCTCTGTTTGGCTTGTCCTATAATAGTAGTGTTGTCCCAGTCAAACTCATGTTGCTTGTCATCTGGGTGTGTGGCTACTAAGGATAGCTGGTCGTGTCGTATAATTGTCCTACATATTTGTTTTGCATATTTTGTTACACATTAAAAATCTTTAAGTTCTACTCACGGCCCTACCAAACTCAGCATTCCTGCAAACTCTTAACTGGCTCTTAATTGTACAAATTTATACCATGATCACAATTGCCTCAATCTGCTTTTGATCTGGTTTTCATTGATAAATTCAAAGGCAAATATTTCGTTGTTGGGTTAGAATGGAGATTTGTGCATATAGCAACTCCATTCCCTTATCCCCTTTCCCATCTTCTGCCAATTAATATCAAGTTAGGTAAGTTCCCCAAGAATAAAAATATCATACAGAATAATGACAAATTCTCTAATTTACTTGTATGTTTCCTTCTCTGCCTCCCTTTCACTGTAAAATTCTCTGTAGATCATATCTATTAGTCTGACTGATCCTTTGTTGTCTACTTTCTCTATAAATGTAGATTCTGTTTTTATCCAACTGATAGCTGCATTTAATTTTTTCTACTGAAATTATGTTATCACAAGTAAGTATAGCTACTCCATCTTTGCTTTCCTTCAACTTTTCTAAGTATACTGTGAAATATTTAAACCTCAGCTTTCTTTCTTTCTGTAGCCATATCTCAGTAATCCGTATTATATCTAGTTCCTTGTGTTTAATGATTGCATCCATCACCCCAATTTTATTACAGACACTGCGCATTGCAAACAAACATTTTAATACATTTTTAGTAGAGTTTCTTTTCATTGTCAGCCTGGGTTTATATTGAGTCAGGATAGCTTGGGAGTCCTTTAAAAATGGCAGATAAGCACCAATTTCAAGATTTCTGACTGCAATTCTGGGCCCTTGATTCTTAAGAGGATCTTTTCAGCGTGCAGGCTGATCAGATTTCAGGCCTTCACCACAACTCCTGATCTGGCCGGCTCCATTATGGAGATAGACATTGTGTACTCTATGATTTTCATGGGGTCAATCAAACTTTGTAAGAAGTTGTGGTTCCTGCGTGTTAGAGGGGTAGCAAACCACAGTCTGCATGAGGGAAACTTTGAAAGACTAGTTCAAAAGAACATCATTATGTAAGACTATATCCAGCCTGATACTCTGCCTGCTTTCAAGCCACTGTCTAATCGCCTTTTTAGACTTTGGCTCCGTAACTCCCCCTGCCATCAATGTTTCTATCTTACTTGGTCTTTTTCTATGTTGTCTGTCCTTGTTTACATATAGACTTGTTCAATTTCTTATGAATTGGGCTTTGGTGAGACCTCACCTCAAGCTCTCTACATAGTTTTGGTTTCCATTTATGGAGAAGTACAACGAGGGTTCTTCATGTTGATTCCTGATTTGAGAAAGTTGTCGTATGATGAGGGGCTGAATAAATTTTGCCAATACTGTGTGGAATTTGAGTCTGAGGTTATCACATTTGAACATCCAAGATTCTGAAAGGGCTTGACAGCAAAGACACGAAGCACAACTTCAGAGTTCCAGGAATGAAGGGTTTGTCATATCAGGACCAGTTGAGGACTCTGGGTTTAGAAGTATGATGATGGGTGGAATCCCATTGAAACTTGCAGAATACTGAGAGGCCTGGATACAGTGTACATGGAGCAGATGTTTCCACTAGTAGGAAAAATTAGGATCCAAGGGCACGGTCTCAGAGTGAAGGGATGGCCCTTTCAATCTGAGACGAGGAGGAATGTTTTCAGCCAGAAAGTAGTGAATTTGTGGATTCATTGCTATAGAGACTATTGAGTGTCTTTAACATGGAAATAAGTAGGTTCTTGATTCGTTAAGGTAACAAGGTTTATGGGGAGGAGGCAGGAGAATAGGTTTGAGAAACATATTAGCCATAATATGGTGGAGCAGTTTGGATGGACTTAGTTCTGCACCTGCATCTTATAGGTCATCAGGTAAGTTGAGAATAAATGCCTTCATTGAATGTTATGAATATTTGGAATTCTCTCCCATGAATGTTGTTGATCCTTTAATTAATATGTTCAATACTGGGCAAGATGGAGTATTGTTTGCTTGACAACCAAGGGATATTGGGAGTGGACAAAAAGTGGAGTTCCAGTAGAACTAACTGGCAGAGCAGACTCCAAGAGCCATGTGATCTATTCCTTCTATTTCTAATGGTTTATTTTACAGCACCCACTGGAAGTGATACTGTGGTTTAAAAGCATCAGGAAAATTATTTTGTGGAAATTAATTCTGATAGTTCTACAATACACTTGTTTGTTTTATTCACTTGTGGGGCATGGGTGGCATGGGCGGCCAGCATTTACTGCACGTGAGAAGTAGTAGTGAGCTGCGTTCTTGAGCCACTGCAGTCCAGGAGTAGGTTGACCCACAGTGTCCCAAGGGAAAGAATTCTGGGATTTTGACCCAGTGACAGTGAAGGAACAGCAATATATTTCCAGTGAAGATTGGTTGTCTATTTCTTGTGCTTTCCATTTTTATTTCAAATTATTAGAATTAATTTTGCTTTCATGCTTTTATTTATTTAACCTATTTTCTTTTTCATCAGTTCACAGAACAATGCAGGAATTTGTGGATACCAGGTAAAAATATGATTAACTATACATGTTGCAAATAACTAGTTTATTTGTTTTAGTATAAACTAGTTAGTTTTAGGAATTAAAGTTTTATTGTAAAGAAAATGATAAATACAATTGAAGCACTGGGAAGTCTATTATATGTAAAAGGTTGTGGGTCATCTTACTTTAAAAGATTAATGTTGTTAGATGAATCTGCACTGCATCTCACCTTAAAATCTATCTGATAGATTTGCTGTCACCATCCTCTTTCTCGGTAAGGATCTAAATAGCTTGCTTGGTCTATTGTGGAAGAGGAAAGCTACTTGACTATCTAAGAGGAAGGGGCTTATGCCTTAAGAAAGAGGCAGTTTATTTCCCGAAAGCAACCAGGTACAAATTACATTGATATTATAGGCATTGTTACTGAGACTAGATCTGATGCTAGGTCTTACTCCTTCAAGATTTAAAACTGTTCCCCCAGCAAAGTCTGTGAAATTATATTGAGTAGTGCTTAATACATCAATCCTTTCAGATCATCGCACCATTTTATACCATTTCCCCTCGAGCATTTCTTGCACTATTAACATTACACTTTTGTGTATGTAATTACGTTTACCACTATTCATCTTCACTTAAGTCTCTGGCCTTTCAAATCAGGTGTCTAAAGTTTTCACTATTTTCATATTTAGAAGATGGGCCTGTACTGTACTGAGTTATAATGTTCTACTTTCTATTAATAGGTCTCTGAGTTGAATACTCTTTACTTTAATTCTGTTCTTGACAGTGTAAGGTCTATGAGTCCTATTAAAACTAGAGAGCCATATCTCTTGGATTTGTTTCACTGAAATTGTCTTTCTGCTGAAACAAGCAATTGATGCACTTTAATATCTGCAAGACTTTTTAAATTCATGAGCTTCTTCTACAGACAACTCTTGTCCATTTAGAACATATGTTTTATTTATTGCAATATCTTGGATTTCTAGATCAGGTATTATTATTTTATTTTTGGCGTGACCCTGTATCTCCAAAACAGACAGTTACAGTATCCTGGATTTTCTGAGCCAGACCCTTCCTTCTCGAATGTGGTGCAAAGCTGTGGACATTGTTCATTTCATTACAGTGGCATCAACCATGGAGTTGTTTGTACCATGTCCTCAATCCGTGAGAGCAGGTTTTTATTCTCAAATTTCTCATGAAGCGTGTAGTTTCTTTATTTCAACTTTTTCATTAGGTTGGATGTTTTCCTTTACCTACGATGATTAAATTGCTTGTAAAGCCAATGTGTTCATTCTCAATTACACCACTTGACAATTGTTTCTTATTTGGCATGATTTCACTCATTGATACTGATACAGCTTCCTGAGAAGATGTAGAGATTAAGTGTCTTGCTTGAATGTATCTTCTCATGATCTGATATCAAACTCAAGTCTCCTATTATTGTCTGTTTACGAAATTATATTGCTGTCTGAATTACATCAGTTGAGGATTCAGCAGTGAGTTCAGCTGATGTATACTGCTCATTTGCTGTCTCACCATTTGCATTTCTGTGCAAACTTTGCTAATTGTTGCAATCTGAATTGTCATCAGTGATAATTGGATAGGGAAACATTTCTGCCAGCTCTGTAGAATCAATTTCCATCCTGCTGACATTATGTGAAATAAGTTTATTATGTCAAGATAGCTACTGCTAATGGATTCTGTCTTCTGTTTGGGTTCCACCTGAGTCTATGTAGCCCTATGGAATCTTCTACCATTGTCCCTTGACTAGTAACCAAAGCTTCTGAACCTTATTCTCTGACTTGTGCTTTCTTAACTAGTTGTTTCATCACTAACTTATTTGAAAGGTAGTTTATTGATATTAACTAGTTTGGTACCTTCTGTGCCATTTGCTGAAAATTCAAAACAAGGTCAAAACCCACATTCGTGCTCAAGGGTGATGATTCTTGATGGTGAAATATGTGCAAGGTCTTTAATATCTGACACCATTTCTGTTGAACAGTTGCTTGATCATACTTTTAATCTTATGTGCTATTCCTTCATGGACTATAAGCCACAGGAGCAGGCAGAGACCACTCAGCTCATTGAGTATGTTTTGCCATTCACTGATGATCTGGTCATTCTCAACTGCACCTTCCCACCTTTCTCCTCCTTGATTCCATTAATGAAGAAAAATGTCATCCTTTGATATGCTCAACTGCCCTTTATGGGAAAGAATTCTACAGATATACTACCCTCTGAAAGAACAAATTCTTCTTCATCTCTATTCTATGTGTGCAGCCTCTTATTCTGAGATTTTCTCCATTGGTCCTAGAGTTTTCCATAAAGGGAAAAAACCTTTCTGCATTAACTGTGTCAATTCTGCTAAGAATCTTGTATGTATCAACAAGATTGGTCCTCAGAAGAAAAAGTGACAATGTCCAACCTTCTCAACCTCTTCTCATAAAACAGTCCCTCCATATCAGAATCGACCTAATGAACCTTCTCTGGACTGTGTCCAATGTGAGTATATCATTCCTTAGATAAGGCACCCAAAATTATTCATGCTATCACAAAGGTGGTCTGATCTTGTATAGGTTTAAGACCTCCCTACTTCAATACTCCATTCCCTTTGAGTCAACGGTAATAAAAGCAATTTCATTTGCCTTCCCTAATATGTGCTGAACCTCTACCTTAACCTTTTGTGATTAATGTGTGAGGATTTCCATATTAGTCTGTGCAGTTGCTTTCTGCAATTTTTCTTCATTTAAGTAATTCGTTCCTTTATTTTTCTTGTCAATAACCACATATTTCCCATAATATATTCCATCTGCTAAGTTTTTGCACATTCATTTAACCTGTTTATATTTCTCTGCAGGCTCTGTGTCCATGTAGTCGCACTGCTGTAGGTTGTATAAAGTGTTTCAACTATATACAATACCTGATAATAGTGTACCAAATTTAAAATTAATGAGATGTGCATTCAAAAATATTTTCTTGTCAAAAAGCTAGATCTGGATCATCTTTCTCCTCCAGGACTACCGTTGACTCTTCTTTCTAATGTAGACTGTTGTACTTCATTAACCTCTGAGTGGCTGTTTATTGTTTCACTGTTCTGTGATTGTGGGTGGAATTCTCCATTTCCTTGAGTGATGTGTGGAATGGCGAGAAATGTTGAAATACTACGAAAATGAAAAAGTCAGAATCTCTGTTGAGGAAATATGTCCAGATTTCCCCTTGAGGTTTAAACCATGAATTAAAAATTTTAGAACTCTTGCATCTCATTAATAGCCCACCTTGGATTATTTTTATCCAGTTTCCAATTCTTTTCTCTCATTTCTGAGAAGCTGTATGGCACAAATTCCTGACATAAGTCAAGGTAGTTGTACCTGGTAACGCACCTTACTGTTTGCTTCTTCGGACCTTCATCCTACTCTGCCTTATTCGTAACGTCCCTGCATGGTCTGTGGAAACCATCCTGCTCCACTCTTCATCCAAGTAACTTGGTAAATTACCAACTCCACCCCATTCAGAACTGAACTTTGATGCTCAGGGACAAGTTGTATGTTTCTGTCACATCATTTAACGAGTAAGGAGACACACACCTCATTTGTCTGTGCAGACTGCATTTCAAAGTTTTTAGCTTCATTACTTAGCACTCACTCACTTCCGCCAACTTAGAGAGTGCTAACCTCTGTGGTTTTCCTTGTTTATTAGTGTGTAGGGAGAGCAGGCAACTTGTTAATGGTTTGGAGAACTGAGCAGTCAAGAGGGTACTTGGCACCATACTACATCAGTATTACACCTACTGCATATAGAGCAGCTTCAAACAAATGGCCATGTGTAAAAGTAAAAGGGAGGCAGTCCAAGTGTTCCTTTTAATTAGCTGGACACAGCTTGTGCTTTGCTCCTTAGCATTGCCACTGATGTTTCGTGTCTGATGCCTGTCTCTTGCACTTTACTGGTTTCCCACTTGTTGCTTAAGGTTTTTGTACCTGACAAACTAAGTGGATTCTGTGGATCTCCTGTAATAAAATTGACCTTCTCCTCTTTAGAATTAATGTGTATTGGTTCCAGGCAGCTGTTTCACTTTATCAACTGAATGGTTTCCAATTCTAATCTTCTTTTGTCTGTAATAAATCTGATAAGGACTCATCAGCAATTCCAATGTCAAATTTGTATGTTATGAATTCTAATTTTAGATCTCCATATTATCATTTGCATTTAATCTGTAGAGATAATTAATGAAATTATCTATGGATTTGTTAAATCTTGCTCTTTTGTACAAACATTTATATATGAGCATGTATACCAGGAGCAAGCCCCTCAACCCTGCTCTGCCATTCAGTAAGATCATGGTTGATCTGACTGTAACCTCAAATCTATATTTCCAACTACCCCGTTAATCTTTCATCCACGTGCTTCATAAGAATCTTTCTACCTTAGCCTTAAAAATATTCAAGGACGCTGCTTCCACCACCTTTTTAGGAATTCCAAAGACTCACCACCTTTGAGAATTTTTTCCTAATTCTAGATTCTTCTATTTGTGAGCACATCTTTTTTTACATTCACCCTGTTGAGTCACCTCAGAATTTTGTGTTTCAAACCTGTTATCTCATACTTTACTATGTTTCAGTACTTTCTCTTTTGATTTCTGATAATTCCCAACCTGTTCTGTGACTTTTCTTGATGAATGCTGCTGATCATGGCTTTAACAAACAATTCCAGTTTCCTTAATAGCTTTAGTAAATGAATCGTGTTGCCTGCGGCTTTAATAAATTACTTCAGTCTCCTTAACAACTTTACAAAATGTATCCTGCAATTCTAAACTCTATAAGGTGAATTCTAGTCCTTTAATGGATTTCCCTGGATGATTCCTGTTGTGTGCAGTCCTAAAACTAACCTCAAATTTGCTATATTTATTTCGTGATGAGTCTTGCTTTACACTGTTGAACAAAATACTTCCCACTATCATTTTTGAATTGATCTCCCACCTTTTTTGTAGCCTCCATTATCTCTTAATTTGTTCCATCAGTTTGATTTTTGTCTGCGTCATCTTCTAATTTGTTCTTTTATTGCTTTATTTCTGGTTTTGCAGTGGCAGTAGCTTAAGTGGCCTCTTTCTGTGCCATCAATTTGCAACAGTTTGCAAAGTTCCTGGGTCTACAACCTCACTTTAAATTAGCTCTGATTTCTCTAGCTGTATCTGTGACTTCTGGTGCCCACTTGTGGCGGCAGTGTTCGATTTGAGCTGGCTGTTATGTTTATTTCTATCTTTCCATCTGTTTTTAAGATGTATTCTCTTACTCACAGAAGGTTTGAACTTTATACAAGAATCCTTTGATGTCCATTCATATTCAGGCTGAGTATTGATGAGGGACTGCTTCTGTAATTCATCAGTGACAGGTGCAATCTGTAACTGCCCTGGTATGGCAGGCACCTCAGCTCTATAGAGTTCCTCGCTCATTTTTTGCTGCTACATGTACTTTACCTAATCTGAATTTTTTTTATCATTTACAATGGATAGGCTTGTAGAATCCTGCCACAAGGCTATCTTGTGTGGGATTCTCAACTGTTCGGCTCTTGCAGCTACTGTCTTCTGCACCAACAGCCACCTCAAAGTTGTGACTGATAAAATCCTCAGACCTTCATTGCTGCTGATATTGAGAGGCAGCTAAATGGAGTCTTCACCATTTGCCACTAGATTGTAAGATGAATCCCCATCAGAATAGGTTTGTCTCTTAAACAAGATGTAGTTTGTTCTTTGTAGGTACTATGTATAGATTATGTTGGGGGTGATGGATGTTGTTACTGAGACTGAGGGAGAGCTTGATGTTCAGTCTTGGTCCTTTGAAATCCAAAACTGCTCTACCATCTGAGCCCGATTGCTTAATGCACTCTTCCACTTTAACCCTTTCAAAACTTCTGCACTTATATACAGCAATTAACAGGTGAAAGTGTCTGATCAGAAACAGCAGGTGAACTTGCTGAGCTGGAGCTATGATTTCTTGCAATAATGATAGAGAAACATCATTTGTTTTGAGACTTAAAAATAACTTAATTGAAAGCAAATGATGAACTCTTAAATGGTGTACAGCACATTTACTTTATCAGTTCAAAGAATAAATTGTAAATGAGGGATCCTAAACCTAAAAAGCAGGTCAAGGATGGTTCAGAGCAACGATATTGCCATGGAGAGATGGGTCATGCCTAAAACGGTTCTGTGGCTTCAATTTACCTGGGTGCGTGTTCTTCCTTGAAGAAGTGAATTGCAGTTTGAAGCTGGCAAAGTGTGAAACTGAAGAAACAGTTAGACATTGTAAGTGCTGCTTGTGGTAGATTCCAGACAGTTAAGGCTTAGAGAGAAGGCCCAGGGATTTGGTGGCTTTGTGCTGCAGAAAGAATTTGGAGCTAAATAGAAGACCTGCAAGCAATTGGTAATTCGGTACAGCTAAGAGTGGGACAAAGGTAGCCCACAGGCAATATTTGTTGGATGCAGCTCAGAAAGATGGGAGCTTAGAGAAATTTTGTGGTAGCTTGATGCAGCTCACTGCTTGATAAAAGCTGACGTAATGGCAGTACTTGGGCAATTGGGAGCAGTTTCAGAAGTTCGGGTAACACGATCTAAGGAGGAGATTGAACTATCAAGAAATGAACGGTTTTTGAGGCATCCTGAGCCATAGAGGCTTTGTGGGCATTCCAAGCCTGGATCGTTGAAAGTGAACACTTGGTATCCTTCACAAATGGACAGTGTTTTCATGAGATTTAGAAATTTACAGTGTTACTAACATTTGCACTTAAGACAGATCTATCCCATTGACCATTTAAAAATGTAGTCTGTGGGCTGTTTGACTGGAGTTTGTCTGTTAACTGATATATACCTCATGCTGATCCTGAATGTTAAAATCTAAGTTATAGAAATTGTGCATATGTGTTAGAATTACCTTGCCTATCAAGTATGCCTGTTTAATTATTATCAACTGTGTTTGTTTTGTTCAAGATTGTAAAGTAAGATTTTTTTGTATTTCAATTCAACCCTGAAATCTTAACTTTTTTTTGCCCTTGACTCTTCCATGCATCCTTCTATTTCCAAGATTTTGGTCTATCATGTGCAATCCTAACTGATATCTGGCTTGTCCAGTATTATTATAGTCAGGACATATCAATACTGTGAATGGCTACTATACAATTTAATGTTGGTAGAATGGAAACATGAGTTTTTTTTTTAATTGATTTTTAGACTCCATATATGTGCAACATACCCCCTGTACAACAACACTGGCATTCCAGTAATGTTAGGTAAGATGGTTCTGTATCTTAAAGATTACATAGTATATTTATTGCATTTTAAATGTATTAATAGTTTACATTCCCAGATCAACAGTTGAATCAGCTGCTTAGGTGTGCAATGTATCAGAATCATTTGAAATAATGTGAACTGATGTTTAAACATGACAGTTTTCTGAAGTGATAGGTGGGAGAAAAGTTCAAGTTGTATTTAATGTCTCATTGGATTGAATTAATTAAGAATACTTATTGAATCATCAGTCCTTCCATGCTATCAGTGCTAAATATATTGCACACCAAAGAACAGCTATAATGAATGAATTAAAATGCCAGTTTAACATTAATAAACCAAGCCTTTCCTTTTTATTGTTGATTATGATTTGTTGATTGATTACTTTCTTCTCTTGATCAATTTATTTTACTTAAGGATGTTCCTTTCGTTTTTAAAAAAAACATTTCTGGTATTCTGTTTGCTGAAGACCACCTCTGCTGTACTTCTATTCACAATCACAAGGTGGAGGGTGATTTCAGTTTCTATGATCTGTTACTGGAAATTGTCTGGTGGAGGGAAATATGTGGTAGTATACTTTCATTTAATTTTAAAACCATCCTTCCTAATGGCTCAATTGTATGTGTATTTGTTAGTGTCACTAGCATTACTTGTTGAATTTGTAAGTTTGACCTTTAACCAAACATTTTTCTATCATAAATCACTTTTCAACTCTTGACCTTAAAGTTTGTAAAGCTATACCAAAGAGAAGAGATATGACACAGCAACTATATTGTAGCCTTATGAATAATTTATCAGGTTTTAAAGAATAAAAATGTATTGTGTTCAAAGAAAGCAGTATGTGTGGAATTTATCAGCATGTCAAGCCTTTGGGAAGGAATTCTGCATGCCCCTGCATGTGCTGGAAAGTTAGTTTGTAGAGCATTACAATAACTCCATTCTACAAATTCTTCAGTGCATGACATTGCAATCTTACGCCTTGCTACTTTCATTTGGACTGATTTATTAGCAATGATGACCGTATCGCTCGTTTTGTTGAAACAGTAGAAGATATGTTTAACCATCATTTCCCAATATATGTAATTCTGTCTTCTACATTTTTCACTCTTTCCCCCTTTATCCCTGTTCTCCCTTCAACCCTACCATGCATGCCGTTTACTTTTGTTCAGTAACCATGACTTAATATCCATGTGTTATGTAAAGTCTCATCTCACTAACTGCTCGCTGTGCACACGGTACAGGCCACCGCCCCATGATGACAGGCACAAATATTACAACCGGACACCATCGCAGGAAGGAAATGGCAGAAACGCAAGATATGTTCAAGAGCAAAATATGAAGAACATGGGAGGCAGGAAACATAGTGTTGACCAAGATAAACTCATGACCACACTTTGAAAAGAATGGGAAAATGTTCATTCTTTCCTGTGATTTTAAACCCCTTTCAATTCAAGTTGCAATCCAGGTTGACTCGTGAAGAAAAACTATTAGTGGGGGTAAAATAATCTGGGAAACTGCATTTTTTATAAAAACTGTGTACACTTTTCTCTAGCCATCTCTTCATGCTTTAAAGATGCCAATTACATCACAATTTTTTCAATATATCTGTGAACCATTTGCAAAACAAACTTAGGTTTGTTGAATTTTCTTTTATACATATGCATCATACAGGGTCAATGTTTTGATATTTGCAATGGAGCAATGGCAGATCTTCTGTTAGGAAAAGACATTTGAGCAAGACAAGTATTTACCAAAAGTTGAGATACTGTTGCAGTGATGAGCGCTTACACTTTGTGTAAATGTTATAATGATGCAAGGAGTTTCACTGAATTCAAATCATTCTACAAAATAGTGCTTAGAGTATCCAAATGTAATTTTCAAGTGTTCTGCTTTGTCTAGAGACTTTTATTTAAAAATGCACATTGAGACTTGAATATGTCTTGCTTTCGCACTTCTGTAAATAAGTAAATCAGAAAGCCAAAACCTTGATAAAATGGTGTGAACTGTGACTTGCTATTTTATTTAGAGAAATTATTCAGTTTGTTCAGATTAATACTGAAATAAGGATGTGTCCATAAGTCAAAATGTTTTTAGAAAGTTTCTTAAACATTTAATCCATCTTATTTTCCACTCCTCTTCTGAGCTCTTGCTGTGTCATCTACTACATTCCTGTAAGGATGTCTGATGGGAGGAATTTGCAATTCAGCTCACTACCAGTATTGTTATGCCACTATTTGGCAGAAGGAGAGCATGAGAAGAATCAGAATGACTTAAGATATAAAAAATATCTTTTCTGGCAAAGTGATGATTACAAGAGCAAATGTATCTTAGTAGTGGTAACAGACAAGAAGGTTCCAAATACCACCTATGTTGAGTAAACTGATCTCAGTCTAAGAGAGATCAAGGTATTCTCATGAGGCTCAATGCCTAACCCCACCCACACCCCACTCCTGAGCAATGCCAATTCATGCTCGTTATACACTGACCTTTGGTAAAAGTACAGGTGAGGACTGAGTTAAGAGGATTGTTTCCTGTTGATATATGCTGTCCTGACTGACGTGAAGAATAATCATGTATGCAGCTGCTCAGCTGTTAGCTTCTGCAAACTATTGTATCATGAGTCACCATGTTCAGGAAGAGAAAATAGTAAAGGGACCATACTAACGAAAGGAAAAAAGAAATTATTTATGTAAGGAAATCCACAATTCTAATGTGTTTTATTGGATCATTGGGGATTTGGAACTGACTATGGAGAATTAAGAGTGTGAACCTGGATATTAGTATACAATCACACAATGCTTTAGAGATCCAGAACAAGGTTCTTAAGCTAAAACTGCTGAGTGAAATCTCCTACTAATCTTGTGCCTGATTCAATCATCTTTTGGTTCATTCTCAGAATAAATAAGCACTGAATTATATTTTTAATCATTTTGAGGTGAATCTGTTGCTGGATACACACTTGATGAAACAAGAAAAAAATTTGGTAACAAAATATCCTGTTCATTTTGTTGCAATCAAGTAGAACATTGAATTGCAGAGCCATTTGGCATTTGTATTCCCATAAGTACCTAGTTCATTAATGTTATCAGCTATCTTTATACTTACTGAAATAAAAAGGAATTGCTGAAAGAGCAAAATCAGATAAGCTGTGTTGGTCAGTTACCTGAGATGTTTAAATTGTGGTGCTAATAACGCCAAGGTAGTGGGTTCACTCTCTACACTGACCAAAGAACAAAGAAAATTTACAGCCCAGGAACAGGACCTTCGGCCCTCCAAGCCTGAGCCAGTCCAAATGTACTGTCTAAACCTGTCGGTCAATTCCTAAGCATCTGTATCCCTCTACTCCCCACCTACTCATGCATTTATCCAGCCGCATCTTAAATTAATCTACTGTGCCTGCCCCTACCACCTCTGCTGGTAATGCGTTCCAAACGCCCACCACCCTCTGTGTGAAGTACTTGCTGCGTGTATCCCCCTTAAACTTTCCATCTCTCACCTTGAAAGTGTGACCTCTCGTTATTGAATCCTTCAACGTGGAAAAAAGCTTGTCTCTATCTGCCCTGTCTATACCCTTCATGATTTTATAAACCTCAATCAAGTCCCCTCTCAATCTCCTTTTTTCTAATGAAAATAAACCTAACCTACTCAACCTTTTTTCATAGCTAGCACCTTCCATACCAGGCAACAGCCTTGTAAACCTTTTCTGCACCCTCTCCAAAGCATCTACATCCTTTTGGTAATGTGGCGATCAGAACTGTACGCAGTATTCTAAAAGTGGCCGAACCAATATCTTGTACAATGTTAACATGACTTGCCAGCTCTTATACTCAATACCCTGTCCAATGAAGGCAAGCATACTATATGCCTTCTTGACCACTGTATCCACCTGTGCAGCCACCTACAGGGGTACAATGGGCCTGCACTCCCAGATCTCTCTGCCCATCAACTTTTCCCAAGGTTCTTCCATTCATAGTATAATTCGCTCTAGAATTAGTTTTGCCGAAATGCATCACCTCACATTTGTCTGCATTGAAATCCATCTGCCACTTTTCCGCCCAACTCTCCAGTCTATCAATATCCTCCTGTATTCTTTGACAGTCCCTTACGCTTTCTGCTACTCCACCAATTTTCGTGTCATCTGCAAATTTGCTGATCATACCAACAGTGCCCTTTTCCAGATCATTTATGTATATTACAAACAACAGTGGCCCCTACACTGACCCCTGTGGAACACCTTTTGAGAAACTCTTTTAAACTACTACTCTGTCTCTTGCTGCTCAACCAGTTCTTTATTCACCTAGCTAGAACAACCTGCACTCCATATGACTTCACTTTCTCCATTAGTCTACCATGGGGAACCTTATCAAATACCTTGGTAGAGTCCATGTATATGACATCAACAGCTCTTCCTTCATCTATCAACTTGGTCACCAGGTGCATCGTTGGACTTTGCAAGTCATAGGTTTACATTTGCAGGGTATACATTTGTCATTGCTTTGGGGGTGGCACGGTGGCTCAGTGGTTAGCAGTGCTGCCTCACACAACCAGGGACCTGGGTTCGACTGTCTGTGTGGCGTTTGGACATTCTCCCAGTTTCTGTGTGGATTTCCTCCAGGTGGTCAGGTTTCCTCCCACAGTCCAAAGATGTGCAGATTAGGTGAACTGGCTGTGCTAAATTGCCCATAGTGCTCAGGAATGTGTAGGTTAGATGCATTAATCAGGGGTAAATATAGGGTAGGGGGAATAGTTCTGGGTGAGTTACTCATTGGAGGGTTGGTGTGGACTTGTTAGGCCGAAGGGCTTGCTTCCATACTGTAAGGATTCTATGCGTGCTTCACTGAATTGTCTAAGAGCATGGTAATTAAAAATACAAAGTGATTTTATTGTAACAGACAAAAGAAGACCTGTCCTTCTTTCAGAAGGATGCATTTTGCAAGCTTTTTAATTTTTGCATGTGAGTGTTTATACTAATTTGAAGGAAAATTTCATACAAACTATGCTGAGCACTTGTTGCTATATCTTTTCTTTAAAAACAGCATTTCTCTAAAATTTTAAATTAAATTTTCTTCCCTTCCATTCTTGCAAGCAGTCTTGTGCTACATGATGATCATTTGGTAAACAATTTAAATTAGTGATATTCCTAAAGGCTACGTCATTGTCAAGCCTTTACATTCTAGTGCTTTGAACTGGGACAGTAAGACAAAAAGAGCAATTTGTTCTGTTAGTCAATATGTAGTATATACAAAAAACAGTAAAATTCACATGCAGGATAAAGTAAAACAACTTACTTTCTTTACAGCAAGATTACCTTGTGTTTTGAGTGGCCAACATTTCTAACTTGCTCTTTCTTACAGGTCTAGTGAATGTCTTGCTATGTAAGATTAAGATTAAGGAAACAAGGTCCTGAAGCAGTGGGTATTAAGTAGATGTAACAAAAGTTGTGGATCAGCATAGAAGTATCTATTGTTGTCCTGTACGTTCCAAATTTATTTCAGAACTTAGTATTCATTGGAATTCTCAGCTAATTAGCCGACTGAAATTATATTGATTCTTATGTAATTACCTGTCTTCTCCTTCCCAATATAGTTGACTTTACTTCCTTTAGTAAGGTAAGTACTAAAGTTGGAAAGGAAGTAGATCTAGCCATTTTTATACTTGCAGTTTACCTCCTGTATGGAACATTCTTTCTAAATTCAAATTATCAACCTTTGGTCAGTTTCATCAAAATAAGTGTACTGTGGTACTCTTATCATAAACACTACCTTACTGCATTAAACTGCAGTTTATAGAATGTACTAGGTACAAGTATCATAGGTATTGCTGTGAAGATGACCTCTGGGCATTTTAAGATGTGTTTCTGCTGAGTGTGTATGTTAGTGAGTCACTGATAACTATGTGTCTGTTGCAAAGGTTCTTCAATTGATTCCTGTATAAAATGTTGGAGGGGTTTACTGTATAAGATACAAACGTCGTACAATTGTGAACCTAGACAAAAGAGAGCAAGAAAATGTATGTGTATGTCTGGCAATTAAAATACATGACGAATTATGATAAAGAGACAGTGTTGAAGTGTGCAGTTGAAAATCTCAGTGTGATCAAAGCTATCTGAAAATTTCAGGCGCTCATCCAAAACTGGAGATAAATTGTTTAACATTTACATCACTAAAACACACAAGCAATATGTCATTTGAGTGTAAAACAGACCTCCATGCTGGTGTTCTTTTGTTCTCCATTATCGTTCCCACAAGCCGTTCTCATTCTGTATTGCATAAAATTAACCATTAGGCAGTGAATAGCTAGCAATTTCTTTTCGAACAGCATCACTAATGCGAATCAAAACATTTGCTTCTCTAGTTCTTCATATCTTACCCTGGCTTTGCATATATCAGCACTGCCACGACATTCCACCTCTTTCCCATCACCCCACCCCACTCCCCCCCCCCCCCACCGAAAGCTGACAATCCGCTAATTTGTGTCTTCCCTCTTTATCTGTGGAATAAAAAAATTCCATTCAACTTGCTTATATTAAGATTATGGCATATGAGTTAATGTTCTTAGACTGCCCTATTACTTAGAAATTCTAGCCATGGAAGAGCCAACTGGATCAGGTTCCTGTGGAAGCGTAAGGCAGTCGATGGTGGCTTTGCCTTGATGTGATTTTAAATTTTTTCTTTAGTCTTCAAATACATCTGTGTATTTTGACCTCTGGTGTCTCTCAACAGCAAGTCAAGAAAAGTACTGGCTGTCTGAAATCAAACTCTTCCCTATTGTCAGAGTAGACTGGCTTCCAAAAACAGCAACATTGATAACTTGTCATCATCAGAGTAGGAGAAAATAGGAACCATGAGGGTGGTATAACTAAAAGTGAGCAAAAGGGTTGATTAGTTATTCAGTTTTAACGACGGAGGAATATTTCAATGCCATATTCATTCTGAAATATTTAAACCAAAGGTCAATAACTATTGCCTATGCAGTGCCACTCTGGTGCAGGAAAACACAGCACCAAAATGGCATCAAGTTAAGTGCACAGATATTTAAAACTTCTGGAACTTATGAAGTATGGAATTTAAGTGAATAGGAAAAAAAAATTAAGAAAATGTGTCCTTTCATGCAGGCTTGAGTTATTGGACATCTAAAACTTGTTCACAGCATTCATGTTTCACATTAATTTGATCTATGCATAATGAAAGAAGCTCAATGATAATTCTCATCATCTCAAAATTCCAAGAACTATCTTCTAAATTGTCATGTTGTAAGAATCAATTAAGCTTCTCCAAACATCAGAAGTGTTAGGAAATTCTTATTACTGAAAATAATTATATAGAAGACTACTGCATTAAAATCTTAACTACTGCCATTCCCATTGATACTACAGTATTTTACACAAATTTTAAATTTTAAACATCAAATTTGGCACTGAAGTTAGGCCAGGGTCCCAATCTGTGAAGATTCTTGCTGGTAAGCTTCATTACTGGTACAAGTGGACCAAGTACCTGGAAGTGAACACTAGAAATTCAATCAATTTGTTTTTGGAGTTGGAAAGGATTAAGCATCTCCATTGGACTTGATTTTTGTGTCACAACAGTTAGGTTAAGATGGACATTATACAATACGACAAAGAAATGTGGATGCTGGAGATCTGAAACAAAAACACAAATTGCTGGAGAACCTCAGCAGGTCTGTCTACATTTGTGGGAAGAAAAGAGAATTAACATTTTGATTCTGGTGACTGTTAATCAGAACTGAACATTATATATAGCAAAAGCTATTTCATCCTCTCTCTTTATTCAATTTCAAATATGGCAAGTGAAAAAATATTTAATTTTTGTCAAGTTTGAACGTGCACAGAATTCATGAAGTATGCCATTTACTTATTAGTAAATAGAGGGTGCATCCTTTTAATGTTAGATTTCTGCCCATATTTTCCATGTCTTCAGATAGATAAGAGATGTCCCCCATATTACAATCTCCCATTTTGCTCAGTACCCATTATGTCCTTTTAGAACAATCCTTTCAGTATTACTGGGACCTTATTTAAAAGGAGTGTCATGTCATTTAAAGGATTCACAGCAATTATTTCTCATCAGCTTTGAATTTTTCTTTATGCCTTAATTTCATTGCTTACACTTGCTTTATGATCCACATTGCATATAAGCAACTGCTTTCAGTTAGGTAGAAATAAATAGGCCATTTTAATGTAGATTTAGATTAGTTTTTGTCAGCACAGACTTGGTGGGCTGTACAGTGTGATTCTATGATTTTCTTCTTTTCTCTAGGACTCCCATCCAATTCCAAAGAGTGCATGACTACCTTTTCTTTATAAATACCTGTCTGAATTATTTTTGTAGGAAGGGAGGCAGCATATGGCAACAACTGTGCCTCTCTTTATTAACACAAGTTACTACCTTCAGTTAGCTAGGAATTGGAGTCGGTCATTCAGTCCTCAAACTTGTTCCTCCATTCATTGAGATTTGTATCCTAAATCTTGCTGTTTGCCTTTGCTCTATATTCTTTATTACCCTTAACTATAGTACATCTATAATCTCAGATTTAAATTGAGATACAATCTTTTTTTCCAAAAAGAGTTCTACAATAGTGCTTGCTAAGCTTAAGTTTCACAACAGAAATCATCAATAAGATGATGGTTTTATAAATTCATCAACACAGCTCCACCTTCTGTGCTAACCTGCCAGTGGCTTTAAAGTTCACAGTTGTTCTGAAATAAAGTGTAATAACAACACACCAACTAGTCATTGGAGGTGTTGGCAACAATGCATTGTGCACATTATGCATAAAGCAAATTCGTTGTTTGATAAGATTGTCAACTGTGGCTTGATTGGTAGCACTCTTGATCTGAGTCACAAGTTTTGAGTTCTGCTGCAAGACTTGAGCACAAAAATATCACGATTCACATTCCACTGCAAAGCAAAGAGAGTTTTGCATTGATTAGAGGCCATGTATTTTGGAATACCCTTTAAAACAAGGCACCATCTGCCTGTTTAGGTGGGCATAAAGAGTGCATTGCACTATTTTGAAGAAACGCAGGGGAGTTATAGTATCCCTATAGTGTGGAAGCGGGCCATTCACCCATTGAGTCCACACCGACACTGAAAAGCATCCCACCCAGACACCCCATCCCTGTTAACCTGCACTTCCCATGGCAAATCCACCTAACCCGCACAACCCTGGATACTGAGTGATTTAGCATGGCCAATCCACCAAACTTGCACGTTTTTGGGCTATGGGAGGAAACTGGAGCACCCAGACGAAACCCACGCAGACAAGGGGAGAATATGCAAACTCAATACGGACAGTCGCCGGAAGGTGGAATCAAACCTGAGTCTCTGATGCTGTGAGGTGTCCTGACTAAGATTTATTCCTCGATCAGCATCACAAAACAGATTAATGCAGAGTGTTTGCACATGCTGTTTATAAGAACTTGCTGGGGATAAATTAGCTAATGCATTTCCCGCAGGTAGACAGTAACTCTAGCAAGAGGAAATTGAGACTGCAGTCTTGACTCCAACTGATGTCACATGTAACCTTTCCCTGGGCCTTTATTATCCTGTTGGTCACAGTATTTAATGGAGTATGCAGTTTTGACATTGAGGTGTTTCTTCACGTGCTTGGATTAGTCTTGTGTGTTTTGTGATGTTGAGTCAGCAAAGAACCTGATAACATTCTCCCTGTGTCAAAGTTGACGGGAGAAGGTACATAGCAGTCAGAAAATGCCATGTACTTCCTTGTTATTTGTTATTGGGTTTAAGGGCTGGAATTTGTTGCCCTTCCCTAAGTGCCCCTTTAAACTGAGTGGAAAAGGCACTTAAGAGTCAAGCACATTTAGGTCTAAAGTCACACGTAGGCCAGATCCAAAAAGGATAGCAGACTTCCTTGCCTAAAGAGCTGCCATGAAACAAATGGAGTTTTTATGACAATTAATGCAAACTTCATGGTTATAATTGCTGAGACTAGCTTTCAATTCCAGATTTGTTAATTAAAATTAGATTCTACTAGTTACCTTGCCATGGTGGATAGGAAGCACTTTCAGCATTCACTTGTACCTCTGGATTTTTTCCTAGTGATATTACCAAGATGTCATCATCTTTCCCCAATATAGAGGAGAGAAACCAGTCTCGTGAAATGCTTTATCTTGACTTCCCCATATACAGTGATATCCACATCATCTCCCCACCTAATAGATACTACTATCAGTTTATTGTAAGCTAGTCACTTCGGTTGTATCAGTCAGCAGAGTTCCCATTCATTTTATCAAAGCTACATATACAATTTAGCAAATACAATGACTGTATGGATCAACTTTCGTTCCTCTGAATTATTGTTTATTTACCCATTGTAATTACATCTTTACCAAGCAGCTTTACCAGTATAATTACTCTTGGTGCTAATGTGTGGTAGTTGGACCTTTGAACCTGATCCAGTACTCATCCCAGGTGCCAGCTGAGGATTTTGGGAAGCATCTGGCTATTGTATCTCCATAACAGCCTCATGTCATATAAAATCCTATTTCGTCAACAGAGCCATTGTCTCTTTTCTGCCTAGAGGCATTCTACAGGGTAGTGCTGTTCTTCCAAGAGACATCAACTTGAGCACATATTTGCCATGTTACTATTATCAAGCACCACTCTTACCTGGCCAACAGTCTGCAGTAAAGCAGGCCAAATGAGACCAAATGGAATCAGTGATGCCCAGAGACGCAAGTTATCTGTATCATAGGACCAAATGCTTGGAGTCTGAAAAGGACAGTCACCTCTATTACTGTATAATGATAGCAGAAACGCAAAACTGCACTGAGGGCCGACAGTGTGTGGGGCACTGCGATGGATTTCTGTGAAGGTACTGCATGTTCCAGAGTGCATTGCAAAATAGGGTCGCTAATTGTTGGTGTGCCCTGGGGGTATGCTGGAGCCCATGATTTGAGCCTGCTACAGTTTGTCCATCTCCTATGTACATTTTGTGGGCTCTTTCACCTGCTTAGTGCACTGTTTATGGTGGAAAACCAGATGTTTGGCAGTTTTAAAAAAAAAATAAGTATCATTTGTTTGCTGTCAAAATCGTTTTAGATTCTTTTCTGGAGCTGGCCAAAAAACGGACTGCCAATGTTCCTATTCACAATAGGTGAGAGCTGTAATAAAATATCTAACAATGTGTATTTCTTTCTGAAAATATACTTTATCATGAGACTTGTACATTCCAAAGCATTTCAAATTGGAAGTTACAAGAGAGTACAACAAGATTATTTTTTTCTATATTGCATGTTGCACTGAATGAAATAATAATATATGTGATATTTACAAGATAAATTCCATGTCAACATAAACCTCAGGGCCTCTGCTTAGTTTCCAGTGTCGTAGTTTACTGTAGCAGGCAAACCTTAGGCTGGCCTTTCTATATTGATTATTTATGGCGGTTGCCCCAGGCTTCAGTGGATCCCTTACAATATGGTCCTGGACAATGAAATATGCTGGTCTAAAGCACTTGGTTGTAGGCATTTTGTAATGAAAAAAACCAACAAGTTTTAGATGTTCCAGAGTTGGTTCTTCTGTTTGATTGTCCTGCAGCAGCAGTTAATATTTGTCTCTGTGCACGTTTCTGTCAACTGCCTGTGGAGCGCAGAGCACACAAAGCCAGGTGGAAGGGTGGGCTGTGAGGAAAATGCAGACATGCTTGTTACAACACTGGGTAAACTCTCCTGCTTACTGTAAATCAGCAACACAGAAAAGATTTATCCTGTGCAGTAATCTTTCGAAATCCAAGAGGCCAAGGACTATTTAAAATAAAAATTAACAACTTTATTTCTTAAGGTATAACAGAGAATAATTAACTAACAACTATTTACAACTCCTTCTTCTAACCTATCTTTTACTTTACTCTTCTATAATACTAGTCCGATAAAACTCCCAATTACGATTTCCGAAACAAAACTTTTTATCTCAAAACCAGGCAGCTTTTAGTTTTCTCTGTATTCCTCTCATTTTTTCTTCTTCTTGGGGATTCTGCTTTACAGGTTACTGATCAATAAAGGTACCTTTTTAAGAGAGCTATGTTTTCACAGAATCTTTACATGCTGGTGGCTTGGCAGGCCTCCTCTCAACTGTACAATTTTGGTAAAAACAATGACTGCAGATGCTGAAAACCAAATACTGGATTAGTGGTGCTGGAAGAGCACAGCAGTTCAGGCAGCATCCAACGAGCAGCGAAATCAACGTTTCGGGCAAAAGCCCTTCATCAGGAATAAAGGCAGTGAGCCTGAAGCATGGAGAGATAAGCTAGAGGAAGGTGGGGGTGGGGAGAGAGTAGCATAGAGTACAATGGGTGAGTGGGGGAGGAGATGAAGGTGATAGGTCAAGGAGGAGAGGGTGGAGTGGATAGGTGGAAAAGAAGATAGGCAGGTCGGACAAGTCAAGGAGACAGTAACTGAGCTGGAAGTTTGAAACTAGGATGAGGTGGGGGAAGGGGAAATGAGGAAGCTGTTGAAGTCCACATTGATGCCCTGGGGTTGAAGTGTTCCGAGGCGGAAGATGAGGCGTTCTTCCTCCAGGCGTCTGGTGGTGAGGGAAAAGTTTGTTGTACTTACAGTTTTTGATGTTTGAGATGGAATTGAAATATTTGCCCCAGTCTTATACTCCCAAAGCATCGGATTGTGTCATTGGCTTTTAACATTGTCAATATACTTAATTCAAACTGGATTAGAATTTGGTATTTTTCGGGGCATAATTTAAACTAATTGGCCTAAATTGAATCTGTTTTGTTGTTTCCAGGAAACGAGCTACCCCAGTAGCTGGAGCACATGTTACATTGTATCTTTTTTCAGAACACTTGGTGGTGTCAGGTAGTTTTAACTCTCTTAAAGTATACCCACATCTTTATTACCCCTCCCTTCTTAAGAAGAAATGAGCCATCATAATGAAAAATAGCTTCATTTTTTTATTTTTTGTTAACACATTACCCTAACATGCAGATAATTTTAATAGAAGTTCACCTTAACTACTTCCCATATACCTACATACATATATATGTAAAACATTAAATAAATACAATCTCATCTAAACACTAAGAGTTAAATTCGTGATAACTCATCCACGATTTCATTCTTACGACCCGCAACATGTATAATTTTTACACTAAAAGTCTGTAACATAAGACTGCAATGAAATAGTTTCATATTCTTGTCTTTAATGTGTTCTAAAAGTGTAAGCGGATTGTGATCCTTGTACATAACCATCTCTGACACGTTGCTCATGACATGCACATTAGATTACTTACAGTGTGGAAACAGGCCCTTCGGCCCAACAAGTCCACACTACCCCGCCAAAGCGCAACCCACCCATACCCCTACATCTGCCCCTTACCTAACACTACGGACAATTTAACATGGCCAATTCACCTGCCCTGCACATCTTTGGACTGTGGGAGGAAACCGGAGCACCCGGAGGAAACCCACGCAGACACGGGGAGAATGTGCAAACTCCACACAGTCAGTCGCCTGAGGCGGGAATTGAACCCGGGTCTCTGGCGCTGTGAGGTAGCAGTGCTAACCACTGTGCCACTGTGCCACCCACTAAGCCAGTACCAAACTCAGTAGTTCCCTTTTGATTGTGGAGTATTTCCTCTGGTGGGTGTTGATCTTCTTCGAAAAGTAACCAACTGGCAGTTCAAACCCATCCTTACCTTCTGCTGGGAGTACAGCTCCAACTCCAATACCACTAGCATCGTTGGCGACTTTAAAATGTTTTGGAAGGTGTGGTATAGCTAAAACTGGTTTGATGGTCAATATTGATTTCAAATGGTTGAATGCTGCTGGCATTGTTCCGTCCACCGAAACCTTGTGTTCTACTTCAGCAAATCAGTTAACGGTGCCATTACACTGTTGAAGTTTGGAACAAACCCACTGAGTCCTAAGAATCGAAGCACCTCTTTCACAAGGTTGGTCATGGAAATTCCTCTATGTCCTTTGTCTTTGCATTCCATGGGAGCAACCTTCCATGACCGATGTTATGTCCCAAGAACGTTATCTCTGGTTTCGCGAATTCCATCTTATTTAAGTCTATCACGAGTTCTACTTCTCGTAGTCGTTCAAAGGACTTACTAAAGATCACTACATCATCCAATTAGATGTTCGTTAGCCCAGCGACAACTCAGTTCATAAGTCTTTGAAATGTGGCAGGTGTGTTCTTCATTCCAAACGGCATTACTTTAAACTGATATAGCCCATTTGGGGTTACAAATGCAAAACATTATTTTGACTCTGATAAAGGTACCTGCCAGTAACCACACGTTTAAGTCCAACTTCGTGATGTAACTGGCTTATCCAACTTTCTCAGTACAGTAGTCCAAATTAGGAATTGGATAAGAGTCCGATTTTATAATGGCATTGACCTTCCAATAATCTACGTAGAGCCGTCAAGTCCCGTCCTGTTTGGGAACTAAGGTAATCCGTGAACGCCACTCGCTCTGGCTTGGTTCGATGATGTCCTCATTGAGCATGGCCTCCACCTCCATCTGGATCTGTCTGGTTTTGAAAGGATTAAGCGAATGGGGGGTTGTTTTATCAGAACAGTATTCCCTACATCTACTTCGTGTACAATAGCATTAGTCCTCCCCATCTGATTCTTTCATATGTTCTTATACTGCAGTAACAAATCTTTCAACTCCATTCTATGCTCCTGAGACAGATAGCTTACTACCCTATCCTATTCCTCAAATATTTCTTCAGTTTTTAATTTGCTTTGAGGCACATCAAAATCCATATCATATGAATTTGATTCCACACCCTGCGGGACAATAACTAACACCTGTTTCTCCAGTTCTTTCTCTCTAGTATGATACGGTTTCAACATGTTCACATGACATACTCAATACCTTTTTTTTCTATCTGGCATTTTTACTAGATAGTTCACCTGACTCAACTTTTTCTCAATTTGATAGGGACCATTAAACCTGGCATTGAGGGGATCTCCTATCACTGGTAATGGGACTAACCACGTCATTCCCTCAGGAAAATGTCCAGGTCTCAGAGCTTTTATCTGCCACCTGCTTCAGATGCTTTTTAGCTAACTCACCTACTCGATTTAATCTCTCCCTCACCTCTGATACATAATCTAAGTGTGACCAACATTGGTCCTGTCAATTTTTCTTTAACTAATTTCAAAGGGCCTCTCACTCATGACTGAATATTAACTCAAAGGGAGTGAACTGAGTAGATTCATTTGGGATCTCTAATGGCAGACAATACAAATGGGATACCTTTATCCTAATCATTCGGGTAATCCTGACAGTATGCTCTCAACATGGTCTTCAATATCTGATGCCACCTTTCTAAAGCTCCCGAGGATTCACTGGATTTAAAGTGCTATATACCTAAGCTATCCATAACAACCTTAAACAGCCTAGCAGTAAAATTTGACCCTTGGTCAGACTGAATCTCTCTGGGTAATCCATAGTGTGTGAAGAAAGCTACTAACCCCTCTACTACTCTTTTGGTCTTGATACTCCGTAATGGAATTGCCTCTGGAAATCTGGTAGACACATCCATTAAGGTTAACTACTGATTCCCACTTTTAGTTCTCGGGAGGGGACCTACACAATCAATTATAACCTGCGTGAAAGTTTCTTCAAATGAGGAAATTGGCAACAAAGGTGTTGGTTTTATTACTGCCTGTGGCTTACCTACTATTTGGCATGTATGACACGTACTGCAAAAGTTAACCACATCCTTATGCATTCCAGGCCAATAAAAATGTTTTTTGTACCTTAGCCTGAGTCTTTTGTACCCCTAGGTTACCTCCTGCAGGTAGTTCATGTGCTACCCGTAACACCACCTGTCTGTATGCTACAGGCAGCATAATCTGGTGCGCTTTGGCCAATTTCTCCTCTGCCTGTTCAGGTTTTTCCTGCACCATTATGTCATACAGGGTATCTGTTAACTGAAGCTCAACTCCTTCATCTTTCTCTTGTCACTTCATTCTGTGACTTATAATCGTGGGATCTGGTTACCATACAGTCTGGGAAAATACCATGATATTTCTGTTTTAACTCCTCAGTTTCTTGGTCTGTCTTGTGCTTCTCCACAAAGGGTGTCACTCCCACCTTGGATCCTGCCAAATCATTCCCAAGAACAAACTGAATTCCTCGAACTGACACTTAGTCACTCCCACTGTAACTTCCCTAATCTTGCGTTGGCACCCCAACTTGATCTTGTATTGGCGACGCCAAATTTCTGTCCATCTATCCCACAAATTACCACACTCTCGGGTAACAGATCAGAAAGAGTGCATATTCGCTCATCCCTTACTATTAGCGACTGGTTAGGCCGTGTATCTCTCAAAATGATAACTTCTTGTCCTTCTCTCACTGTTCTTTTTAAGTAAACTTTACCCACAGAGGCAAATTCTTTATGGAGATCAGGTACTACCTCCATACCCAACCGTTGCTTAGGCTGTGCACTCTCCTGCAACTCCTTGGCTCTTCTTGGGGTCTCCTTTACTACCTTCACTAATGCCACTGGCTTAGCTTCTTTTACCACAACTTTTCCCACAGTGTCTTTCTTTAATGACCAGCACTGTGACTTTGTGTCCCACCTTCTGGCAATGAAAAACCTTTACCCAGTGCCCTTTTCAAACCTCCGGCACTGTAACTTTCTGTGTCCCACTCCATTTGAGTGAAAACACCTGAGGCCTTTCACCTCCTTTTCACCCTCTAGGGCTTCTTTAACATGTGGTCAATTCTTAACAGTGCCCTCCACTCTTGGTTTCGTAGTGCAGGATTTCCCCTTCTCCCAACTTCTATCCCTTACAGGACAAAATTCTGGCCAGAAGCCTGTCTGATGTACCAACATTACTCATCTGCTAATTCTGCTGCCTTTGTCACTTCCTGAACTTTCTGTTCCTCCACGTGAATTCTTACCATCTCTGGAAGTGAGTTTTTAAACTCCTCCAGCAGAAAACAATCTCTCATAGAGCCTCAACTCTCCTATCTATTTTCAAAGCACGCACCCATCCATCAAAATGACTATGTTTAATTCTTTCGAACTCTGTGTAAGTCTGACAAGATTCCTTGTGTTTCTGAACCGCTGTCTATATGCTTCTGGTACCAATTCATAAGCCTGTTTAACCTCTTCATAATCTCTTGACCCGTCACCTGACAGCATGGCAAATACTTCACTAGTTCTGCCTACTGGTTTAGTCTGACCTAGCATTACCCATAAATCCATGGACCACCCCATCTACCTCACCAATTTCTCAAATGAAATAAAGAAGCCTTCAACATCTTTCTCATTGAAATGTGGCAGTGTTTTGACATATTTAGATATATCACTACCTTCTGTTTTAATCTCCATGCTGTTAACTTGACTTTGCTGACTAAGTCACAATTTCTCAAGTTCAAATTCTGTCATTTTGTCTCTCCCTTTCTTCTCTCTCTCTCTCTTCACTCAGCTAAGAACTTTCTCTGTCTCTCTTTTTCTTCTCTCTTTGTTTATCTTCTAGCTCCATTTTTCTCAATTGTAATTTAAGTTTTTCTACCTCTACTGCACTTGTCTGTTTTTCTGACACACCTAAAATTAATTCCCTTACAATTTCAACTTTACTTTTGTCCTTGGTTAAAGAGAGCTATGTTTTCACAGAATCTTTACATGCTGGTGGCTTGGCAGGTCTCCTCTCAACTGTACAATTTTCCCCAGTCTTATACTCCCAAAGCATTGGATTCTGCCATTGGCTTTTGAATTATCAGTATACTAAATTCAAACTGGATTGGAGTTTGGTATTTTTCAGGGTATAATTTAAACTAATTGCCCTATTTTGAATCTGTTTTGTCCTTTCCAGGAAACTAGCTACCCCAGTAGCTGGAGCACATGTTACATTGTATCTTTTTTCAGAACACTTGGTGCTGTCAGGTAGTTTTTGCTTGCTATTAACTCTGTTAAAGGTACAGTACCCCCATATCATCTTAATACTTCACTGGATTTGGACAAGGCTTAGTGAGTGGATAACATGTGAACTTATCTACTTTGGTATCAAAAACAGGAAGGCAGACTCTTATCTGAATGGCAATAAATTCGTAGAAGGGAATGTGGAACTAGGTTTCCTCCATTAGGTAAGCAAATAAGTGCAGCAGTCATTAAAAAAGGCAAATGGTATGTCGGCCTTCATAGTGAGAAGCTGATGTTTTGCTGCAATTATGCAGAGCCTTGATGAGACCACATCTGACACATTGTGTGCAATTTTAGTCGTCTTATCTGAGGGAGGATATGCTTGTAAGAGAGGGAGTGCAGCAAAGGTTTCCCAAACTGATTCCTGGGGATGGCAAGATTGACATATGAGGAGAGGTTGAATTGCTTAGGATTATGTTCACTGGAATTCAGGAGAGGGAAGGGGAATCATATGGAAACCTATAAAATTCTAACAGGAATAGACAGGGCAGGTGCAGTAAATATGTTCCCAATTGCAGGGGAGTGCAGAACCGAAGGTAAACCATTTAGGATTGACATGAAAAATTTCTTAATAGGGTGATAAACCTTTGGAGCTCATTGCTAGAGCAAGAAGTCAAGGCTAAAACATTGGAAAAAGTGAGGACTGCAGATGCTGAAAATCAGAGTCGAAAGGTGTTATGCTGGAAAAGCACAGCCGGTCAGGTAGCATCCGAGGAACAGGAGAGTCAATGTTTCAAGTATAAGGTCTTCATCAGGAATGAGGGTGTGGCCCAAGGGGGCTGAGAGATAAATGTGAGGGGGTTTGGGGTTGGAGGGGAAGGTAGCTGGGAATGTGATATGTAGATAAAGGTGGAGGGTGATAGTGATAGGTCGGTGTGGAGGGTGGAGCAGATGGGGGGAAGGAAGATGGACAGGTAGGACAGTTCAAGAGGGTTGTACTGAGTTGGAGGGTTGGTTCTGGGATAAGTTGGGAGGAGGGGAAACTGGTGAAATTGACATTGATCCCATGTGGTTGGAGAGTCCCAAGGATCTTCAGCCAGGTCCTGAAACAGACCCACAATCACAGCCACAACTCCTTCCTCAGCGCCTGCCTCCAGAATTGATGACATCTCTAGGAAACATGCACTAAACAACCTCCCTGCCCTGTGGCCGAACAGTTCAACTACGCCCCCCCCCCCCCCCAACTCAGCCAAGGACATACAAGTCCTGGGCCGCCTCCACTGCCAATTCCAAGCCACGTGATGCCTGGAGGAAAAAAGCCTCATCTTCTGCCTTGGGACCCTCCAACCTCACAGGATCAATGTTGATTTCACCAGTTTCCTCATTTCTCCTCCCCAATCTTATCCCAGATCCAACCCTCCAACTCAGCTCTGTCCTACCTGTCCATCTTTCTTCCCACCTATCCGCTCCACCCTGCACTCTGACCTATCACCCCACTTTCATCTACCTATCGCATTTCCAGAAACCTTCCTCCTCTGGCCCCATCCTCTCCCATTTATCTCTTTCCCCCCCCCCCTCATTCCTGACGAAGAGCTCATGCTCAAAACCTTGACTCTTTTGCTCCTCAGATGCTGCCTGACTGGCTATGCTTTTCCAGCACCACACTTTTCAAGCCAAAACATTGTATGCTTTGAAGAAGGAGTTGAATGTAGTATTTGAGTCAAAAGGGATCAAAGGGTGTGGAGGAAAAGCAGAAACCGGTTACTGAGAGGGTGAGTATCTATGATCATAATGAAAGGCAGAGCAGGCTCAACGGGGCAAATTGCCTGCTCCTACTTCTATTTTCTATGTTTCTATTTTCTGTCATGGAGTTACTCAGGTCAATAATGGCTTTAATAAAGTATCTAACAATGCAGTTTTAGTATTTCACTGGCTGGAGCACTTATTGGTATCTTTTGAGAGCCCAGGTAGAGTCTGAATTTTTCACCTGACTGCACAGACATTATCTTAGTACATCCATGTCCCTAGCAACACTCTAAATGCAGTTTCTGTTGTGGCTCTGTTGAGGTTTTATATCCCTGATTACCACATGAGCCCTGGCAGCTCAGTATAGTTTTGCAGATGATCTGCTGCCAACGCCAAGAAGCATTGTTTAGCCACTTGAATTACACTATTGTGGAAAATCATCCTTTTTATATTCTACAAGGACCTTTGTTGCCTGGAAGAATGAGAGACTGTGGATCATGCTTTGAAATGTTAGTAGGTCTGGTTGTAAGATGTCTGACTTATTCTTCCTCTGCTTTTTTTCCTGGGACAAAGCTAAGGTAGTGATAGGAAACTACTCTAATCTCTCATTTTCTAACTAGCTGATTTGCATGTTGCACTTAGCAGCAGTGCCACGAGGTTTTCATGTTATTGTTTGCTGACAGGTAACATCGGATCTCTTGTCAATCAGCAACTCCTCCTATAGTTGCCTTCTTCAAAAGCTTTAAAGCACCCATTTCATCGAGAATGAGAAAACAGAGGGTTGAGATCTACCATTTGCTGTCAATCTCTACCTGTTGTTATGGGATGTGGTCGTGACTTCTAGTTGCTACAGGATGCAGTCAAACCTAGTGATGAGGATAATGTACCAAGCAATTGCATACCATGCCAGTCTGTATGTGGTTCAGATTGTGAATTAAGGCACGATTCTCTTTGAAGAATGAGAATATAAATAAACCTATTATTCGTGGCCATTAATTGTTGATCACAGTGGGAGGGGATGGAAGATTGTTAGTGGCTGATGTACTTAACACGTGAGATTTGCGACAGGTATGATTTGCTCCATTTACTTAGTCTGTTATACAGTATTAAGAATACTAAACTTCTTGTGACATTAAAGTACCATCAGTGGCTTGTGATGTTGGTATTTTGGCATTTACCGTCATGGCTCACTTGGGAGAGCTCATTTTCATTGTTGTAATTAAGCAAAAACCTGAAGATGTTTTGATGAAAGTGTCATGTTATTGGAAATCTAAGCTTTAGATCTTTACTTAAAAGATAGATGCAAAGAATGTTTAGAGTTACAATTTTTCAATACTAAGATCCTGAGAATTGTGCAAGTTCTAGCTTAGACTCATATTGCAGCGATATCCTGAGAGATGCCTTAATTTTCTAATTTACAGACTGCACTATTAGTGAGCCAAATCCACAAGACAAATGCCTGGAATTGTGCCCTGAGTTTGCATTTATGATGCAAACATTGGTGTGAATTCACAGGTTTTGGTGCTGAATATTTTCTCCAGCAATGTATCTTTATAATCTAGCTCATTTTTGCTTTCAATAATTGTGTTGTGCTTTTTAACTTTCCTTGCTTGTAACCATAGTTAAGATAAATTTCATATTTCAAGGATTTTTTTAAAGCAGCAAAGCTAGGAAAATCAACTTAGTCATGAGGGAACTGTGACCACCCTTGATCCTAATGGGTAAAGCTATGATGATTACGGTCTGCCTGTTTTCCCCTCTTGTGGCATTCAAGAGTCCCCTGAGGAATCTGAGCAAATGGAGGGCACCTATAAAGCAATTCTTACTTGTGCAGTGTAGTTGAGGAAGGAGTCAGTGGTGGAAGAACGATGGTCAATGATAAACCAGTCTCTCCATTACTGATGAACACTATTATGAGAAGCAAAGGAGTTTACAGCTGGGATTGAACATGAAATTCAATCAAGGTTAGAACCCTTACATCTAATCTTGATCAGAGCAAAAATTACCCATTTACCTTTAGATTTATTTTATACTGGAGATACTTAGATTGAACATTCTTGACAGCATTCCTGTCCATTATCCGGTTCAGACCTGTTCAATAATCCACAAATCCAGCAGTCAGGGAGAATCAGCATTGACACTTTGGCACTATGCCATGTTCTCTGATTTAAATGGCCAGCAGCATAGCCAGTCACACTGACAACTGCTATATGAAAGGTCAGTGTAGAGTTCATGTGCCAAGTGGTTAAGAAGGGGCAGTGTGCGAAGTAGGTGAGAGGTGTAACACTTCGGCTGGATGAGCCAGTGGGGATTGGGAGGTGTGGATTGTACCAGGTGGGTTGGAAAGATGGCTGGATGAGAGAATGATCCAGTCTGGGGGTTGTCAGCTCAGTTCAGGTCAGGTATCTGGTCAAGTGTCTGTGAGACTAGCAGGGTAGGGGAGGGCACTCCCAGGAGATGTCAGGCTGTTGGGTTGGAGTGGGGATTCAGGTCATGGTATTGTCTGGTCTGGCTTATGGGGAAATGTCAGGCCAGAGTCCAGTTAGAGGAAAGGGGTTGAGGACAAGGTCAGAAAAATCCAGCTTATGAATCCAAAAAAATATTTTTATGTTAGCATTGTAGATTCAAGGTGTAGGATAAAACACCATTTAAATTAATCTAAAATGTATTGATATTATTAATCTCACAATCCTAAAAGAGCAGTAGTTTAGTAGGTAACACAGTAAAGAGATATGCCAAGCAATAGATAATGCACTTCACAGAATGACTTTTGGCAGTGTGTTCAATGATGATGATTATGGAATATTCCAATTCACTAGCCTTGGATACCTATCAGGTAAAGATTGTAATAGCAACAAAAACAGAAGTTGCTGGAAAAGCTCAGCAGGCCTGGCAGCATCTGTGAAGAGAAATCAGAGTCAATGTTTCAGGTCCAGTGACCCATCCTCAGAACTCAGAGTTCTGAGAAAGAGTCACCAGACCTGAAACATTGACTCTGATTTCTCTTCAAAGATGCTACCAGACCTGCTGAGCTTTTCCAGCAACTTCTGTTTTTGTTTCTGATTTACATCATCTACAGTTCTTCTGGGTTTTATAAAGATTGCAATCGACTTGGTCGGTTCAGTATAAATGTGGGATTAGGAAAAATAGAGAAACTGTTAAATATATCCTGAATACATCCTGAAGCCAACCTGGATTCCCGTTGATTTTCATTCTTCCATCACTAAAAATGTGTGTTGAAAGAAGACAGCTACATAGAGAGTGCTATAATTTTAGCAAGCCTTAGCCACAGCATCCAATTTATACCTGTGCTGCAAATTTGCATCCATTACAATAGGCATTGGAGTCGCTGAAGTATAAATAGTAAAGTGTTATTTACTCTGCTGCATTTAAAAATTAAGAACCACCCACATACTTCTCAGAAACATGTCAGGTTCATATGAACACCTGACGTAAATTTCCTTGAATTTTAGTCAAATTAAAAGTCAGGATATTAGAAATAATATCTTTTTGATATGAGATAAGTAATAATCCCAGGGGTGCCTGTATTCAATTTAACTTTATCCGCAGCGATAGTAAATATGTAGTCATCCTTGCAATAAAATTCGAAATGAATGCAGCAGCAAATAATCCTTATTCACATCAGGCTGAGTATCCCTTTCGTGTAAAGTAATTCATCAACAATATCTCAATGATTTAGTAATTTAACAAGGTCACAAATGCTATAGAAGTACTGGCTTTTCTCCCGATACTGCTTTGCTTTATATCTTATTCCATAGGACATTGACTTTACGCAAATGAGAAAGAACAAAATGGAATGTTAAAATAAAAACAAAATGTTGAAAATATAGAGTTCAGTCAACATCTGTGGAAAATAGGTACTTTCACGATTTCTAAAAAATTGTGTGTGTGAAACAGCCAAAATATGTTGTTTTTCTGAAAGGATACTGATTAACATGCTGTGCTCACATTATATATGTACAAAAACATTTCCGTTTTAAAATTTTCATTCTACAATTTAAACCTCTTGCAGAACCTGAATTTTATTGCTTAACCATGCCTGAACCCTAAACTTTGGAAAAAACCCCAAAAATCATTTTATCCCTGTGTGTCTCGTCCCTTCTCGGACAACTTTTAATACTTAATTGACCATTTTTTAGTCACTTAACTTACCTTATCATTGAGTTTGTTGTCAAATTTTGTATGAAAATGCTTGTGTGAAGTGCCTCTGGAAGTTCTTACAATGCTACAGGCACGATATTCACAAGGGAATTCTCAGTACAGCTGGTACTCCTATAGTGCTCGGTTTTTAACGTGATTTGTGAATCACCGACTTTATATATAAAGTGAACTTTTGTTCGCTGTTCTGCGATTCGCATCCCTGGCACTAGGTGTTGCAGTGTGTGGAGGTTTGGACTCTGCATCAGCATCATGTGATCAGTCAGCTTGTGTGCTTTCTCATGAAGAACTTTGTGAAAGATAGTGTGAAATGTTTGTGCTGATTGCCTTGGAAAATGCCCCTACGGCCTGAGGACAAGAAGCTGGGAGAAATCTGTTAATTAAAAACCTTAAATTTCACTGGAATTGACTAGCAGTAAAATTACAATGTTGAGGAGGTGTACAGCACAAACAGACCCTTTGGTCCAACTCATCCATGCCGACCACATATCCCAACCTAATGTAGTCCCATTTGCCAGCATTTGGCCCATATCCCTCTAAAACCTTCCTAGTCATATACCCATCTAGATGCTTTTTAAATGTCATAATTGTCATAATGCCTTTTAAATGTTGTAATTGTACCAACCTCCACCACTTCCTCTGGCAGCCCATTCCATACATGCACCACACTCTCTGTGTGAAAAAGCTGCCCCTTGGATCCCTTTTTAAATATTTCTCCTCTCACCCTAAACCTATGCCCTTTGGTTCTGGACTCCCCCACCCCAAGGAAAAATCCTTGTCTAATAACCCATCTATGTCTCTCAGTATTTTATAAACCTCTATAAGGTCACCCCTCAGCCTCCAATACTCCAGGGAAAACAGCCCCAGCCTGTTCAGCCTCTCCCTATAGCTCAAATCCTCTAACCATGGCAACATCCTTGTAAATCTTTTCTGAACCCTTTCAAGTTTCACAACATCTTTCTGATAGGAAGGAGACCAGAATTGCACACAATATTCTAAAAGTAGCCTAACCAATGTCCTGTACAGCTGCAACATAACCTCCCAACTCCTGTACTCGATGCACTGACTAATTAAAGGAAAATGTACTAAACGCCGCCTTCACTATCCTATCTACCTGCGACTCTACTTTCAAGGAACTATGAATCTGCACTCCAAGGCCTCTTTGTTCAGCAACACTCCCATTAAGTGTATAAGTCCTACAAATGAAGCTGGTTCAGAACAATATTTCAATGAGCCACCACACACTGCAGCACAGAGGAACTACGCAGAGCAGAGGAAAATCACCTATACCGTGTATTCAAAAAGAATGGGTAACCAATGAACACAGTCCGCCGATTTTCTCAGCAACAAACCCAAACAAGTAGACAAAGCATGCCCAGAAACCCTAGCCATTCTCCTCTACATCAAAGATCTCTCGGAAATGACTGCCAGACTACTCGGACCCCTTGGCATCATGGTAGCCCACAAACCAACCAACACACTAAAACAGCAGCTCATGAACTTGAAAGGCCCTAAACAGACAATAAGCAAAACTAATGTCATTACACAATACCATGCAAGAACTGTAACAAACACTACATTGGACAAACAGGCAGAAAACCAGCAACCAGGATACATGAACATCGACTAGCCACAAAATGACATGACCCTCTCCCACTAGTATCCTTACATACAGATAAGGAAGGACACCACTTCGACTGGGACAACACATCCATCTTAGGACGAGCCAAACAGAGACATGCACGAGAATTCCTAGAAACATGGCATTCCAACCGGAACTCTATTAACAAACACATTGACTTGGACCCCATCTACCACCGCCTGAGAAAAAGAACAGAAGATAACATCACCACAGGAAATGACATCACCAACCCAAATAAACCAAAACATATAAATAGAAAGCAGGAAATATCAGCAGTGCTTTGTCCGAAGGCTCAATGAAGATGTTACCGAGTGTGGTGATAAAACGTCTGAAAATGAACCTTCCAGCTCAATGAGCAAACCTACATCCAGAGCCTCAACCTGAGCTACAAACCTTCTCAAAGCTCACTGTATAAGTCCTGCTCTGATTTGCTTTTCCAAAATGCAGCATGTTGTATTTACTGAAATTAACTTTGGGGCAGCACAGTGGCTCAGTGGTTAGCACTGCTGCCTCACAGCACTAGGGTCCCAGGTTCAATTCCAGGCTGGGGTGACTGTCTGTGTGGAGTTTGCACATTCTCCCCATGTCTGCGTGGGTTTCTTCCCACAGTCCAAAGGTGTGCAAGCCAGGTGAATTGGCCATGCTAAATTGTCCATAGTGTTAGGTGCAGTAGCCACAGTGAAATGGGTCTGGGTGGTTACTCTTTGTTGGGTCGAAGGGCCTGATTCCACATTGTAGGGAATCTAATCTAATCTAATCTAAACTCCATCTGCCACTCCTCAGCCCACTGGCCCATCTGATCAAGATCACATTGCACTCTGAGGTAACCTTCTTTGTTGTCCACTATACCTCCAATTTTGGTGTCATCTGCAAACTTACTAACTGTACCTCCCATGTTAGTTTGAAATGTGGCTTTTTTGTTTGTATTAAGAGCATTTGTTTCTCTTTTTCTTTAAAAAATATGTTTAGATGTTAAAGAATATCTGCAGACTCATGTAAATCTGTTTCAGTGATTAATCCCTATGGCAACCAATTGCAAAAAAAACAGTACAGGGTCTTGGACATGGTCAGCTGCTCAGGGTGGTTAAAGTCAAGAAGTCCTGCACATAATGGGTGAGGGAGAAAAAGATAGGTGGTACACTTAGTTTTGGTGCATATGTGGTGATGTCTTGAGGGGGTGAATAGGCTGTGCAGAAGAGATTCAGGGTTAGTCAGGGTCACATGTTAGTAAGAATGAAAGTGAGTGGGAAGGATGTTGTAGGAACTGGTGAGTGCAGCAGCCGTGATAGAGTGTGAGGTATCAATGAGAAGGTGGTGGCAGTTTCACTGGCAGAGTGGAGAAGGTCATTGAACTTCTTCCTATATTCTGTGTATTCCTTTAGATGGTTGAGACTACACTTACCTGGATGGTAAGCCTGGTCCAGGTTGGCGTGGTTCAAGTAGAATGACGTCCTCTGTTGACCTGGGAGAAAAAGACGTCCTGCTTCTGCATCACCCCATTCCCATCAACAGTATCTCCATATCCCTGCCTACAAAGAGAGGCACTAATTTTCCATTGTTTGCCATGTTCAGGGCCAATGTCAGGAACCATGCAGGGCAGCTCCGGACTGACAGCTCTTGTCTGGTGCACAATATCTTTTTAAAGATGGTGCTATACTATGGATGTTGGTCAGTTCTGGGATATTAGGAAGTGATAAGTTGTTTTGAAAATGGCACATGGTATGATGGTGCGAGAATGTGTGAGAGGGGCAGCAAATGGTGGGGTAGGTAATAAATAAGGTGCGCTTTGTAAAATAAGGTGATAAATGTCTCAAAGTATCGCGATGTGAAACCCTCGAAAAGCTTGACAAAACTGACACTTAATAAAAGAAATTAAGATTCAGCCCTTGATCTATCAAGGCAGGTTTCATTCTGGGATCTGACTTGTGCAGTTTACCATTGGATGGGATCAGAAGACTGGCTAGAATGTAGTGCAGCCCGCAAGTACAGATGTCAATCACGACTAATCAGCCAAAGATTTTGATGAATTGTACTATACAGTGCCATGCAACAGGTTGATTACAGGTCAAAGTTCATCTAAACTGTGCCTAGATGAACAGTTTATGAACAACCTGTTCGTATGTATTAGGCTAACTACTATTTTTGTTTTGATTTTTACTGGTATTTTTATTGGTTTTCCCCAACCCTGTTTTTCCCATAGTCCATTATTTCTATGCACCATTTTCTATATCGTAGCGTCACATGGAAACACAAATTCAGCTTTATTGGAGAATTACCTCTATTTTCAGATTTTAATATTTTTAATTGCGGGAGGTTATTATCAGTTTAAAACCGTCTCAGACTGGAGTTCCCTGGATGACAAAAGATGATAAGACTAAAATGAAACAATATGGTTCATGATCTTGTCAGGTTCATAATTAAGTGGAGAACACGGTGTGTCAGTGGTTACCACTGTTGCCTCACAGCACTGGGGAGCCAGGTTTGATCCCACTCTTGGGCAGCCTTCTGTGTGGAGTTCCTCCAGATGCTCCGGTTTCTTCCCACGGTCCAAAGATGTGCAGGTTAGATGGATTGGCCATACTAAATTGCCCATAGTGTCCAGGGATGCACAGGAAAATGCAGGTTATGGGGGTTGGGTGTGGATGCTGTTCGGAGGGTTGTTGTGGATGCAATGGGCTGAATGGCCTGCTTCCAAGCTGTAGGGATTCTGCAACAGTATAGGGAACGACTGGAAAAGAAAATAAGATGCAAAGAGAGGTAATGAGAATAGATTAACAGGTAACAAACCAAAAGCCAAAATATATCTTATAAACCTATAATTATTAAAATGTAGTTAACAGAAAGGTGGGGACAGTTAATAACACTAAATGATCCTGCAGAAGCAGAGGGCAGGCCTGAGGTATTGAATCTAAAGAAGAGGATGCTACGAGTAAAGGAGAAGATAGTGCTGAAACTGAGTAGAATAAAAATAGATAAGGATTGTATTTAAAAGGATGGCAATATTCATGTTGGAAAAGTCAACTGTTTCAGGTGGAACCCTTCCTTGGTTTCCCTGATTGCATCTGTTAACCCTCCTTGGAGATGGGAATGGAGCCAGAAGACAGGAGAATTGCAAGTGTTACACTCCGCTTCAGTAAAGGGGAAGCAATATATCTGGCATTTACAGACATTGGTGGCAGGGAAACATTAAGAGACATTAATCTGGAACAAAATGAATTGACACTTGGAAGAACGTGGATTAATAAGTGAAATTCTGCTTGCCTAATTTGATTGATGGAATCGAGGTTGATGAAGGTAATACAGTTGCTCGATATGTAGGAATTTTCAAACAATGTGGAATAATGTAGACTTGTCTAACTTGTTTGCAAAATTGAAATCCATAGCTTTTGTAATAATTTAATGAATACGAATCTGCTAAACGGATAGAGGGACCGTTCCGTCCAGGACTCCCTTGTTAGGTCCACACTCCCCATCACCCATTCTCCACATCTGGCACCTTCCCTTGCCACTGTAAGATATGCAAAACTGCACCCACACCTTCCCCATCACCTCAGTCCAAGGCTTCAAAGGATCATTCCAAATCCGGCAGAGATTTACTTGTACATCCTCCAACCTCATTTCTTGCATCTGATGGTCTCAATGTGGTCGGCCCTACAGTGGAGACACCGAGCGCAAACTGGCGGAACAGTTCAGGGAACATCTTTAGTCTGTATGCACCAACCAACCCCACCTTCCTGTGACCACCCACTTTAACTCTCCCTCCCACTCCCCTGAGGGCATATCCATCCTGGGCCTCTTCCTCCACCACCTGCAAACTGGAAGAGGAACACGTCATCTTCCACCTCAAGTGCCTACAACCACATGGCTTGAACATTGCATTCATCAGTTTCCAAATCTAGCCTCTCCCCACACCATCCCAGATCCAACCCACCAACTTAAATCGCCCTCTTGACCTGACCTACCTGTCCATCTTCCTTTCTATCTATACGCTCCACACTTCCCACTGACCCATCACCATCACCTGCTACCTTTGCCAATCTATCACCATCCCACCTACCTTTCCCATAGCCCCACAACCCTCCCCATATTTATCTCTCAGCTCACTTTCCTCTCCCAAGACCTGAAGAAGGGTTATGCCCAAAACGTTGACTCTCTTGTTCCTTGGATGTTGCCTGACCTGATGTGTTTTTCCAGTGCCACGCTTAATTAGCTCTGAATCTCCAACATCTGCAGTCCTCACTTTCTCCTAAAGGGACAGAGAGCAAACTGGAGAAGTGAGCTGTCATCTTCCAAACTGGAATGAAATGTGCAATGGTGTCTTCCAGGGTCACCAGGAACTATAATTTTTGTTGTGTATTAATGACTTGTCCTTGATTATACAGGGGAAAGGTTTTGTTTCTTGAACACTGTGTAGAGGTGGGCCTAAAAGTAGGAGAAACTTCCACTTAGGGTCAGATCAGATTTCCTCACGTGATTGTTTTTTCTTAAAGCCATATTTCCCCTTTTTTACACACACATTACAGGATAGAAATACACATCAAATTTAAAGCTATATATTGTTCTTTTATTTTAAAACCTGGGATTGCAAATACTAGGGATAACATATCAACATTCATCACAATAGTTTTTCACCAAAGGCTTACTTTGGGCAAGGACATAACTACAAAATATAGGTGCAAGGTGAACAGCCGCACAGCTCCTATGATGTTATGTGCTTTATCATCAATTTTTGATGACACTGAGCCAACTTCATTTTGAATCCTTTAAGATATAGAATCCTTCATTAAAATGAGAGAATCCTTCTCCCATACTATATTCTTTTTACTGTAGCATGCATGGTAACAAATCTTGCAAAGCCCCATGCCCTGAATGATTTTTTCAAAGTTTTTTGTTCACAAACTTGGAAACACAACCTATCCATGTTCATGTCTTCCCGAATGCACATCCCACCCCTAGCTTCAATTTGTCTGGATTTTTTCCTTTTCGCACTGGGATAATGTTCACAAACCAGAATAGAGTATGTGAGTCATGTGGGTGTGTCCACGTAGAAGGCCTGCATCTATACTCCAACATGTCAACCTAATATTTAACATCATTTAAAGACCCCTTTAAAATTTGTCCTTGCCCCTCTTCCCCCACTAACTTGAAGGAACCAAAAGATAAACAAATTAAATCACTCACTTCATAAAATCCGCCTTCCTACATCCTCATGACATTTCAGTGCCCACAGGTAACCTCCATAGTGGTTCATCTATTATGTACAGCCCTCTGGAGCCTTGCATTATCAATGGAAATTATTTTAAAATCATTGGGGGAAAAAAATTGCATCTCTCTGTATTTACGAGAAGAGAGAGTGACAGGTGGGCAACATGATATCATATTTTGTTTGATACCAAAGTTGTGCAAAAATTGGTTTGATTCTTATGGTCAGTGACTGAAAAAGGTTTTCCACAAGATTTGGTTAACATGACCATGTGAATTTCCTTCATTTTCTTTGAATCATTATGGCACAGGAGGCTGCCATTTGGCCCATTCTCTGTAGAGGATTCTCATCAGGGCCATTCCTACACTATTTCCATTTAACCCAACAAGTTTATTTTCCTCAAATACCATCAAATTTCCTTTTGAACTTGTTCATCTTCTGTGCTTCCCTCTGAGACAGTTATTTCTAAGTTCTTCACTACTGGCTGTATAAAAAGTGCTTCCTCGTACTCTCCCTACTAACCACACCCCTGCAGTATATGTTGCTCAAAGTTTGAAATCTGTTCCCCCTATGTCTTGAGCCATCAGCTTATGGGAACAGTTTTTTTGGTCTACATATGTTGAGGCTGTAAGAATTCTCTCTGATTGCATTGTGGGTGTACTTACATAACACATGGACCGCAGCAATTCAAGAAGACAGATCACCACGCTTTCTCAAGGGCATCTAGGGTCTGGCAATAAATGCTAGCCCAGCCAGCAATGCCCCCGTTTCTGAGTAAACTAAAAAAGAGCTGGATCAGAACTAAGACATTTAGCCTGTTGAGTCTGCTCTGCCATTCAACAAAATCATTGCTGATCTGATCATCCTCAATTCTTCATGCTTTTCCCCAATAGCCTTTGATTCCCTTCCTGATTAAAAATATGTCTAACTTAGCCTTGAACATACTTAACAACTCAACCTCAGTGACCTTTGCGGTAAAGAATTCGACAGATTTACGACTCCCTGAGAGAAGAAACACCTTTTCATCTCAGTCTTAAATGGCAACCCTTTATTCTAAGATTGTGCCCTCTGGTCTTAAACTCTCCCACAAGAGGAAACCCCTTTCAACATCTATCCTGTCAAGTCCTCAAAGAATCTTGTACCTTTCAGTAAGGTTGCCTCATGTTCTTCTAAATTCCAAAGAGTACATAAGATAGTTCCTCCATATCTGGTATCAGCCTAGTGAACCTTATGTGGACTGCCTCCAATGACAAAATATCTTTCTTTAGATGAGGGACCAAAACTATTCACAGTATCCTAGCTGTGGTCGGACCAGTGCCTTATGTTGTTTTAGCAAAGCGTCCCCACTTTTATACTCTATTCCCTTTTGAAATAATTCCATTTGCTTTCCCTATTACACTATGAACTTGGATACTAGCCTGTTGTGATTCATGGCTGAAGACTCTCAAATCACATTGATGTTCAGTAGCAGCAGTGTATACAAACTGCGGGCGCACTGCAGAAATTCACCAAAAATCCTAAGATAGCACCTACTAAACTCAAGACCATTACCATCTAGAAGGACAAGGGCAACAGATGTATGGGAATACCACCACCAGCAAGTTCCCCTCCGAGCCTCTCATCCTGAGTTGGAAATATATCACCCTATGTCCAGTGAGTGTGTTTGTATTATAATCCTGGAATTGCCTTTCTAATGATATTGAAAGTCTATCTACAACATTGGACTGCAGCTTTTCAAGAAGGCAACTCATCACCATCTTAAGGGCAACCAGCGATGGGCAGTAAATGTTGACACAGCTAGTGATACCCACATTCCATAAGTGAACAATAAAAGAACATTTCAGCATAGGCCCCTCCCCCCTTCGCTTTTGCTGGACTTCTTAATTGTACTTATGACTTAGTATGCTGTTAAGAACTCACACTTGTGATCAAACAAGACTGTGCATAAGATTGAAGGAAGAGGGTGATGTAATGGCAATGTCACTTGCCTAGTTCACACAAAAACTAAAACAGACATTGCTGGAAAATCGGAATGGAAGGAGGGTTCCATTCTGAGGAAGGGTCACTGGAACTGAAACATTAACACAGATTTCTCTCCACAGATGCTGCCAAACCTGCTGACGTTTTCCAGCAACTTTCATTTTAGTTTCAGATTTCCAGCATCTGTAGTTCTTTCATTTTTTTTATCACATGAAAGCTTATGGAATTTTGATTCAATGAATAAAAATCTGGAAATGACAGCTACTCTGAATATTGGTCATAGAAGTCCAGGACATTTGTCCTTATTCAGTCTGACCTACCTGTGTAGCTGACTCTAAACGGCTTTCTGAAATGGCTGACAAGCTTTCAGTTCACGGATCATTAGGGATGCGTAACAAAAGGTGTCATTGGCATTAACATTCACATCCCATGCACCAGTAAAGACATAAAAACATATTGAGGATAAGATCAAATCACTGATATTTTGTTGATTGCAGCTGCAAAGGTTTCAACAACACATCCCTGTGGAGCAGCAGAATACCATTGACAGCAACTTCTCGATTTCTTTGCTTCATTGTCTGTGTGCAGAGGCACAGTCATAATGGCAAGGGCTGACAGATTCAGTATCAATACAACTGCAGATCCCAGGCTGTAAAAGAAAACTTTAAAAATCTGAATTCATATAATGATTTACAAAGCACGGAAGGAGGTCGTTCAGTCCATTGTGCATGTGCTGGCTCTTCGACACTTCTGTGCTATACTGAGGGAGTGTTGAAGCTGCCATCTTTTGGATGAGATACTAAATCAGTTCCTAGTGGACATAAAGCAGGAGAACTCTCCTGAGTACCCTGGCCAATATTTATTGTTCAACCAATAACATTTTAAACAACAAATACTGATTTGGTCATTATCTTACTTTGTACAAATGAACTGCTCTTTTTCCTACATTGCAACAGTGACTATAATCTCAAATATGCTTAATTGGTTGTAAAATACTTTGAGAGGTCCCGTGGTTGTGAAAGGCAATATTTCAATGTAATTCAATTTTTATTTTCTATGCACACCACCAGGGTTCAAAACAAAGCATGATAAAAGTTCTCTTGAATGTTTTAGTATTACTAAAAATATTTTTCTAATGTCTTACAATTTGCATTAATCAAATCTGCTCATTTATTTTAAACCTGCCACCACTGTCACATATTATTACTAGATACATTTTCCATATTAAGTTTTTCCAGAAATGTTCCTTCATGTTGTTCGAGATGATTCAGAACAAAGTACTATGTAATTTGGGCTTTTCCCACCTATGAATACTTTTTCTCAAGTTAGTATTGCTCATTGAAAATGCAATGAAAATAAATTAGGATAAACTGAAAGGCTTGGTTCATAGTCTTGCAAAGGATGTCTTGTTTAAGTTTATTTATGGCTGTCACCAGCTGTGTTTTTAAAAAAAAATTAACAAGTGCTATTCTCATTTCTCATGAAGTTTTCTTGACTTTAATGTACGTGAAATTGCAGCCATCCTTTGATAGCACCATTATTAAACAGCACCGATCTACAGCAGTTCAGCGTAGAAGAGAACGGTGGAACACCATTCACTGGGAAAACTGGGGGAAGGCATCACCACGCCAACCTTGGTCTGATGACTTTGGAGTTGGAAGACACAGATGCTTATGCTGGAATGCCAAGCCCAAGCAGTAAGTTTCAAATGCCATGTCAGAGTTAAGTTGAAAGATGAATGAAAAAGCTAGTTTTGTCTTTAGATGAAAATGTCAACAGAAATTCATGTTAGCTTGTATTACAAGGTTACTGGTAATGGCACTTATTGGCAATAATTTGTTATAAAGCCTTAAGATAGTGCCTCTGGAACAGTCTAGTCTGTTTTCAAACTTCAAAAATCAGGCACCAATTCAGTTACTGTATATCAATGTAAGGAACAGAGGGATGCACCTGGGGAAGGGAAAAGACGTAGCATCATCACAGGAAGTTTTCTGATTTCTCATCATGACCCCACTTTCCTTTAACTGAGTCTTAACCTAGAATTAGCTTGATAAGCAGTATCCACAGTTGCTTTTTCTCACATAGTTGCTGCTAGGGGTGCGTAAATAGGCACAAGGCTTACAAACATTTAGCAAGAAAGCCAACACTATAAAAATGAATACAGGAGCTGTTTCTTCTTTTCATATCTTGCCAAGGGTTTTTATATAGCACTTTGAACAATTGTGAAGGGCAGCCACGTTTACCTGTATATTGTGAAAGTATTGTCAAAACTACTCCCAAAAATAATGCTGTTAACAGAACGTTAGAGTCACTTTAGATTTTATGAAGTGAGTGATTTAATTTGTTTATCTTTTGGTTCCTTCAATTAGTATGCTATTTCTGAACTCCTTCATTAGTATCAAATCCAGTCAATTTGTCAAAATACAAGTAACTTGTGCAATCATAAATATAAAATAGTATTCTTCACAGTCATAGAGATGTACAGCATGGGAAACAGACCCTTCGGTCCAACCCATCCATGCTGTAATATTTGATTTTTAATAACAGGTACTGAAATAATTTATTATAATTTAGGTATTTATTGCATTTCACATCAATTTGAGAATGCAACTTGGAGATGTTTCATTCAGAATTAATAACGAGCATTCTTTTAGGTAAGCAGCCAATTTCGATCCTGATTTCAACTAATGATCTTAAAGGTGAAATATTTCAAACAAAGATGTTGATTACCAATACTGTTTGTTATTCCGATACTGATTACAAAAAGTCTTTAAAGAATGGCTAAGGATGGCCTTTGCAAATAGAATGTTTTGGGAACATGTCAATTGACCAAAGCCATTTTAGGTGATCTCAAAAACACATTCCTTCCTGTCACTGCATCATCAATTTGATTTTTCTTGAAACCTGTCCATACTGGCTGCAGTAGAGATATTTTCTGATAGCTTATTGCACACGTATACTTTTAGCCATTTATCTGCAATTGTTTTAATTGAATTTACATATATTCATAATTTGAAACATGATATTGGACAGAACTTTTTCATTGAAACTTGAAAGTAAGTCATTAGAGGACTCAATTAAACCTTGAAAGGAAGTCCCAGATCTTCCAATTGCATGTTAGTCATTGCAACAATGTACCTTGAAAGATGCATTAAGGGAAACCCTGAAAGTCCCACGCAGGAATTACCTAGGAGGTTTCGATTTCTCATTGAAACATTTGAATTTTTAAGGGGTTTGGTAGGGTAAATGCTGAAAGAATGTTTCCACTCATGGGAGAGTCTAGGAGCAGAGGACATAGCCTCAAAATGAAAGGCCACCAATTTAAGTCTGAGATGAGGCGGAATGTTTTCTGTCAGAGGGTTGAGTGTCTTTGGAACTCCTTGCCACAGACAGCTGGTGGGGCAGAGTCATTGTGTATATTTAAGGCTGAGATAGATTTTTCAACAGTCGGAGAATCAAGGGTCAAGGAGAAAGGATAGGAAAGTGGATATCAGGAGTGTCAGAGCAACCATAATCTTATTGAATGGCAGTGCAGGCTCAAAGGCCTGAACAGCCTACTCCTCTTTCTATTTATTATGGTCTTCTGATGGGCAATTAGATAGCCCAAAAATAATTTCCAACTCATGAGTTAGAGACTTCCGAGAAGTTCAACTCATTTGCCTGGACAATCAGCCATGTCAGTTCAGAAGGATTAAAATATGTTGTGATTACTATATAGCCATGAAAATTGAACCATTGCCATCATATAACCATGGCTCTGAGCTTGCCTGTCACCCCACCTCTTATTCCTCCCAACATCTCTCCACGCCCCAGTGGGAACCCTCAAACCTGCCTCAACTGACACCCCGAGGTGATAGTGAGGACTGCAGATACTGGACAGTCAGAGTCAATAAAATGTGGCACTGAAGAAAGCACAGCAGGTCAGGCAGTATCTGAGGAGCAGGAAAGTTCGACGTTTCAGGCAGGACCCTTAATCAGTCCTGATTAAGAGCTTATGCCTGAAATGTCAACTCTTCAGCTCCTCAGATGCTGCCTGAATGCTGTGCTTTTTCCAGTGCCACTCTACTGACACCTCTACCCCTCCCAACTCTCTATGTTCCCAAGCCTGACCTCACCCAAACTGCTCACCCAAATGTCTACACTTCCACTCTCCCAGATATAACACAATTTCTCCTCAACTCCCAACTCAGGCTTGATCCTTCATCAGAACTGGTGAGGGAGAAAGGGGCTGAGAAATAAATAGGGGAGGGGGTTGGGGCTCTGGGAAGGGTAGTTGGGATGGGATGATGCTAGATGGGCGAAGGTAGGAGGCGATTGTGATATTTGGTGGGAAATGTGCGGACAAGTGGGAAGGGAGATGGACAGATAGGTTAAGTGAAGAGGGGGAGCTGAGTCAGAGGATTGGATCTGGGATAGGATGGGGGAGGGGGCCCAAAACATCGACTCTTGCTCCTCAGATGCTGTCTGACCTGCTCTGCTTTTTCCAGCACCGTGCTTTATTGACTGTGACTTCTCCAGCAACTGCAGTCCTTGCTAGCTCCCACTAATATGTAAAATTGCAGTGATTGAAATGTGTGGTGAGTCAACTGACTGCTAAACCCGTAAAGCTACCTGATCACTTAATATTTGTTGAGGTTGTATAATTATTAATCCTCATTTGTGGTTGTAGGTGGTGAAGTCAATTGGTGTATAATATTCTACAAAGTCAGTTGGATTGTACAGAAGCATAACCACTTATAGGTATAAAGACTATTGGTGTTAATTGTGCCAGCTACAGTGGAAAGTGAAAGCCAGTTTCTGAAATGTGGGTGAGAGTATGTGATGGATTCATGAGGATTGCAATGTACAAAATAAAATTAATAGAGAATGACTACAATCAAATTGGAGGCTTATGGATTTATAATCAGTACACCTTTACTTTGTTGTAGATTTAAAACCTGGATAAAATACTATTTTAAAAATCGCTTCATATAGACTCCATATGTTAAACGATTATTTCTTTTGCACATCTTCTACATCTTGTTGGTTAAGTACTTATTGTGCTGCTTCATTTAAAGTCTGTTTGTGCTGCAATTTGATCCTCCTCCTCACTGACATTTCCTATTGAGTGCACCGCTCTTCTAACAGCTCTTGTATAATGGGACTGTCAGGAATTTCTAGTTGGCCTTTTAAAATCAAATCTATATTATCTGAAAGTAGCTTTTTAGTTCTCGTTTAATGGGCAATGACTCATCTGAAAGTATCAGGTGCTTGCCATCTATCATGTTTTGTTTTAATTTGTTTTTTGTTCATTACATGAGTGTTAACTGTCAAGTACTTATGAGTTGTGTTCGAGGTAATCTTTTTATTTGAATAAAGAAACCAGTATCTATCCTCCATTTCTATAATATTTAATCATTGTGAAGATCAGGGAAGTTAGAATGAAGAGATTTGCTTGGGAAAAATCAATTTTCTGACATTGCTATCAAAGTGATAGAACCATTTCAAGGTGGCTATAAAGCTTTCCACTATTCCTTGCCTATTTTAACCAAGTTGCTACTATTTCTAATCCAACATAATCTCACTTTGCCAATATCACTTTCTCCCTCTAACCATCCCATTACTTTCTCGGGCTCAAACAGCAGAGAAAGAGTCAGGGCCTCTTAGTTAATGGTAGGATCGTGGGATGTGTTGTCGAACAGAGAAACCTAGGAGTGTAGACAGCTAGTTCCTTAAACGTCTTATCACAGGTAGATAGGGTGGTGAAGAAGATGTTTGGTCCGCTTGCCTTCATTGGTCAGAGCATTGAATACAGGAGTTGTGATATTATGTTACAGCTGTTCAAGACATTGGTAAGGCCACATTTGGAGTACAATGTACAATTTCTGGTCGCGTGCTATAGGAAGGATGTTATTAACCTTGAAAGGGTGCAAAAAAAATTACAAAGATGATACTGAGACTGTAAGGTTTGAATTATTAGGAGAAGCTAGGACTTTATTCTCTGCAGTGTAGGAGGTTGAGGGATGACCTTACAGTGATTTATAAAATCATGAAGGGCAGAGGTAAGATGAACAGCCAAGTCTTTTCCCCACCATAAGGGAGTCCAAAATTAAAGGGCATAGACTTAAGGTGAAAGGGGAAAGATTTAAAGGGGACAACTTTTTCATGCAGAGGGTGGTGCGTGTATGGAATGAGCTGCCAGAGGAAGTGGTAGAGGCAGGTACAATTACAACATTTAAAAGACATTTGGACAGGTATATGGTTAGGAATGATTTCGAGATATATGGACCAAATGCCGGCAAATGATACATTGCCTTAGTAAATTAGAGATGAGGTGTAGTTTAGGAAACCTGATTGTGTTGAGAAGTTGGGCTGTAGGACTGTTTACATACTGTATGACTGTGTTTGTGTTGTCTTTTACTTTCTTTTGCTTTGGGTGAGAAGACTGGCAATAAGGCAGCCAATAACGGAAGTATAATCTTAACAAGACAGGAGCAAAACAGGTGAAACTGGAGCAAAGACCAGGAAACAAAAGCCAGATGAAATACAATATTGGTAAATGTGACCTCATCCATTTTGGTAGGACTAACAGCAAAATGGACTATTATTTAAATGGTGAAAGTTTGCAGCGTGCTGCTGTGTCAGAGGGTCCTGACTGTCATTGTCCACAAATCACAAAATGTTCTTTGGCTGGTGCACCAGATAATTAAGAAGAAAAATTGAATATTGTCCTTCATTGCGAGAGGGATTGAGTTTAAAAATAGGGAAGTTATGCTGCCGCTGTATAGGGTGCTGGTGAGGTCACACCTGTGTATAGTTTTGGTCTCCTTACTTGAGAAAGGATGTACTGACACTTGAGGGGGTGCAGGGGAGGTTCACAAGGGTGATTCCAGAGTTGAGAGAGTTGACTTATAAAGAGAGATTGAGACGATACTCATTGGAATTTAGAAGAATGATGGGGGGGGATCTTATAGAAACGTATCTATTCCTTTCATAATTTTATAAGGTAGGTTGTTTCCAATGGCAGGTGAAACTAGAACAAGGAGGCATAGCCTCAAAATAAAGGGGAGCAGATTAAGGACTGAGTTGAGGAGGAACCTCTTCACCCAAGGGATTGTGAATCTGTGGAATTCTGCCTAGTGAACATTTTTAAGGCAAAGATAGATTTTTGAACAGCAAAGGGATTAAAGGTAATGTGAGTGGGTGGGTAAGTGGAACGAGTCTATGAGAGGATCAGCCTTGATTTTATTGAATGGTGGAGAAGGCTTGGTGAGCCAGATGGCCTACTCCTAGTTCTGTTTCTTATGTTATTGTATTCAAAGCAGATGAAGACCAACTTGCATTTTACAGAATATTGCCATCAATTGAGCAGAACAGCTTTTGCTAGAGTACAGTAAGTGGACTGAAGATACCGTGATGCTATTCTGGATAAATGCTGACAGGATTTTTACCTTGATAGTCAACAGAGGGATACGTACTGGAAGTGCAGGCCATATACAAATTTTAATATAAGTATATATATGTTTTGTATCTCTCAAAGTCATAGATAAGATGTAGTTTCACCGTGTGTGCCAGGTTGATGTTCATCTCTGTATCTGTACTGTTTTCAGATTTCCTATTATCTGTAATGGTAGGCATGTATTGGAGACAAATGGAGTTGTTGACTTTGTGGAATTTAGTGGTAGATGCGAGCAAAGTGTCATTGTCATTTTTTATTCTTGTCTTTGCATTGTCTATTGCTTCATCAGGTTTGTTCCTTCATCTTTGACTTGTGTGTCTAAAAGGCATTATTGATCCATATTTTATGAATTGGTCCCAGTGTATGTCTGATATTGCTGTCTTTCTGTGAGCAGTTATGAGCAAAAATAACTACTTGTTTCTTTTCTCTATTGGCCCTTTAAACGTTTCTGCCCTACCACCTCCACCTCCTCCTCCTGTGAAAGCATATGAGGGACTGATGGGGATCTTTGTCACCAAGATTGAGACGATCCATCTGCTGCTTCCTCCCTCTTGCTCTTCAAACCAACCCTTCTGCATACTTACAAACTTTGCAGGTTCTCCTTTTTCTAGCCTTCAACCCATGTCCCTTTTCCAGTCTCTCCCATGTCCTTACCAGATTCTTGATAGCTAAAAAAAACTTGCATTTATTTAGTTCCTTGCTCTACCTCAACGCTTGGCAAAATGTTGAAGCTAATTAAGCTTTTGGAAAAGCAAATCTTAACAGGACTTATACACTTAATGCTAAGGTAAAAACAATGACTGCAGATGCTGAAACCAGATTCTGGATTAGTGGTGCTGGAAGAGCACAGCAGTTCAGGCAGCATCCAAGGAGTTTCGAAATTGACATTTTGGGCAAAAGCCCTTCATTAGGAATAAAGGCAGTGAGCCTGAAACGTGGAGAGATAAGCTAGAGGAGGGTGGGGGTGGGGAGAAAGTAGCATAGAGTACAATGGGTGAGTGGGGGAGGTGATAGGTCAGGGAGGAGAGGGTGGAGTGGATAGGTGGAAAAGGAGATAGGCAGGTAGGACAAGTCCGGACAAGTCAAGGGGACAGTGCGCTCTGCTAGGAGGCGCCCAGTCTCCCCAATGTACCAACCCTACTAACGTTCGCATAAACCAAATCATCCGCCGACATTTCCGTCACCTCCAAACAGACGCCACCACCAGGAATATATTTCCCTCCCCATCCCTTTCCGCCTTCCGCAAAGACTGTTCCCTCCGTGACTACCTGGTCAGGTCCACGCCCCCCTACAACCCACCCTCCCATCCTGGCACTTTCCCCTGCCACTGCAGGAACTGTAAAACCTACACCAACACCTCCTCCCTCACCTCTATCCAAGGCCCTAAAGGAGCCTTCCACATCCATCAAAGTTTTACTTACACATCCACTAATATCATTTATTGTATCCGTTGCTCCCGATGCGGTCTCCTCTACATTGGGGAGACTGGGCGCCTCCTAGCAGAGAGCTTTAGGGAACATCTCCAGGACACCCACACCAATCAACCACACCGCCCTGTGGCCCAACATTTCAACTCCCCCTCCCACTCTGCCGAGGACATGGAGGTCCTGGGCCTCCTTCACCGCCGCTCCCTCACCACCAGACGCCTGGAGGAAGAACGCCTCAACTTCTGCCTCGGAACACTTCAACCCCAGGGCATCAATGTGGACTTCAACAGTTTCCTCATTTCCCCTTCCCCCACCTCACCCCAGTTCCAAACTTCCAGCTCAGCACTGTCCCCATGACTTGTCCGGACTTGTCCGACCTGCCTATCTCCTTTTCCACCTTTCCACTCCACCCTCTCCTCCCTGACCTATCACCTTCATCCCCTCCCCCACTCACCCATTGTACTCTATGCTACTTTCTCCCCACCCCCACCCTCCTCTAGCTTATCTCTCCACGCTTCAGGCTCACTGCCTTTATTCTTGATGAAGGGCTTTTGCCCGAAATGTTGATTTCGAAACTTAATGGTAAGGTCCTAGGGAGTGTTGCTGAACAAAGAGACCTTAGAGTGCAGGTTCATAGCTCCTTGAAAGTGGAGTTGCAGGTAATTAGGATAGTGAAGAAGGCGTTTGGTATGTTTTCCTTTATTGGTTAGAGCATAGAGTATAAGAGTTGGTAGGTCATGTTGCGGCTGTACAGGATGTTGTTTAGGCCACTTTTAAAATATTGCATGCAGTTCTGGTTGCCTTCCTATTGGAAGGATGTTATAAAACGGAAACGTACAGAAAAGATTTACAAGGGTGTTGCCAGTGTTGGAGGAATTGAGCTATTTGAGCTGAATAGGCTAGGACGTTTCCCTGGAGTGTTGAAGGCTGAGGGGTGACCTCATCGAGGTTAGTAAGATCATGAGGGGCATGGATTGGTTAAATAGACAAGGTCTTTTCCCTGGGGTGTGAGAGTCCAGAACTAGAGGGCATAGGTTTAGGGTGAGAGGGGAAAGATATAATGGGGACCTAAGGGGCAACTTTTTCACACAGAGAGTAGTGCGTGTATGGAATGAGCTGCCAGAGAAAGTGGTGGAGGCTGGTACAATTGCAACATTTCAAAGGCATCTGGCTGCGTATATGAATAGGAAGGGTTTAGAGGGATATGATCCAAGTGCTGGCAAATGGGACTAGATTAGGTTGGGATTCAAAGTTTGGGAGAAGATTTGTAGCTCGGATGCTCGTTGTTGTGGTTCTGTTCGCCGAGCTGGGAATTTGTCTTGCAAACGTTTCATCCCCTGTCTAGGTGACATCCTCAGTGCTTGGGAGCCTCCTGTGAAGCACTTCTGTGATGTTTCCTCTGGCATTTATAGTGGCCTGTCTCTGCCGCTTCTGGTTGTCAGTTCCAGCTGTCCGCTGTCGTGGCCGGTATATTGGGTCCAGGTCGATGTGTTTGTTGATCAATATACCGGCCACTACAGCGGACAGCTGGAACTGACAACCGGAAGCGGCAGAGATAGGCCACTATAAATGCCGGAGGAAACAGCACAGAAGTGCTTCACAGGAGGGTCCCAAGCACTGAGGATGTCACCTAGACAGGGGACGAAACATTTGCAACACAAATTCCCAGCTAAGTTAGGATATCTGGTCAGCATGGGCGAGTTGGACCAAAGAGTCTGTTACCATGCTGTCCATCTCTATGACTCTAAGTTGTGCGTCACTTGTAAAGTCTGAAACACACCAGCTAATTTGAGTAAAGCCCTATAAACACCAATGAGATAATGACAAAATAATCTGTTTTGGTGATGTTGATTGAGGTATAAATACGTATCAATATGGCCGTACTACTTTGCCATTGAGCAAAGAATTCTTTAACGCTCACCCAAAAGACAGATGAGGCCGTCAGTTTAATTTCTCATCCAAAACTGGATCCCTCAGTACTTCACTGAAGCACCAAACTACATGTTTTTCAAGTCTCGGGTGCAGGGCTTCAATCCATGTCCTTCCCACTGAGGGATAAAGTGTTACCAGTAAGCCATAACTGATCTCTTAATGCAATTCCATGTAAATGCATGTGTTTCTTTTGGTTTCAAAAATAGAATTGGGAACACACCTGGAGAAACCATTAAATCAAGTGGTAAGATTTCAGGTCCAACTCTGGTGAAGTTCTTTCTACAGTATTTTTCTTTTGTTTTAGCCACATATATATTCCTGTAAGAAAGGAGACTTGGGAGACATTGTGTTCAGGCCTTGGGAGACAGTGTAGGTCAGGATGTCAGCAAGACCATTGTGACTGGGAGGATAGTTGTTTGTACTAGAGTGATTGCAGGGTCACAGCAGGATCTTGGAATGGCTGTGGTTAACTCAAAAGAGATCAGAGGGACTAAAAATGGCAACGTGCAATGGTTAAGCATCATGGAATAGTTTGGATATGGAATCATAACTTTGTATTAGTACTACAGGACAGGAATGAAACCTGGCATAATAGTTATTTTTTAAGAGTTAATGTGGTGGCTAGTCACTGGAACGTATTCACCTAAGTCTGTACGTGTTCTTAAAAAAGCAAACATACATGTATAACACAAAAGGGGGAACAAAAACAAACTAGGTCATATAGAAGACATTTTTCAAAGATCTTAACACAAACAACAACAACCACTTTCGACTTGATTCCCAACACACTATTTTATAGGTAGTTAAGTCCAGAGATATTAGATTTCTCTCTTAACTCATTTAGTTTTCAACAAACTGACTCCTTACACTTTCTATTGTTTTGACTGCAAAGATAATTGTAGGACTCCTTTCAAAGTCTGCAGGCATGGAGGTTTCACAGTTTTGGTCAGTCTAAAATGTTACTGTTCTAGCAATTTGAGGACTTCCATTGAACCTCTTTTGGCCTGGCTGTTTCACAGACTAGAAACCATTTCTGCTAAAGTCACTTGACTGCAGTCACGTGTCTTGTTGGAATTGTTATGGACTAAGCCAGACCCGCTCAAAACACTCTTAAGCAGGCAGCCCAGACCATGACTTTGCAATTTGTTTCAGTAAGTGTACAGTGAAAGTTACCCGGAGTAAGTTGGTAGGTTGACTGCCAGGTTTTAAAACAGACTAAAATTTATTCACAAAAGTATGGAACTCGGTCTATCTAATCTAGACTTAATTATGCCATTCCAAATATGCACAACAGTCCCAATAAACAAACCCCTTAAACACAGTAAAAATGAAACAAAGGCTTACAGGTTGAAGTTAGAAGGGCAGAAGGAGATAGAGTTTAGCAGCCTGTTTTGACACAGCTCCACTGCTGAACTGACTCAAACAAAATTTCTAGGACTAACCACACCCTTTTCATTTATACAGGTCACTTCTAAAACATAACCTTTGGTCTAAAGTCTCATCTGTTTACATATAAACAAACAGCCTCTCAATATACTTTTATCTCTGTACCAAAACCAGTCGATTCAGAGCCTGAGTGGTTTATGACCCCTCTGAAAAACACCAAGGTCACAGTATCCTTGAGAAAAGGAACAGCTTTCAAAAAAAAGGACCAGCTTTGTGACAGAATTGATACCTTTAGGTCATTGTCATGATTTTGTCTCCTATTTGGAAAAAGAAAATTTTCTTAGAGCTGAATATAATCTATCTGCCTCTTATTTTTGAAATAATTCAAATTCCAAAAGTGATAAGAAATAATGCACACCTTTCATCACAATTTTCATTGGGATTTTGGGTGTTAAATTGTTACGACAGGGAATGCAATTTGTGTACGTACAAAAACAGGTATTGTTTGCTGACACAAATGTTCTGCCAATAATTTCCAACTGTACATGCTCATCCCCCATCCAGTATAAGATTAGATTAGATTCCCTACAATATGGAAACAAGCTCTTTGGCCCAACAAGTCCACACCAACCCTCTGAAGAGCAACCCACCCAGACCCATTTTCCTCTGATTAATGCAGCTAACATTAGGGGCAATTGTGCATGGCCAATTCACCTGACCTGCACATCTTTGTGATTGTGGGAGGAAACTGGAGCACCCAGAGGAAACCCACGCAGACACAGGAAGAATGTGCAAACTCCACACAGTCGCCCAAGGCTGGAATTGAACCTGAGACCCTGGTGCTGTGAGGCAGCAGTGCTAACCACTGAACCACTGTACCGCCATTTTTTTCTTAAATTACAAAAATACTACATTGCTTCACACTTTTTTACATGTCCCAATCTATACTTTCATTTAAATTTTCCATTTTGGTGTATTTACTTGCTTTTTATCACTCTTTTAAAAATTGATTGACTTTTATTGTTTGTACTACACATGCTCTTGAATGTCAGCAGACATCTGAGAAAAAAATGCACACATATGTTTGAAAATACGTTTACATTGTTTTAAACCAAACAGTGGCTTAATAATTAGCACTTTAATTCTACATCAGCCTTTGCTTCATGAATTTGACCAACAAATTTACCACATGGAGACTTTCCAAGTATACATTTGTGTAGTATCCTTACAGCTAGATCTTTAATACATTAAGAAGTTTGAATGTTTTGCGAAATAAATAATAATTTACTTCTGTTCTCCACCCTGTATTTAAGCATTTTGTCACATTGAATCACATCGAAGTACACCTTCTGATCTATAATGAATTGACAATTACGTAAATCCAGACAAACAGTTAAGTATACATACAATTTACTTGAACTACATTATGGAAAAACAACAGAGCAAATAAACTGTAGTAATATGAGGTAGAAAAAGTGTTTATTGTTGGGAACAAATGTGAGGCAGTTAGGAAAGGTCAAATAGGAAGGTGATATTTTAGACACAAGATAGTGGTGATATACATAGGACAAGAGGAGGGAATGTCCAAGAGACTTCAAGCTTGAAGGGGGAGTACAAGTGGGACTTTAGCTGGAATCAATGAAGCAATTTACTTGGTCTGTGGACTAGTAGCCAGTTATAAATGGCAAGGGCCTATTTGCATACCAGCAACTGTATGATTGGCTCCCAGTTGGCTGAACAGCTTGGATGTGTGAATGTTTGTACAGAATTAAACCCTTCAGAAGAGAAAGAACTGTGTTGTTTCTTTGCATCTCAAGCCTGAAGATAGCCAGTTTACTTCCTCTCATTAATTTTCTTAAGCTATGAATTTTAATTAATAAGTCAGACTTTCACAGTCACTGTCTGCTTCCTGCAAACAAGTGAAAGTAACTGGAAAACAAAGATCGAGAAACAGCATTCTGATCAGCAAAAGGATTACCACAGCAAAGCCTGTGAATTGCCTTCCTACGCTTTCCCTCTAACCATAAGATCCATGGTTTATTTGTATCTAGCTACCTGTATATGTGTCTAGAGAGTGCACTTTCAAAGTGGGTTAGAGTTTTAGTTAATAGAGCTATATATCAGTGGTTCATAATTGTTTATCTGTAGTTATAATTTATTTATTTGCAATGAAAAGCAATTTTTGTTAAGAACAGAAACCTGGTCCATGCTTTCTGTCAATGTGGGATTAAAAGACAGGTAAATTGGGGGATTTTACTTACTATTACAAGTATTTAACTTTTGTGACAATTTTGGAAATAGCAGGGCAGTGAGGGGTAACAATTTTCAACACATGCTCATCACCATCCAAATCACTGTACTTCATCAGCCTCTCATGCTGCATCAATTCAATATGTTATTGCTGCTTTTAAAGGTTTGAATCATTTGTGCTTTACACTTTTAAATCTGTCCTAATGCTTCAGTAACTGTTAACCAGCTTTTGCAGTTTTACTTGAGTCAGCTCTAGTACTATCCTTCAAAGGCACTGCAGAACTGAATTTAGATGATGGATTCAACAGTGGTGTTCCAGCTGCTCAATTATTGAGAAACCACTGTGTTGATGTATAGTTTCAAAATCAATCAAAGCCTGTAATTGACCACTTAAGATCCTGCTGACCGTTCCATTACCAGAAAAGAAAATGTTTGAATATTGCATTGACACATAACACATCCTACCTGAGCATCTTACATGAGGTGTATAACTGTGCACATGCTTTATAGGTGCAGGAAGGGGTAATTCTATAATTAGTGCAATCTGTGTTTTTTATCCATTATGTCCTATGTGATGAGATTCTGACTTTAGCCAACACATTAAGAATGCAAGGATATATGAAGTGCTTCTTCATGTGGATAGAAAATAAGGTAGATTCTGTCTACTCCTTCCCAAAGCTGATTAGACAGTAAAGGAAAAGCCCAAGACATGCACTACTTGCTTGAATCCATATTCAGCACGGTGGCTCAGTGGTTAACACTGCTGCCTCACAGCACCAGTGTCCCAGGTTTGATTCCAACCTTGGGCGACTGTCTGTGTGGAGTTTGCACATTCTTGCCATGTCTTCGTGGGTTTCTTCCGGGTACTCCGGTTTCCTCCCACAGTCCAAAGATGTGCAAGTCAGGTGAATTGGCCATGCTAAATTGCCCATAGTGCTAGGTGCATCAGGCAGAGGGAAATGAGTCTGGGTGGGTTATTCTTCGGGAGGGTCGGTGTGGACTGGTTGGGCCGAAGGGCCTGTTTCCACACTGTAGGGAATCTAATCTTGGACGTGGTCCTGAACTTATCAGTAAACTTTTAAAATCTTCTTGGGTGGCACGGTGGCACAGTGGTTAGCACTGCCAGAGACTCTGGTTCAATTCCTGCTTCAGGCAACTGTCTGTGTGGAGTTTGGCCATATTCCTCGTGTCTACGTGGGTTTCCTCCGGGTGCTCCGGTTTCCTCCCACAGTCCAAACATGTGCAGGTTAGGTGAGTTGGCCATGCTAAATTGTCCATAGTGTTAGGTGAAGGGGTAAATGTAGGGGAATGGGTCTGGGTGGGTTGATCTTCGGAGGTTCGGTGTGGACTTGTTGGGCTTAAGGGCCTGTTTCCACACTGTAAGTAATCTAATCTAATCTAATTTGTTTCGATCTCAAGGGTCATGGGTCAGTCTCAAGAAAACCTATTCTTCATGCTAACTTACTTCATTAAAATAATCTGATTATTTTTTAATATTAAGTTCCACTCTGCCATGTTATGCACATTGCTTAATTCTGAAATGTTGAACAAATCACATTTTAATTCAAAGATACATTCTGATGACATGTTACTGGATCTCAAGCATTAACCCTGCTTTCTCCCCACAGCTGCTGCCAGACCTGCTGAGTTTATCCAGCTAATTCTGTGATCACAGCGTGATGGAATTTCACTTAGAGTTTGAGAAACTTGGATCTGAAACGGTGTCCCAAATTATGGACATATGAAGAAAGTTGGCTGTAGTTGACTGTAAGAAGCAATGCAGACATATAAGAGCTGCTTCATAACTGTGAACAAAGATTCATTCCATGAAGGAAGAAAGAAAGACTCAACAACAAAAATGTCTCATCCGTGTCGAGCTATTGAAATTCAGGATGATATTGCTAAAGAAGTTCTGGGATTTGATGATTCTCAAATTTGCCAATAAAGTTGAGAAGGAGAGGAAAAGCCCATACTTTTAGAATTAGCAAAGAAGTTAGATTTGGGTTTAACTAAGGACAAAAGTAAAGCTGAAATTCTCGGAGTTACTCAAACACTTCGGTGTATCAGAGAAACAGACAAGTGCAGTAGAGGTAGAAAAACTTAAATTACAATTGAGGAAAATGGAGTTAGAAGATAAACAAAGGGAGAGAGAAAGAGAGAGAGAGGAGAGAAAGAAGGTTCTTAGCTGAGCAAAGAGAGAGAAGAAAGGGAGAGAGGGGGAAAAAGAGAGAAGGTGCTTAGCTGACAAATAAAAATTGAGCTTGAGAAGTTGTGACTTAGTCAGCAAAGTCAGGTTAATAGGATGGAGATTAAAAGAGAAGATTGTGATATATATAAGTATGTCAAAATTCTGCTACATTTTGATGAGAAAGATGTTGAAGCTTTCTTTATTTCATTTGAAAAATTGGCTACATAGTTTGAGTGGTGTGTGGATTTGTGGGTAATGCTGGTTCAGATGAAACTGGTTGGCAGAGCTAGTGAGGTATTTGCAGCGCTGTCAGATGAGGGGTCAAGAGACTATGAAGAGGTCAAACAGGCTATTTTAAATGCTTATGAATTGAGATCAGAAGCATATAGACAGTGGTTAGAAACACAAAGAAGGAACCAGGTCAGACCTATGTTAAGTCTGAAAGAATTAAACATAGTCATTTTGATCAATGGGTGCGTACTTTGAAAATAGATGGGATATTTGAGGCTTTAGGAGAGATTATTCTGCTGGAGGAGTTTAAAATCTCACTTCCAGAGATGGTAAGAATTCACGTGGAGGAGCAGAAAGTTCAGGAAGTGAGAAGGGCAGCAGAATTAGCAGATGAATGTGGTGCATCAGACAAGCTTCCGGCCAGAATTTCATTCTGTGAGGGATAGAAGTTGGGTGTAGAGGAGATCCTACACTACAAAACCAAGAGTAGAGCACACTGGTAAGAATTTACCACATGTTTAAGAAGCCCAAGAGGGTAAAAAGGAGGTGAAAGGCTCAGGTGTTTTCACTGTAATGTAGTGGGACACAGGAAATTTCAGTGCTGGTGAGTTCAGAAGGACACTGGGAAGAGGTGTTTTCACTGCCAGAAGGTGGGACACATAAAGTCACAATGCTAGTTGTTAAAGAACGACACTGTGGGAAAAGATGTGGTAAAAGAAGCTAAGCCAGTGGCATTGGTGAAGGGAGTAAAAGAGACCCCAAGAAGAGCAGAGGAGCTACAGGAGAGTGCATAGCTAGGGAGGGGCTGAGTATGGAATTAGTACCTGATTGCTACAAAGAATTTGCCTCTGTGGGTAGTTTACTCAGAAAGAACAGGAGGAGAAGGACAAGAAGTTACAATTTGAGAGATACAGGATCTAACCAGTCGCTGATAGTAAGGGATGAGTGAATATACACACTTCCTGATCTGTTACCTGAGAATGTGATAATTTGTGGGTGGATGGACAGAAATTTAGCGTTCCCCTATATAAGATCAGGTTGGAGTGCCAACTCAACACTGGAGAAGTAACAGTGGGAGTGATTGACAGAGTGTCAGTTCAAGGAATTTAGTTTGTTCTTGGCAGGATCCAAGGTGGGAGTGACAGCCCTTGTTGTGGAGAAGCATAAGGAAGACCAAGAAACTGAGAAGTTAAAACAGAGATATTCTGGTATTTTCCCCAGACTGTGGTAACAAAATCCCACTATCATAAGCCACATGACGAAGCGAAAAGTAAAGAGAAAGATGAATGGCGCAGGAAAAACCTGAACAGAGAGTTAGACAGAAGTGTTAAGTCCTGAAAGGCTAAGAGACTTGCAACAGCAAGACAAGATGATAAAAGACATATATGTGAATGCATACTCTGAAGATGAGGCAGAGAATATTCTGGAGAGTTATTATCTGACAGATAGAGGTGAAAATGGAGACCACGGCAGGTTAGTGCAGAGGAGAAATGGGCCGAAGTGCACCAGATTGTGTTGCTGGTAGCATTCAGACAGGAAGTGTTACGGGTAGCACATGAACTACCTGTAGGCGGTCACCTAGGGGTATGAAAGACTGAGCCTCAGATACAAAAACATTTTTAATTGGCCTGGAATGCACAAGAATGTAGTTAACTTTTGCCATATGTGTCATACATGCCAAATGGTAGGTAAGCCACAGATGGTAATAAAAGCAGCCCTTTGTTGCCAATTGCCCCATTTGAAGAACCTTTTACACAAGTTATAATTGATTGTATAGGTCCCCTCCCGAGAAGTAAAAGTGGGAACCAATACTTGTTGACCATAATGGATGTGTCTACCAGATTTCCGAAGGTAATTCCATTATGGAGTATCAAGGCAAAAAAGGTGGTAGAGGAGTTAGTAGCTTTCATCACATGGTATGGGCTACCCAGAGAGATTCAGTTGGACCAAGAGTCAAATTGTACTACTAAGCTGTTTAAAGAAGTTCTGGGTAGCTTAGGTATACAGCACTTTAAATCCAGTGTGTATCATCCTGAATCCCAGGGAGCTTTAGAAAGGTGGCATCAGACATTGGAGACCATGTTGAGAGGACGACCCAAATGATTGGGATAAAGGTATCCCACTCGATTGCCATTAGAGATGCTGCAAATGAATCTACTCAGTTCATTCCCTTTGAGTTAATATTTGGTCTCAAAGTGAGAGGCCCTTTGAAATTTAATAAAGAAAAATTGACAGGACCAAAGTTGGAGATCTCACACTTAGATTATGTATCGGAGGTAAGGGAGAGACTAAATCGAGTAGGTGAGTTAGCTAAACAGTACCTAAAGAGGGCACAGTATAAATGAAGCAGGTGGCAGATAAAAGCTCTGAGACTCAGATGTTTTCCCGAAGGGATGACGTGTTAGTAATATTACCAGTGATAGGAGATCCCTTCAAAGCCAGGTTTAGTGGTCCCGTTCAAATTGAAAAAAAGTTGAATCAGGTGAACTATCTAGTAAAGATGCCAGATAGAACAAAAAGAGTTTCGGGTGTCATATGAACATGTTGAAACTGTATTAGACTAGAGAGAAAGAACTGGAGAAATAGGTGTTAGTTACTGTCCCACAGAGTGAGGAATCGAATCCAGTTGACGTGAATTTTGATGTGCCTCAAATTAGATTAAAAAATGAAGAAGTCTTTGAGGAGTGGAATAGATTAGTAAGCTATCTGTCTCAGGAACATAGAACACAATTGAAAGATTTGTTACAGCAGTATAAAGGCATATATAAGAATTAGATCGAGAAGACTAATGCTATTTTCATGAAGTTGCATAAGGAATACTGCTCCGATAATACAACACCCCAATTGGCTTAATCCTGTCAAAGCCAGCCAAAGAGGCTATGCTTGAAGAGGACATCATCGAATCAAGCCAGAGCGAGTGGAGTTCGCCGATCATCTTAGTTCCTAAACCGGACGGGACTCAACGATTCTGCATGGATTATTGGAAGGTCAACGCCGTTACAAAATCTGACTTGTATCCAATTCCTAGATTGGAGGACTCTATTGAGAGAGTCTGACAAGCCAGTTACATCACCTTAATGTATGGTTACTGCCAGGTACCTTTATCAGAGTTGGTGAAAGAAATTTCTGTGTTTATAATCCCAAATGGGCTTTATCAGTTTAAAGTAATGCCGTTAGGAATGAAGAATGCACCTGCCACATTCCAAAGAGTCATGAACAGAGTTGTGGGTGGGTTAACAAATTGAGCAGTCTATTTTGATGATATAGTGCTCTTTAGTAATTCCTGAAAAGATCACATGGTACAGTTGGCAGAGCTCTTTGAACGACTACGAGAAGCAAAACTGGTGATACACTTAAATAAAACTGATTTCGCAAAAGCAGAGGTGACGTTCTTGGGACATAACATCAGTCATGGAAGGTTTACCCCATGGAACGCAAAAAGGAAGGCCAGCGAGGAACTTCCACAACCAACCTTGAAGAAAGTGGTTTTTCAATTCTTAGGACTCAGCGGATTCTGTCGGAAATTTGTTCCAAACTTCAGCAGTGTAGTGGCACCGTTAACCGATTTGTTGAAGAAGAACACAAAGTTTCGGTGGACAGAACAATGCCAGGAGGCATTTGACCATTGGAAGTCAATATTAACCACCAAACCAGTTTTAGCTTCGCCAAACTTTTCAAAGCCTTTTAAAGTCGCCATCAATGCTAGTGACATTGGAGTTGGAGCTGTACTCCTACAGGATGGGATTGAACTGCCGGTTGGTTACTTTTCGAAGAAGATCAACATCCACCAGAGGAAATACACCATGATCGATAAAGAGCTATTGAGTTTGGTACTGATCTTACAACATTTTAATGTGTATATCATGAACAATGTGTTGGAGACAGTTGTGTACACTGATCATAATCCGTTTACATTCTTAGAACAGTTAAAAGATAAGAATGTGAGACTATTTTGTTGGAGTCTTATGTTACAGACTTTTAATTTAAAAATCATACACGTTGTGGGATGTTAGAATGTAACCACAGCTGCATTATCACAAATTTAACTGATAAAGTTTAGATGAGATTTGTATTTTTTTTTCATGTTTTATATATGGGAAGAAGTTAAAAGCAAACTTATTTTAAAGCTATCTGTATGTTAGGGTAATTTTTTTTGAAAAAAGGAAAAGAGTGAAGCAATTTTTTCATTCTGGTAGTTCATTTTTTTTCTTAATGGGGGGAGTATTATGACGATGTGGGTGTACTATACCTTTTAAGAGAGTTAGAAGTTAATGGAACTACCTGACACAGCACCTAGTGTTCAGAATAAGATAACAATGTAACACTTGGTCGAAAGCTAGATTAACTGGGTTGTCTAAGATGACAAAAAACAAATTTGAATTGGGCCAATCAGTTTAAATTATACCCCAGGAAAAGCAAAACTCCAATCAAGTTTGAATTTAGTATGTTGACAATCTTAAAAGGCAAGGACACAATTCAATGCTTTGGGGTGTAAGACTGGGGAAAACTGAACAGTTGGGAGGAGAACTGCCTCAAGACACCAGCATCTGCAGGCTGCTTGGAGAATAGTTCTCTTAAAGGTACCTTTACCAAACAGTAACCTGTGCAGCAAAAATCCCTAAGAAGGAGGAAAGATGATGAGGAAGAGAAGATTCGACATCTGAGCGTTTTGTTTTGAAATCTTAACCGAGGGGTTTTATTGGACTAATATTGTAGAAGGGTAATGTAAAAGATAGGTTAGAGGAAGGAGTTGTAAATAGTTGTTAGTTAATTATTCTCTGTTATAACTTAAGCAATAAAGTTGTTAATTTTTTATTTTAAATAATTCTTGGCCTCTCAAATTTTCACAGATTATTGTACAAGATAAATATTTTTTGTGTTCCTGGTTTAAATTAAACAAGTGGGTTTACCCCTTGTCGTAACAGTTGCAATCCTCCAAAATTCCCAGAATGAAGATAAACCAAAAGTAGGAAACTGGGAAACAGTTTGGAAAGTGCTAGAAACAATTATTATAAATGTTAGAGCAGGACTTTTAGAAAATCATGACATAGGTAGATTTAGTTTTTTTTATGAAAATAAAATCATGTCTGACCATTCTTTTTAAAGATTTCTTTAAGGATGTTACATCTAGGTTGTATGAAAGGTTAACTAACAGGAAGCAGAGAATTTGGTTAAATGGGTCAATTCAGGTTGCAAACTACAATTTGTAGAATGCTGATGGGGTCAGTTCTGGTGGCTCAAATATTTACAGTTTGTGTTGGCGACTTTGATGGGGCAATATTGCATTGCAGCCACATTTGCTGATGACACAAACATATTTGGAATACAAAGTATGAGCGGGAGACTGAGTCTTCCAAGGGACATTAATAGGATAAATGAGCAGCAAAAAATTGACAAGCCTAGTGAATTTGGGAAAATCTGAAGCTTTTGGTTTGGCAGGAAGAATAGAAAAGCGTTGCATTATTTTGATAGAGACAGCTGAATACTAATGTACAGAGAGATCTGGTTAATTTCATATATGATTCCCAGAAATTTAGTATGCAGGGATAACAAGTGGTTAGGAAGGCAAATGGGATGTTGCCTTTTATTGTAAGGGGTTGCAGTACAAAAGAAGGAAAATCTTACTACAACTGTACAGAGCAATGGTGAGACTGCAGCCAGAATAATACATACAGTTTTGCTGTTCTCACCCAAGGAGCAATATACTAGCATTGGTGACATTTCAGAGAAGGTTTACTTGAGCCGTGGCTTTCTTAAAAGGAAAGGTTGAGAGGTAGGAATTAATCTCATTGGAGTTCAGAAGACTGAGAACTGATCTAATTGAAACATACAGGACTCAGAGAGGGCTTGGTAATAGATACTGAAAAGATGTTTCCTTCCTGAGAGAAGCTAGGAAATAGAGGACACAGTTTTAAAACGAGGGGTTTGCAATTTAAGTTGGAGATGAGGATGAATTTCTTTTCTAATGGGGGTGAAAGCTTTGTATGCTCTGCCCCAAAGAATAGTGGAACCTACTCATTGAATATATTCAAGGCTGTGCTGAACAGATTTTTGAACTACAGAGGAGTTATGGGAAATGGGCAAGAAAGTGAAGCCAAGGTCATGATCAATTTGACTATGATTTTCTTGACTGATGGAGCATTCTTGAGAGCGCTCATGTTACTATTTCTTGAGTTATAATGTGAGTGGTTTTACTGGTTTATAAAAATTTGGACCATCAAATCGTAGGGTGTTTATGGTCAGAAAGTACATACAAGTAATTTTCTAGACTGGAGCTGTCAGATGTGTTAACAGTATAAAATAAGGAAAATACTTACTTTTTGAAGGTGTTTAGTAATTAGATGTAGTATTGAATTTTTAAAATATTTAGTTTCATTCTGTAATCCAGGTTTGCATTGTGCTCTTGCATTTCTACCTATAGTTATGGTTGTATGTACCCAGGAGCATAGCAACAAGTAGGCCTTTTAGTTACTTGAACCTGTACTGTCATTCAGTGAAATCATGGTTAACCTAACTCCATGTACCCTCCTTGTGCCATTTCATTGAACTTGCAATTAATACAAAACTATGAATTTCGGATAGTAAGGTGAATTCCATACTTCAGCCACCTTTGAGAGAAAGAAGTATTTCCTATTTTGATTCTTAAGAGGTTTGTCACCAAAGTTTAAACAATTCCCCCTTGTCTTAGACTCCCCACATTTTACTCTGTGCACCCTACCCATTCCCCTTTCCAAAATCCGGGAATACACTGCTAGTTTGTGTAATTTACCATCATATTTGAACATGAGAACTCCAGCTATCTTTCTGTTAAATCTATCCTTCACTCCCTCTAAGGCCAGTGTATTCTTCCTGTGTTGTGATGCTCATTAGCTCACAGTGTTAAGCAAGTCTTTGTGTAGTTGAAGCATGACTTCTATCCCACCCCCACTTTTGTATTTCTATTCATTGAGATAAAAAGGCCAGGATGCAATTATCCTTTCATTTATAGGGCTTGTTCTTGACATTTCGATAATATATGCATCCAGGACCTAGCTTTCCCACTAAGTTCTGTTGTTGTGCTATGAGAGCCTTTCATGATTGGATTGTAGTCAGGCATTTGTGCATCTTAAAGGGAAAATTTCTTATGTGCAGCCTGTTTGTTACCTGTGGAGCACATTGCCTATATGTCCATGCTGGTTGGGAGACCTTCAGAAAACAGTCATCAAGTCTCTTTAGTCCTTCAATGTATCCATATTCAAAATTTTAAAAGTAACTTCCTCATTCCTTTTTAGATCCACGATAAGTGACCTCACCTTTGCCTTTCTCCATCCATTTGCTGGTTTTGCCCATTCATTTAATATATCAATATCTCTTTGCTTCCAACTACATTGTTTACAATGTTGGATACGTGACTTTCAATCCCATTAACTAAATCATTAATAAACATGTCAAGTAGTTGAGGTACAAAAACTGATAATCTTTTGCCTGTAAGAGTACTTGCTCATTACCCTTATTTCCCCCATCCAATTTCCTAACCAGGTTAAAAAGGTATCTTCAAGTCTGCTTTAGCTAACAGTCTCGAAAGAAGCATTAGGACTCATTTGAGTAGCATGCTGGAAATTGACCCTGCTAGGATTTCACGAAGTATGCAAAGTTTCCAATTTACCTGAGTTTCAGAACTTTAGGTTGATAGAAAACATAGATCCTGCACTGGTAGGAATAAGCTGAAGTTGCCTGAGCTTCAAACATGTACAGCAGATGTGTTTATTCTGGACCCTATGGCACGCAGGAGCTCCAAATGATTCATTAGCTATCCTGCCATTAATATGTTTAAATTACTTAATTATTTTACAAAAATATTTATTTTATTTATGTATTTTATTAAACTTACTACCACTCCAATCTATTTCAATCTTAGTCATAGAAAAATTGTTAACTACCCAACAGATACTTCTCAAACAGCCAATTGTTTTGTCCCCATAGTAGGGTAAGGGCTACACTTGTTAATAAATACGCCAAGTGGTTGAGGCACCAAAACAGATAATCTCTTGTTTGGTAGAGTACCTTCTTATTAACCTACAGAGTGAAAAATATTCGAAAAAACAAAAGCGAAGGAGTACCCCTTTCCTAAGTCCCGTATGTCCCTTACCTGTCCAGCTAATAGGACTCTGTTCGAAGTCACACTATATCTATATACTTCTGAAAATAAAGCATTAGCTGATATCAATTACAGAAAGGCCAATTTTAAATGCTTTCCTTAACTAACCGAGATCATGTAAAACCCAGTTTATTGCTAGGAAATTTAGATATAACAGTAAATATTGGTTAAATGTTAAGTGCAACTATCGTTAGATTTTTACACAGTGGTTAAGATACCCTTACTGACCAGAATGCGAGTGCCTTCAAAACAGGTCTGCAGAATATCATCCCTTTATGTTTGGCTAGTTTTTTAATGACATCTTTGTGAAGCACCATTGGAGATTTTCTAATTGAACATAAATTATAAACATATAAGTGAAAACTGTTACTCTTTAGGATCTGGTCAAGGATGTTGTGCACTTTTCGGATAGGGTTGCTGTCTCATGTCCCTCCTGTGTCTCAATAAAACAAAGTCAATCAACAGGCTTGCTATATTTTACCAGTAGCCATTCTAAAGTCAAACTGAAAAGGCTATGTAGACACTAGCTGTGACCTGACTGAAGTGAAAGCTAGTACTTTCAACTTATGCTGGTAGCCTGTTTCTCTTGAATGTAGATGCAGTTGACATTCAGGTTTTAGTGATTGTGTTTATTGATGTTAAAAACCGCGGGGTTTATAAACTTGTGTAAGCTGCTATTGACTCCTTCCTGTTGAAGCTTCAGCAATTCATCTGAACAATTGACCACATACATGGGCAAACTTTCATGAGCACCACTGAAGAATTCTGGCTTGTGAACTGAATGCAATTGGAGGAGAAAAACACATAATCTTGTTTGATTACTTTGTTTGATTTTCTACCTGGGAGGGTCTGACTGTATGTTTTGGCATTGGCTAGTAATCTTGGTATCTCTCTCAGGATTTTCTGTTTAATCCCATAGGAGTGTCATTGTGGCACAGTGATTAGTACTGCTGCCACATAGCGCTAGGGACCTAAGTTCAATTCCACCCTGAAGCGACTGTCTGTGTGGAGTTTACACATTCTCACTGTGTCTGTTGGATTTCTGCTGGGTACTCCAGGTTTCCTCCCACAGTCCAAAGATGTACAGGTTAGGTTGATTGCCTGTGTTAAATTGCTTCATAGTGTCCAGAGATGTGTAGACTAATGTGGATTAACCATGGAAAATATGAGCCGAATGGCGTCTATTAGCACCTTAGGGATTCTGAGAGAAGTAAATTGACTTTTTCTGAGTCAGCAGCAAGCATTAATTCCCCAATGGATAATTAAGCTATAGAAGAACAAACAGTAAGTTAACCTAAAAGGTTACATTGTACCTTGAGATCTTAGATCGTTATTGCATCATAATTTTTAAATCAGTAACCTTTCTTTTCTGTTATCAAATGAACATTAATTCCCTAAGTATAGCGTCAAAATGAGTTTGATTTGGATTTGTTTCTTTAAAAAGTATTCACTGCTCTTAAATTTCTTATTGACTCAGGTTTTTCTTTTCAGACCCAGTGTTATTATTATTCCTGCTGATATTTACAAAGCTGTCCAGTATTTTATGCTGTCATTTGTATTTGGTTTACTTATTTTCACTTTTACCTTTAGAGTTGAGCTCAACTGTTCTTCCACACTATGAGGAGGTTGGCATATGTTTTAAGCAGCTGGAAGTTGAAGCCGGTAAGCTGACTGGACAGTGGCCCTCATTACATATCAATATGAATAATAAGGTAATTTATTATACTGTAACTTTAGCTATTTTATTCATTTCTTGCTAACTTATATCAGTTGTTCTTAATCATTTATTTCCTATCGGGTAATATAGTATTTTCATACTTCAGTTGATCAACTGAGTAGTTTATTCATGAGCTTTCTATACCTACCTAGGGATAAGGATACGCAATGATTGATTTGGTCTGTATTTTATCATTAGTCATTTTAATGCATGCAGTAATTAAACTGCACAAGTCTAAACTCGCACAGGAATAATTACGTTTCAAAACAAAATGAATCTCCTATTGTGGGCTTTGAGATACAAACCCTGGGAGATTAATAACACTGAAAGTAAACCTAACAGTTTCAGTTGATGAACTGAGAAGTAAGAAATGGTTATTTGGTAGTACAGAACTTAAGTATTGCTGGAAGAAACACACTTTGTTGAAGCAATTTGCAAAAATACTAAAAAAAGGTTAAAAAAATTTATACATTGAGAGGAGAGATTGGTTGGCAGTTAGTCTCTGATTGATACAGATGTTGCCTTGAAGCGCACACCATGTAGTGTTGATTGTGAACTGGCAGGTTAACTCTGGTGGTCAGAACATTACACTGAGAAATGAACCTCAGAATGGCTGGCACCTATTTTATACAGTGGAAGCGGAAGCAGCACTTGCACTTCTGCACAGTGACCTGTATATAATATATGTAGCTTCTAATACATGCCACTGCAGTTACTACATGCCCAACCGGCAATCCTGAATTGGTTGTCAGTATAATACTTCAAGATTCCTCATGATTATCCAGTTTCAGAATCATATCTAATATTGGACGCTTTTGTGAGTTATGCAACACAGTAGTCGGTACCTTGATGGTAACAATTAGCCAGATGGATATGCTGTTCGAATCAGTCTGCCAGTCTTTGGGACACGAGGCCTACATACCTGGCATCAGACTGGCACTGAAATTCTATACCGTGTTACTCATTTGTGTTGCAAGCATAATATCTTTTTGTTTTGACGGCATTTTATTAGTGGTGAACACCAATGTTGTTGGTACTCCACTATAGCAGAGTGAAACAACTCACTTCACTCTCTCCCCACCCCCACCCTCCTCTAGCTTATCTCTCCACGCTTCAGGCTCACTGCCTTTATTCCTGATGAAGGGCTTTTGCCCGAAACGTCGATTTCGCTGCTCGTTGGATGCTGCTTGAACTGCTGTGCTCTTCCAGCACCACTAATCCAGTATTTGGTTTCCAGCATCTGCAGTTATTGTTTTTACCTCACTTCACCTGTTGCTCACACATTTGAGGTACATTCTAAGGTAAAACTGGGCACTTTTTCAGGACGAAGAAGTGATTGTCTCTGGATGTTACGCTTATGAATACACAGGATGCTGTTCTTTGCAACCAAAAAGAAAATGTACATGCACTGCCTTTTTCAAACTTGACAGTATAGGTGACATCTGTTTGCTGGTTAATTCATCAGGTCAGTCCTGATCAGTAGAGGCAATCTGTGTAGTTTGAAATCTTAACAGCCTGTCAATCATCATTGGTTGAGACATTGCCCTGGCAAATGTAACAACTAATCAGAATCCATTTGCCAACAAATCAGCACTCTCCTCTTCAGCTTTATGAAGGTTTGTTTTCCCCTTTATCAATATTCCTTTGAATTAACTTGTGTAAGATGAAAAGCTTCAATAATATGTGTCTTTTTACAACAATTCTCAAATAAAAAAGGACACTTATGTAGTCAAATGTAACTTATATAAACAAAATGCCCATAGACTAAGATAGAAAAAATGTTATGGGCAGAATCTTTTGGGGGTTTGAGTGATGTGGGCTATGGTACGATTTGTGGCTGAATTATGTGAAAAGTCTTGCAAGCTCATCTTGACATCAGGAACATCTCACAACATCTTTTATGCTTTTGATGGACAATGAGGCAGGTTTTCAGGAAGTTCTCAATCAAAGGAGATTGTGTAGAAACATCTTATTAACTCCACAACTTGAGTCATTAATATTCAGCTTCCTTTGTTTACCAAGCACAACAAGGAATTTAGATGTGGAAAAATCTAAAGCTGGAAACCAGAATGGATAACTGGTAACTTCAGTTCGCCACTTGCTTTGCAGGACATCCATGTTAGTCACTGGGTACCAACACTCAGTTACCCCATAACCATAGACATTGGTATCTGACATGTATCGTTCCCTAAGAGATTTCATGACACATCTCTGAACTACTTACTGGGAGAGTTCTGAGGATGGGTCACTCGGCCCAAAATGTTAACTCTGATTTCTCTCCAAAGATGCTGTCAGACCTGCTGAGCTTTTCCAGCAATTTCTGCTTTTGTTTCTGATTTACACCATCTTATGATTTTTGTTTGGCGTAGTCTGAAATTGTAGCCTCCACTGCTAGTCCTGGTGGAGGAGAAATTATCTTTGACTGAATCCAGCCTCAGCATCATCCCATCCTGTAGGAGCTCAGGACCTTGCCTGCAAAAAAACAGACCCCACCACCAGGGATATATTTCCCTCCCCTCCCCTCCCCTATCAGCGTTCCGGAAAGACCACTCCCTCCACGATTCCCTTGTCAGGTCCACACCGCCCACCAACCCAACCTCCACTCCCGGCACCTTCCCCTGCAACCGCAAGAAATGCAAAACTTGTGCCCACACCTCCCCCCTCACTTCCATCCAAGGCCCCAAGGGATCCTTCCATATCCATCACAAATTCACCTGCACCTCCACACACATCATTTACTGCATCTGCCGCACCCGATGTGGCCTCCTCTATATTGGGGAGACAGGCCGCCTACTTGCAGAACATCTCAGAGAACACCTCTGGGACACCCGCACCAACCAACCCAACCGCCCCGTGGCTGAACACTTTAACTCCCCCTCCCACTCCGCCAAGGACATGCAGGTTCTTGGCCTCCTCCATTGCCAGACCATGGCAACACGATGCCTGGAGGAAGAGCGTCTCATCTTCCGCCATAGGAACCCTCCAACTACAAGGGATGAATGCAGATTTCTCCAGCTTCCTCATTTCCCCTCCCCCCACCTTATCTCAGTCCCAACCCTCAGACTCAGCACCATCTTCTTGACCTGCACTCTTCTTCCCAACCTCTTCCCCCCCCCCCCCACCCCCTCTCTGGCCTATCACCCTCACTTTAACCTCCTTCCACCTATCGCATTCCCAACGCCCCTCCCCCAAGTCCCTCCTCCCTACCTTTTATCTTAGCCTGCGTGGCACACCTTCCTCATTCCTGAAGAAGGGCTTGTGCCCGAAACGTCGACTCTCCTGCTCCTTGGATGCTGCCTGACCTGCTGCGCTTTTCCAGCAACACATTTTTCAGCTCCAATTTTACCCATTAGCCATGTCTAAGGCAACTATCAGGAACTATTCAAAGCAGCTCAGGACTAACAGTAATTGTCTGGGTGTACAGGGCGCTTTTTAAAATGGTGTGCAGGCAATGCCACAATGTTGGATATTCCAGCAGTCGCAAACTGTTCCAGGAATGGCATGTGGTAGGATGGGCTAGAATTGGACATGAGGAATAACGTGGGGACAGGATAGATAGTTAATGAGGCAGGGTGGCAAGATGGTGAGAAGACTTGATACGCCTCACTATGAAAAATCCTCCACAGTAACTTGCATTTGATAAGGAATGTACCAGATTCAGCCCTAGGTGTAATTATTAATCACTCAGTAAAGATATTTGAGGCTATTAGTCTTCTGGATAACTAAATACTAGAAATATTGGAGAATAGTGGATCATTTCAACCTAGTATGAAGTTTAGAATGTCTTATTTAGAATATTATGGGCAATTGACTGGAGCAGAAAATATTCTCAAGCTAAGTTGGATTTTGTAGTGGGTTCTACTTTAAAGGAGAAAGATTTAGAGCAGACCAATGCCATAAGTGCATTAGTGATGGTAAGTGTAAAATTTTAAAGTACACAGAATCGCTACATTGTGGAAGCAGGCCATTCAGTCCATCGAGTCCACACTGAGCTTCTGAAGAGTATCCCACCACCAATCAGCCCCCAGCCCCTCCAGCTAACCACTGTAGCCCTGCATTTACTGCAGGCATCCCTGGATGTTCTGGGGCAATTTAGCATGACTAATCCATCTAACGTGCACATTTTTGGACTGTGGGAGGAAACCTATGCAGACACATGGAGAATCTGCAAACTCCAAGGGTGGAATTGAACCCGGGTCCCTAGTGCTGTGAGGCAGTAGTTATACCCACCTTGCCGCCCAAATTTGACACACTGTGGTACAAGGAGCCAGTGAATGCTAACAAAGAAAGATGGTTCAGTTTGCAACATCAACTTTGAGTTGCAGAGTTCTGAATAAGTTTAACTTTCTGGAAGTGAAATTGTGGAGGGACATACCAATTTGGCGAGCTCAAGTCTTGGACTGATAAATGCACGCATTTGACTCAAAGGAAAAGCAGGATTTTCTGGATGTGATAGTAAGTATTCTTGGCAATGGACAGAGTGTTGATTGAAGCACAAATTAGATTAGACAGGACAACAAGGGTTTGCACCTGAGGTTCAGCCTGAGCCAGAAAGCCTAGAACAAGATAGAATCAGTATAAGAGGCAGAAATTTTCTCGTGTAGTTTGAACATGATAGTATTTGTGTTGCTGAAGAAATGGAGAAAATTTTGACTTCTGCAGGAGCTTGATGTCAATCTGGCATAATGTGTTCATACAATCAAAGGCAGTTATGGATAGACAGAGCCATCTGTCAGTATGTTGACTGAGAGGTCATTGATAATCATGTCACCAAGATTAATTCCATGGGTGGAATCTTTTAGAATTTGAACAATCAAAATAAACCAAACAACTGTGGTTGTTGGAGATCTGAAATGAAAACAGAAATTGAAGAAATTTAGCAGGTCTGACAGCATCTATGGGGAGAAAGCAGAGTTAATGTTTTGAGCCCAGTAACCGTTCACCTGAACAACATGGGCGATGACATGTTGTGAGGCAGAATCTTGTAACAGTTGCAATAAAGCCCATCGCGAGCTTGGGAGCAACTCGCCATGGTTTTCACAACTGGGCTGATGAGATTCTCACCAAGTCATGGTGAGATGTCAACTGACTGGAGGCCAATGACACGACTCACATCATTAATAGTTCCATCTTGCAAAACTGTCCAAACGAGCTAGACACAGTTAAACTCAACATGAAAATCAGAGCAAGCATCAGGGGATTTATCTGACTTTCTGCTCAAAACAACCTTGTGTTGAAAGCTGAGGTGAAAATGTGTTGCTGGAAAAGCGCAGCAGGTCAGGCAGCATCCAAGGAGCAGGAGAATCGACGTTTCAGGCCCGAAACGTCGATTCTCCTGCTCCTTGGATGCTGCCTGACCTGCTGCTCTTTTCCAGCAACACATTTTCACCTGTCATGTACATCCCATGGTCACAGATGTTGTCATTGATATGTGTGAGCCTTCACAAAATCACATGTCACATTTCCAGTCGACTTATAGGACACTTCTGCACTTCAGTGCTGTACACTAGGTTGCTTCAGCAAATATCATTTAATGCTGTTAGTAGGACACTATGCACTCAGGTTCACACCCAGCTCATGAACTGGAGCAGGCTGCATCTCTGGATCCTTCCTTTGTTGTCATAACACTAACTCATTCTGGACCTCACTGGACACTCACAGCTTACCTGTCTTGTCTTGCCTTTTGCGCTTTACCCCATCAGCCAGAAATAACAGGCTCATATTACTGCTGTCTAGCTGTGCCATTTAGCAGAGAGACAGAATCAGGACGATTGTCATAGTTGTCAGCAGCATAGTTGTCAAATCAAGGGAGAGCCTTCACTCAGGTGTTGCCAGCACAACAGGTCCAGGGCCTGTTCAAGTGGTTAGAGTCAGGATCCTTTCCTTATAAAGGGTAATGAGCCAAATAGAGGGGAGGTTACCCCTTGTCTTAATTCTTTCTGCCTTAATGTGGGTTGCTTTCCCTATCGAAAGAAACAGAGGCAAGTATTACTGAAAATGCAAGTAGGTGGCATAGCTGTTACTGCTGGTACAGATGAGGTGGTGTTTCGACTGAATGAGTAGGCAGCTCAGAGTACATACACTTTTCGTGGTGTCATGGGGTGTGGTAGGTGAGGATGAGTGAGGAAGATGTTTGCAGGCAATAATGAGAGTCTTGGTGAGAGGTGAATTCAGTAGCAGTGATAGAGTAAGTATGAGATATTGGAGAGAAGCTGATGCCACCTTCATTGCTGGAGTGGAGAAAGATGTTAATCATGTTCCTACACTGCCAGGCATTCCTCTAGATAGGCTGAGGCTGTTTTAATCCGAGGTGACAATCTCCAATCAGACTGACATGGTCTGCTATCATGGCCTCCACTGCTGGGCCTGGAGGAAGAAATCATCCTGCCTGTGCACCTCCCCATCCAGCAGGGCCACCAACACATTGCCTACAAAGCAGGCACCACTTTCCCCAGGCTACCATGTTTGGGGCAAATGTCAAAAAACATGCATTGCAGTTCCAAATTGACAGTGCTTGTCTAAGTCCCCAACAGGCTTTTAAAGATAGTATGGTGCAAGGGATGCCCGTGAACTTCAGGATATTCCAGCAGTGACATGTTGACATGGGATAAGCCGGGACGGAAATTGGATGTGAGAGATGCCATAGGTGTGAGGTAGGTAAGACACAGCAAGAGATTTGCGACGTGTTTTGGTGCCAAACCCTAAAAAATTCTTCACAACTCAGACTTAGCCACAAAGTTATAATATTGAGCCCTATGCTTCAAACCTGAGTGAAAAGGGAGTAAACATTGACTCTTCCTTTAGACCTGGTGAGAATCTGATCATAAAAATACACAGTGGTGTACCGACTGCCAAGCACAATGGCCTACATGAGCTTCATGAAGGTGTTCCAATATCTCAACCATTGTTAACACGCTCATTTCAAATCTGAAATCAGTTGACTTTTAAAGTCCAATTATAATTGTATAAAAATGTTGTTCACATCCTTAAAAATGAGAAAGGAAAGTTCATCCACCTGGACAATAAAAGCTACAGCCCTTCCTTTACGTTTTTCTCTCTAACTTAGCGATTATTTGTGTCCAAAAACAAGAGTTGAACATAATTAGAGTAGTTTGGGAGAATGGGAATTTTCAAAAAAACTTGAGTGTTTGTACTGGTTGGAGATGAGACAACTAAACTGGAGCGTCAGTTCTCTGATATTTAATCAATTTCAGTGTAGCCTCTTCCTCACTGAATTGGAATCTGTGGAATCCTTCCATGGAACCTACTGTGCAAGGAAAAAAATACAAAGATTTGTGGAATTCAAGTTTGGTTAGTTGTAACCTTCTGAATTCCTTTCAATTTCCTGAGGTGATCATTAAGGAATTTCTCCCCCCAAAACCTCCACCTCCACCTCTTTACCCCATTCCTGAGAAGTGCATATGTTGTGATGCATTAAGACTTAACAACATTATTACGCCATGGGGTAAACCCCTCTGTTAATTTAAACCCGACATAGAGAAGCTCACCTCGTACTGTAATCTGTTAAATTTCGAGAGGCAAAAAACTATCCCAGATATCACTATTTAAAGTAAAAATTAACATTTTTTTCTTTAAGTCCAATAGAGAACATTAAAACAACAGCTATTTACAACTCTTTTCTCTTAAACCTATCTTTTGTCTCCGACTCTACAATACAATTCCCTCTTAAATTTACAGCAAATCGCTTTAAAACCCAGTTGTCATCTTCGGATGTCAAACTTTCTCTGTAGATTTCTCTAGGTTGGCTCTGGGTGTTCTGCTGTACAAATTTCTTATGGACAGGTATCTTTCAGAGAGCTATCTGACCAGCCTTATGTGGGTGCTTGTTTGGCTGCTCTTTGCTGTTCTCCCCCTAACTGTTCAAAATGTCTGGTTTTATACCCCAAAATATCAGATCATTTCATTGGTTTGATGTCATCCAAAACAGTAAAATTCAAAATCGATTGGATTTTGGTATCTGGGACATAATTTGAACTGATTTGCTCAATTTGAATCTGTTTTGTACCATGGCAACACAGCTCCAGCTATTTGTTTCACCAAATGTTACATATTTAAATGGTTCCGCATACTCAGTGCCTCTTTAGGTCCATGCCAGCTTCCACACTCTCTTAAAGGTACAGTACATACCTACACCTTTGTAACAGCATATTTACAAAAGTGGGTGTTTACCCATCTGTCTTTTTGTTTGTAATTGATGAAAAGATAATCAAGAAGGCACAAATGACAGATAATTAACTTAAACTGTGATTGCAGCATTCTCACTAACACCGGACAGCCATCAAGGTGTGTAATTCAAATCAGTCATCCTATTGAACTGAAATCTACATTTCTCTTTTCTACTAAAACAGTTTTTATCGTTAGTTGGTATAGTTATTACTTGTATATTCTTCGGAAACATGACCAAGACTCCAACTAAACAATGAACATTGGCTGTTTTGAATTCTTGTGTATTTTAATGTACATTGTTGAAATTGGCTGCTTGCTTTTTTAACAGTTTTGCTGTCAATCATTCAGATTGTAATGTCAAGGGTAAATTAATTACATTTACCAGATGCTGAAATAGGATACATCAAAGCTATTCTGGTCACTTCACGCTGCATATACTGTGCAAACTCATCAAAGGCCCCAAGTGTTCACTCTTGGACTTGAAAAGTGACCAGTCTGCCTCAGATTACCCTGGAAGGGTAAGGTATCTTAAATGTATGAGCAACAGGTAGAAGCTAGCTATTTCTCACAGTTACTGTACAGTGGCAACATCAGAGGTCTTCACCTCTAATTGGATGTTATTGTTGAGCCATAAAGACATTCTATCTATCAAACAAAAAATAAGTCTTATGGTAAATGAATTTCAGTGCTGGTGTGAGGCTGAACATCCCAAAGAATGATGGATCATATAAACTAGCATGTCTTTCTACTGTTCACATCAAGCAATGTACTGACGGTACCCATGCAGCCCATACTTGCAAACTGACAACTAATGTCCAACATCAGAGGTGATACTGCAGTTGAGCATCATTTGATGGATAATAGTGGGTATGCAAAGAATTACAATGAAAACCAATTTAGGATTGTCAGTCAAGCTCGCAGTATGGTGCACTAAAGGTGTCTTGGAAGCTACATTTATTAATGCACAGGGTCCTGTTCTTTGCAGACAGAGCATGTAGACACACTGTTCCTGCTTCAGTTCAAAATAGTGACAGTCATTTGCTGGCTCATTTCTCAGAACAATTCTCTAATCAAGCAAGGTCAATCTGACTGGTATAAAATTGAAACAGAACCTGGCAGTTAATTATCAATGATCATTAATTACTGAATTCTCCATGACATTATCTCTACCAATCAGAATCCAGTTGCCAACCAATAGGCACTGTTCTCTCAAGTAGTAAACATTGGTTTTTCCATCTTGCATTGACATTATTGAGGATTGTCCTAATGAGTGCAAGATGGAAAGTTTGCATAATGTGCATATTTTTTCAGCAATACTCAAGTTCTGTACTTCCAAACAACTCAAAATGATGCATCTCTTTTTGCATAATATTGTTGTTGTTTTCCTCATAGTTTTAAAGATAAATAACAAATGATTTATGAGCTTGATCAATGTATTTTTAATTGTTAATTGTACGCTTCCTTGATTAAGTTTGAGAAAATAGTCAATGATATATGTTCAGACTTGATAAGATCTACTTGGCATTAACTTGACCCTCATCCTCCATTGACAGTCTTACCCTGATGAGAGTGTTGATGGGGGGTGTCTGTGAGGAATTGTAGCTGGGAACTTGTACCCAGTGAACTTTTGGCACAAAGCTGTTTTCACTATTAAAGGTGAATTTCATCTTTCTGTTATTTTTGATTAAACGTAATTTAAGATGAAATTAATCATAAAATTATGCTTAAAGGATTCTTCTGCCTTATTGAAAGGCATTATCTCTTGGAAAATAAGAATACTGTAACACTGCAGTTCCTGTTAAGTTAGCAATAATTACTAAAATGCTGCTCTTTATCGGGTGACTAGATTAGTTTCACTGATAGAAAAATGAAAACACATGGATAATGAAATTAATAAAATGTTAATGGGGTGGGTGGGTTAAGTATAATATTAAAAAAATAAGAATTGTTAATGATTCACAACGTGAAAGTAATGCAGATGATGGAAATCTGAAATAAAAACAGAAATTGCTTGTGACAAATGCCAGGTCTGGCAACATCTGTACAGAGAGGAACAGAGTTAATGTTTTGAGTCCAATGTGATTAATCTTCTGAACCTTTGTTCTGATGTTTTATAAATGTTCCCTCTTGCTATTAGTGGCTATCTTTGCCTGAAATAATTTATATCTACATACTACTGTAATAGTGTTTTAATATTAAGCTTTCCTAATTCTAGCAACAATATAATCTATCCCTGGAATGGGCTTTTAGAAATTAGTCCCAGACTCAGAATAGAAGAAATCCTACCAGTACAGTTGGGTATTTACTGAAAGAAAATGGAATCTATACAAACTGAAATATTGAAACAAATTCACTGAAAAAATCAGGACCTTTAGATTTATTTTTAAATTAGGATTTTTTTTTGTGGACCAAGCCAGACCCCCTCGAAACAGTTCAAGAAGGTCGCCCAGACCCTAACTTTTATAGTTGTTTTGAGCAGGTGCAGAGTAGGTATTCCAGGAGTGATGCAGCTGGACCACTTAGTTTAAAATCGCTTAGTTTTAAACAAAACTATATTTACAGAATACCAAATGAAACACAAGCAAAAGAGAACAGAATAAGAATAACTTAACCTACCTGAAAACCCAACAGACTATCCCAACTTAATGATGCTGTTCCAAATTCCTCCAACAACCCCCCATAAGCACCACTTAACAAAAAGGAAAAAAATCAAAGTCAAGGACAACACATCCTTGTTAAAGGAGCAGCATCATCACAGATCACTGTTGAGAAAGTTTTCTACTACCCATCCAACTAAGAGACCATCACCTTTTCCCACTGAGACAATATTTGTACCCCACTGGCCTTTAGCCCCTCGTCCTCTCCACCCTGCCACCTTACGCCATGTTCAGATAATTTTATAGTATGCAATTAAGATACATTTCATACTTTTGCCATCCTATCATTACTAAAGTCTTGTTTGTTACCTGAATCTAACCTGTCGGTCTCTCTTTCTGCATCTTTCCTTTTATCCCCTTCAGCCTGGATCTCCTCCCCCACAATTCTTTCTGCCTATCCTTCTTTGTTTCTGCCCTCTTTCTACTACTTTTTAATCTTGATCCAATTACCACCAAACCCTTACCATCCCCACTGATTGAGCCAGAAGACAGCAGTTGGCTGTGTTATCTGTGTGCAATGCTAAGGTTTCAGAAGTGATTAAATTCTCTTTGACATTCAGCAAAAGAAGCATCATGACTACAGGATAATCATGCCAGTCTGGAAAAAGGTTAATGAAACTGGAGTAGATAATGGAAGTCAGTGATATGATTGCATAGTGACATCAGAGAATACAAGAGATGAGTACTGAATCTACCTTATAGTTTGCTGATGCCTGTGTGTCAGTTATTTTATTCCCATGCTCAGGCTATTTTTATCTGGGAATTTGGTTGCAATTTGAGCCGAATACATTCACATAAAAATGAAATATCTGCCTCTGTCCAAAGAGTTTTGAATCAGCAATGAGCAATATAGATTCAGAAAAATGTTAACAAATAACTTAATTTTTGACAATTATAAGTATCAAAACAAGTCAGGCCAGGGTCAAACGATTTGTATAACATCTGAAGCATATCATAGAGTTTTTCAGGATTTGAAAGAACCAGAAGAGCCAAATTACTGGATCAGCAGATCAGAGGCAAAGTATTCAACATCAAATAACCCTTTTCCTAACTATCTATAAGGCATGAGTTTTACAACATGGTGGCACAGTGGTTAGCACTGCTGCCTCACAATGCCTGGGACTTGGGTTTGATTCCGGTCTTGGGTGACTGTCTGTGTGTGGAGTTTACATGTTCTCCCCATGTCTGCATGGTTTTCTGCTGGGTGCTTCGGTTTCCTTCCAGAGTCCAAAGATGTATAGGTTAGGTAGATTGGCCATGCTAAATATTGCCTTGTGTAGATTTGATGGGTTAGCCATGGTAAAGAAAGAACCCATGTGGTGCTATGGGGATGGGGTAGAGGATGCCCTTTGGAAGTTTAGCGCTGACTCAATGGGCCAGATAGCCTGTAGAGATTTTAAGTCATGAGTATGATGGTATATTCTCATCACCCAGATGAGTACAGGTTTAAAGACACTTGAGTAACATTAAAGCAGAGGTAGGCCATTTGGCCCCTCGAGCCTGTTCCACCATCCAATGAGTTCCAGGACAAAACAGTCTACTTATTAACATGATGTTCGCCACCAAAAGATTCACTCCCTCCATGATTGGTGTAGTGATAGCTGTGTATACTGTTTACAAAAATACTGCAGCAACTCAGCAAGGTATCTTTGACAATACTTTGAAACCTGCAGCTCTGCTACCTCAAGTAAGAGGACCGTGCATATGGGAACACGACCTCCTGCAGGTTTTCCTTTAAGCTATGTACCTTCTGGACTTGGGACTATGTTGCTGCTCCTTCACTCTTCCTCTATCACTGGGTCAAAATCCCTGATCTCTAGCAAATCTATATTTGAGCCTACATGATCTGAAAGACAGTGAGTCAAGAGGGGTCTCACCATCATCAACAAAAGTAGAAATTGCTGGAAAAGTTCAGCAGGTCTGGCAGCATCTGTGGAGAGAAATCAAAGTTGACGTTTCTGATTAAGTGACCCTCCCTCCAGGTTCTCACCATTTTCACCTAAAGGGCAGTTAAGGATAGGCAAACAATGCCAACATCCCGTCAATAATTTTCAAAGAGTAATTTATAAAAATCTTTGGAACAGAACTTCAAAAAATATAATTCTGTTTGCAAAGTGAGTTAATAATCAAGCAACTTTTAAACTAATAGACCTTGTTTATAATCACCAGGGTGAGGAAAAGAAGCTTTTAGAAAAGGGGCTACATTCTCCTGCATCACCCTCTTCTGTCCCTGATCAGATGAAGAGCAACATCATTAAAGCCCAGATGGATGCGGCACTGAAGGTCGGAGCCCAAGTGAGTATTATGTCCTAACATTTAATTCTTCTCTAATTATATAACATACTGAAACAGTAATTTGGCAAGGTCAGACTGTTACAGCATTAGGAATCTGGAGATACTTACCACTAGCTCACACACAGAAATAATATTTTACATATAACATTCATCCTTTCAAGACTATTGCACAATCAAATATACAGAAAGTAAAATTAAAATTATGATTTATTAGATTTCAAATCCAACATCTGAATTGTGAAAATTTCCAATCAATTTCACAATGATGGCTACCAATACCTAACAAATTAACAAAAACTAAGAAATCAAATGCTTTCTTTTCTTTATTTCAAAGGCACAATTCCAAACTGATAAATATTTGAAGTAGATTGAACAATTATGCAAAGAATCAGAATCCATGGCCTTAATTTTAATCATTACAATAGCATCAAGCATTCCTTTTCCATCAAGTTGTAAACTGCTGAAATCAGGTCAGGAATTATTCTCCCACAAGTAACATACAACAGCCTAATTAACATATTGAAAACATCATCTGACGGCAGCAATGACACATTACTTTAAATTTAATAATGTGTGAGGGCAACACCCAAGCTGCAGGGTTCCCAGAAGGTGTTCAAAGGCAGGACCTACTAGCTTCTCAAGGTGAGTGATTCTTAATATTTTTTGTCCCTGAGAACAGGTTGAGAACTTTACCCAGGCTCCCTTCAAACATAGAAACACAGAAAACAGGTGCAAGAGTAGACCATTCAGCCCTTCGAGTCTGCACCACCTTTCAATATGATTATGGCTGATCATGCAATTTTAGTATCCCACTCACACTTTCTCTCTATATCACTTCATCTCTTTAGCCACAAGGGCCATGTCCATCTCTCTCTGGGACTGGATTTATTTAGGATATTTGGTCAGCTTGGATGAGTTGGATCAAAGGGTGTCTTTCCATGCTGTATATTTCTATGACTCTGCAAACTGACACCAACAGCTTCCTGTTGGTAAGAATTACATAGGCTCGCAACTCCTCTGAGTGAAGAAAATCTTCCTCATCTCAGTCCTGAATAGCTTACCCCTCATTCTTTGGCTGTGACTCTTAGTTCCAGACATCCCGAACATCGGGAAACCATTGACATCCTCCAGCTCCGATTTTAGCCCAACCCAGTTACCTTCCCAGCTGTCTGGCAGCCTGCACCCCAATCCAAATAAATTCACTGATTCACCCCAGTATTTCTGACACCAGAGGTTGGTGTTCTCTTCCAATGTCAAAAACTGAAGCCCATTGATACCTGTCTGTAGCCATCTGACATTGGTGTTTTCCTCTGCTCACTAATCAGGCTGTATATTTTGCTGAATAAAGACAAAAGAACTGTAGATCCTGTAAATGAGAAACAAAAGCAGAAATTGCTGGAAAAGCTCAGCAGGTCTGTTAGCATCTGTGGAGAGAAATCAGAGTTAACGTTTTGAGTCGAGTGACCCTTCCTCAGAACTGATGGTGGTGAGGAAAATGTTGGTTTAAATGCAGGAGATAGGGTGGGGGGAGGGGGTAAGGAGTAAATGACAGGTGGGGATAAAGCCCAAAGACCGAGAACAACAGTTGGACAGAGAAAGGAGTGGATGTCAATCCGGCGAGGAGGCTGAATAGCTACAAATGGACACATTTTCTTCAACACCATCAGTTCTGAGGAAAGGTCAGAATTCATATTTAAATGAAATTCTGTCTTAAATTGTACAAAAGTAAAGGTCCGCCTTGTGTGACACAATTTTATGTGTCATATTGACTAACACTTTCAGTATTTCTTGCTATATATCTTGCAAATCCTTTGAATGTAAGTAAATTCTGCAATGGTGTATAGTTAAGTGCATTTTACTCCACATTGGAAGTTCTCTCAATCTGCTGGTGAAAAGGCAGTTTATGACTTTGTAATTACTAGAATGTGTTGGCAGTTGCTCTGCTATAAACCAGCTATGTTTTCATGTACTACATAAAGGTAGATGATTTGATATCGCAAGATCTGGTGGAATGCTGCTTTATTCACAACTTGTCAGACAGCATTTTACTCTAACTTGAAATATAAGCAGTCTTGTTGATGAGGTGACATTGCTGATTGATCGTGAGAAATATGAGAAAGAATTGTTAACTATTATATTCCCAAAGCAAGCTAGATACCAGAGACATTATTAAGTGTTTAAACATGACAAAGTAGTGGCACAGAAAGTATTAATATCAATGGCTTTACTAACTGTTAGTTGAAATAATACTCCTGTATTTATGTATCTTCTCAGTGGTGTAAGCTGTGATACCATCTAGCAGCAGCCAGGGTATTTCTGGAATTATCAGGCCCAGAATCTAATTTTATTGAATTTAGATTCAAAAGTATACAGCACTGGGAAAAGAGTTCTAATGTTTTAGAAACGCTGCCAAGGATGGTCTGTGAACTGCCAACCAGTTCCTTTGATGGGCTGCATTGAAAATATGATCCCTTGATCTGGGTACATTGTACTGGCTTTGAGATTAGCTACCATTAGCAATATTGAGGGGACTTTGGGAGCATGGAGAGAGGGAGATAGTTTTAAAGGTGAGTCCAAAAGTCAGTTAAGCTTTGGAAGAGATTTTTAAACTTTGGCAGGCCAGACCATACTATATTGAGAGGTTCCTAACATTTTCAGCATAGCCGACGTGTGTGGAAATTGCCTAAGGAGACAGCTGTAGGCCCCTTTGAGACTATCCAATGCATTTAAAGCTCTTATTGTTCTATCACTTTTGAATATGGGTCTGAAAGGGTAAATACCAACGTGATGTGTATGTAACTCCCACTCTGACTATGTCTTTTGGGTAGAACAGTTTAGGAACTTGGAGGAATTGCAATTGCCTGTTTTACCAGTGAAGCTGTCCCCCAAAAAGAAAATTCAGGAAATTAAAGACCCTCCAGTTTGAAGGGACCTACAGACCTCAAAATAATCACAAAGAAAACAACAAAGAGTGGTCGTCCACCAAGCAAGCTTACCAACCTTTCAAATCTGAAAAAAAAAGTTCTGAGGTAAAAGTGAAACCTGAAGATTGTCTGAATTTGTACAAGAGCTAAAAAGCAAAGAACTGTACAGTACAGGAACCTGTTGCATTTCTACAGTAAAACAACTTTTGCCTCTACGCAGTCTGTATCTCTGCCTATTCATGCAAGTGTCAAGATGTCTTTTAAACATTACTACTGTATCACCACACCAATTCTAGCAGCACATTCCAGGATTTAGCACCCTCTATGTTTAAAAAAAAAACTTGGCTCTCACATTTCTTTAAACTTCCCCACCCCACTTTTAACTTAAATCTATATCCCCTCATAATTGACATTCCTATTCTGAGAAAAGATTCCAACTGTCAATTCTATCCATGTCTTTGTTAATTTTGTAAACATATATCAGGTCACCACTCATCCTTCGATGTTCAAATGAAAACAAACCACGTTTATCCGATCTGTACTCACAGCCAATACATTCCAAACCAGGCAACATCCTGGTAAACCATTTGTGTACCCTCTCCAAAGTCTTCACATCTGCCTTATAGTGTAACAACCATAACTGTACATAATTTTCCAAATGTGGCCTTCACTAAAGTTCTATACGGCTGCAACATTCTGCCAATTTTTATGCTCTTTGACTGGCTGATGAAGGCAAGTGTGCAAATGCTTTCTTATCAACTTATCCACTTGTTTTGCCACTTTCTGGAAACTGTGGACCTATATGCCTGGATCCTTCCGTCTGTTGATGCTACTAAGGGTTCTGCCATTTACTGTTTATTTCCTTCCTGCATTTGGTCTTCCCAAATGCATCACCTCTCAATTGTCTGGAGTAAATTCCATCTGCTATTTCTCAGCCCAAGTCTGCAGCATTTCCATATCCTGATGTATCCTCTGGCAAACTTTCTCATTGTCTGCAGCTCCTCCAATTTTTGTGTTATCTGCAAACTTACTTATTAGACCACCTACAGTCTCCTCCAAATCATTTATAATTCTTACAAACTACTGTACAGAGATCCCAGAAATGATCAATGCGGAACACCACTGGTCACAGATCACCAATCAGAATGACATCTTTCCACCTTTACTCTCTGTCTTCTATGACCAAGCCAGTTCTGTATTCATCCCACGTGACTTCACCTTCTGTATCAGCCTGCCATGAGAGACCCTGGTAATGGCCATGCTAAAATCTATATCCACCACCCTGTCGTCCTTCATCTTTGTCACTTTCTCAAAAATCTCTTTCAAGTTTGTGAGACACAATCTCTCCTGCACAAAGCTGTTCTCTTATTGCTAATACATCCAAATTTTCCTAAATGTGAATAAATCCTATCCCTAAAAACCTTCTCCAATAATTTCCCTACCATTGATGTAAGGCTCAATGACCTGTAATTTCCAGGATGATCACTTTGCCCTTCATAAGAACAGTGGTGGATATTTTCCATTCTACTGGGACTTCTCCTATAAGTAAAGAGGATACAAAAGTTTCATATAAGGCCCCAGCAATTTCTGGGATAGATCCCATCAAGTCCTGGGGTCTTGTCTACCTTAATGCTTTTTCAAAACATTGCCTCCTTTTCTGCATTAACCTGTCCCAGAACATCAATATATCACTCCTGAGACATACCCAAGACCTCTCCTTTGTGAATACCAATATGAAGTATAGCTACCCTCTTGCTCTTTGGGGTTTTCCTTAACCTGTTTGCCAATCTACATTTCCCAGTTTCTGCCTAATATTGTGGTAGTTAGCCTTCCCTAAATTTAGTACATTCACACAAGAACTACTATTATCATTAGTAACTTAAAACTTACAGAAATATGGTCACTAAAATTCAAGACCTCTGGAAGAAATGGGGTAGTGATTAACATCATTATATACACAAATGTAAAACATTAACAATGGAAGAAAAAGCTTGAGGGTAGATGAAGTATACGGATCTGATATCAGCGTATCAGCGCTACCTGCTACTATGTGTCATTTGGATGTTAGCAGAACAGCCTAGGATCTTAGAGGATTAAGACCTAACATTCCAGTTCCTCCTCATGACATAAATGACAATGTCTGTCATATCAATTTAACCTTGTAACTAGTGCTAACATGCAATAAGCTGCTACTTTTTAAATATAAGACCCTCTTCTAGTTAGACCAGTCAGTAGTTTTCCTCTGTCACATTGGACCAAGCCTTGTAGATCCCTGCACTTAAAGAGGATGATGGCAGCAAACCTCCCAAATTGTAAGGTGCAGGTTCGGTTTAGCCATACTTAAAACATGGTGAATAAACAGTGGCGAGGATTTCATTTCACTGCCTCATACAACATGGTAGCAATGGTGAAGAGTTTTCAGCATCTTCAGATTCCGTTACCTGTTAATGCAGACAGTTGCTAACAAGGACAGTTCAAGATAAGTGGCAAAGTTCAACAAAGAAGCAGCTTCAGTCAATAATAAAATCATTTCAGGCCAAGTAAGAGAGGTGCTGTAGTAATTCCCTGGAGGAAGACAATTAGTTACTCCAAACCATGTGGTGGTGATTTGCAGAAACCGTCCTGAGACTGATTTCAGCTGAAGATTGAATGCAAATCATAAAATACAGGTAAAATGTCTGGTCAAGGAAAAACTTTAAAAGTGACACAGTAATTCAGACTGTGGAAGTAGTTATAGCACAGATTGAACATCATCACCACAGTGGATTGGCACCACAAAGGGACACTGACAGCAAGGGAAATCAAGTACTGCAAAAGCAATTTAATTCATGGTCACAACCCAGGAACATGGCAAAACTAGAATTAGTGATATGTGAGCAGATTAGAAGCCTAAACAGACCTGACCTAATTGAAACAGCAAGGTAAGAAACTTTGTTAAGTGCATAGAAAAGGCAGGAGATCCTTTATTAAATATGTGTTAAAGGCAGAAAGCATTTATTTTTGTTTATTTATTAAACATTTATATAAACTACAGGGATTGAGAATTATCCAGGAAAACATTGTGAAGGAAATAGGGATCATGTCTTAAAATCATGAACAGCTGGAGTAATTTTAAAAAACCAAGATTAAAGCAGGAATGGTTCATTAAAGCCACAGAAATACATTCAGTAAAATTGTTAAGAGAATGGAATCAGTTATTAAGGCTGTGGAAAGCACTTCATCCGATGAAATTGTGAAAAAGACAGGAAAACCCATTTTAGCCACAAAAGGTGGAAGTGTTTCATTTCAGCTGCAAAATACAGGAAAACCCTCCAAGAAAGCAGCACAGAATGCAGCACTGCAGTTCCAATGAGACAATAACCTTTAAAGCCAGGAAAATAAATAATTACACTGGGAAGACATAGCATCAGAAATAATATTGCCATAAGATCATAAAACAAAGGAACAGAAGCAGGCCATCCAGCCCTTTGACTCTAGTCTGCCTTTGAGTGAGGTCATGACTGATCGGATAATCCTCAACTCTATTTTCCTGTTTTATCCTCATAATCCTTGATTGTGTTATTCTCTCAGACTTGAATATACTTAATGACTCAGCCACTACAGATGAAGAATTCCAAAATTCACTCGCCTTTAAGAGAAAAAAAATTCTTATCTCTGTCTTAAAAGGGTGATCCTTTACTCTGAGATTATGACCTCTGGTCCTCAGCTCTCCCACAAAGGGAAACAGCCTTTCTGTATCTGATATGTCAAGTCCCATAAGAATCTTGTATGTTTCAATAATTTGACTCTCATTCTTTAAATTCCAATGAGTATAGGCCCAATCTACTCGCTCTGTCTTTGCAAGTTAGTCTAGTGAACCCTCTCTGGGCTGTCTCCAATGCCATTGTTTCTTCCCTGAGAAAAGGGACTAAAACCATTCACAATATTCAGCTGTGGTCTGACTAGTACCTCGTATAGTTTTAGTAAGACTTCCCTATTTTTATACCTCATTTCGTTTGAAATAAAGGTCAGCATTCCATTTGCCTTCTCTATTACCTGATCAACTTGTATGATAGCTTTTTGAGATTTTGCAAAAACACTCTATGCTGTAGCTTTCTGCAGTCTTTATCCATTTAAATAATTTTCAGCACTCTGTTCTTCCTGCCAAACTGCATAATCTCATATTTTCCCATATTGTATTCCATCTGCTAGGTTTTTTTCTCATTCACTTAACCTGTTTATATCCCTCTCTAGATTGTTGTGTTTTCCTCACCAATTGTCTTCCAACCTATTTTTAAGTCATCTGCAAACATGGCTACAGTACATTCACTTCTCTCATCCAAGTCATTAACATATATTGCAAATAACTGTAAGCCAAGCACCAATTCCTGTAGCACGCCATTAGTTACAAGTTGTCATTCAAAAATGCGCCGCTCTGCCTTTAATTAATTAGCCAATCCTCTACCAAAACTAATATACTATGTCCAACACCATGGACTCTTACCTTATTAAGTATCCCACATGTGGTACCTTATCAAGTGCCTTCTGAAAATGCAAATAGATTACATCCACTGTTTCCTCTTTATTTATCCTGCTTCTTTATGCCTCAAAGACTTTTAATATATTTGTAAGACATGATTTCCCCTTTATGAAGCCATGCTGACTCTAATTGATCATATTATGCATTTCTAAATGCTGAGCTTTTACATAATTTATAATAGACTTGAACATCTTCCCAATGGCAGACATTAAGTTAACTTCCCTATAGGTATCTTTTCTTTGTCTCCTACCCTTCTTAAACGAAGGTGTTAAATTGGCAGTTTCCCAGACTTTTCCAGAATCTGAGGATTCTGCCAGTACATCCATTAAATCTGTAGTTACTACTTTTAATATCCTTGGATCCATTCTATCAGGTCCCAGAAACCTTTTGGACTTTGGCCCCATTAGTTTCCCTACTACTTTTTCTCTAATTGTAATTCTGTCTTCATTTTACCTCTTGATTATTTAGTAATTTTAGATTGCAGTTAGCGTTTTCTACATGAAGACTGAGGCAAAGTATTTATTCAACTCCTCTGCCATTTCCTGGTTCCTCATTATTTATTCATCAGTATCATTCTGTAAGAGGCATCTGGTAACTTCGCCCTCTCTCCTCCTCTTTAATTTATTTAAGGAAGCTCTTGCTGTTCATTTTGATATTACTTGCAAGTTTGCCCTCAAAGTTTATCTTCTCCCCCTTAATTTTACTTTTGCCGCCTTTTGTTGGTTTTTAAAACTTCTCCAATCCTCTGGCTTAGCACTAACCTTTGCCACGTTCTATGCTTTTTTCTTTCAATTTGATGCTATCCATAACTTGCTTGGTTAATCATGATTGGCTTATCTCTATCCCGGAATCCCTCTTCCTCACTGAGATATGACTTTGCTGTAAGTCATGAACTATTGAAGGGTCTGTTTCCACGCTATACATCTCTATGACTCTATTTTCTTAAACGTTTGCCATTGTTCCTCAATTGTCTTTGCTGCCAAACTTCCTTCCCCATCCATTTCAACCAGCTCTGTCCTCATTCCTTTATTTAAACTGAGCACAGTTGTTTCTGACCCAAGTTTGTCTCTCTCAAACTGAACGCTGAATTACTACCACTGCTTCCTAAGCGGATATTTACTCTGACGTCATTTAAAAAATAGGTAGCTATGACTTATGCTTGGGACAGTTTTCTTCCTCATATGCACAGTGTTTAAAAACCCCAGTTAGTGTGAGTAGACTTCAGCAGAGTGAGGCAAAGGCCAAGTGAGCACACTCTTAAAAATTTGCTTCAAAATGGGAAGTCAATACAAAGGGGCACATAGAAGCTTTCACTAAGGTTACTGCAAAAAGTAAATGTTCCAGAGGGAGGGGTGAGTAGGAGGTTACTTAGATATTCATGTAGATTAGGATAGTCAGATTGTCAGAGGTAGCTATGACTTATGCTTGGGACAGTTTTCTTCAACAATGTGTGGTGCATCCAAGCAGGGATCAGGTTATTTTGGATCCACTGATGTGTAATGAGACAGTTTCCGAAAAGCAAGAAATAACTGCCTCACAAAGAGGTTAATGAGATGAAACAATCTACAACAGAAAAAAAACTTAATGAACTAATCAGAAAAATAGGGATCAATTCTTTACATTTTGACTGATATTCATTTCAATATTTTATTTCATGAATTTCAAGTTAGGCATTAGAATGCATGTAATCCAATACTGAACCATGGTTTAGAAATACTGTGCAACTGATAACCATGTAACTACATGGTCCTTTGTACTTAAGATTAAAGGAATTATGAGTAACTAGCATTATAGGGGATACCAAATGCTACAAACCTATATGTATTTCACAATCAAGAAATCTGGCTCTTTGAGTAGGAAAGTTCATCTTGTTCTCATGTTCTTCAAATGACATAAGGAATTAAATTAGTTAAAGTCAATGCAATACTGGTCAAGGAAAAGCCAGTTAAGAACTACTGGTCAGAAGAAAATGAGTAGAAGATTCCTTGGACTCCTGGCACAAGCCAAATAAACAACAAAGACCGTTGATATTATGTGTTAGCATAAGAAATTTGTTTTATACTATCAACAATGTGGGAACCTGTGATGAAAACAGGTTATTAGAAATATCTTTCACTGCTATTAACACTGAAGAGATTTCAGATTGCATAACATAGCAAGGTTTGGAAGAAAACACAAGCAATCAGATAGTAAATGTGCAATGTACTCCATTTGAGCTAATTGACAAATTTTTAACTGATTTAATTCAGCCTGCAACACCACTTGATGAAAAATAATTATGGCATTGGGTCTAATACAAAATGCTGAGGTAACTCACATGAGACTATTTCAAGCAGAAATAGTCCTTTTCTCACCAAAAATAATTCTTAGTGACAATGAGACAGATCATGCTGAGCAAGAAACAGTTCTTAAATACAGAACTGAGGAATGAAACATGTCAGTTTTATCAATAATGCAATCACTGAGAGCAAATAAGTATGTCCAAACCAATCAATATTTGAACGACAGAACCTATATATTCCAGCAAAGATCTGCAGACAGATTGGGAATAAAATCTGCTGACATAGATAAAAGAAGTGGTGTTACAATTCTAAGAAAGATATCATTGTGAAGCGATGACCAATGATTCAAGATGCTACAGGATGCAATTATCTCAGCGATTCAGGAAATTAAAAAAAAAATTCCTATTTCAGCAGGAAAGGTTCCCTCTACGAAGGAAATCCAACAGATTACAGGTCCTATAGACATAGTAAAGACACACTTGTTCATTTCAGCAGAAAAGATGACCCCAATGTCTCCAGGAGATAACACATCTTTCAGTTTGAAGGGACCTACAGAGCTCAAACTATCAGGAAGAAATAAAAGACGATGGTCTTCCAACTAGCAAATATCTGTAGAAAGAACATTCTGGAAGAATTATGAAACCTGCAGCTCACCTGAATTTGTAAAGTCAGAGAGGTGTGGGGGCGATGGAGGAACGAAGCATTTGCGGGCAATGTGATAGTGTTAGATATAATTATATAGACAAATATAATACTAAAACGGGGAGAAAAAGTTTGGGGGAGATATTGTGTGTGAGTGAAAGAGTTTGATGTTATTTTGAGCATAACAACTTAAGACCTCAGCAGAATATGACCTAATATCCTGGTTCTCTTCATGAACTCTGTAGCAATGTCCATCGTATCAATAAAACATCATACTAATTGCTAACATTCAATGAGGTATGTCCGTTCAATATAAGCGTCCCATATAGTTTATATCAGAAAGTGGTTTTGTTTTTATTGCATTGGACAATGGCAGTCCTGTTATCCTTACATTTAGTGAGAATGGTAGCAGCAAATCCAACACCTAGCATGATGCAGACTCCGTTTAGTCCCTTAGAAAACATTACTGAGTTTGCTGTCATGTATTCTATAATAAACTTTGATAAATGCATGTCTACTCCGATAATGTCTAAAAGTTATTGTTATGCACTTTCACATTTTTGCATAAAAATTATTCTCTCTTACAAAACGTGGTGCAAAGTGGAAAGTTGCTGCTATTATAGAGGATTATCTTGTGAGTGACATGAGCAGTTGGCAATCAGGAGGAATATAGTGCTTGAAATATCTCCCTGCTGTTTTTCAATCATTTGGAAAAGCAAGCTTACATTCTTTATTCCTTTCAACTGGAAAGTGCACTTTGTCAATAAACTGTCTTTTTGTTTTCATCCAAGAAGGAAGCCAAGCTGCTTTAATTGCAGTGCTCAAAGTAGAAAAGGAGCAGTTGTTAGTACTTTTAAGTCATCACGTATCTTAAATAACAGAGTTGAAAATTCACTCTTCAGGTTGTCCCAGATAAGACGCATTGTACATCCTTCTGCAGATGCTAAGAAATTCTGAAATAATACTTCTACTGAATGCATCCATGCAGTTGGAAGCTTTGCTAAAATATCCACTGTAAACATTTATGGTTTGGATTTTGAAGTAATTCTACTCTTAGTTGTTCACTGACTTCATAGACATTTATGTGGTAATTTTCAGTAATTAGAGATCCATTCCAACATCACACCCTTTACAGAGGATCACGGTCCTGTGTGAATGGGGCACATCACAGCCTGCTTGTTCAAAGAATCAGATTGAAGAGGCTGGAATCATAATTTGGAGCATTTGAATGAAATATTGCTGCTTTGCCAGTAATCTGACATTTATCAGTGTTGAAAAATAACATTTTCATTTCAATGAACAAGGCATATGTTTCTTTTGATGAGTTTAATGGATATGCACAACTTGGACTACAATGTGAGGAAATTTGAAATCATTTAATTGGTCAGGAGATTAGGAGAGCAAGATATTTTCTATGAAGTGAGAAGTTAGTGTTGTTATTGAGAGGAATTTGAGTGTCCTTGAATACAAATGACAAAGTTACAAGCAAGTACACAGTGATTAAAAAGACAAATATATTAGCTTTTATTGTAAGGTGATAGGAGATTAACAGTAAATAAGCTTTGCTGCAGTTTTTAAGAAAAAGGCATTGGTTAAGCCACATTCAGAGTGTTATGTGTGATTTTGCACTCTTTTCCTAACAGAATAAACTCTTCTTCAAGAAAGTGTGTCAGTGTTCAGTGGATTGAACCCTTGGATGAGAGATCTCTGCTGTTTTAAAAAAAAATTCAATAGATTGAACCTCAGTCTCTGGTATTTAGAGGAATTACAAGTGGTCTGATTGAAATTTACATTTTTAGAGGATTAACACAGTAGGTGCCAGTAGGTGGTGTTCCCAGCTGGAGAATTTATGGGGGATATTATCTTGGGAAGCAGTGATTTAGAAGTGAAATGAAGAGAACGTTCCTCACTTAGGATTGGGAACCTTTCGAATTTTCTGACCAAAATACCTTGAATAACAATCATTCTGTGTATATTCAAGACAGAAAGCAATACATTTTTGGTTACTAGGGACATTAGGAGGCTCAGAGGAACCAAAGGTTCTTGAGGTGCTTGTCCATTGATCCCCGAAGGAAGCAGGACAGGTTAATAGGGTAATTAAGAAGGCAAACAGTTTATTTGCCTTTATCGGTTGTGGTAAAGATTATAAGCGCAGCACGGTCATGATGGAGCTGTACAGGGCTTTGGTTATGTCACAACTGGAGTACTATACAGTTCTGGTCACCACACTGTAGGAAAGATGTGAATGCACTGGGCAGGGTGCAAAGGAGATCCACCAGGGTGTTGCCTGGGAAGGAACATTTCTGCTATGAAGAATGGCTGGATAATCTCAAGTTATTTTATTTGAAGCAGAGTTTCTAGAGGTATATAAGACTGAGGGGCATTGACAAGATGAATAGAAAGCAGCTGTTCCCCTCAGTCAACAAGTCAATAGTCATAAAGATCTACAGCACAGAAAAATGCCCTTTGGCCCATCTTGTCCATGCAGTCAAAAATGACAACCTAACTATTCTAATTCTATTTTTCAGCAGTTGGCCCAAAACCTTGTATTCCTTGGCATTGCAATGCGTATCTAAAAACTTCTTAAATGTTATGAGGGTTTCTGCCTCTAGCACCCATAGAAGCAGTGAGTTCCAGATTCCCACTACTCTCTTGGTGAAAAGATGTTTCCTCTAAACCCTGTGTCCTTTACCTTTAATCTATGCTCCCTGGACACTGATCCCTCCATCAAGGGGAAATGTTTCTTCCTCTCTATCCAATCCATTGTCCCTCATAATTTTATATATCTCCATCATGTTCTCTCTTAATCTCCTCTGTTGTAAGGAGAACAAACCCAGTCTGTCCAACCTTACTTCATAATTGAAACTCTCCAGCTCAGGCAACTTCCTGGTACATCTCCTCTGCACCCACTTTCAGTGCTGTCATGTTCCTGTGTACAATGTGGCTTCCAGAGCCTTTGGCTCAAGTACTCCAAATTATAATTCCAGCCTCTTCAATCTGATTCTTTGAACAAGCAGGCTGTGATGTGCCCCATTCACACAGGACCGTGATCCTCTGTAAAGGGTGTGATGCTGGAATGGATCTCTAATTTCTGCTCTAGCTGTGGCCTAACCAACATTTATATAATTCCACCATAACCTCTGAGCTGTTAAATTCAATGCAAGGGGGCATCATTTTACAATGCAAGACAGGAGGTTTAGAGAGGATTTGAGGAAAAGCCTCTCACCCAGAGGGTGCTGGGGGTTTGGAGTGTACTATCTTGAAGGGTAGTTGAGGTGAGAACCTTACAACCTTTACAAAATAGTTGGATTAGCACTTGAAATGTCATAACCTTCATGTCTATGGGCCTAGTGTGGGAAAGTGGGTCTAGTGTAGATAGTACTGTATTTTTGTCAGGACAGAGTCAATGGGCTGTACATAGAACAATACAGCGCAGAACAGGCCCTTCGGCCTTCGATGTTACGCCGACCTGTGAACTATTCTAAGCTTGTCCCCCTACACTATCCCATCATCATGTGCTTATCCAAGGATTGTTTAAATCTTCCTAATGTGACTGAGTTGACTACATTGGCAGGTAGGGCATTCCACACCCTTACCACTCTGAGTGACAAACCTGCCTCTGACATCTGTCTTAAATCTATCACTCCTTAATTTATAGTTGTGCCCCCTCATGCAAGCTGATGTCTTCATCCTAGGAAAAAGACTTTCACTGTCTACCCTATCTAATCCTCTGATCATTTTGTATGTCTCTATCAAATCCCCTCTTGGCCTTCTTCTTTCCAATGAGAACAGTCCTAAATCTCTCAGCCTTTCCTCATAAGAGCTTCCCTCCAGACCAGGCAACATCCTGGTAAATCTCCTCCTCACCTTTTCCAATGCTTCCACATCCTTCCCAAAATATGACGACCAGAACTGTACACCATATTCCAACTGCGGCCACACTAGCATTTTGTAAAGTTGCAGCATGACATTGCGGCTCCAGAACTCAATCCCTCTACCAGTGAAACCTAACACACTGTATGCTGCCTTAACAGCACTATCAACCTGGGTGGCAATTTTCAGGGATCTATGTACATGGACTCCAAGATCCTCTGCACATCCACACTACCAAGAATCTTTCCATTGACCCAGTACTCTGCCTTCCTGTTATTCTTCCCAAAGTGAATCACCCCACACTTAGCTGCATTGAACTCCATTTGCCACCTCTCAGGCCAATTCTGCAGTTTATCCAAGTCCCCCTGCCACCTGCAACATTCTTCCACACTGACCACTACTCCACCGGCTTTAGTGTCACCTGCAAACTTACTAATCCATTCATCTCTGCCTGTGTATAAGTCACTTATAAAAATGACAAACAGCGATAGTCCCAAAACAGATCCTTGTGGCACACCACTAGCAACCAGACTCCATGCTGAATATTTTCCATCAACCACCACTCGCTGCCTTCTTTCAGAAAGCCAGTTTCTAATCCAAGCTGCTAGATCATCCTCAATCCCATGCCTCTGCATTTTTTCCAACAGCCTACTATGTGGAACCTTATCAAAGGCTTTAATGAAGTCCACGTGCACCATGTCAATTCATTTACATGCTTGGTCACCTTCTCAAAAACCTCAATGAGGTTTGTGAGACATGACCTGCACTTGATGAAACCATGTTGACTATCTGAAATCAAATTGTTGTTTGCTAAATGATTATAAATTCTATCTCTTATAATCCTTTCCAAAACCTTTCCAACAACAGAAGTAAGGCTCACTGGTCTATATTGCCTGGGTCATCTCTGCTGCCCTTCTTGAACAAGGGCACCACACGTACAATCCTCCAGTCCTCTGGTACTAAACCTGTAGACAATGACGACTCAAATATCAAAGCCAAAGGCTCCGCTATCTCCTCCCTAGCTTCCCAGAGAATCCTTGGATAAATCCCATCCAGCCCAGGGGATTTGTCTACTTTCACTCCTTCTAGAATTGATAACACCTGCACGTCTGGCTCAGTGGTTAACACTGCTGTCTCATAGCGCCAGGGACCCGGGTTCAATTCCTGCCTCGGGCAACTGTCTGTGTGGAGTTTGTACATTCTCCCCGTGTCTGCGTGGGTTTCCTCCGGGTGCTCCAGTTTCCTCCCACACTCCAAAGATTTGCAGGTCAGGTGAATTGGCCATGCTAAATTGCCCCATAGTGTTAGGTGTATAGTGTCAGGGGTGAATGTAGGGGAATGGGTTTAGGTGGGTTCCTCTTCGGAGGGTCAGTGTGGACTTGTTGGGCCGGAGGGCCTGTTTCCACACTGTAGGGAATCTCATCTAATCTTTGTGGGTGGCACTGCTGCCTCACAGCGCCAGAGACCCGGGTTCAATTCCCGCCTCAGGCCACTGTGTGGAGTTTGCACATTCTCCCCGTGTCTGTATGGGTTTCCTCCGGGCGCTCCGGTTTCCTACCAAAGTCCAAAAATGTGCAGGTCAGGTGATTGGCCATGCTAAATTGCCCGTAGCGTTAGATGAAGGGGTAAATGTAGGGGAATGTGTCTGGGTGGGTTGGGCCGAAGGGCCTGTTTCCACACTGTGGGTAATCTAATCTAAACCACTTCGTAACTAACCTCGATCCTTTCTAGTCTGATATCTCATACCTCATTCTTCTTCTCTACAATATTCTCCTTTTCCTAAGTGAAAACCGATGAGAAATGTTCATTTAGCACCTCTCCGATCTTCACAGTGTCCACACTCAACTTCCCACTTCTGTCTTTGACTGGTCCTATTCCTACCCTAGTCATCCTTTTATTCCTCACATACCTATAGAAAGCTTTAGGGTTCTCCTTTGTTCTACCTGGTAAAGACTGCTCATGTCCTCTCTTCACTCTTCTTAACTCTCTCTTTAAATCCTTCCCAGCTGATCTGTAACTCTCCATCGCCTCATCTGAACCTTCCTGTCTCATCAGCACATAAGCCTCCTTCTTCCGCTTAAGAGATGCAATTTCTGTAGAAAACCACGGTTCCCTTACCTTATCACTTCCTCCCTGCCTGACAGGGACATACCTATCAAGGACATGCAACATCCATTCTTTAAACCAGCTCCACATTTTCATTGTCCCCATCCCATGCATTTTGCTACCCCATTCTATGCATCCTAATTTTTGCCTAATCGCATTATTATTGCCCTTGCCCCATCAATAACTTTTGACCCGTGGCATGTACCTAAGCCTTTCCATCGCTAAACTAAACGTAACTGAATTATGGTCACTCTCTCCAAAGTGCTCACCGACAACTAAATCAAACACCTGGCTTGGTTCATTACCAAGCACTAGATCCAGTGTGGCCTCCCCTCTTGTCGGCCCTTCGACATCCTGTGTCAGGAAATGCTCCTGCACACATTGGACAAAACTGATCCATCTGACATACTAGAGTTATAGCATTTCCAATCAATGTTGGGGAAGTTAAAATCCCCCATAATGACCACCCTGTTCCTTTCACTCCTACCCAGAATAATTTTGCCAATCCTCTCCTCCACTTCCCTGGTACTCTGCGGAGGCCTATAAAAAACTCTAAGCAGTGTGACCTCTCCTCCCTGTTTTTAACCTCAGCCCATATTACCTCAGTAGACGAGTCCTTGTCAAAAGTTCTTTCAGCCACCGTTATACTATTTTTAACTAACAAAGCCACACCTCCCCCTCTTTTACCGCCTTGCCTGTTCTCAATGAAAGATCCAAACTCTGGAACCTGCAACATCCATTCCTCAACCTGCTGTATCCATGTCTCCGAAATGGCCACAACATTGATGTCCCAGGCACCTATCCATGCTGCAAGCTCACCTTGGATACTCCTAGCGTTGAAGTAAACACACTTCAAACCAGCTTGCTATCTGCCAGCACATTCCTGTGACTATGAAATCCTGTCCCTGTCCTCTGTACTCTCATTCTCCTGTGCACTGCAAGTACACCTCAGGTTCCCATGCCTCTGCTGAGCTAGATTAAACCCACCCGAATATCACCAGCAAAATTCCCACCCAGGAACTGGTTCAAGTGAAGATCGTCCTGTTTGTACAGGTCCCACCTTCCCCAGAATGAGCCCCAATTATCCCAGTACCTGAAACCCTCCCTCTTGCACCATCCCTGCAGCTACGTGTTCAGCTGATATCTCTCCCTATTTCTTGTCTCGCTATCACATGGCACAGGTAACAAACCAGAGATAGCAACACTGTTCTAGCTCTCAGCTTCCACCCTAGCTCCGTGAAATTCTGCCTTACACCCTATCCCTTTTTCTACCTATGTCGTTGGTACCTACATGGGCCACGACTTTGGGCTGGTCACCCACTCCCTTCAGGACCCCAAAGATATGATCTGAGACATCACTGACCCTGGCACCTGGGAGGCAACACACCAGCCGTGATTCTCGGTCATTCCCAACAAACCTTTTATCTGACCCTCTAACGATTGAGTCCCCAATGACTAACACTCTCTTCCTTTCCCTCCTTCCCTTCTGTGCAACAGGGACAGGCTCTGTACCTGAGACCTGGGCCCCACTGCATACCCCTGTAAAGCCTCTTCTGTCCAATATGATATTAAGGGAATTGAGGGTAGTGAAAATGAGACAGAAAAGTATAATTGTGGTAGAAGATTCGCTATAATCTTATTGAATAATGAAGTGGGCTCAAGGAGCTGTAAAAGCTATTTGGTTTTTATTTCTTCAGTTTTTAAATTTTGTGCAATATAATGTGAGCAATGATAGCCTAACTGTTATTCCCCATGCAAAATTTGGACCATCAAATCAAAGCCCAGACTTTTAAGAATGTCTGAGATCCTGTCTAAAAATTGTATGCAAGGTATTGAAAGATGCAAAAGTTAATTCACTAGATAAAGAACAGGCCAGAAATTTCGTGAGATTTCCATTTCCTTATCTTCCAGCTTGAAAGCATTTTGTTGTGGAAATTCCTGGATGTGCTAAATGGTAACAATGCAGTGATGTTAACAGGATATCTGGGACTTAAGTAAATTGTAGAAACAACTGTCTTTCTTCCTTCAGAACCAATATTCCCTGAGGTAGATGTGTGAAGCCAGGAATTTTCCTGACTTCCACTATCTTTCCTGAAGACAAAAATATGGCCCTTCATAATCTGTTTACAGCTTGTTTTTCTACCTATCTTTGTATTATCAGCATATTTAGCTGAAATATACTTGGTCTATTTGTCAAAATGATTAACTTAGTTTGGCAACAGTTGCAGTCTCAAACACTGGTACCTTTGATACTCTACTAACTAGAGTTTCCTCAACTGAAAATGACCTATTTATGCTGACTCTGTTTCCTGTAAGTTAGCTGATTGTCACATCCATACTAACATGTCACCGCCAATATCATAAACATTTATTCTGTGCAGTAATCTTTTATGTATTGCCTTTTGGAAATCAAAATGCACTGCATCTACTGATTCCCCTTTGTCCAGACCTGTTTGTCACATGCTCAAAAAACTCTGAGTGAATTTGTCAAACACAATTTTGCTTTTACAAAACCACTTTGACCCAACCTGATTGTTTATTATTTTCTAAATATTCTACTACTAAATAATAGATTCCAACATTTTCCCAATGTCAGATGTTAGGGTAGCTGGCCCATCATTTTCTGCTCCTTTCTTGAATATGAATTTATATTTGCAGTTTTCCAATCCCTTGCGACTTTCCCAAATCTTGGTGATAGCTGTGGTCATCAGTTTAGGTCTAATGGGTGGCAGGGTGGCACAATGGTTAGCACTGCTTCTTCATAGCCCTAGGGACCTTAGTTCAATTATACCCTCAGGCAATTGTGTGAGTGGCGTTTGCACATTCTCCCAATGTCTATGTGGATTTCTTCCCACAGTCCAAGATATGCAGGTTAGGTGGATTGTCATGCTAAATTTCCCCACAGTGTCCAGCAATGTGTAGACTGGGTGGATTAACCAGGTAAATGCAGGGTAATGGATGGGGGAGGGGAATGTGAATCTGGGCAGGATGCTGTTCAGAGGGTCGGTACAGATATGATGGGCCAAATGGCTTTTATCTGCACTGTAGGGATTCTATGATATGATAATATGTAATATTGAAAATTCTTCAGGTTAGTTGCTTTATCAGTGGTCTTTGTGCCTCCAGCTGCCTGCGTCCTAAGCTTTGGAGTCATTCCCCAAAGCTCTCCGTTCTTCTATCTTTTTTCACCTCCTTTAAGACATAGAAGCTACCTCTAACCAAGTTAAATAAAGGCAAAATACTGCTGATGCTGAAGAGCTGAAATAAAAACAATATGCTGAGGAAACTCAGCAAACCCAGCAAAATATGTGGTGAACAGAGAAACGGAGTTTGTGTCTTAACTACAATACAGTTCTTCATTGAAACCCTTTGAATAACTTTTTGTCCAAGAACCCTAATGCCATCCCATGTAGCTCAGTTTCAAATGTTGCTTAATGCTCCAACTTATTACATTAACCTACTATATAATTACAAGTCACAGTTTAGTTTCAGTGAATTATGCAAAACTTGTATGGCTAGGAGTGATGTAATACAAATGTACCATATACGTGCCTGAAATAACAACAAAAGATGAGGACATTTTCTATACCAGCAGAGTTCACCGTTCCAGTCATTTATAACTTTGTCATTCTTGATTTTGAAGACCATATGGCCGTGGAGGATAAAGTTTGATCTGCGGATGGATGACTGATGTGTGAAGATACTGTGACAGTAACATGTTCCAGCTGAAACCTTGGAAATAACTGCAGTTGCTTCACTTGCAGTTTGGTTACTATGTGGAATGTGCTAGAAAACATTTAATATATTGCTTCGGCTTCATTATGACATTTTTTCTCGCAAAAGTGTTGGCCATATTGTATAAGGAGAGATTGGGTTGACTGGGCTTGTATTCTCCGAAGCTTAGAAGAAAAAGAGGAGATCTCTTTGAAACATATGAAATTCTGAAAGAACTGGACAAACTGGATATAAAGATGATGTTCCCTTGTTTGGAAATCTGGAACAAGGGGACACAGCCCCAGAACACATAAACCTTTTAGTGCTAAGGTGAAAGGATGATGCCCCTTCGGAATTCTCAATCACACAAAGTGATTCAGTCAGGATATATTACAGAAAGAAATGTCATTGGACAGGCAAATGGACGTACATGGAATAGTGTAGGTGGGATGGGCTTCAGATTAGTATGATAGGACGGTGCAACATCGAGGGCCAAAGGGCCTGTACTGCGCTGTAATGTTCTATGTTCTATAAATAGATTTCTAGATATTAAAGGTATCAAGGAAATGGGAAGTGAGTGAGAGTATGTCATTAAGATAGAGATTCAGACATGACCATATTGAATTATGAGACAGGCTTGATATGCTAAATGGCCTACTCTAGCTCCTCCCTGATATTTCTGCACACATCTGTTTTCCCTACTGCATTGTTATTAAAACTGAACTGCCAAAGGTGAAAACATGCCAGGTACATGAAGCGTAAGGTCATTATTATTTCCTTTATGATTCAGATCGTTTAATCTGGATCTGGATAGTACTTTTTCAATCAGTGCAGATATAATGAACCAAACGGTCTTCCTCTTTGTCATAAACTTCTATGATTCGAGCTAAAATTATAATTTCATGAAAATTTGAAATTTCAAAACTAAAAAGGGTGAGGAATGGGTTACTTTTCCAGCAGCATGATTCATACTGCTACATTTCATCATGATACAAAGAGGTTTTGGATGCATGATGAGTTGGCAATTCTATGCACATGCCTAGTTGGTGCAGGTTATTGCCATTCTGCTGTATAGCTGTTCTCCAGACAAACTAATCAATTCACAGATTTGTAACATTTGCATAGCAGCAGGAATACAGCTACTGCCAATTCATGGCTGCCAAATAAAATGAACGTTTGATTGTTTCTCATTGCTGCTTTTCCTTTTAACAGTTTAAAAAAGAAGAGCCAGTTCTGAGCAGCCAAACTAAATCCTCAGACACACCAGTGGACAGTGTAAGGTCAGTCAAAGTCTTTCCTAATATCTTTGCACATGTTCTCTGATCTTCCCATCGAAAACTTTTCTCATAAGACAGAGTAGTCCAGATGACATCTGTGTTTCATTTTGTCTAGTGTTTCAAGGCATGTCATCATTAATTGGAGGATTTTCATTTTCTAAGATGATATTTTCCCTCAGCATTTTTTTAAAAGAAATCATTTTATTATCTCTCTGCCAAAGAGTATGAAGTCCATAAGAATGTAAGATACAGGAGCAGATTTAGGCCATTTGGCCCATCGAGTCTGCTATGCATTTGATTCACTGATAGCTAATGATATATTTCTCAACCCCATTCTCCTGCCTTCTCCACGTAACCCATGATCCATTTATCAATCAAAAACGTAAATACCCCCACAATGACTTGGCCTCCAGAGCCTTCTACAGCAATGAGCTTCACAGGTTTCCCCACCCTCTGGCTGAAGAAAATCCTCCACATCTCAGTTGTAAAGGGCCATCCTTTCACTCTGAGGCTGTGCCCTCAGGTCCTCGTTTCTCCTGTTAGTGGAAACATGCTCTCCATATTCAGTCTGTGTAGGCCTCTCAGTATTCTGTAAGTTTCAATGAGATTCCTCTCGTCCTTCTAAACTCCATCAAGAAAAGACCCAGAGTCCTCAACCATTTCTCATACAACAAGTCCTTCAAATTCAAGTTATTCTGCAGAACCAGGCAGACAACACAGCCGTCAAAACTCTTGATCCTGACTACAGAGAAGGCTGTCTTATCCCCTGACTATACTATCCCCTATTACAACTACATTTCTCTTTTCTCCCCTCTCATGAGTGGCTCCCTGTACCACAGTGCTATGGTCAGTTTGCTCATCCTCCTGACAGCACCCACTCTCATTTATACAGGTAGCAAGAATCTCAAACCTGTTCGACAAGCTCAAGGGCTGGAGCCCTCTATCTGTCTCGTTCTTAGTCACAACCTCCTGTCCCTGATCACTGACTGAATTTAAGGCCGTTAATCCAAGGGGTGTGACTGCCTGCTGAAGCACAACATCAAGGTGTGTTTGAACTGAGACTCCCAGCTCGTTAACTTAGAGCCGGATGTTCCTCAAGAAACCAACGCTTGCCACGGGTGTGATCCCTACGCACCAAAGTAGGGTCCGCATCTCTGGCTCAGCATCTCTATTTAATTTGGTTTTAAAAAGCTGGTCTTTTAGCTTGTAGCCTGTAAATAGTTTGCCTATTTACCCTTAATCTGAAAGTAACCTATAATATATAGTCAAATTAGTAGCTTTCACCAACCAATGAACTTGCAGTTTACCTGTAATGTCACTCTCCTGTTTTAAAAGGAATCTTATAAACTAGTAACCAAAAAAAGCAAGTCAATTGCATCCCTTCCCCTCTTTATCGAATTTACACATTTCCTCCAAATTTCCCAAACAAATAATCACTCAGGTTGTGTCTCACTGTAGGTGGGGTCTCTCCTTCCTAACTGCACAAAGCTTATTGAGCCTGTAAGAACACAGATGGTAGTAAGCCTGAAAATATCTACTTACCTCTTTCCCATCTGTCTCAGTAATGAGTTGTCAGATGCACAAAATACTGCAAGACCTATGCCACCTGAGCTCTGTAGTATTCGAGATGGAGCTTTAAGATCTATTTTGTTCCTGATATGTTTAATTCATAATTCATAATCAGCAAACTGTGTACCAGGTTGGCCCTACAGAAAATTGAAAGACTCCTTTAGCATCTGGCGAATAGTTCCATGTTGTGCTATTCCGATGATCACTTTTGCCATGATAGCCTCTTTTTGGGAAGAGCAAGCTTCAGGCCACCCTCATCAGCCTTTCTCAGCATTTAGTGCCATTTAATTAGGGATCCTATCAGTGAGGGTTGTTTTTAAGATTTTCCGGCTGATAGAACACATCATTGTGATGAGATATTTGTCCTTCTATTTATCTTCCTCTTCAACAACTAGTTCACAGCTCTGTTCGAGCACAAGCATCAATAGAGTGTTTAGCAGCTGGTTGGCTAATGGAATTTCGTGTGCTGGGAAGTTAGAATTAGAGGTGTCCTCCGGATCATGCCAAATTTAATGGCAAGGTATGATTTTCAGCTTCTGTAATGATTTTCTCGCCTCAGCCAGACTGGAAGGCTGGTTGACTGGGTTGAGCTTGTAGGCTTATGATGCAAGACTGCAGCTGAGGAACTGGATTGCAGAAAAGAAAGATCTGTCTATGAAAGTGGATTGTTGAGAAAGTCCATCCATGAAGAAGATTGAGGGCGGTGTGCAGTAAATCTGGTAAGGGTATGGTGGGAGGGTCACTGTCATTGGCAAAACCTACATTGACTTTTTAATTTCTGTGATCAGTATATTTGTATGTAAGAAATGTGTGTGTTTTGTCAGTTAGCTGTGAGGCTTCTTGCAGTCATGTTTCTCAGGTGAGCTCAAAAGACAGGAAAGGATGAGGGGAGTCCTTCTCCCATTTTCAAGCTATTGCTGCTTCATACCTTTGATTAGTTGACTAGCAGCCGGTTCAATCACTTTCCAATGGAATTATCTCCATGGAGCCACTTATTGTTCTCAAAGGTAATCAGAAAATATGACTTTCCTCGTGTGACCCTTTCAAGTCCAGTGTCGTTTTCCAAATATGGTGGAGTAGTGAGGATGTTTAAGCATCCTATGCTAAGACTTTCACACCACTGACATTTGAAACAGGCAGTGTATTTGTATTCCAGTGGCTCATTCAGTGTGAAATTACCCTTTTGAATTTGTTTCAGGAAGAGACATTGAATCGACATCAGTCTTTTTGTTCCCTTTTGAGATGAGGGAATGTTCCAACCTACAAAATAAGTTAGGCGTTCCTGAGGCAGACATCTTTCTGCACTTGTCACGGTCCATTTTTAAATATAAAAATTAAGTTGAAATTCAGAATACACTAGTATGTGACACCATGGAAAAAGAATCAGCAGGGAGAAGATGGGCATGCTGGTGATAATAGTGTGGTCTGTGGGGAATAGCAGGAGGTCACAGGGTCATGTGGCAGCTGGATCTGATCACAGTGCGATTATGAGTGGGAGTGACAGAGCAGCTTGGTGGGCTATGGAGAAACACTGCTCCTTCCTGCCCAGAGAACAGTTTGATTCTTTTCTTTCCAACTCATGGGAAACTTGTCTGATGAGTGTTAAGGGTGGAACACGTATCATTTTAGGCAGCAATTTCCATTAATGTGTTTAAATTAAACTATTAAGAGGTCTTTTAAGAGGAGGTTGGCTGTACAGCCCACTCTTCTCATCTGTCTTACTACTGAAAGTCAGCAGACTCCTGGAGGATTGCATTTATGTTTGACTTCTTACATCTTAATTTCCCTCTTGACCCAAATCTATCTGCTGTGAGATTTGCAATTATATCTGTCCATCCAAAAGATATTTTTTAAGGAACTCTGGCAGATCCTTTGACAACTGTTGCTTAATGTAATGCTCCAGTACCTCACAGTAGTCAGCATCGCAATTCTAGTAGAATGTTTTTGTCAGCTAACTTTGCTTTGTTTGCCAGAATCATATTGCTTTTTATTTTGAAAATTGCAATTGTACCACTAGTGCACTGGCTCACTGTTGTCTTGTGACCTCAACCTCTGCTTTAATTGCCTTTGTATGCAATCTGTGGGAACTATTAAACACACTTTACTTGAAATATGGTGTCAGAGTAGGGCAGCATGTATGTATTTTCAGAACTGTAAGAGAGACAACTACTAAAAGAAATATCAAGGGAGAAGTTAAAACAATGGGTTACATCTTCAAATGACTGGATGAGTCAAAATGAATATGCATTTTCCACTCTCTCCTGCCCTTAAAATTGTAAGGAGATATGAGACAGAATTTGATTTTTATTTCTACTCCAGTGGCAAAACAATGAAATAACAACAGAATTAATTAAAAACTCTTAGCATATGAGTTGCAACACTACAACAGTGCAGAGGCAGGAGTGCTAAAAGCTGTATTGCATCCCAGATCTCACTGAGAAGCAGAAACACCAGACAGGAGAGATTTTGAAAACTTTAGAGACTCTTCTGACACTACTTATGCTATTTATGAAAAAAATCTGTTCAGATCAGAGCTAAAGGGAAGAGTGAGGCTAACGTATGTGAGTACCTACTTCTAATGTTCTTAGCAAGAGGACAACAAGAGGCTCTTTGAACATGCTGCAGGTTTTCATTGACGTCACACTGTGCTGCACAGAAACATATTCATTCTCTATCTGGCTAAGAGATTGAGTGTTCAGTGTTCAACACAATTGCAATCTAGCTGACTTTCCCTCTGTGATAAGAAATCAATGCAAGCCACCAAGACTGGCATATAGTATCTTTCTTTTTCAGTTGGACAGAACAGACAGTCCCAGTAGAGTGGGACGAGGGGAGAGAGGACATGATGACAGAGTGTAGCATGTGACAAGTAAAGCTTAAAAGAAAGGGAAGGAATGAGAATGGGTTCACAATCTGAAGGTGTTGAACTCAATATTAAGTCCAGAAGTTTGTAAAGTGTCCAGTCTGAAGATGAGATGTTAGACTCCAGGCTTTGCTTTATGCTGAGAAACATTCCAGCTAAATGTCAACAAAAGATTGGGAACAAGGACAAAATATTTGCAGAAAAGCCAGCAGAAAGATCAAAACCAGAGGACAGTATGTAAATATTGCAGAGGACATCTAACAAAAGAAAAGCATGTTCAGCAGTGCAAGGTGCAATTGAAGATGCCTGACAAGCTATTGACAAGCAAAAGCTATTGACAAGCAAAAGCACTTCACCTGGTTCCTGACTAAGTGAGATCTGTAGCAGAGATGCACCAATCAATAGATGTGAAAACAATGCAATAATTTGATGAATTTGTGGATTGTTCAGCAAAGTTCTTACCTAATTTGTCATCAGAGTGTGACTATCTGAGCAACTCACTGCTAAGGATATGCAATGGTATTAGGTTACAAAACAAGAAGCAGTTCTCAATAGAATCAAACAACTAGTGATGACAGTGACAGTGCTGAAGCACTAAAATTTCAAGGATGAAGCCAGTGAGAAAACTCAAATGCAGCAAGGACAACCAGGTGCATTTTCATCTTGGATGTTATGTCAAACTGTGACAATATGCTGAAATTGAGAAAGAATGTTTGGCTGTTGTCTTTGTTTGTGAGCACTTTAACAAACACTTATTTGAGAGAGACAAAGTGACATTGGTGACTGACCACAAACCACATCAAAGAATCTTCTTCAAACTGCTTCTGTTTCTGTTATACCATTTGCAGATATGTCATCTTGGCATGATATGCAAGTAAGGACAATGAATTTTACATTGCTGCTCTTAACAGCATTTTGGCATTGCTGATGAAAACATTGAGGAGGCCAAGACAGAATTTGAAATCTCCCAGACTCATCAGGAAGCAATAGCTTGAAGTACTCTGGAAAGCATCACCTCAGCAGAGACACTGAATGTGAAAGGCCAGTGTCTTGCTCAAATCACTGTCACTGTAAGATACTTTAGGGAATTTTTAAAATTAATTCATGGGATGTGCGCATCACTAGCTAGACCTGCATTTATTGCCCACTCCTAATTGCCCAGAAGGCAATTTGAGAGTCAACCACATCACTTTGGGTCTGGAGTCACATTTAGGCCGGACATTTCAATTTCCTTCCCTTAAAAGGCATTAATGAACCAGGTGGGTTTTTCTAACATTCAGCATTGGTTTCATGATAACCATGAGATTCCCAATTCTAGATTTTTATTGAATTCAAATTTCACCATCCGCCATTGCGGGATTTGAACCCAGGTCCCCAGAATGTTGCCTGAGTCTCTGGATTAATAGTCTGGCAATAATACCACTGGGCCATTACCTGCCCATACATTGATGAGGCCAAAAGGTATCGTTCAAAAGACAGAGTCATTATGCCTGAGGAGATGAGAAAAGAAATGCTGAAGTACACCTATGTAAGCCATCAAGAAGTTGAACCTAGTCTGAGGAAAGCAAGAAAAAACGATTCAACTAGTCACAGCTGAGCAATGAGATTAAGGACCACGTCAGTCAGTGAGGTGCTTGTGAAGAATAGTAATCTAAGCAAAGTAATGAGTTGCTTATGACACATCACATCCCAGATAGGCCATGAATATACATTTTCGCTTTCACAGAAACTAATCATCTTGTCACTATCAACTGCTACTGGGAGTTAGACCAACTGACAACAACGACAGTCATGGAATAGCACCTAGGAGGAGCAGCTAACAAACTGAGCACACATTCCATTAGGACACCATCTTGATTTAGACCGTGTGTGCATGTGCAGAGACTGAGGAAATGGAAGTGACTCAAATTTACACACTGTTTTATCAATGATATTATTATTTGTATCCATGTATATTGGATAACATGCGTAACTTGTAACTGCAAATGACAGTATGTGATTTTTTTAATGATAACGAGGATATTCAGAGAAATGCAGTTTTACTTGGTGTGCTGACTGGCTTGTGGTAATGATATGACCCCAACTTTGCTGTAAGTGCCTTTGTGTGCAGTCTTTGGAAGGCATTAAACACACACCACATGAAATTTTTTTTTTCTTTCTGTTTTATTTTTTCTCTCTCAATTTTCTCTTTCTCCTTTTCTCTATTTTTTTTCCTTCTTTCTAGTTTTTCTTCTCTCTCTCCCTGCTCTTGGTTTTCTTTGGCTTTCTTAATTACAGTTTATTTTTCTCTCCTTTATCTTTTGATTGTTAATTTGTTTTGTTCCTTGCTGAATCTATCTTCCTTTCTATATGTACCTATATTTTTCAGACTCTGTCTAGCATGCACTCCCTTTCACCTGTACCTCATTGATTTTCACTCCATCAGCTCTCTTTTCTCTAGTACCGTTTCTTCAGGTATTTTTCTATTTCTTCCTGTTTTTCCTCACCTTATCTGTTTGTCTCTTCAGTCCTTTTCTCTATCTTTCCTCTCATTTCTTTCTTCTTTTCCTTAATTGACTGTGCGGCTTGTCTTCTTGGCAAAGTCTGTACAAGTTAGGTGGCCAGACAGCTGATAATGGGCAGTGCAAATTGAAGTAGTCCACAAGGTTAGTGAGAGGAAATGTGGAATAGGAGAGGATTGAGGACTGGACAACGCCGTCACAGTGATTGTGGGAGTTTGACTCTGGTAACTGTGCAAAAGTATGAATGACATAAGAGAAGTGACTGAGCTGTGCTGAGGAGGAAATGTGCCATAATTGATCCCCACTCATCCCTGTACCTGTGGCTATCAAATTATGTTCACGTTGATGATTCTCACCACTTAACCGGGTTGCCCAGTTCCAAGAATCTAATCTCAGAATATTGACACTGCTCAATTTTTAATATAAGTGGAATATTCTATGCAATTGGTTAAACAAAATCTACAAAAACCTCACCATAATTGAAATGCTACACCACATCAGTGTGTTTACATAGATGCTCTAGTATGATGTTTTCTATTTGGGGAGAAATGTCATGCTCTAAGCTTGTTATGCATACATGATCATAAGGTATATCATTGTCATTCCATTAGATTACTTCATTGCATTTTTTTTAAAATGCTAATGCTTTATGATTCTGCCAAACTTCAGCCCTCACAGTCAGTGGTGACGGAATGGCTGACAGCTTTCACACATTGAAGTAGGTGGCTGCAGTTGTTTATTAAGCTTAATGCTTTCCATTTTACCATTGAGTTATACAAGTTATACTTTCTGTTATAAATATTTTTATGTACTGGAAATAGTAATTTTCTATGTTTGCTATCTCTTTTAAATGAGCATCACTTATGTGGATCTCTACGGAGATGCAATTGAATTCAGTCCAGTTTCTTTTAGTTATACACATGCACATTTCACTGTAAAGTTTGCCCTCTGCAGACATCATTAAGAACAGCCTAAATCCCTTCAGTTGATTAATTTGCCTAAATTAAGAGTAAGAGTTGGCAAAATGGCTTAAGACTCTTTCACTTAAAAACACTTTGTCCTGGTAGCCTCATAGGAAATTGCCCCTTATAGTGTTGTGCTGTGTAAGCTGAATAACCCCAGGTTTGTTCCTCTTCTGAGTTGATTTTGAGTGGTGAATTGATGTGTGACAGTTCATTATTGTCACTTGGAAGGGGAAGAATCAGCTTAGGTTCCTGCTCTCTGTTGCTATGCAAGGTTCCCCACTGGAATGTACATGGTGCCTGGATGCCAAAATCAGGCACTATTGACATGCTTTTCACAACCTGCAGTCAAATGCTCATCATAGCTTCGTGTGTAAAGAAAGTGTCCACAAATGTCCTTTGGAAACCATACTCTAGAAGAAGTTATTACCTTTGGAAGAGGAGGACAGAAAAGGAAAGAAATTGACATAATTAAAGAAATTGTTAAATATTTCTTTGTTCAATTTGCAAATTCTTTACACAGTATGGTACAGACATAAGCGGATTAGAAACTCTTGGATTCAATTCCCCGATGTTGATGGGTTTTCCAGTCTTCGATTATAGTCAACAACCTGCATTCATTCAGCATTTTTCACAGGCAACTGTCAAGGCACTTCAGTAGAAGAAAGGGTAATGGTTGCTGAGACCTGAAAGGAGAACCTAAGAAGGATGATGGACATGTAGATTGAAGAGATTGGTTTTGGAGGTGCATAACAATTAGAGAGGAATAGGGTACAGTTCCCAAAAGTACAATCCAATTGGTAATAGCCTCTATCAAAAATGGTCAGGGGGAAAAGGAAAGAGAAATATATAAAAAGCTGGAGTTAAAGGAATGGATATTTCATGGGAAGATGGAGGGTGAGGGAGAAAAATACAGAATGGAGAGAAAACGACCAGCCTGGAGAATAGTAGAGAGAGGAAGTTGTCATACAAGACATCTCAGAAGGATTTTAAGAGGCAGAAAGTCTATGTCAGTAAGGTTGGGGTGGTGAGCAATGACTTTTTGAGTAGCAAGGTAAGCAGACGTTTGACCAAGTTGGAGTTAGATTGGGAAGACAGCAAAGAGAGATTTGGAGCAATAGAGAATTATGATGTTAAAACATCTGGAAAGGGGAAAGAGAAGACATTCTGAACAAGTAAGAGGTCTTTATGGTTGATGGGATACTGGGTCTGAATCACAGCACAGATTCTAACATTGCATCTTGATTACAAACTGTTTGGTTCAGTGAGAGATGGTGAACAAGAGGAAGTGATTGATTAATTCCAAGGGAGCAGAGATGGAAGATTAGCCTTTTTTTTGGGACTGAGATGTGGTCAATACTTCACATATGGAGGGTCACTCTGCCGGTTTATGTATGTTAACAACTGGATGGAAATAAGGATAGCCCCATTGGTATCTCCACAAGGCATGTTGTTTGGAGGGTGTAATGACAAGCTAGTGTTAGGGATGCACCAATGCCAGTGCTATATTTCCATAGCTTCAATATCTTCAACAAGCAATAGAGTTAAAAAGGAAAGACTTATTGAACTGAATAGAAGCGAGGCATTGAAAAGAGAGAGACGTGACTTACAATCTATCGTGCTGTGGAGAGCATCAGGAGGGCTAATGTACCATGGCCACAATCACAGAGGATCTATTTGTAATATGTTAGATCATTTTGATGCTATTTTTAAAAAAGTCAAACTGAAAAGATCTTAAGAAAAGATGTTTTTAACAAAAATTGAGCAATTTAGATCATTCACCACTCGTCATGTTCTTTTCCAAATTTAATGTTAGAGAAAAATAAATGCAATAAATATTTACATATCAGCTCCATGTCAAACATCTGTGACTTGATTTCTTTCTTTGTTAACTGATGCTGAGTGACTTTGGTATAAAAACTCGATTTAGTTTCTTTAATCTAGAAAGTGAGATTTAAAATTGACATACTGTCTCATCTGTACCACTGTCCTCTAAGATATCGGCAGAGTACTAATTCTGGCCTCTTGGGCATTCCTAGTTGTCACTATATCACCACTGGGGGCCATACTTTCAGTTGGTTAGGACCCTTGTTCTGGAATTCTCTATCTACATGACTCCATTTTGCTTTCCTTCCCTAAGATACTCCTTAAAACCTATCTCTTTGACCGAGCTTCTGGTATGCATGTTGCTCCAGATAATAGGGATCATTATAATGTGATCTTTTTATGCCTTTAACCCAGCAATTCACAAGAAACACTGGTGAAGAAGCAGCACATCGGGTACATGGCCTTTATTACAAAATCAGTAGTTTCTTTTAACTAAGTTTCTAAAGGTCTTGTGACTTTTAGTGGGATTAATGAACAGGTGGGTGATGGGAAAGAAGTGAGTAGCCAGATCTGGATGAGGCGTAATACTGAACAAGGGCTGGGTTGTAGGGTCAGGGGAGCGGTTGGGGTGTGGAGGTAAAACGGCAAGAGTCCGAGTTGTATCCTGGAGATAGGTAATCAGGTCAGGTGATTAGTCAAGTCGTGGGATTGAGTGATCAGTCTGGGGATGCATCAGGGATGTGCAGGAGTAGTTTGAGCTTTGAGATTGTATGTCTGAGGGTTGCATTATTAATCACGAATTACACCAGAGAGTAAGCAACATAACAATTTTAGGTGAAAGTGAGTACTGCAGATGCTGGAGATTAGAGTCAATTTTTGGGTTAGGTGTCTGGATGAGTACTGAATATCCAGCCCAATCTCGAGCGCAGCTCAGTGTAACTATTTGCATAGTTTTCCTAGGCATTGCAAATCAGCTGTTTGGAAATTGAAACTTCCTGGACAATTACAGTGCGTATACACAGGTCAAACCTCTCTCTGCACCCTGCCGCACACTAGCAGCAAAGGTTATATCCATTGCTGCCCTCAGAGTCTGGGAAATCTAACCTTACATGGCTCAGTTTCGTATATTATTTCAGGATGCTCCTGCAAAGTGACTTGGGATATTTCATAATGTTGATAATGTTCATAACTGGGTATGTCTACTTTTGACCATTTTTCATAAAGTAAACATTACAAAGCTGACTTTCTTTTTTCACAATGCTAGGTCTATAGAGCCACCTCAAGACAGTATATCAGTATCTGGAGTTCAGGAGAAACAACGGCCAAAAGCTCCACGCCTAAGGAAACTTACAAGACAATACAGCTTGTGAGTCCTTTGTGATTGCTTACCTGAAGTTCTTTTAATTTAGTCAAATGTCCACCATAATGTCTCAAAAAGGGAAAAATCGTGAACATTTGTATATAAGATTCATCATGTTGCATGTTTAATATTTGAATCTTACCAATCACCAACATGGTTGTTAAGACAGAAGGTTACACTGTATGCATTAACCAGTGTGAAGGTAATGCAATGAAGTGTTGCACACTATACCAAAAGAAGGACGAGTTCACTATACTGAAGGGTATAACTTAATTAGGCATAGTGAAATAACAAGGTTTAATTTCACACTCATGAGTTACTGTATTAAATTTCCAATCTTAGCTTGGAGATCATGGAATTGCTGGCAATACCAAGTTGCAAAGAAATGTGGGAATGAAAACAGTCATCTGCAGCTATACCTTGCTAACTACAGCATATCTGGATGAATAAGTCTGTTGGTCTAGTTATACAATGCATGTTTTGATAATTTGGCAGTGTGACTCTGAGCTTTACAATTCAGTATCATGCAGCATAACTACCCTCTCCTTTTGATTACAAGTGAAACACCAGATGATTAAAAACCTTAACTATTAAGCTGTGTTTAGGGGAAGCAAGTCTGGTCTTTCTGGTCATCCCAATGCTTAACACAACACACAGAGCTTATTTCAGAAAAAAAATCACAAAACACAGCTGCAAAAATTTAAGTACATCATTAGAGAATGATATGGGATTACAAAAGCAAAATAATGCCATGCTGAAAATCTAAAATGAAAACAGAAAAGACTAAAAATACTCAGTAGATCATGCAGCACTTGGAAAGAAAGAAATAGAGTTAATGTTTCAGGGCTATCAATAACTGACTAAGAAAGCAATAATTTCCAGTGTGATTAAGAACATGAGTAAGTGATGACAGGGCAACCATGGAAAATTAATGCGTTGTGGAGAACTCTATTAAAATGGATTATTGGATGATGAATTATCATTTTCGCAACAGTGTTTTAGATTAGATTAGATTACTTACAGTGTGGAAACAGGCCCTTCGGCCCAACAAGTCCACACTGACCCACCGAAGCGCAACCCATCCATACCCCTACATCTACCCCTTACCTAACACTACAGACAATTTAGCATGGCCAATTCACCTGCCCTGCACATCTTTGGACTGTGGGAGGAAACCGGAGCACCCGGAGGAAACCCACGCAGGCACGGGGAGAATGTGCAAACTCCACACAGTCAGTCGCCTGAGGCAGGAATTGAACCCAGGTCTCTGGCGCTGTGAGGCAGCAATGCTAACCACTGTGCCACTGTGCTGGTTCCATATTCGAGTATTTGGACCTGTGTTTAAGGAGTGGGTATTGCAAAATCCTTTATTTACATTTTTTGATAAAATCTGGAAATCATGAACTGCGCCAGCATTAATTACCTATTCCTACCTGCTTTTGAGAAAACAGGGGTAGGCCACTGCCTTGGACCACTGTGGTCTGTGTGCTAAAGGTATGCTCACAGTGCTGTTAAGGTGAATTAGAACTTTAGTCCACTGACAAAGAAGGAATAATGATATACTTCCAAATGAAAATTACAGATGACTTGAAGGAGAACTAATGGTGTTCCCTTGTACTTTCAACCTTTGTTCTTCTCTGTAGTAAAGTTTGAGGGTTTGGAAGCTGTTTAATAATGAGCCTTAATGAGTTGAATTCATCCGTCTGGTAGATGATATAAACTGTAGCGACTGTGCACCTTTGGTAGGTAAGGTAGTGGATGAGGTGCCAGTCAAATGGACTGCTTTATCCTGGATGGTGTCAAACTTATTGAGTGTTTTTGGAGCTGCATTCATTCAGGCAATTGGGGAGGTTTGTATCACATTCCTGACTTGTGCCTTGTAGGTGGTAAAAAGGCTTTGGGGAATTGGGAGGTGAGGTAAACCATTGTTTTTTCCTATCCTTGTAGCCACAGTATTGATGTAGCTAGTCCAATTAAATTTCTGGTCAATAGTAACACCCAGGATATTGCTGGAGAGGAATGGGAATCTCCTCCTGAAATTGCAGGGGAGATGGTTAGATTCTTTCTTTTGACAGATGGTCATTTCCTGCCACTTATAAGGAAAGAATGTTATTTTTTTTTCATTCTTTCAAGGAATGTGGACATTGCTGGCTAGGGCAGCAGTTATTGCCCATCTCTAATTGCCCAGAGGACAGTTAAAGGTGAAGCATATTCACCATCTGTCTGGGGTTCTCTATCTCTATTATTAGCCTAGTGACATTACTACCAAATCACCACCACTTGCCAGTCCAAGTCTGAATGTTGACCAGATCACATTTATATAGGCATGGACTCCTTCACGTGAATATTTGCAAATAACATTGAATACTGCAACCATCAATAAGCATCCATGTCTGATGATATAGTGGAGGGGGTGTATTTGAAAAAAACAACTAAAACTGGTGGGGTTAGGACACTTCCCTGAAAACTCATTCAGTGATGCCCAGGGCTAAAATGATAGACCTTCAACAATCACATCCATCTGCCTTTGACAAGTAAGAGAAAGAAAAAAATTTTAAAGTTCAAATCCTGACCACAGAGATGAGCTCCTGTGCCTCCACATTTGAAAACAGCCAGTAGCGTGTGGGAGACTATGGTTTAGTGGTATTATCACTAGTGTTTTAATCCAAAAACTCAGCTAATGATAGTCATAGTGCTGTATAGTATGGAAACAGACCCTTGCCAATCAGATACCTTAAATTAAACTAGACCCATTTGCCAACATTTGCCCCATATCCCTCTAAACCTTTCCTATTCATATACTCATTCGGATGCCTTTTAAATGTTGTGATTGTACCAGCCTCCACCACTTCTTCTGGCAACTCATTCCATACATGCACCACCCTCTGCATGAAAAAATTGCCTCTTAGATCCCTTTTAAATTTTTCCCCTCTCAGCTTAAACCTATGCCCTCTGTTTTTGGACTCCCTAACCCCTGTGAAAAGAGTTTAGCTAGTTACCCTCATGATCTTATAAACTTCTGTAAGGTCACCTCTGCTGCAGAGTATAAAGCCCTAGACTATTCAGCCTCCTTCCATAGATCAAACCATCCAATCCTGGCAAATCCTTGTAAATCTTCTCTGAATTCTTTCAAGTTTGACAACATCCTTCCTGTCGCAGGAGACCAGAATTGCATGCAACATTCCAAAAGTGGCCTAACCAATATCCTATACAACTGCAACATGACCTCCCAACTCCTATATTCAATGTACTAATGTATAAAGGCAAACAAACCAAATGTCGCCTTCTTGTCTACCTGTGACTCCACTTTCAAGGAACTATGAACCTGAATTCCAAGATCTCTAGGACTTTGCCATTAACTGTATAAGTCCTGCCCTGATTTGCCTTTCCAAAATACAGCACCTTACATTTATCTAAATTAAACTCTATCTGCCACTCCTCAGCCCATTGTCCCGATATGTTCAAGGTTCTGTTGTACTCTAAGGCAACCATCTTCGCTGTCCACTACACCTTCAAGTTTGGTGTCATTTGCTTATTAACTATACCTCTTATTCTGGGAGACTGGGTTCAAATCCTGTCATGTGGAATATGAATTCAATTTTTAAAAAATCTGGCATTGAGAGTCTAATGATGAGCATGAATCCATTGTCAATTGTTGGAAAAACCCATCTAGTTCACTAAAGACCATTAGGGAAGGAAATCTACTGTCCTTACCTTGTCTCGCCTAGATTTGAATCCAGATCCACAACAATGTGGTTTACTCTTAACTGCTCTCTGGGCAAAAATGCTGGCATTGTCAGATCTGCCCATACTCTGTGAGTGAATACATTTTAAAAAAGCATTCCAGAGATGTGGATCCAGAGGCCAATCTGCAACAGAGTGACATTATAAACTACAAGGTGAATCAGTGATGAGTGATCAAACCAGCACCATCTAAAAAGAAACCAAAAATGTCCAACCTCCCCACTAAGTGAGAAATTGAATTTCGATTTGTCACTGTAAAAGTGTGATTGCTTTATATATGACTAAATATATTGATAAGTAAGAAAGGGAATTTGGAACAACACCGCATAACAACGCACAGTCAAGTCAAGTATGGTTTTTCTTTGAACAGCATGTTCCAGATAAAGTTGATGAGCTGAAAGCTGTTTTGAAAGCTCAACAGTCATTTTTTTCGAAACCAGCAACAAAAATAAGTCCTGCTGTGAAGCATCCTTTTACGTTTGTCATCTTCTGGCAAAATACAAGAAATCATTGACAGATGGTGAAGCAATTAAAGAAGAAATTAATGTGACTGCAGACTCTTCATTACAATACTTTGAGAACAAAGAAGAAATAGTAACCACCATCCTGAGCAAGTCACTTGGGGCTTCCACAGTATGAAGAAAAGTGGAATCTTTGTCCAAAAATGTCTTTCAGCAACCACAGCAGGACCTGAAGGACTGTTGATGTTTCTCATTGCCATTCAATTAATCTATTAATATGACTGACACAGCTCAGTTGCCTGTTTTTGGGCATGTGGTTTTTAAGGACACAACTAAATAGGTTCTTCTCACCCTTTTGCCTGTTAAAGAGGGAATAAAGAGCGAAGATAATACAACAAATTCAAAAAATATATGCTTGAGAAAAATATTCCACTCAAGAGACTGGTTTCTACCATAACTGATGGTACACCAGCAATACTTTGCGTAAATAAGACCTTTGTTGCATTTTGCAGAAATTATCCTTGTTTCCCCACTTTTCTGTATAATTCATCAAGAGTACAATTGTGAATCTCATTTAATGAAGTTTGTTAAGATTGTAAACATGATTCATGTAAGAAGCCCTCAGCACTACTTGTAAAGATATAAACTTATGCTACCAGGGTGGTCTCACTAATCCCCATGGTAATATGAGGTGGTTAAGTTGAGGGAAGGACCTGCAAAGACTTTCAGATATTATGCCTGAAATTGTCACAGTTCTTAAATCAATGAATGAATTGTGCAGTTAACTGTCAGACAATGCATGTTCTCTTGACTTTGGATTCCTTATCGACATTATGTCACAACTGTAGATATTAGGGATGGCCTAGTGGTTAGGACTGTTGCCTGACAGTGCCAGGGACCCGGATTCGAATCCAGCCTTGGATACCTGTTTATGTGGAGTTTCCTCTGGATGCTCCAGTTTTCTCCCACAATCCAAAGATGTGCAGGTTAAGTGGATTGGTCATGCTAAGTTATCTCATAGTGTCCAGGGAAGCGCATGGCTAGATTAGCCATAAAAATTGAAGGGTTACAGGGATAGGGTAGAGGTGGGATGTACCTCTTCAGAGGGTCTTTGTAAATTCAATGGGTCGAATGGCCTACTTCCACATTGTAGGGATTCTATGACCACTGAATGAGCTGAACAATAAACTGCAGGAAAAGGACAGAGACCTGACACATATAATCAGTGCTGCGATCACACTCTAATTAAAACTAGGTCTGTGGTCCTCCCAATCAAAATATAAAATGGTGCAACACTTCCCAAATCTGTAGAAAATACTAGGAAAAAATTAACACACCAAAAAAACTGGTTCCACCCTGAAAACCTCTGTGCAGACCTGAGGAAGTTGGCAGAGGAATTCAACTGGCGATTTCAGGAATTAGACATGATGGAACAACTCATCGTGTTTGTCTCAAATCCATTCTTTTTAGTAGATATTGGTGGCTTGGCAACCAAATTCAATCAGGTGTTGATTTAGTTACTGTGAAAAATGGCATCGAGCTGGAAGTCCGATCAGAGGGCTGCAATTTTGGGGGAATTCATAAACAAAGAAAAATGCCCATTCCTACCTTCCTGTGCTTTTAAAGTAAAAGCTTATTTTTGGCTTCGTGTACCTTTGTTCTCCCAAATGAAAACAATCACTAGCAAGTATTGCATTTGCCTCAGATAAGGAATGGATTGTGTACAAGTAGCAACCTTTATCATGTTCTACTAACTGTTTCCTCAAGGTTCTTTTACAACAAGATTATTAATTAGCCCTTTCTCATTGCATAATCTTCGATCCAAAATAGTCTGTGGCCTAGTTGGTTCCTCAACATGTTGCATAAATGCTTCCTTAATAGCATTGGTGCTCATCAGTCTATATGTAGTTTGAAGTCACTTATATTACTCAAGCACCATGCACCTTTTAGTTTTTTTTTTACTGTGCCCTACAGTACCAGTTGTGTTTGGTGGTCTGTAAGCCACTTTAACAGTTTCTACTGCACCTTGCTGCCATCAATCATGACTGATATTTTCTCGACCCCATACTCCTGCCTCCTCCCCATGATACTTGATCTCCTTCACTATCCTTTAATATGCAGCTCCTGGTCTTAGTCATCTGCAGCCAGTTTTGACAGTACACATAGCAACAATTAGCTGTGAACAGATGCATAAAATAAATCGTTATTCAATGGTTTTCTTAAGCTTGTTGTGTGACTTGGCTTCTGCTTATTCTTTATCAGGAACAGCTAGAAAGTGAGGAAACATGAGTGAAGCCTGAGTGTTTCATATTCTTTTTAAAATGCTTTCATAAACATTATAAGAGGCTGATTTTCCAAATAGCTGTAGTACTCCAGTGTACTCCTACCAGTTGTTCTTGGGATTGGGAGGGTTGCAGAAAGTATCTACAAGTATAGTGATTTTCGTCACTGATGACGTTTGAGGTACACTAATAGCCCATAAATCAAAGCACCAAAAGGCAATTCTGACGTAATATTTGGTTTCTTTTTAGAGAATTAAATTGTTTGTTACTGTTTGTGAAATTTGTTGTTATCCATGACTATGCAATACTTAGGACATAAATTAAATTGTTTTCAACACATATCTTGTGAAAGTAGTTGTCCAGAGACGAAATGTACATGATCTGAACTCTTGTCCAAAAAAAGGGTGATTCTTATTGAACTAATTTCTGGAATTTGTGATGTTCTTGTCTGGTGGGAGATGCATGTGTTTATAGTAATTTCCTTTATTCTCTGACAGTAATCACAGTGATGAGGATGACTTGCCTCCTGCATTAGCGGCAGCCACTCGAAACAGCCCTCCCCCAGTCAGCAAACAATCCAATTCTGATGTTCAGTTACAATATCCCACCTGCATTAAGGTATATTACTGTTACTGTAATTACTGTTATGTTACTGCAATGTAGTGATATCCTCTGTCACATGTTAATTGCATCCTTGTCTCAAAAATTTAAAAAGCATGAGAAAGAGTATGGAGTCATTTATCTAACATCATTTACCTCTTAAGGATACTCCAAAAGACTGGCCAGTTATTGTAAAGTATTGTTACCGTTAGAATGTAACTTCCAGAGGTTCTTAGCAGTGTTCCCCTGAATTTTCTTACTGGCTGCACAGCCCTTCGAGACCCAGGCGCAGCACCAACTTCTGGAACCGGAAACCAATTCACTGATAGGCATAAAAATGCTGATCACCACGCGCAGAACATCAGAAAGAATGGAGGGATATTGGTTCTGAGCATTTCAGAAGCCATTCTTCAGCCAATTCAATTAATTTCTCGTGATGTTCAAAAACAGGTGAAGGCATTTGATGCTGCAAAAGCTATAGGGCCTGACAACATTCCAGCAATAGTACTAAAGACTTGTGCTTTAGAATTTATCACGTTCCATTACAGATACAACACTGCCATCTACCTGACAATATGGAAAATTGCTCAGATATGTCTTCTTCAACAAAAACAGGCCAAATCCAACTTGGCTAATTACTGTCCGATCAGACTATTCTCAATTATTACAACTGTGATGGAAATAGTCATCTGCAGTGCTGTCAAACACTAGTTGCTTGAATTTTGGAACAGGAGTAAGCCAATCAGCTCCTCAAATTTGTTTGCTATTCATTGAGATCATAGCTGGTATGTAGCCTAACTCCATATGCCTGCCAATAACCTTTAATATCTGTACTTAAGAATTTATCTATTTCAGATTTAAAATTAACAACTGCTCCAGCATCAACCACTGTTTGATGAAGGGAGTTCCAAGCATCTACCAATCTTTGTATATGGAAATTTTTCTTAATATCCGTCCTGAATGGTCTGGCTCTAATTTTCAGACTATGCCCCCCGAGTTCTAGAATCCCCAACTAGTGGAAATAATTTATCTTTGTCAACTCTGTCTTTTCCTATTAATATCTTGAAGACTTCATTCAGATCACCCCTTAACCTTCTAACAGGCCACATTTGTGTAATCTCTCTTCATAGCTTAATCCTGAAGTTTAGGTATTATTCTTGTAAACCTACGTTGTACCCCCTCCAAGGCAAGTATATCCTTCCAAAGGTGTGGTGCCCAGAACTGGTCTCAGTCCTCCAAATGCAGTCTAACCAGGATTTTGTATAACTGCAGCATAACATCTTCATTCTTGTACTTCAGTCCTCCAGATATAAAGGCCAACATTTCATTAGTTTTAATGACACTTATTCTGCACCTTTTCATTACATTTCAAAGACCTATGCCCCTGAATCCCTAAGTCTTTGTGAACATCCACTGTATTTAACGTCATACCATCTAGAAAGTATCCTTTTTAAATCCAAAATGGATCATGTTACATTTGCTTACATTGAACTCCACCTGCCACGTCTGACTCAGTCTATCAGTATCCCTTTGGAATTTTATGTTATCATCTACTCTGTCTATAACGGCATCTAACTTTGTGTCATCAGAAAATTTGGATATATGAATTTCTATCATTATCCAAGTCATTAATAAATAATGTGAATAATTGAGGCTTTAACATAGGTCCTTGTGATACGGCATTGGTCACATCCTGGTAAAAATAATGACTGCAGATGCTGGAAACCAGATTCTGGATTAGTGGTGCTGGAAGAGCACAGCAGTTCAGGCAGCATCCAAGTAGCTTCGAAATAGACTTTTTCGGGCAAAAGCCCTTCATCAGGAATCACATCCTGTCAACCTGAGTACCTACCCATTATCCTTACTTTCTATCACCTGCCACACAGCCAATTTCCCAGCCATTTTGGTAATTTGCCCTCAACTCTTTTGGCTTCTACCTTCGAAATCAGTCTCTTATGATGCTCTTTATCAACTACCTTCTGGAAATCAATATAACTAACATTCATAGACAGTTCCTTGACCACATCCTTAGTCACTTCTTCAAAAAAGTTCAAGGATGTCATATCAGGAATCAATGCTGATTCTGTCTGAGCAACTGAAAATTTTCAAAGTGTTCAGTTACCTCATCCTTGATTATAGATTCCAACAATTTCTGTCGGGCTAACTGGTCTTTAAATCCATGGTTTTCCTCTATCACCCTTCTCAAAAAGTGGAATAACATGTACAATTTCCTATCCAGATGGACAATTCCTATATCTAGGGAACTCCGAAAGGTTGCATTTGACTGAGTGTGGCATCAAGGGGTCTTAGCAAAACTATAGAGAATGGGAAATAGAGAAAGTGGGGGATGTCCATTGGTTACAGTCATACCTAGTATTTAAGATGATGATTGTGGTAGCTGGAAGTCAGTCACAAAAATCTCCAAGGACATATCCGCAGGAGATCCTCAGGGAAATGTTCTTAGTCCTTCAGCTGCTTCATCAATGACCTTCCCCCCATCATAAGGGCAGAAAAGGGAATGTGTACTGATGTTTGCATATTGTTCAGCACTATTCACAGCTTCTCAGATGCTGAAGCACTCGCTGTCCAAATGCAGCACAACCTGGACAGTATCCAGGCTTGGGTTGAAAAGTGGCAAGTAACATTCATGCCACACAAATGCCAGGCCATGTCCATCTCCAAAATGAGACAATCATGACATTCAGTGGTGTTATCATCACTGAATCCCCCACTATCAACATCCTGGGAGTTGCCATTTACCAGAGACTCAACTTGACTAGCCGTATAAAAACAGTGGTTATAACAGCAGGTCAAAAAACTAGGAATCCTGTAGTGAGTAATTCACCTCCTGTCTCTCCAAAGCTCATCCCACCTCCTGTCTCTCCAAAGCTCATCCACCATCTACAAGGCACAAGTCAGGAATGCGTTTGAATGTTCTCCACTTTCCTGGATGACTGCAGCTCCAAAAACACTAAAGCAGCTTGACGTTTACAAGTACAAAGTGGCACTCTTGATTGGCACCTCCCACAAACATTCACTCCCTCCATCACTGATGTTCAGTATCATCAGTGTGTATAATGTTCAAGATGACAGCAGAAATTCACCAAGGCTGCTTGGGGACACAACTATCTGCAAGTTCCTCTCCAAGTCGCTCATCATCCTGACTAGGAATGATATCGCTGTTCCTTCAGTGTCATTGGGTCAAATTCCTGGAACTCCCTTCTCTAACATTGTGAGTTGACTTAAAGCACATGGACTGCAGCACTTCAAAAAAAAACCAGCTCACCACCTCCTTCTCAAGAGCAACTAGAGACAGGCAATAAATGCTGGCTCGCTTGCGAATCCCACATCTCATGAATGAATAACAAAATAAAACTAAGCAGCCGATTTGTGCCCAGATGGGAACCATATTCAAAATAAACTAAATAAGTAGCTACAAAAGCAAAATACTGCAGATGCTTGAAATCACGGTTAAAAATAGAAAAAGTTGAAATACTGTCTTGTTTAGACAGTATCTATGAAAAAAAGCAAAGTTAACATTTCCGATTCCATGACCTTTCATTATCAGATTTATCAAGGGAGGATTGGCAGATTGTAAATAGGTGGAAAGATTAAAAGAATTAAAGCATTAAATGCTCAAAGACAACCAAATCCACCTACTTTCACTTTTAACAAAGACAGGTCAAGAGCGGAGAAATCAGTTTACTTTCATTAACTAAAATTATTTCAGGAGAATGCATCCCACCATTTATCAAATGGGTTATTTATTGTGAACATGTGGAAGTTATGGAAATCTTAGTGAGTAAATGGAGGCAACAAGGGCTGAATTCCCCAGGTCCAAAATGCCAGTGGAAGCCACAATTGGCCAACATCTTATGTGACATACACTCTAGCCACCTTCCAACTGCCAGTGGAGTCTGTGTGATTCATGCCATTCCTCCAGGAATATCTGATTCACCCAGCTTCCCCAGCCCCTGGCATAGTGGTATCTGCTATCCACGCCATTGTTGTTTGTTGCTTTCCTGCCTGACAGTGGACTGATGAAACTGAGCGAAATCCATTTAAAGAACGCTGCAGTTGACTTCCATGTTTCTTTTCAGAAAACTATCCTCCAAATTTTTTGTCATCCTGTGTAAGTATGGGGACCCTTCATTAATTATAATTTTGTTTCAAGAAAGGAGAGTAATGCATTTTTATGATATGGCCATACATCTTACCTTGTGCCCATGCCACATCTTTAATTTACAAATAATTTTTCTTTTATATGTTGTTCCTTTACCTAGCTGTTTCCAATTAATGGTTGACTCCAGTCTTAAGGCACACCATAAGTAGTTACACGAAAGATGCTCCTTTGTAAATGGAAAGTTCTACCTACAAGTCTCAGAATTGATAGGTTTTGTCTTTTCCTAACCCCCACCCCCACCAAAACAGTACTTTCTTTTTTAAAGAACTTAGTAAACCACTGTACAGCCGTTCCCTTAATGATCTTCCTCCTTAACAGCAGAAATATTCTCATCCAGTCTGTTTTGATTGTTTGGTATTCAAATACAAAAGTCTCACTGTTCATCCTTCTGCTCTCCAAACATCACATATACTGTTTCATAAAAGTTTTATCAAAGTCAATCCGCCTCTGCTATTAAAATAGGTTGGATTATTTCTGTTCAATTGTATTTAAGGTGTGGCTTGTTTATATCAGTCATTTTCTTCACGTGGGAATTATGCACTTGCATCCCCTTCACCCATCATTCATCAGCTCATTGCTGACCATTTCCACTCTTCTGACCTCTGTGTTCAGCCATCTTTGATCACACGTTTCATTACTTAATGGCTGCTGATAACAAAAATCAAATCAAACAAATGTCCATCTTCTATTTTGGGAACAACTACTTGCAGGTAAGTCTATGTTTGGAAAATGGGAGTCTTTCAAAGTAGTATACTGAGAATTCAGGGCCAACATGTTCCTCTAAGAGTGAAAGACAAGGGCAGCAAGTCCAGGCAACCCTGGATGTCAAGGGATATTGAGATTGAGAAAGCCAAAAAAGGGAAGCACACGACAAGTACAGCACATTCAAATCCGGGGGGCCTTGCAGGAGTTTAGAGTCTGTTAGGGGCATGCTTAAAGAAGAACTTAGAAGGGCAAAGTGTGACCACAAAATATCTTTGCAGATAGGATTAAGAAAAACCTCAATCCATTTTACAAGTATATTAGGTGCAAAAGGATTACCAGGAAAAGAATGGCCCCTATTAACAATCAAAAGAGCAATCTGTGTGTGCAGCCAGAGGACATGGGTGAAGTCTTCAATGAATATTTCTCATCTGTATATTTAATATCTCACTGGCCACAGGTAAAGTGCCGGAAGACTGGAGCATAGCTAATGTGGTTCCTTGGTCCAAGAAGGGCAGCAGGAATAGGCCAGTGATAGGGAAATTATTGAAACAATTCTAAGGGACAGGTTCAATTATCACCTGGAAAGACAGTGATTGATCAAGAACAGTCAATATGGATTTGTTGGAGGGAGATCCTGTCTCACTAATTTCATTGAGTTTTTTTGTTTAAGAAGGTAACTAAATACATCCGTGGACTTCGTTAAGGCCTTTAACATGGTCCCACATGACCGAAAAGATAATAGCCCAAAGGTTCCAAGACAGGTTTGGAAACTGGATCCAAAATTGGTTTGCAAATACGAAGTTAAGGGTGATGGTGAAGAGTTGTTTTTGTGACTGGAAGCCTGTGACCAGAGTGTACCACAGGGGTCAGTGTTGGGACCTTTGCTGTTTTTTATATACTTGGATATGGATGTACACAAAGAGTGGTAGATTCTCAGGGAACACTAATGACAAAGAAAGCTTGCTGTACAGATTGGACTGTAGGAGGCGGAGGCAGGGGTTGTGAGTCTGATTAAAGTCTACATAATTGAGAGACATAGATAAGGTAGATTGTGTGAATCTTTTCCATGTGGCAGACTTGTCCAAGTCCAGAGGGCATACATTTAAGGTGAGGGGTAAGTGCTTTCACCCACGGGATGGTAGAAATATGGAATGTGAAGATGGTGGAAGCATCTGGATTTGCACTTAAAATGCTAGGGCATAGAAGAGTATGGTCCAGTTGCAGGTAAATGGAATTAAGTGTAGTTCGGTATTGTTTGGTTGACATAGACATGTTCAGCCGAAGGGCCTGTTGCCATTTTGTGTGAGTCCATGATTCTATTCATCAATTGGTTACAGTTCTTAGTTTTCCAAAGAGTGACTCCTATTTTTTTTTTAAATCCAGTTATTTCCACCTACATTTTGCCATCAGGTTTCCAGAGACCTGAGAAAACTGAATTGTCAGGACTGCATTTCAATCAGGGCTCCGAAAGCCCTTTGCAAACCTGATTTGATAATTATAATGAAGTATCCTTCAATACAGTGAAAAATAGCGTAGATTTGTTCCTTTTTCTTTCTTAAGTGTACTAAAAAAATTATCTGGTGACAGGTTCACACATATATGCATCAAATAAGCTCTGTAAACTTTCCAAAAATGCTGATGCACATAGCTATGACTGCTTGCCAGCCCTGCCTGTCCTCTGACAATTTGCTAAAAAGGCTACTTTCAGTGCAGGGTCTTAAGTAAGCATGAGGTTGATAGGAAACATTGCAGATATGTTGTGCAGTATTCCTCCTAGTATCAATCTTTGTTCTCTTCTAAACCACATTCTTTCATTAGGCTGTCCAGCATCACTGTGCAGTGCTCAAAGCCAGTAGCAAGCAATTTACCACGCTGTATCTTTCAATTTGCACTTCAGTTTTATACATAGTAGGCATTCTAAGTCTGGTTCCATATTAATGAATTGCTGCAGTTTATCTGACAGAATCCCTTGCTTGCCTGCACTCCTGATTATTGAGCAAGTTTAAGAATTTATGGGAATTTTTTGCTGTTAGGCATGAATAATTTACATTGTAGAAAGTAAGATGTAAAGTTGATTACTATTGTCTGAAAATATTCCTTAGGTGGATTCACACTTGTCCCTCTTTTTATAGAATAGTTTGGAAGAAGATCACACAGAGTTGGCTTCTCCAGGAGATCTACTGATGGACTTTACTGAGGCTACTCCTCTGGTTTGTGTTCAGCCTCTGACATTTTTAAATATTCCGTTTATTCACTGATACACTTATTTGAATGTATTGTCAGTTAACGTCCTGAAAGCAGCTGCTAGATGCAAATACTGATTGGCTTTGACTGGAAATATGGTTTTGCCTAATTCTGAGTAATGCTGTTTTTTATTTAATGTTCTCCTAGTGTTTCCTACTATTCATTCAATCCTCTTTTACAATGGTGTGTGCTAGGCAACATTTTACAAGGAAAGATATAATAAATGCATATTTAAAGTACTGATCATGGATCGTGATCAGATGCAGGAACCTACATTAATTTTGTTCCAAGTCCCTTCCCTAAGATTCTCACTGATCCAAAGTACAACTGGAGCATATCTCTTCTGAGATTGAATCTGAGATTAAGTTCAGCACTGACTAAGAATGGATCCAGAAACCTAGCTGGCCAGCATTGCTTTGTGCTACACATAATGGAAAGTGTCAGGGGGATTGGTTAGCTCAGTTAGCTGCATAGCTAGTTTGTGATGCAGAGTGACGCCAACAACATGGGTTCAATTCTCACAACAGCTAGGGTTAACATGAAGGACTCTCCTTCTCAACCTTTCCCCAAAGAAAAATTTATCTGTAGAAAGATATAACATGATGCAGAAACTTTGGGCTGAATCTTACATTTCTTTGGCTGTCAGTTTTACCAAGCTTTCTGGAGGGTTTCACACCATGAGGACTCACTATATCTTACCAAACTTTCCTCATTAACTACCTACCCTTCCTCTCAAGCTCTCCCTCACCCGATTACAGCCTCATTATCCTACGCACTGGTGCCAAAAGAAGTCACCTGAAAGACCAGCATGCCTGAGGCCTGTGCCTTATTTAAAAGGACACTGTGCATCCAGATGAGCATGGCAATTGCAAAGTTGCCCTGCTTGGTGATGGATATTCTGACAGAAGATGTCAGAGAAGGGACAAATGGTGCCTCGATTATCCAACAGGCACCTGGAGGTCCTGATGGATAGGATGCTGCAGAGGAGAAGTGTCCCCTTCCTGGAGGACTGCAGAGGAGGCCACTACCACAAACCCTGACAGCCTGGTCCAAGTTCACTCTCTAGATCAGTGCGATACCCATGAACTAGAGGAAGAACCAGCAGTGCTGCAAGAAGGTCAATGAACTCCTCTGCCAGGGTAAGTGCCACATTCTTCTCTCTGGTACTTCACATCCTCTCTATCTCAGCTACTGTATCCACCTCCCATCATCGCCCATGCTCCACCACTCTCACTATTGCCTTGCAACATCTTTCTTCACTCAGTCTTATTTCCCTGAACCTCCCACATCACTAACTCTGCATCGGCTGTCCACTGCCTACTCACCCAGAAAAGCTCACCAAACAGCTTAGCCACCCACTTTCATCTCGCTCAATCTCTCTCTTTCTCTCATTCCAGGGGAAGACAGTCCACATCAAGGTCAACAGGGCCTGTACAGGTGAAGAGGTGCCTGACATCAGGCTTCTTATTCACACATGGAGAGAATCCTGTTCCTCACAGAAGATGACAAGAACCACTGCTATTGAGATACTGAGATATCCATATCCCGCCCTCAACTGAGTAAATGCCACTATTCATTTCGCGCAATAATCCTGTCCGTGTCATTCGTTGCCCAACACATCTAACCATTGGCCACAATTCCTTCTCTCTCTCTCATATCTTGCAGCCACCAGCAAGTTGTCCAAGGCCCCAGTGGAGAAATGAAGTGTCACCAGAAGCAGCCTCCTCAGTCCCTGAGGAATGGTGTGCCAGAGCCTCAGAGGAAACATCGTATGACTACCTCCTGTAGCCCCCACAGCCCAGATATGGCCACCTTGGTGCAAAAGACACGCATAGAAAGCACAACCTGGAGAGCATCTCGTTGGGACTGCTCCGCACTGACTGAGGGGAGAAATGTTGCTGACACTCTGAGGACAGCTGGAGACTAGACACCTGCTCAGCCCTGGGCAGGAGAGGGCCCAGTGGTGCTGGAGTCAGGGATTTTGTTCAAATACACAGCGAGCAATAGGAGCAACAGGCAGGGATGTGAGAGGCAATGATCCTCATAACCCAGAGGCTACAGGAGTAATTTGTGCCTCAAACATGTGAATGTTGGCAGTTACCATGGAGAGCCAGGTGCCTCAGGGTCTGCTGGATCCCTGCATAGACCTGCACTCCATCACCCCCATCTATTGATCCTCAAGACTGAAAGCAAGTTGATGAAGGCACCAAGAACCTGGTGAGCACACTCCAGATGCCCCTTCCTCACAAGGAGACAGGGCAGTGCTAGGAGGCATCCAGCGGAGGAGAAACTACATGCAGACCCAACATAATCTCCTTTCGGGCACCTCAGAGGTGGTCAGGCCATCCACCTTGACTCTGCCAGCCCTCCTCTGACCCTTGAATGTCAATCCTGAAAGACTGCTGCAGCAAGTGGAAGCAAGATGAACAAGGCATGTGTTGGCAATATGGTGCCAGCACAACATTATACTTTATGGTTAAATAACCCTTTTTTTCCCTGGCCACTGTGTGCTAGCATATGGGTGTGAATGAGTTGGTCAGAGATGTCTGAAGCAGGTAAGTATACAGCACACTGACAACCAATGCATGAGGGTCGCAAGAGCTTAAGGAGCCTGCGGGTCTGTGTCCTGTGCAGTAAATAAATCTATGTGGGATGTTTCCCTTTTAAAGAGCATACATCATGGATCTCCGTCCCTCAAGTAACGACAAATACCCAGCCCACTCTGGATGTTCTTGGAGTTATTTTCTTCTCCATTCCATAATTTTGATTTCCAAACAGTGACTGTGCATTCTCTTTGACCATTAACTTGGCAATACATGTTGGTAAGTCTCAAACTATCCAAATTCTTTCTCTGATAGGGTGAATGATTTGAGGAGCTATCAGATTTGCACCTCCTCAGGTTCCCACCCAATCCATCTATATGAGTCTACACATGCCGACCATTCTCCCTAGCCCTGGCCTATAAGGTGACCATATAAGGTTTGGTCATATGACTTTACCTCCTTGAAGCCACAGTGCTCTTGGTGGTATATAAACACCCCCCCCCCCTTCCATACTAACTCATCCCCTTCCATGCTTTACTATATCCTCCCCTTATAAATACAGTTTATCCCCACTTTACAATTATCATCGCCCTGCTTGCTGCATATAATATGTTTGTCTCGTAAGTTGCTGGCACGTGGTGCAGGTGTGAGATTGGTGTAGCACACTGCCGTACAGCAAGATGTATATTCCCTTTAACTGTGGACGGCTGACCAGCAAGAGTGCTGGTAGGCACCGAGTGTGCAAGTGCTAAGATAGCAAGTGAGCAGCCCTGAGATGCAGCCTGATCCAGTTTGTGAGCTGAGTGTTATATGCTCATTCCTTACAGCAGCCTTTCGGTGCTAGTTGCTGATGTGTACTTCAATGTGGTCTGTGCTTCCTGAGCATCCTGCAAATGGGTTACAGAGGTGCCATGAGAATCAATGAGGGGTTGGTTGTCGGATGGGGATGTCTGTGGATGAGACTGGGTACCTAAGGCTGGTGTCCATGGGTCATGCCCTGAGATGATGATGTGTGGTGAGTAACATTAAAGCTCTTCGCAGTCATCAAGTACCTGCTCTGACATCCAGTTTGAGAATTCATGCCATCTAGTTAGCTCACAGCAAATGGTAGAATGGGAAACTGTAATGAGACGAAATGTACACATTGTCACAAAGCTCGTCCCTTTTTTTTAACTTGGCTCAAGGATACTCTGTCCATGACCTTTTTCCAAGGGGTAATAAACCAGGCTAGGCTCTGATCAGTCTGGTTTGGTACAGAGATGAACAGGAATTTGAGAGGCCTTTTGTTCATATGTAAACAGATGAGACTTCAGGCCAAAGTGGTCATGTTTTAGAAGTGACCTGTATAATGAAAAGGGAGTGGTCAGCTCTTGAGCTGAGCAGTTTAGTTTAGACTTGAACTGGTGGGGAGTTCAACAGGAAGCTGTGTGGAAACTGTCTCTCTTTCTGTCCTTCAACCTCAACCTGTAAGCGTGTGTTCCATTTATACTGGTTGTTAAAGGGAGTTTGCTTATTGGGACTGTTGTGTATATTCAGAACAGGATATTTAAGTCTAGTTTGGATAGACTGAGTTCTGTAGGGGGTCTTTATTCTGTTCTTTGTCTTTCATTGAGTAATTTTGTGAATAAATTTTTGTGTGTTTTAAAATCTAGTAGTCAACCTAACTAACTTACTCTGGGTAATTTTCACTGTACACTTTTTTTTAGTAGATTAGATTGGATTCCCTACAGTGTGGAAACAGGCCCTTCAGCCTAACAAGTCCACATCGATCCTGTGAAGAGCAACCCACCCAGACCCACCTCCATCTGACTAAAGCACCTAACACTATGGTCAATTTAGCATGGCCAATTCACCTGACCTACACATCTTTGTGACTGTGGGAGGAAACCGGAGCACCCAGAGGAAACTCACGCAGACACGGGGAGAATGTGCTACTGAAACAAATTGCAAGTTATGGTCTGGGCTGCCTGCTCAAGAATGTTTTGAGTAATCTGGACTAGTTCATAACAGATGGGGGCTCTTTGTGGGATTTTAAACAGCGAGTAGGTCTTTATTTCAGGTGTAGGTTTGGTTGGGTAGACAAAGCTTAGGATAGTAATGGCTCTTTCAGTCGCTAAATGTTTTCTGGATGTGGATGCGTGACTTTGGAAGGTTTTCAGAAGGTGGATAAGACCAAGCTGCAGGAAGTAGCAGAGAAACTGGAATTGGACCTGCCTGCTTCTGTGAGGAAAGAAGAGATAATGACAGCAGTAGGTCAGCACTTAAACTTACTGGAGAAACCATCAGAATCTACAGAGATGGCAAGAATTCAATTGCAAATGAAGCAACTTGAGTTAGAGGTGAGAGATAAGGAAAGAGTAGCAGAAATGAAACATTTTGAGTTACAATTAAAAGCTGAAGGAAAAAGAGTGCGCAGCAGAACAGAGAGGAAAAAGGGAGAGCAGCAGAAGAGAGGGGAAAAGAGAGAGCAGAGAAAGAAGAGAGCTTTTGAATTTCAAAAACTGACATTTAAAAATGAAAGTCAGCTTAAAAGGCTGGAGATAAAGGCTAAGGGAAGGCTCAGTGAGGAAGTAGTGTGAATTCATGTGGAAGAGCAGAGAGTTAAAACAGCAGGTTTAGCAGCTGAAGTGGCTGATGATTATGAGCTGGTTCATAAAACTCGGTTTGGCTTCCAGGATCAATTTCAGTCCATGAGGGATAGAAACTGGGGCAAAGAGAAATCCTCACGGGGAAAGGGAAAAGTAGATCTCAGTGAAGATCATAAGGATAATGTACCACAAGGTAAAAAAGAAACCCTTGAGGTGGACAAAGTTAAAAAGCTTTGGTATTTTCATTGTACTGAAGTGGACCACATGACATCACAGTGTTGGTGGGCTACAAGAAAGCCTGATGTAGGAAAACCGGGTGTGCCTGGGTGTTTTGTTGGACTGGTAACAAAAAGCACAAGGGAAGTTAGACAACTGCCTCAGAGTGTACAAGATGATCAGAGGTTGATTAAGGAGGAAGTGCCAGATCTGCTTAAAAAATATACATGCAAGGGTAAAGTTTATTCACATAAGCCAGGAGTAGCAGGTAAAGAGGTTATAATATTAAGTGACACAGGATTCTCTCAGTCTGTCATGCTGAAGGGTGAGGAGATATGTATTCCTGAGGGACTACTGCCAGAAAAAGGTACTGGTAACAAGAATTCATGGTGAGACAAAAAGGTTTTGCAAGGTTTGTGAAGGTTTGTAGCTCAGGTTGAGGTTTAGGGTGTAGGTTTGCTCGCTGAGCTGTAGGTTTGATATCCAGACATTTCATTACCTGGCTAGGTAACATCATCAGTGGCAACCTCCAAGTGAAGCAAAGCTGTTGTCTCCTGCTTTCTATTTATATATTTGTCTTGGATGGGGTTCCGGGGGTTTGTGCTGATGTCATTTCCTGTTCATTTTCTGAGAGGTTGATAGATGGTATCTAGATCTATATGTTTGTTTATGGCGTTGTGGTTGGAGTGCCAGGCTTCTAGGAATTCTCTGGCATGTCTTTGCTTAGCCTGTCCCAGGATAGATGTGTTGTCCTAGTCGAAATGTTTTTTTTCCTCCGTGTGTAGGGCTACGAGGGAGAGAGGGTTGTGTCTTTTTGTGGCTAGCTGGTGTTCATGTATCCTGGTGGCTAACTTTCTTCCTGTTTGTCCTACGTAGTGTTTGTGGCAGTCCTTGCATGGAATTTTGTAGACAACGTTGGTTTTGTCCATGGGTTGTACTGGGTCTTTTAAGTTTGTTAGTTTTTGTTTGAGAGTGTTGGTGGGTTTGTGTGCTACTAGGATTCCGAGGGGTCTCAGTAGTCTGGCTGTCATTTCTGAGACTTCTTTGATGTATGGTAAGGTGGTTAGGGTTTCTGGCTGTGTTTGGTCTGCGTGTCGTGGTTTGTTCTTGAGGAATCTGCGGACTGTATTTTTTGAGTATCCGTTCTTCTTGAATATGTTGTATAGGTGGTTCTCCTCTGTTTTCCGAAGTTAGTCTGTGCTGCAGTGTGTGGTGGCTCGTTGGAATAGTGTTCTGATACAGCTTCGTTTATGTGTGTTGGGATGGTTGCTGGTGTAGTTGAGTATTTGGTCAGTGTCAGTCTTCTGTATATGCAGGTTTGTAGTTCTCCGTTGTCCTTTCTTACGACTGTAACATCCAGGAATGCGAAACAAAAAGTGCTCAGTTATATAAAGTGAAGCTAGAGAATCCAGAGAAGAGAAGAGCTCCAAGAATACAATTTGTTCTTGCAACGGGCTTTTGCCCAAAACGTCGATTTTCCTGCTCCCTGGATGTTGCCTGACCTGCCGTTATTTTCCAGCACCACGCTCACGACTCTAATCTCTATCATCTGCAGTCCTCACTTTTGCCATGCTGCCTACTCTAGTTGAAAAGCCAGTGAAGATGTAGGCAACTGAAGAAATTAAGAATATTTTTCCAGGAATTTTCCCTGATCGTGTGATCACAAGATCACAGAGGCACAAGCTGAAGCAGGAGAGATCAAAAGGCACAGATAAGGAAGCTAACATTTCTGACTGAAGAAAATTTTTGATTAAGCTAAGTGGAACAGAGAAGGACCAAAATAGGTAAAAACGCAAATACCTTTAGCTCTGCTAAGCTGATTGAGTTACAGCAGAAAGACGAGGAGTTAAAACAGTTATATCAAAAGGCATTTACAGAGAAGGAAAGTGAATGCATTCCTGTGTGTTATTACTTAACAAATGATGTCTTAATGAGGAAATGGAGACCATCACACATTCAAGCAGATGAGAAATGAGCAGAGATTCATCAAATTGTTTTGTCAGTAGGGTATTGAAAGGAGGTGCTGCGAGCGGTGCATGAGCTACCACTTTGAGGTCACTTCGGGGTGAGGAAAACACAGGCTAAAATACAAAGACATTTTTACTGGCCTGGACTACACAAAGATGTAGTTGAATTTTGCCAGACGTGTCGTACATGTCAGCTAATCAGAAAACCACAGACAGTAATAAAACCTGCACTTTTTATACCTATTCCAGCATATGAGGAACCTTTCACAAGAGTCTTGATTGATTGTATAGGTCCCCTACCTCAACCAAAAAGTAGGAATAAGGATTTATTAACAATAATGGATGTGTCGCCTAGATTTCTAGAGGCAATCCCATTATGCAACATCACAGCTAAAAGGGTTGAGGAAGAACTACTTAAAAATTTTTATTAGATACAGATTACCAATAGAGATCCAGTCAGATCAAGGATCAAACTTCATATTCAAACTATTCGAGGTGGTTATGGATAGCTTGGGAATAAAGCAATTCAAACCTATTGCATACCATCCAGAATCGCAGGGAAGCGCTAGAGAGATGGCATCAAACACTAAAGACCATGTTGAGGGGTTATGGTCAGGATTATCCAGATGATTGGGATAAGGGAGTTCAGTTTGTACTTTTTGCGATCAGAGATGCACCGAATGAATTGACCAAATTCAGTCCATTTGAATTAACTTTTGGGCATGAAGTAAGAGGACTGTTAAAATTGATTAAAGAGAAATTATTAAATCAGAATTCAGTGACCACCCATTTGGACTATGTGTCAAATTTTAGAGAACAATTAAATAGAGCTGGAGAGTTGACTCTACAGAATTTAAATGTATCACAGCATAAAATGAAACAGGAAGCGGATAAGAAATCACAAATTCGCAATTTTGCAATTGGGGATAAGGTATTGGTGTTACTTCCAGTGACAGGTGAGCCTTTAAAAGCCAGGTCTAGTGGACCGTATCAAATCGAGAGAAAATTGAGTGAGGTGAACTACTTGATAAGGACTCCAAACAGGAAGAAATCACAGAGTGAGTCATGTGAACATACTCAAAGGTATTTTGATAGGGAAGGAAAATAATGATTACAGTACAGAAGGAAGAACCAAGTTCAAGGATTCTGAATTGGACATTCTCAAATCAAATTGAACAATAAGGAAGTTGTCAAAAATGGGGATAAATTATTGAGTTACCTTCCACAAGAAAATCGAAATGACCTGAAAGAGTTATTACTATCACATGAGGAGATATGCAGAAATAAACTGGGATGTACTAACCTCATGATGTAGAGACAGGAGATGCTGTTCCGATTAAGCAACATCCTTATAGGCATAACCCTCTAAAGTTGGCACAGGTTCAGAAGAAGATAGAGCGCATACTCCAAGATGGCATAATCGAAGTGACTGGAGCTCACCTGTAGGAGAAAGTGAGGACTGCAGATGCTGGAGATCAGAGCTGAAAATGTGTTGCTGGAAAAGCGCAGCAGGTCAGGCAGCATCCAAGGAGCAGGAGAATCGACGTTTCGGGCATGAGCCCTTCTTCAGGGTCATGGTTCCAAAGCCAGATGGTACCCAACAGTCATGTGTGAACTAATGTAAAGTCAACGCCGTTACAAAGACTGATGCATATCCAATTCCACAGTTGGAGGATTGTCAAAAAAGTGGGACAAGCAACTTACATTTCTAAGTTGGACTTGCTCAGAAGCTACTAACAAGTACCTCTGTCAGAGAGAGCAAAGGCTATTTCAGCTTTCATAACACCAAATGGACTATATCAGTTCAAAGTCATGCTGTTTGGTATGAAAAACGCTCCAGACACTTTTCAGAGACTGATTAATAAGGTCATTGCCAGATTACCCAGCTGTCTGGTGTATATTGATGATCTGGTGATTTTTAGTCACTCATGGAAGGGACATTTACAGCATTTATCAGATTTGTTCGATCGACTTCGGAAGGCAGGCTTGGTGGTAAACCTAGCTCAAAGTGAATTTGCCAAAGCCCAAGACACCTCCCTGGACCATGTTATTGGACATGGACAAGTGGCCCCATGAGATTCAAAAATGAAAGTAATTGGGGAATTTCCCACACCATCAACAAAAAAGAATATTACAGTTCCTGGGGTTGAGTGGATTTTACCAAAGGTTTGTGCGGTACTTTAGCAGTGTGACTGCTCCACTCACTGAATTGTTAAAAAAGGGCAAGAAGTTTCAGTGGACAGTGGACTGCAAATGGCATTTGACAGCCTAAAAACTGTTAACCACTGCCCCAGTATTAGCCACACCAGATTACATGAAGACTTTCAAAGCGGCTATCGATGCCATGTTTTGGGTATCAGTGTGGTGCTTCTGCAGGAGGATGACGAGGGAATATAAAGACCAATTGGGTATTCTTCCAGGAAGCTGAACGTTCATCAACAGAAATATTAAACGGTGGAGAAACAGACTTTAAGCTTGGTGTTGGGCCTACAATGTTTCAGTGTTTATATTACCAGCATCTGAGACAGTCGTCTACACTGAGCACAACCCATTGATATTTGTGGCAAAATTTAAGGACAAAAATGCCGGACTGTTTAGATGGAGCTTGTTGTTGCAGCCATTCAATTTGACAATTGTGCATGTGGCAAGTCACGAAAACATGATTGCCAATCCGTTATCGAAACTCGACTGATATACAGAAGTGATCGGTGGCAGGTGTGCCATGGCCTGAATTTGCATGTTGTTGTGCATGCTTGCATGTTTATATTTAGTATAGTGTATATGTGTGTTCAGACGGCTATCTGGGTTTTGAAGGGTTAAAAATGAAGCCATCTTTTGGTATTGATAGTTCATTTTTTTAAGGGGGGGACGTGTCACAAAGCTAGTCCCTTTTTTTACTAAAAGCTGTTCCTTTTCTCAAGGGTACTCTGTCATTGATTTTTTTTTCAGAGGGGTAATAAATCACGCCGGGCTCCGATCAGTCTGGTACAGAGATGAAAAGGATTTTGAGAGGCCTTTTGTTTATATATAAACAGATGAGACTTCAAGCCAAAATGCTCATGTTTTAGAAGTAACCTGTGTAATGAAAGGGGAATAGTCAGCTCTCTAGCTGGTGGGGAGTTTAACAAGGAGCTATGTACTCTCTCTCTCTTTCCACCCTTCAACTTCAAGCATGTGTTCCATTTATAGTGGTTTTTAAAGGGAGTCTGCTTATTGGAACTGTTCTGTATATTTGGAACAGCATATTTAAGTCTAGTTTGGATAGACTGAGTTCTGTAGAGGTTCTTTATTCTGCTTTTGTGCTTCATTATGTAATTTTGTTAATACATTTTTGTGTGGTTTAAAACTTAGCAGTCAACTGAGCTAACTTATTCTGGGTAATTTTCACTGTACACTTAGCGAAACAAATTGCAAAGTTATGATCTGGGCTGCCTGCTTAAGAATGTTTTGAGTGGTCTGGCCTAGTCCATTACAATATTAATAAACAATAATCCTTCTTTTAGACAGCTCACTACTGCCTCGTGAGAATCTCTTGTTGCTGCCTGGAATTTGCTTCAACGATACAGCTTGATTTTCCTGATGTCGAAATAGATTTCACTGGAATTCTCACATCATTCTGCCACATCGTTCAAGCCTCCTAAGATTCCATTCAGCATCTATTTTCATACGCAGTGGCTTTGGATTCCTGCTTTGCAGTCTCCCATTATTGTGCATACATTGCGGAAAGTGACAGAAATGGTTCAATATTAACTTTCGCAAGGGACTTGGCTAAATACTTGAAAAGGAACATTTTGTCGGACAATAGAGTTAAAGCAAGGGAGTGGGATTAATTGGAGAGTTAGTACAGCAAAATGGTGGGGACATATTTAGCTAAAGGTTTTCCTTCTGAGGTATGATTCTATGATGAGTTCTGAACTTCTCATATTACAAGGCATGGTTTGACAAATCTGTTAAATACTGGTCCAAAGGGAGAAATTTGCACTACAGTTCTTGCTAAATCAAGCTGAGCACTAATGACATTTATAGATCTGAACTAAGCTATTTATCCCAATCTAAAAGCAAGCAACATTGGATTATAGCAGAATAAAAATAATGAAATTATACAATATTTATATTAAAGCCTCAACTAATTCTTCATTTCTCACCAGCTCAATTGTAAGCATGCATCAGGAATGAAAAGAGATTTGTGTGCAACTTATGTCCTGCAATACAGTTGTTTTAAATTCATCATATGAATGATCTTGAATTTGTGACTGAAGTGTTAATGCTGATTCTTTTGATGTCTTTTGAGTTTTCTATTATTTTGCAGATAAAGACAGTACCAGCCCATCCTTTTTCACCTCTGCCACAATTTCCTGTAAGTACCTTGCAATCACAAGGTTTTATAGACTTGGTAAAAGAAGTCAATAAATGTTGACAAATATTGAACTGAATATCATGCTGATATATATAATATGTTTTATTGTCTTTAGTCAAAGCTTCTGCTTTAGTGTGTGTTTTCAGGTGTCACTTTGTAAATTGCAGAAAAGTTCAATATGCTGATATTTCTGAGCAACATTATTCATAAAATCTGTAAGTATATTTCTGTAAGCCAAAATAATTTCTGTCAGCATAGAGCTAGTACCATTGGGTTTTGTTTGTTATTAGTTAATTTTTCATATAGTTGCATACCATGAAAAATGACCTGCAGTGCTGAGCTGAAATGGACTTAGAAAAGGCAAAATGTAAGGTAGAAGTAAGAATGGTGGTGAGAGAGAGCATGTGTGGGGTGAAACAGACAGCGAAGTTGAGAGAATCCGTTTCTGCCCATAGCTTTTAAGAGCTGTTAAAATGTCTGTTTAGATTATTAAACTATAGAAAGTAGAAGAAATCCCCAAGAACAGTCCAAGGAATGCACATAAAAAAGGGGTGTACAGGGTCATGAAAAACAAACTCAGGAATATCTGAAAAAAAGACTTAAAGTTTGTGCTTAGCCTATTTATCTCCTCAAAGATGGGTGGTGTACCGGACCTTGAGAAAAACCGCTCTGCAGATCTGTTCTGTGGCCAGTGATTCACAGCAGCTGATGAACTGAGGAAGAGACAGATTGGGTGATGTTCAGAATGTGAAAACAGGTGGTCATAGAAGTCCTGCAAATGTATGGTCAGATGCTCATGTTGGGGTCCATTGTGCTACCAAGTTTATGAAGGTGTCTTCAGAGTGGCTAGGGAACAAAATTTGTACGAGAGAATGAAAACAACGGCTTTGGTCTTCTCAATATTTGGTTAGAAGAAATTCTGCTCAAACTGTAATGGATGTTCGTTAGCAGCATGATAACTCAGATATGGTGGATGGATCAAAGGACGTGCTGGTGGGTTAGAGCTGAATGTTATTGAGCTAAGTGTGGAAATTGACACTGCTTTTTAGGATGATATTAACAAGGAGCAGCCTCTAAGTGAAAAATAGCAGGAGATCAAGAAATGATCCTCAGGAACATGATACATAATGGTGATGATGCAGGAAGACAAACCATTGCAGGTGATTCTGTGGCTATGAACGGATCAAGATGGCAGCAGAGTCTCAAGGCTGTATGTGGGCTTTTGCCTGGAGCACATCTGCTCTCCCATGCTTTCTTTTTACTTTTTCTCTCAATTTTTCTTACCTTTGGAGCCTGTTGCGGTGGGTTAGTTGGCAAAATCAGTGTGGTGGCTACAGCCATCCGGCAGCTGAATGGCAGCTCCTCCTGGTAGTCAGAGATGTTGATGGACGTGGCTCCCCATGGCAACTGGAGGGATGGCGGCAGCAGGAATGTTCTCCCATGTTCGGGGCTGTTGGCAGGTGTGGCAACAAAGCTCCTCCAGCGATCAGAGGTAGTGGTAGCAGCGGACCTTTCAAGATGGTGGCGCCATAATGCGACACCTTGGAGCAGGGCCAGAGCAAGGAGAATGGCGGTGGCAGCCCGGTCTGGCAGCGAACAGGGGACTCCTGGTTGCAGGGCAAGTGTGGGTTCAGCATGCAATGTGGTATCGACATCAGCGCGGTAGGTTTAGTGGCGAAGAGATGGAACCTAAAGACTGGTGACTCCTATGCTGGTGGGTCCAGTGCAGGCAGCAGCGGGGTGGTGGAGGAGGGGTGGTGGTGCAGGTGCTATTGGTGAGCTGGCTCAGGACTCTTTCAGTTATACCTTTTATCCATTTTAATTTTAAAATATTCAAAATGGCACCAGGGGCAGTTGTTGAAGCTTTTCACTGTATTTTATCGTATTAGTCACTAAAATGCAAGTGACAATAAATAAGTTTGTTCGTTCATACCCAGCTGGATGCCAGTGGAGATATTGGAGAAAGATGGTCAACTCTGTTAAAGGTTGTTGGCAGCTCAAAAACCAGGTACAGGTAATTTGCAAGGACAGAGATATCATGAAATCAGAGTGGTTCCAGTACAAAAGGTGGCGGCCATTCAGCTAATCATGTCCATGCTGGCTCTCATTCAGCTAATCCTGGTTCTGCTTCCCCTCCTTTTCCCTATAATTGTTAGCTTTTGAAGGGAAATTAGAAAAGCTATGGTTTAATCTACCTCCATCACACTGTCAGGCAATGCATTCCAGATTGCACCACTAACTGCATCAACATTTTTTCCTTACAATCTTTTCCCATTTATCATAAATTGGTAATCTCTGGTTCTTGATTCTTCTACCAATGGGAATAGTGTCTGGCAACCTCATGGAGTCCACTCATAATCTTGAATATTACTATCAAATTTCCCCTTAACCACCTCCGAGCTGAAAAGCTTACAATCTCCTCATCCTTATATCATTTCTCTTCTCTGAAACCATTCTTGTGAATCTTTTCTGCACTCCCCCATACCTACACATTGTTAGATTAGATTACTTACAGTGTGGAAACAGGTCCTTCAGCCCAACAACACCAACCTTCCAAAGAGCAACCCACCCAGACCCATTCCCTTATATTTACCCCTTACCTAACACTACGAGCAATTTAGCATGGCCAATTCACCTGACCTGCACATTTTTGGACTGTGGGAGGAAACCGGAGCACCCGGAGGAAACCCATGCAGACATGGGGAGAATGTGCAAACTCCACACAGACAGTTGCCTGGGGTGGGAATTGAATCTAGGTCTTTGGTGCTGTGAGGCAGCAGTGCTAACCACTGTGCCACTGTTTTCCTAAAGGCTGGTGTCTAGTCTTTGACACAATTGGCATTTTGTTTCTATTTTCAGTTCAATGGTTTTGTCAACTGAGATTCTTTATGTGCAATCCATCTGGCATGGGGTGACTTTTCTCATATTATCTTCTACTCATCTTGTTAATTATGTAACTGGGCTCTATGGTGCCCTCTTGTGGAATTACATGGCAGATATGCTCACCACTGCTGGGAACTTACAATATTCATGGTATTTAAAGTCCAACTAAACAGCAATTCAAATGCTGCGAGCCGAGAGCTGGTCCTTATATTCTGGTGCTCAACAAATGCCACTGAGAAATGGACTAATGAAATAAGTTAGCTCTCCAGTTTGTGGACAGAGACCTGGAGGTGTTGGTGGACAGTGTGGTGGGAAGAAGTGCCATTCTTTTTTACAGCAGACAGCCTAAGGAAGCCACGCTGCCAGGCATGATGAGCTAGTGCCACAGCCTACACCCCCACACCCCCCTCCCCTGCACATCTCCAGATCTCTGTCCATTCTCCCTGACCCCCACCCTCCCTGGACCCAATATTTCCCATAAACTAATCTTAAACACTGTATTGCTTAATCTGGCTACCTTGCGTTTAGGCATCCAACCCATCTAGCACCCTACCCCTGGCAAACTATGCCCTACACTCAAGGCATCCCCCCACCTAGTGTTCTACAACTTGGCACTATCCCATCTGGCACCCAATCCCCTACCCAACTTGACATTCTAACCACCTGACATCTTACCTTTACACACTTGGCATCCTACTTTGCCTCACTTGATGCCTTAACCCTCCCGGTATTCTAACCTCACACATCAGGTACTTACCATTTGAACCAGCTGTTAAAATAGCTGTCTCTGATTCAGCACCTTTAGTTTTCAGGTTTTTTTAGCTAACTGAAGAGGAAGCATGGCTTGTCCCCCTCCCCCAGGGTTCGGTACTTTGGTAAAAAATTAAAGTTCAACCCAATGTGGGCCACCCACGTTGTTGACTGAAAACTCCTGTCAATATAAGAACAGGGTGTTACTAGATATCTTAATTAGTTCTAAATATTCAAAATTTGATACTTGACCTTTGCCAACTCTGAGCTGTCCTCTTTCAAAACACAGAAGCTAGTGTCACCAAATTGATCACCAACCCATCTACCATCTAGGTAGCAACCTTTTTCAAAAGCACAGTCCCTATGCCTAGTTATATTTATAGTTATTAAATATAAACTATTTAGCTCTGTTAATGCCACTAGTTCATCTGCTTCATTATGTATACTTCATACATTCAGATAAAGAACTTTTAATTTTAATATTTAGAACTATTCTTCCATAAACTTTATTATCTGATACTCTATTGCTATTAAACTCAATGCCATTTCCAGGCCCACTCTGTTTTTCTTTACCCAAACCACTGTACTGTTTTAATGGCTTGACTTCATTCTTGAGATTTTTACATTTCCCATTACCTATCTAAACTTTAAACTAAAAGTTCTGTCTTCAGCCTTGGTGACATGATTTAGCAGGAATTGATCCCAACCTAATTGTTGAAGTGGATTCCATGCAATGTAAGGAGATTATGTTTCACTGGTGAGAGAACCTCTGGAGTACACTGTTATAGATGCTTTATAACAATACATTACATACAGTATTATATACAGCACTCATCTCTTACTTAAGCAAGGATGTGAATGCATTAGAAGAACTTCAGAGAGGTTTACTAGACTAATATCCATTGCCAATAATTTGGACAGGCCAGGCTTATATCCTCTGATGTTTAGAAGAATAAGAGCTAAATTGATTGAAACAAAAGTTTCCGAGAGGGTTGATACGGTCATTGTGGAAGGAATATTTCATCTTGTGAAGAATCCAGTATTCACTGTTTAGAAATGACGGTCCTCCCAATTAAGACAGAGGTGGGGAATAATTTATTTCCCGAAGGATAATGACTTTTCAGAACTCTCGTCCTCAGAAGGTGGCAGAAGCAGAATTCTTGAGTATTTTTAAGGCAGAGACAGATTCACAGTAAGTAAGATGGAGCTATTCTTTTTGAACATACAAGTTAAGAACAGAAGTGGCCATTTAGCCTCTCAAAGTTGGTGCATCATTTAACATGATCATCGCTGATCTGATTGGAGTTGGTGAAAGGTTATCAGGATCAGGGGGATGTGGATTTGGTGAAAGATTATCAGGGTTGGGGGGGGGTGGAGTTGGTGAAAGATTATCAAGGTCAGGGAGATGTGGAGTGCGTGAAAGATTGTCAGAGTCGGGGGAGATGTGGATTTGGTGAAGGTTTAAACAGGTCAGGGGGGTTGTGGATTTGGTGAAATGTTATTAGGGTCTGGGGAGATGTGGAGTTCATGAAATGTTATCAGGGTCGGTGGGGAGCGGTGGGAGGTCTGGATTTGGTGAAAAGTTATCCAGGTCGGGGTCAGGGTCGGGGGATGTGGAGTTGGTCAAAGATTATTAGGGTTGAGGGGGGTGGTATGTGGAGTTGAAGTTCTGCTGTTAACTCATATTATTTTGGACATAAAACTCCCAACTTTCCACAATACCTCATGCTGGAACTTACTGAGCCTCAACTCGTTTTCCCACTAAATACTTGGTGAGTGACTCTTTGACTCTAAATGTCCTCTTTCAAGATCAAGGATTGGATTTTTTGAGAGCATGTTGACAGCAGATTTGAGAGAAACAGTGACAGGAGCTGAACAGAAAGGATCATTAACAATATCAACTAACAGAGAGTAAAGCAAATTTCTGCAGATGCTAGACCTATGAAAAAGAAACAACCGTTGAAGAAACTCAGCAGATCTGGCAACATCTTTGGAGAAAAAAAAAAGTTAACATTTCAAAATCAGTATGACTCTTCAAAGTTCAGAAAAACAGTCAGATTGGATTCAACGTTACTGTGTTTCAGAATATTCTGAATAAAGATCATTCTGACTCTTTGAAATTAGGCATGTTCCTGAAAGATGTTCCTTGACTTTCTTCTTATTGAGCACGATCGGACTTGTTAAAGGAAATTCACTGCTTCTCCTCTGCTGACCCTCCTACCCCTGCTTCCCGTTCTTCCTACCTGTTCATGCTTCCCACTTACCATTTCACTCAGGAAGGAGTGTCAAGAGACGGATGTGGTGAATGAATGTGTTGGGATAGGGGAGTGGGCAAATCAGGAGAGGCAGAAAATAAGAAGTGAGAGGAAAGGTAAAGAGAGGGAAGTGCAAATAGGAGGGTTGTCAGAGGAAAGCTGTAGAGTAAGAGGGTTTTGAAATGTAGCCTTCTCTCTGGCAAGCCAATAGAAGATGAAGTTGTTCATTTTTGCTTCAAAATTTTGCTTATATCTACAATAGCAGACTGAAAACATTCAGATGCATTGAAATTCAAAGCCATAATCACCTTGACATCTTCCAGCAATGCAGTCCTTTCCTGCCATGAGGTTGTAGCAAAGGCTGGTGGCAGATTTCAATGACAAGTACCCAAAATATTCATCATCTCTAAATTGCTAATCATCTCTAAATTGGAAAGTTGCTCCCTGAACATCCTTTGTAGACTTGACCTCCTGCTGAGTATAATCTGTTCTCCTCTTCCCCCTTCTAGCAGATTGTTTTGCTTTGTGTGGCATCTATTCTCTCAGTTGAGTTGAATGCCAAGAGAGGAGAAAACCTACCAAATCATCCATGTCACTGATAAGTACAGAAGTCCTTAAATCTGAATAATCAAGTATTCCAGATCAGTCTGTGTGCATCACTGAAATCTTTAAAAAAAACTTTAAAGTACATAGAAAGTATTAAAGGCAAGTAGAATTGTAACAATTGCACAAAGAAATAAACTAGCAAGTAGCTTGTTATGTTACAAAATGCTTAATGTTATGTTCAGCTTTAAGGTTAAGAAAGGGAGTAGGGTGGAGAGTGGAGCTTCAAAATGGCAGAATTTGTGTCAAACAGAAATGCACATTAATTGACATTATGATATGCCTGTTATACAAACTATCAGCAGGCTTTAGGTATGGATGCACATTCTGCCACTCTTGCAGAACAATCCTAAAGATTAATCCATGATCTGGTGGTATCCTAAACAAGATCATCAACCAAATGGTGTCTTTTCCTTGGTGTGGGGGAGTCCAGAACTAGAGGGCATAGGTTTAGGGTGAGAGGGGAAAGATATAAAAGAGACCTAAGGGGCAACATTTTCACGCAGAGGGTTGTATGTGTATAGAATGAGCTGCCAGAGAAAGTGGTGGAGGCTGGTACAATTACAACATTTAAAAGGCATCTGGATGGGTATATGAATAGGAAGGGTTTGGAGGGATATGGGCCGGGGGCTGGCAGGTGGGACTAGATTAGGTTGGGATATCTGGTCAGCATGGGCAAGTTGGACGGAAAGGTCTGTTTCCCTGCTATACATCTCTTTGACTCTAATGTGTTGTCTCTTGCACCAGCTTTTTCTGTTTCCATTATCAACAAAGATTTTAGCTCAACTTAGTTCTAAATTATTTTTCCATTTAACCTTGATAAGAAGAAAGTCCTTTTCCTGACAATGTCATGTTGGACAGAATTTTAGTATTGTTCTAATTTGAGCATCAGTTGTTCATCTCGCAAAAGATGTTGCTATTATTTCTGTTTGTCAGTCCTTGAGACAATACATCCAAACATGTCAAATTGGTTTTAGTTATAATACCATGGCTCAAAGAGAAAGACATCAACTCTTAAAGGGATTTCTAACATATGTCCTAAAACTGGATATTAGCAGCATATGATCCAAAGTGGTGTTCCTGCAAGACTTCAGGGTGTGGAGGAGTTCTTTTATTTTTGTTTTAATTCTTTATTTGGTGGTGGGATTGATCGCAAGGCAGTTACGGTATTGGCAATGAAAATCTGGAAAACAGTTTCCTGGCTAACACTACTGCTCGTTATTCCCAGAAGTGTTGTTGCATCTTTACCACATCCAGGCAGTCCATGGATTGCAGTTTGCAAATTATTCTGTTAGGATGATGCTAAAATGGGAAACTATTACTTACAAGGAGACGTTTGAAATACAGGAACTTCCACAGTGAAGATTATAAATTATAGAGAGTTCTGATGGGGGTAAATAGGACAATTTCTTGTGATTGTGCAAGTTAATGACTAAAATGTCTATTTTCCACCAGAGGAATCCTCTTAGTAAAAATAAATAATGGAGATTTCACTGTACTGTGTTTTTTTTAAGTTGGTTAGTTATATTGTGCTTTCTTACAGTTCTTGTCTTTTATTTTCAGGTTGAGTTAGCAGATAGCCTATTGCAGTGTTATGATTTTCCACCATCTCCAGGAAAACCCTCACCAGTAATGCCTTTGCATGTGGGTCGAGCTCCAAATGATTTATCAAAATCTTCATCAGTGACATTTATACATGCAACTAGGCCTCTGACTAATCCAGGAAAATCATCAGTAACAACTGTGCATGCCATGAGGCACCTGAATGATCCAGGAAAGCTTTCATCAGTATTGCCTTTGCATGCCAATAGACCCCGGACTGATCCAGAAGTATCATCATCAGTAATGCCGTTGCACGCAATTAGATATCCAAGTGATCCAGGAAAGTCATCAGTAACACCTTTGCATGCAGCTAGACATCTAACTGATCCAGGAGTTTCGTCATCAGCAATGCCTTTGCATGCAATTAGGTATCTGAGTGACCCACTCCCACCAGTTCAACATACTGCATCTCCAACAGACAGGTAAGGGAGCATAATGATTCTTTAATGAGCTATTGTCTCATCATGAAAAGGACAAGAAGCAAATGTAAAAAAAAATGTGATGAATAACAGTTATTAAACACATGATCTGCTAAAGCTTTTTAAGGCCATTAGTGGCAGGATAGAGCACAGAAAATCCCCCAAAATTTTAAAGTTAAGATTAATGTATCAGTAAATGGCTAAGCAAAAACTATATTTATATTATGTTGGTATGAACAAATAAATTGCACAACGTTTGTATTGGGGTCACTGATTTTATGCTATGTTTATTGCTCAAGGATGCTGTGTTCCCAAAAGTAAATAATTTCCCTCTTAACACTGTTAATTCATAGAAATTGCGTGCAGTTCAAGTAACCACAATACGTATCCTTCAATTCACTGTTGAAAAACTTGTAGTAGTGTCTTGCCTCAATCCTTATAGTTCCCTAAGCTAAACAGCATGATCCATCCTGGTTTTCATACCTGCAAGCAGCTTAACTCCATGTAACTAGGAGCCTGATTTTCTGTTGAAGATGGTGGAATGCAAAATATCAATACTTGATTTATGTACTTTGTCATCATCTCACTGAATTTACAAGATAAATCTTCATAAAATAAATGCAGAATATACTGGAAATACTTGGCTGGTCTGACAGCATCTGAGAGAAATACTGGATAAATAAATGAAGGGGCAAATTTGCAAGACTATTCGTATATTGTATTCTAATAAATTATATATCTTAGTAAATCCTACTAGATGATATAGTCACGCTTGGTGAAGAATATAATGTTGTTAAAACTTAACTGTAATCTAGTCACACAATACAAAATAAAGAAAGCCCACTTGTCTTGAAGAAAATACTATTGCATGCTACCTAAAATACAGTTGTGTAAATAATTACTTATATCACATTTACATCACAAAACGGCAGGACTACAAAATATTTAAATTTAGTACAAGGCCAAATAGAAAATTGCCGATAGAATAAGGAACCCTAAACAGGATTCCTTTGTAGACCATATAATTAATGTCCATGAAAGAATAATAAATTATAGAAACTTAAACAAATTAAAAATATTATATTTTAAAATTGTGTTTTCAAATTGTAAAGCTTGCTTGGTATCCATCAGCCTTGTAGCTGAAGTCCTTTTCTTTAGGACAGAGAAGATCTAAAATTGATTTTATAGAAGTCTTTAAAAATATGATGGGTAAATGTAGAAAAGATGTTTCTAACAATGTGATCCCTGTAGGCCAGATATCACTTAAATTTGGATTCCCAGTGACCAATTCAAAGAAATTACACAACAAGATTTCCAATTCCAAGTCTTTTACTGCAACAAATGAACTTAAAACAACGTTGACTAGACATTATTTAGTAGACAACTAGAAATCTACACCACAGACCCAACAATCCATGTCATGTGCAGATGCTTTACAACACTCTCTCCACGATTACAGTCTTAATTGAAGAAGCCAATCCAAAACAAACTTGTAAAACCATGTGCCACTGATCAAAATATAATATTGTAGAAACTTTATCCAGCAAATAAGTTCATGCAAGTATTATCCTCTATCTGTTGTCACATTTCACCACTAAGCTGAATACCTTGGCAAAATTATACAGCTTAACCACTCAGCCAATCTTTTGGGATAATAGTATTTAAACTTCAGTCTTGGTGGGCTCATGCAATTCCAAGTATCTGTTGAAAGAAGGTTAATTTATAATTGGCAGCTTCAATTTCCTTGATTTGTTGCAGCAAGTCTCCTTTTTATATTTGAGCATATTTCACATCTTTTCCATATCCATGATGACAAAATTATATAAAACAGGACAGGATCAAAAAAATATCAAATTTCAATGTGAACAACAATATATGCTGCATGAGAATACTGTGCTAATTGATTATTGTCAGTGGACTCTGGTAGAGCTTTCGTCTTGGAGAATGAACTAGGGAACAATTATTGCCCCGAGTTTAAATTCACACCAAGCAAGTTGACTCTGTTGAGGCATTGCCATGATTGAGGCATTACTTCATGAATGTAAAATGAATACCTTAACGAGCATACTTCTTTTTTCAACAATACTCAAGTTCTACACTCCTAAATGATAGTTCAGTACTTTGGTCAGTTTGGTATACTTTGTCAAGAACAACATTTCTGATAATCCTTCTGGATTCAGTTCTTCCTTTATTCTTCTTTAAAATCAAATACCAGCTTGTTATTATGATGCTGACCTTTCATTACACTTTTTGAACTATGCTGCTCAGGTTTTAACTCCTGATCTCCAACGTGTTCCATGACTGCAGGTTCGTAAAGAAAGACTCAGTCGATCACACAGCTGAATTATCTGCCTTGATTCATGGGGCACTGGCATTAGTATTGGGGAAAGTGTGGGGTGTACCATTGGAGTAACCTTCATTTAACTCTTGCTGGGGTCATGATTTAGACAACTTGTATAATTAGGATGGTGGAGATAGATTTAATCAGATTAAGGGATCTCCATACCTGTGGGGAGAAGAGATTAAATCAATCAAATGGGTTAGGTAATATAGCGGGATACCAACATTGGTAATGATAACCAATGACAGTAATTAATGTAGCAGGAATGAATAGAGGATATGAATTTAATGCACCAGCAGTTAAGGTCAGAATTTGTAAGAATAATCTTTATCTAAGCATGTAAAGCATTCATAACAAGTTGGATTAATTGATAGCACAAGCAGAAATGAATATGGAAGACTTGACAGACATTTCAGAAACTTGACTGCCAGGTGTCCAAGCTGGGACCTAAATATTCAAAGGTATTTGACATTTTGGAAGGGCAGGAGTCTAGGAGAAGATATTGGGCAGCTCTGTAATTAATGAGTTAATTCATTAAAGAGAGGGTTAGGTTGTGGTTTGGCAGGAAATATAAAGAGGCTGAATTTTATTTAAGTAGAGAAAACTACAGACAGCTATGGCACAAGGGATTTGGGAATTCTCCTGCTTAAATCACAAAAAAAACTAACATACAAGTTCAGCAAGTCATAGGGAAGGCAGGTGGACTATTGGCATTTATTTCAAAAGGAATAAACCATAAATATTGGGAACTCTTGCTAAGACTATAGAAAGCACTAGTTAGACCACACCTGGAATAGCATGAACAGTTTTAGTGCCCTTCTTGATAGAAAAATACACAAGTATTGGAGACAGGCTTGAGAAGGTGCGCTTGGTTATTCCCCAATATGAAGAGTTTCTCTTATAAGAGAGTTGAATAGGTTGGGCCTGTGCTCATTAGAGTTTAGAAGAATGAGAGGCAGTTTTTAAAATGAACAGGATTCTTAGAGGACTTGACTGAGTCAATGCAGAAAGGTTGCCTTCCCTTGTGGGAATGCCTAGGGCATAATCTCAAAGTTAACAGGTTACCCAGTTACAACAGAGAGGAGAAGGAATTTCATCTCTAGGGTAGTGAATTTGTAGAATTCTGCACTACAGAGTGTTGTTGAAACTGGGTCATTACATTTATTCAAGGCTGAAAAAGGATTTGCAACATAAAATTTGAACCTTTGTTTGATTATATTTCTTCAGGTAAATCATAGTTTGTTTAAAAAAAACTAACTTTTCCACTACCACTTTTGTTGTAATTTTTCCTGATGTATTCCTTCAGGAAATCTTGTGGAAACATCCATTATTGATAAAAGAAACTGAGTTAGTGGTCCTACACAATCTATTAAGACCCTGCCAGATACTGTTCTTTAAAAACTGATATTGGAACTGAAGGCACAAATTTAATTTCACTACTACCTGTCATATGGCATGCTGGCACAATTTGGCCCTATCTTTATGTAACTATGGACAATAAAAATGTTATAATATTTTAACTTGCACTTTCCTAATCCTGAGTGAATTAGAATTTTGTGAACCACTGTAAAATTTCATTACGAAACTCAAATGGAACTACCACCTGATCAACCACTGTCCATTCCTCATTGTCTACTATTTGATGTGATTTCCTTTTCCTCATTTGTACTTTGTCTTCCAATTAATAATAGTTGTGAATAGTGTCTAATTTAATTTCTAAGTAAGCTGTTGAGTATAACTCTTTCAATTGAAAATCAATTTCTTGCATTTCTATTAAAGAGAGTAGGTTAAACATATCAGCCCCATTCTCTTTACCTTCCTCCCTTCCAGAGAAATTTTCAAAAATTGCATAACTGAATTTCCAAATCATCTCTTTTATTTCATAGACTTCTTCCTTAATCCGCCTGAAAGACAAATAGTGTCATCAGCCAGCATCAGTGACTGACTTTTCAAGAGTCAATAACTTTATTGGTTTACCTCCTTTATTCAGTGCATAAAGAAATAAATCCACTTTTGAGATAGAATATTCAGCGCCTCAGAGATCTAATTCTCCTTGTCAAAATACAAAGATGAATTTTCACGATTGTTCTTAGCCATCTTTACCTTCATGGTACATTCTGTGGAAACATGTTCTACCGGTACTACTACTACAGTTTATTACATATTTCCAATGCAATTGGCTCATTTTCTGAAGATATTTTAGACATTCTACTACTGCAACCAGTCTCCCACTTAACTTCAAGCAATTGGCTTTGGTATACCTAGTTTTATTGCAACGGATGCATATTAATTTATTTATATCCCCTTTTGATGCTAACTTTTCTACTTTATTACTTTGGTATCCTACTAAACTGTTCTCTCATCTTAGTACCACATCAACCTGCAGATTTTTTACTCCACCAATTTCCTTGTACATTTCTGTATGGCTGTTTCTCCATGGTGTGTGTGACATTTATTTCTTTCCTGTCGCTTTAGTGATCTAAAGCAACTGGTTCCTACTTTTTCAGCTGAATTGTTTACTCATACATGCCATATTTCCTATGATATAGTAGGCATGGAGACAGCGAGTGATTGGTGAGGCTGCCCCAAGGTCTCTTCACTCCCCACTGGCATCCATCCAGCCAACCATTGTCCAGCTGCTTCTCACATGTGCCTGTTTTGCTGAGGTCGCCAATAACAGCAGCTGCCCCCCACCATGTGGGATTCAGGTGAAGTGGTGAGCTGAAATGCTCTGCCCTGGATTCGGTTCCAACAAGGGGCCTGCTCTGCACTCTGCACCTCCCCAATTCATTACAGTCACAGCTCTTCTCCAGTGCGGCCCTGACAACCCGCTGCAGCAGTGGCAGAAGATCTGACTGGCTCAGCCCAGCAAAGGGGTAAAAGACAAACATGGCAAACTTATCAGTCCCATGCACTGAGTGACAGCCCCATGCACTAATCAGATGTTGGGAGCTGTTCCTCTCACTCCTGTGATACCTCATTGTCTTCAATAATAGACACCAATACATTGAGGAGATCAGAAGGCAGACCTTGATGCTCAGGTAAAGTGGTGCTGCCCAAAAGGAATAAAACTGTAAGAAATAGGAACAGAAATAGGTCATTTGGCCCATTGAGCCTGCTCCACCATTCAATAGATTCATAGCTGATCCAAAATACATCACGTCCACTTTCCTGCCTCTTCCCCATTATCCTTGACTCCCCCTACTGATTGAGAATCTATTAATCTTAGCCTTAAATATAGACAAGGGCTGTACCCCCACAACTCTGTGTGGTAAAGAGTTCCAAAGACTTTCACCATCTAAGAGAAGAGATTCCTCCTTCTGATAGTCTTAAATTGGCAACCCTTTATTCTGAGACTGTGCCCTCAGGTCCTAGACTTTCACATGACGGAAAAAGTCCTCTCAGCATTTCCCCTGTCAAGCCCATTAAGAATCCTTCATGTTTCAATGAGATCACCTCTCATTCTTCTGAACTGCAGTGAATAGAATCTTTGCTTGTAAGGTAATCCCTGCATACCAGGGATCATACTTTCTGAATTCCCTCCAATAAAATGACACCTTTCCTTAAATAAGGGGTCCAAAACCGCTGATAGTCCTCCACATGAAGTCTCAGCAGCACCTATAGAGTTGCTGTAAGACTTCCCTACGCCTTTACTATAACCCCCTTGAAATAAAGGCCAGCATTCCATTAGCCTTCCTGATTACCTGCTTTTACTTGTGCTAGCTTGCTGTGTTTCATGTAGAAATACGCACAAGTATGTTGCAGCTCTCTGCAATTTTTCTGCATTTAAATTATATTCTATTCTTTTGTTCTCCCTTCCAAAATGAAGAACTTCACATTTTGCCCAATTAATCTATCAATATCTCTCTGTTAATAGAATTAATGGGAGTAATGTTTTTAAACAACAAATGTTTTGTACTAAACACAATTCATTTACATTTAAATATTTGTTTAAAATATGATGCAAGCACAATGTTCAAGTAACCATATGGTGTCTACTGAATATCACAGTAGTGTACGAGTCATTGGTAGTCAAAGCTACTGCTAAGACATATCATTGGGTTGAGGAAGCTGTACAAGATGTTGGAACTGGGTTTACAAATGGAAAGGATTCAACTTCATATAATTAATGTACCACACCTTAATGAGCCTGAAATTTCCAAAATACACTTTCCTAATCTCAAATCAGTGTTGAAATGGACTGAAAAGCACTCAAATTTCTTAAACTCGTCATCACAAAGGTAGTGGAAAATTCAGCTTGTGCAAGTTAAGAAGCAATGGACCAATAAAGCAATAATTATTATTCATAACATAAAGGTGTGGTTAGTAAGTTTGCAGACAACACCAAAATTGGAGGTGTAGTGGACAGTGAAGAACGTTACCTCAGAGTAGAATGGGATCTTGATCAGATGGGCCAATGAGCGGAGGAGAGGCAGATGGAGGTTAATTTAGATAAATATGATGTGCTGCATTTTGGAAAGGCAAATCAGGACAGACTCATACATTTAATGATGTGTTGCTGAACAAAGAGACCGTGGATGCAGGTACATAGTTCCTTGAAGTGGAGTCACAGCTAGATAGGACAGTGAAGAAAACATTTGGTGTGCCGAGCTTTATTGGTCAGTGCATTGAGTATAGGAGTTGGGAGGTCATGTTGTGGCTGTGCAGGACATTGGTTAGATCACTTTTCAAATATTGTATGCAATTCTGGTCTACTTACTATAGGATGTTGTGAAACTCGAAAGGGTTCGGAAAAGATTTACAAGGATGTTGCCCAGGGTTGGAAGATTTCAGCTACAGGGAGAGGCTGAAAAGGGTGGGGCAACTTTCCCTGAAGCATCAGAGGCCAAGGGGTGACCCCATAGGGGTTTATAAAATCACGAGGGTCATGGATAAGTTGAATAGCCCAAGATCCTTTCGCCAGCTTAGGGGAGTCCAAAACTAGAGGGCACAGGTTTAAGGCAAGAAGGGAAAAGATTAAAAAAGGACCTAGGGATGACTTTTTCACGCAGAGGGTGGTGTGTGTATGGAATGAGCTACCAGAGGAAGTGGTGGAGGCTGGTACAATTACAACATTTGAAAAACATCTGGATGGGTATCTGAACATGAAGGGTTTAAAGGGATATGGGCCAAATGCTGGCAAAAGGGACTAGATTAATTTAGGATATCTGGTCGGCATATCCAATTGGACCGAATGGTCAATTTCTGTGCTGTACATCTCTATAACTTTATGACTCTAATATGTACAGCAATTTGTCAGGCAACATCTGAGGAGCAGGAGATTCTCCTGCCCCTCGGAGGGTGCCTGACCTTCTGTGCTTTTCCAGCACCACATTCTCAACTCTGATCTCCAGCATCTGCAGTCCTCACTTTCTGCTATATACAGCTATTGTATTACATAACTTCTTAGTAATGTGTGACAAATTAAATTTTCATTATTTACAGTGCTGATAATGTGAGACGTGAACTGGATCGAGAGAAGATAATGAAACGTCTTTTGATGACAGAACTGTGAAAGCGCAGCTTGGATCGACTAGCGAGAACTGGACCAAGGCCTCTGTGTGCCTTTTGTCTGTTTACATTCCTTGGATGTCAGACAAAGCAGCTTCAATGTTTGCAGTCTGTTAAACTTCATTGTGATTCATAAGAACATTTTTTGTCATATTGAACTGGATGTTTACATTACTTTCCTGCTTTAATCAGGAAAGAGATGCTTTACAAGGGTCAACACAAACTTATTTTCCGATACTGCCTCTGTAACACATGTCACCAATGCAAAAATGTGGAAGGTTTGCTTTATTGAAAAGGCCATTCACAAGAAGTGCTGAACACAGCTTTCTTTAAATATAAGAAATCAAAATCTGTATATATTTGCACTATGCGTTGGAGAATATTTTGATAGGACAATGGAAAAGTCATTTTGTACAACCAGAGCTAATTCTGAGCCATTACATTTTGCTGGTCTAGTTTTATCTGAAAGAGTAAACTTACAAAAGATCCATCAGTATTTTTAAAATAAAAGCTCTGCGGCCACCTTAATACCAAAATTCAAACTTATTGAACAAAGTTGCATGTCTTCACAATATACTCCCACATCTAGGTATATTTTAAATTAAGACAAGACCTTAGTGAAATGTTTGTGCCTAAGATGCAATTCGTGGAATGATACAGCACATGAATGAGATTTTGGGCCCATCCTGCAGACAGATAAATGAAAGAAATTCTTAGAAAAATATGAGTGAACCTGTTTTGAAAGGAGAGTTGACAAAGAGCCTTGTATAAAATTAAACCTACAATGTTTTGAAATAATTTGGTGGAATTGAATCAAGTAGGTTAATATTTACTGTAAAACTAGACATTTTTGCCAAACAATAGATTCCTGTATAGTTAATGTCCATCATTTTTATTGCTAATGTTCAACATGAGTATTGTGTAAAATGATAAATAATTGGAACAAAAAATTATATAAAAATATTTTTTGGAAAGTGAACTTAAGTTTTTAAACTTAAATATTGTTAGTGTTCTAACTTACTGTTAGGTTAAACAAACACGACCATGTTGATGCAAAACTGTTTAGTCTTACTATACAGCTCTATTTCTAATAGTAAAACATGCTTGGCCTGTTCTGGTTTGTAGAAACTCCCAAGATTTTCCTTGGAAGGAGAGTTTCTGCTTTTAGTCTGTGTAGCTTTGGCAGAAACCCCAGACATGCCATATTAACTTGGTTCCCACCTAAACCACAGCAATGAAGTGGGAGGGGGAAAAGAAATCTAAGGAAATTCCCAGTGATGTCTTGTGAGATAATTTAATTTGTAAAATTGGATGATCCTCTTTGTCAAGTGTATGGGGAAATACTCCAATATTAAGTGACTTGCATGTTGAGAACAGTAGACGCCTTCAATGGTCCAATTACCAATTTCAAGAACAGTGTCAACTATATCTTGCTGATGATGTCTATAATTAAGAGTTATGCCAAAAAAGAAAGGCGCTGTGATTTAATGCACGATTGTAAATAATACTTTTTAAAGACAAGGTTTGTCTAAAACTATGATTTTTAAAGTTATGTGGTTTAAGATGTGAAATTGATTTTTTTGTAACTTAAGACACAAAACATAAGATTAATATGGTAGAAAGTTAGGAGTACTCATTTTGGGAGTTACACTATGTGGGCCATTTAGGTATCAAGAGCAAAGAAATGTGAGGGTGTACACTAAACGATATCAAATGATTTATTTGAGGTCTCTCAAAATCTGTATATAAAGCATAATTTTGGGTCCTGCAGTATTTTATGAATTTTGTTTTAATTTTCATGGAAACTGTGTCTTTGTTTAAAGAATTCCTTTGAACAAGTTTCAGGACACCGTTTCCTCAGGCTTCAGTACCACATAATCCAAAATACTGCAATGGCAATCATTTACTGAAAACAGGTATAGTTCAACTTGACCCTGGATCGTATTTTAATTATGAAATATTGAACAGAATTGGAATAGCGATGACACTGAATATTTGTGATTCAGGTATACAGTAGAAACATCAGAACAGCTAAGTGCAATGGCCGTTTTACCATTATGTTGGGCAGTCCTCTAACAATAGTGTTTTTGCCATTTAATGAAAAGGTACTGGAGACAATTAAAATTCTGAACTTTAGAAAATATTTTCAGGAGATGCAAATAACATACAATGTAGGAATTTTGCATAAAAACACTGCTAGAAATGTGTATATCAGTAACCAGGAAGAAACTAATGCTTACTAAAATGTAAGAGTTATAACATAGAGACTGGCCATTTAAACTAATCTATCTGTTGGTATTTAACCCTCTCATGACCAATAGTCTAATCTAATTTAATCACCTTGGTCTGTCATTTCTTCCAACTCCTGTTAGTCCTTCCATTATTTCAAACTAATCTAAGTAATTGATATAATTTTTGCTTCAACTACTATCATGAAAATAAATTGTACAGGCTCACTACTCTTTAAAGAAAGGTCTTTTTCCCTAACCTCTCTTATACTTATGATTCCTTGATCTCGATTCCTCAAATACTGTGATCGCTCTGCTTTGACCACATCTCATTTGTTCAGAACTTTGAACAATTCTAATAGATTGGCATTTTGCCAAAACTTATTTTTTCAAGTATTTTTCATATATGTATTTCCTCACATCTGAAAGAATCCTCATGAATTCTGGAAAGAATCAATATCCAATCTATAATGCAGAACTCAGTACTGCATACTAATAAGGTTCATCCTTATTTTGTGGCTTTTATATTCCAACAAGTTCATAAGTTAGAATTGTAGGATATTGATTAACTAATCTGTACACCCAACATCTTTTATTTTGGAAAAATTGCCACTCTAATTTGTATCTTTCTGGTCTGATAGAAGAGGAGCCATGCTGACAGACAATTCTGGTCCTTTATGCATCCAGCATCTGCACTTTTTGACTTTCCAACAGGACTGATGCTATAGCAGAAAGTCTAGTTAATTATTTTCACCTTTCTTTTGCTTGGGACTACTTGGAGGCATTTTTAGCACTGAAGTGTATTGAGTTGAAAATCACTAATTCAATATCAATCAAGAATTAACCTTAATAGTCCATATGGCTCATGATCACAATGTGTATTGCATTCACACACTCATTGAAAGGAAATTATTTTAAATATCATGTTAAATTCTGTGCAACAAAGTGAACAATTGATTCTCATGAAAGTCATAATGCAGAGAGGAGAACTGCTATGTTTTTCAGTTGATTGTGGAATAGCTAAGTTTTTAGTAGAAAATGATGAATATTGTAATTTTGCCACATTTGACCAAATAATACAATCCCATGTTTTCAAGAAGTAACAGCTAAACCAAGCTAATAGATTGTACCACAGCCAGTTTAGAAACCATAATACATTATAAAGTAATGCACTGAGAACCAGTTTATTGATAATCAAGTTAAGATTACACCTTATGAGGTGTGTTTTACAGGGCACCATGGTACCCACATCTCTAGCTAAAACAATCGGTAGGGAGTTCTTCCATAATCCCAATTATATGCTTGGTAACTTTGTTTTATTCACTCCTGGGACATGGACATCACTGAGTGGGCCACCATTTATTGGCCATCTCTAGTTGCCCTTCAGAAGGCTGTGGTGTGCTGCCTTTTTGAACCTTTCAGTCCATGTGTTGTAGGTACACCCACAATGCTGTTTATTTAATGTTAATTGTTTTAAGGGAAAACATTTGCCCCTAAATCAGGAGAAACCAGCAGGTCTGTCGTTCTGCCAGCACCAGTAGGACTCTGTCAACTACTGAAATTACAGATAATCCAACCATGCTGAGGAGCCTAGATAGCCTGGGGTTTAGTGATCAGTGTAATGGATGGAGGAGGGTGCAGAGATGACATGGCCAAATGGAAGGATTAAAGGGGAAGGATGAACACTTGGGAGATGCCTCCAATGGTTGCAAAGAGCCTGGAAAGAAGGACTCCCCCCTTACCTAACACCGGCTAAAGCGGCCGAGTAGCTCCATAGCTCGGGTCTCCTGCTGCCATGGATACTAGAAACAGAGGGATGAAGTGCTTGATTAACCGTTAATTACCTATTTAAGGGCCTCACCAGGTCGTGAACTTGGAGAGATATGCAGACACTCTCCATCTCCCCAAACTTTCAGACAAATAACAGGCAAGCAGGTAGCAGCAGGAAAACCATCCACTAGATTTTTGTACCTCCACTTTGAAAAACACCATGCACAATGGCTACAAATCTGCTGTTATATTTGTACAATTTTCAAAATAATTCATTCAAGATAAAGCACTTGGGAATTCTGATAAGTTATTATGTTTCTTTTGCAGCAATTCTTAATTATTGTTTCTGCCATGCCCTATAAAGAGCATTTACTGGCTTCAGATTAATCATTAATCTGCACTGACAAATTACTATCAAATTTAATTCATATGTTCATACCAAGGTTTGAAAATTATTGATTCATAGAAGATTAATTGCAATCTCTTGATGTTGCATCTAAACTAAATTATAAATCACATTGCTACCTACGTCATTTATAAGGAGGAGAGGGGCCGATGATAACCAAGGGATCGAGGCCACCAGTGAGTGAAACTGCAATCGAGGCATGGGATAACTGCCTATTGTCCAGTTCCTCTGAGGAACTATGTGCTTTAAAAGAGAGACTACCCTCTAAAGGCTTCTGGTGACACGGAAGCTACTCACATGCAATTCCTGGACCACCACTAAATTCTAGTATGCTCAAGGATACGTGATGTCAATTGGCTAATTACTGAATCTAATTAACAACCTACCTACAGTTGGTGAGATTCCCCAATGGACCCATTCATACACCAACTTAATTGCAGGAAGTTTTCCTGCTGTTAGGAGACAAAGGTACGACCTCTCCTGTGATGAACTGGGCTCAGACAATATATTTCAAACCATAACAGGCTGCAGTTGATCCAGCATTTCATCTTATTGTTTAAGATGCAGAACTCCATTCTAACTTCAAATAATTTCTCAAAGAATAAATACTTCAAGCAGATATTACTAAGATGATATTCCATTTTCAAGGCAGCTCTACATTAAAATTAAAAGTTGACCTTTTCAACCACCATATTATTAGGATAAAGTACCATGTTTTCTGCTACCTTCCTGCACACTTACAGTATTACCCAAATAAATTAAATTCTGCTGTAATTTAACTTTTTTATTTCGCATACCCCTCAATGCCTAATATGAGAGACGATCTTAATACAAAGTGTATCAATTAAACATATCTCTAAACCAGATTTATTTTCCTTTCATGGTGTCTGAACATGCTTACAAAGTCAAAATTTGTTGCCCATCTTGATTACCCTTAAGGTAGTAAAACAAAGAAAATTTACAGCCCAGGAATAGGCCCTTCGATCCTTCAAGCCTGAGCCGATTGAGGTGTGATGTAGGTACATACACAATACTGGTAGGGAGTCGACTCCAGGTTTCTGAGCCAGTACCAATTAAGCAACGGTGATGTGGTTCCATGTTAGAATGTTGTGAGGCTTAATGGGGATCTTGAATGTGGTGGTGTTCCTATGCATCATCATCCATCCTGAGGGTTACCCTTGTCCAGAAATTGAACTGGACTAGCCATATAAATACTGTGGCTACACAAGCAAGTTAGACATTTGGAATTCTGGAACAGGAAACTCCATTCTTGTCTCTCCATTGCCTGCTACCATCTACAAGGCACAAGGTAGAAATGTGATGGAATACTCCCCACTTGCCTGGATGAGTGCAAGTCCAACAGCATTCAAGGAGCTTACACTGTAGACAGCAAAGCAGCACCTGACTCACAACCTTGAATATCCATTCACTTCAAAGTTAATGCAGTGATAGCAATGTGTATCATCTCCAAGATGTATTGCAGTAACTCACCAAAGCTTCACAAACAGCTCCTTCTAAACCTATGACCTCTACCAGCTGCAAGGTCAAGAGCAGCAGATACCTGGGAACACTAACATCTGCAAGTTTCCCTCAAAGCATACACCAAACAAATATGTGTGTTCCCTCAATGTCATTGTGTCAGATCCATGGCACTCCCTCTCTAACAATATTTTGGGTGCCCCAAACTCCAAGGACTGCAGCAATTCAAGAAGGTAGCTCACCACCACCTTTTCCGAAACAATTAGCGATGGGGCAATATAAACTGGTGTAGGCATCAACAATTTCATCCCGTGAACAAATAAAAATATATTTTCTGCCCTTTTCTTTGACAGCACCTACCACACCCATAACCTTAGCCCCCTTGAAAGAAATGTGTTACACTTTGAAGAATAACATGATTTATTGATATCATTTCTAATACATCCACATTTTTGTTAATCATTAATTTAAGTCTAATCTGTATGGTTGTAGTAGATGTTCCTGTCCCTCTGGGTGAATCATGTCCCCTTTTATCCAGCTTGAGCCCATTTTATACTTTAACACAAGAAACTAAAACAGAAGGACAAAATGTTGAAATTGAAGCAATACTAAAACTTAACAAACTGAAATATACACCTGGGTGCAAAATTACGATTATATGACAAATAAAGTTTCTGGTAAATATATTGGTGGGGAGACACACAGATGTCTTAATTAGCGGAATTATTGTAATGAAGACTAGATGCAAGCAAAATCTTTGAGAGGTCTAATACAGATTATTTGATGACAAAATTAAGGTTTGGATTAATATAATTTTTTATGTCTAATGTTCAGAACCAATCTTGTTTTACAGCATTTTGACCTTGTGATACTACAAGTAATGCTTTATATTGAAAATCTATTTTGAATTGATACCACTTATATGGTTGTTTCTGTATTATGAGCCAGTCAATAAAGTAGAACTTTGTACACACGTCAAATTCTAATTACAGTTACATGTTTACAAAATATCAACAGAACAATTGTGTTTCTGTTAGCCTAAAATTATCACAAATTTTGTTTTATTGCATCTCAGATAGTCCAGTTAAAATGCTGGCAGATTAAGGCCAAAATAGCTTGTGACAAAGTATTGCCTATATGAATTGAATGTCCTATTAAACTGTTGACTACACTGTGGAGCTAATCTGTAATTTTTGCATATATTTGCATTGTACTGATGTAAAAACTACAGCTAAAGTAGATTGCTAGAAAAATTGTTTTTATGTATGAATTTTGTTTTGTGCTGTTGTCAAATAAGTTTTTTATTGAAAATAATTTTTTTCTTAAATTTTGGTGGTAGCTTTTGAAAGAGTCAAATTATTACAGAGTATGATTAGATCTGAATGATTCAGGAAATACATAAAATAGTATTGATAAGTTGTTAAAAATGATGCCTTTACCTTTTAAGTTGTTACTTACTTGTTTTTGTAATAACAAAATATAGGATCAACAAAATTGTTAAGCAGAATGTTTACAGTAAAAACAGGCCTTAATAATTAACATTTTAAGCATTAACATTTGGTGAAACTTGCAGCTTTATGTTATTGTAAAATATTGAGTGCATTTTCAGCACATTTGGTTACCGTTAAAATTATAGTTTTGAGCTGCTCACACATGGCTTGATGACATTTCTCAAGTAGAGAGTTTTAATGGAACACAATAAAAATACTTAATGCGATATATTAAATGCTAAGAATTCATTCCCCTTTCTTATTCTCTACTGCAACGTGTTATTTTGGCGTATAGTTTTACTGATTCCAGGAACTTTCCACTGCAAAGCCTAAGTGGTGTTATTTTTATGGAAACCTGAACAGTATATGTAAGAATGCAACCATGAATGGTGTAACAGCTGAACCTCACCCTGTTCTTGTCTCATATTTAATCACAAACACACCTCTTCCTGTGTCAAGGATCACATACCAGATTGCAGAGGGTACAGTTGTTACTTTTGCTATACCAATGGCTTAACACGCCCACCATTGCAGATGTAATTCAGGAGTGGTCCAAAGCCATTTGTAGATTTTTGGCAGTCAATTTAATCAAAACATACACACCCAGATCATTCCTGAATTTATGGCCTAATATGCTGAAAGATATTGAAGTGTCACTGAACTATCAGTTGACCCCCGGGATTGCTTGAGTCCCTTGAAAGATATGAAACAAAATGAAACATTTTATGTTTTTAATAAGTAGCTCACAGATTGTTAAGAGTTCAGAAGTTCTGCTATTTAACTTTGAAATGATTGTAATCGCTGTTTACAACTCGTGCCCAATTGAACAATTTTGTAATTTAGAAGTATTGATCCTTCTTAATGCACATAATGTTTTTCTGCAGATCGTTGCTTCCATTTTATGGAAGAACACCAGAATGAAACAATAGTTCATTTGTCATATAATTGCTTAGAAAGGAATTTTACTCAACTAAATCCTTGAATTTAAGTGGAATATTTCTGCAGAATATTTTAACATTGACTTTCCTTAAAGACAGATTCTAACATATATAATTTAGACATACTACATTAAGTAATGTTTCTAAAACAGTATATGTTTATTTTTTTCCATGGAAACACATACTCTCGAGGGATGGTACTTGAATAATTTGCAGCTATACATTGTAAAATATCGAATTGTATATCACACAGTTGTATCTGACTGATGAATGTTCATTGGATTGTATTTCTAGAATGATAATTATATGTGTGTAGTGCCATTAAGAATTTTTTCACTGTTAAAACAGGAAGCTTGTTCCTTTTGCCCCCTCCATGTGATGTGAGTTATGTGCTGCTTTTATGATTACAGTTACTTAGCACTTAAATGTTTATGTCAAGGACTGCCCTGCAATTCCTGCATCAAATATTGTACCAACCCGTCTAAATTTGTATTGTGATACATTGCTGCTAATAGTATTTATTTAGATGTGCTAATCTATGCTGATTATGCACAAAATTGTACCAATAAAATGATCAGAAAAATTAGAATACTGTCATCCTATTTTGTTTGAGAGTCCATAAAGTAATATTTAATATTAAAGTATTAACCTAGAATTTCTATAGTTATACAATAACCAAAGAAAATGTAATTAATAATGCAAAAACAAAAACAGAAATTGCTGGAAAAATTCATTCACTACTAAGAAAATATTCTCAGTATATTCAGTTTTAATTTTGTTGGTGAAAAAACAAGAGGGAAAGATAAACTTTGTTTCTCCATCAAACTTCTGCAGCTCACTGCCAATCTCTGAATAACCCTGCACAGCATTAACTAACTGGTAGGATGGTTGACCTTAAGCAAACAATGGAAAGTTATCTGGTACACTGGTTTGGTTAAATCCAATATAGCAGCTACATCTACGATCTGTTAATTGATTATGTTACTAAGCAAGTATTCTGACTCTGTATTTATGTTTCCTGATTGAATTTTCTGTCTTTGTAAAAGGAAAAGTTCCAATAGTTACTATCATATGGCCACATAATTATTATTTGAATATCACTCAACTTGGCCATAGATTATTTTTATTCTGATTATGAATTTAGTACAAAAGCTATTTTGAGTCAAAGTATCTCCTTGAGACTATCTCTGCCTGCTTCTAATTTAATTATAACAATCTAATAGTTTATGTTGTCCTAAGGTTGTACTGTACTCATGTGGGTGAAGTTAAAAAATGTTTAGTGTTATTTATATGGACACATAAACAACTTAAGAAATTTCTTCATGCAGAGGGTTAAAAATCTTTGGAATTCTCTATTAAATAGAATTACAGGTACTCAAACTTCGAGTACATTTCAAGATCCTGGAAAACAGATTGTTGGATGGTATTAGGGATATGGAGATAGTCAAGGAGGATAAAGGGGCAGACAGATCCTATTGGGAGACAGTGGGCACTACAGAAGCTGGGATTCAGAGTCGAGAGTATGGTGCTCAAAAAGCCTGGCAGGTCAGGCAGTATCCGAGGAGCAGGAGAATTGATGTTTTGGGCATAAGCCCTTCATCAGGAATGACCTCTTCATTTTACCTTTTCATTCCAAACTGCTGCTCACCTGTATCCCTCCACGCTCTCAGATTAATGAGTCCCAACATGCCACAACCTTGAACATTTCTGTTGCTGCCTCCGGGCCCACTTTTTAAACCAAGGCTCCTGCCCATCCACCAAGGACCCCTTCCCCCACCTCCAACACACCCCATCCACCTGGGCACCCTGTGCTGGCCTGTTACCCACCCTTGACCTCTTCATTTCAAACTGTCACCGCTGCATGGACCACTGCCGACCGCACCAGCTTTGCCATCGCCTTCCACCCAAACATCTCCAAGTGAATTTCTTGGAATTAAGTTTAAGTTTGAGACTACACCCAAAGTTGCCTCAACTATTTCAGAAAATGGCAGTGAAATTAATTTTTGTTTTTCTAAACTCTTAAACTAAAATGCAGCTGTTCTTACAAAAGTTGGTTATTTAACTTGTGGATTCTATTCCTTGTATACAACATTCCCCCTTCAGATTTATTAGTTGATTTGGTCATGTATTGATGTAAATCAAGATCTGAATAGAAAAATTAAGCATTTGAAGTAACTTGCAAGACTACTGCCATGAGAGTTTTAAGAGATTTAAATAGGTATTTAAAGTCAGGAATATATTTGGTTCAGTGAATGTGAAGTGTCTATTTCCTCCAGTTGAGTAGTCAGAAGTGAGGGCTTATCCATTTTTAATTTCCACAAAATGAGGACAAAGCTAATCAGGCAAACCAAGCTTGGAAAAAGATCACTGAAACATATGCTTTCCCATAGTGTGTAGCTGGGGCAGGAATAATTACATTACATAAGGAAAAATTGAATTATTATTTGAAGCAGAGGAGGTATATGGATCACTGTGGGGCAGTGAGAGTATTTTTCAGATTTGTGTTGAAGTGACAGGCAACAGGAGTCTCGGGATCATTTTTGTAGACAGAGCACACCACCCTGTTCCCTGGATTGCACCTCATTTTCTGCTTGAGGACTCTGCAGACTTTGAGACTCAATATAGGGTTCAATAATTTTAGTGCCTGAGTATGTTCTCCCACGTCCTTACCCCAACCCCCATACCAGTTCTGAGCAAATGGCCTTGTCATCACATGGGCTGCTACCACAAACCATTGTCAGTTACTAATGGTTCCAATTAGCAGCTATTGATTTCTTCAGGCAAGTCTTTCCTCTGTCCAACTGAGCTTCATCTCTACCTGTCGTTTACTCCTCCCACCTCATCCCACCCCATCGGCAGCATATATACCAACCATTTTCTTGCTGCAACAGTTCTGAAGAAGGGTCACTGAATCTGCCAAACCTGTTGAGTTTTTCCAGCAATTCAGTCTTTGTTTCTGATTTCCAGTATCTGCAGTTTTTTGAGGTTTTTTAAACCTTTTTTTTCTCTTGATTTTCACTTAACCCCAAACTCAGAATAACAATCTATTCCTAAACCTTTCCTACAGTTAGTCTCAATATCCTGCTGCTGATCATCTACTGAAATTTGCTTCTAGTTGCAAGCATTTAGTCTCTAGTCAGAAAGAAAAGCAGAAAATGCTGCACGTTTTCAGTATCCATTGAGGGAGAAACAAAGTTAACATTTCATTTGATGACTTTACAGCTGAACTGGAAAAAGTCAGAAATGGAACAGGTTTTAAGCAAGTATTGAGCCTTGGAAATGGGAGAATGAAAAGTAAGAAAATATCAAAAGGGATGATGGTGTAAACCAAAAGGAAATAATGGAACAAATAAAAAAAAATGATGGTTCGGGGACACACAGATATTTTTGACCAACCTGTTCAGAGATGTTATGACATACCTCTGGAGTAGGTAGGACTTGAAACCCAGCCTCCTGCCTCAGGGATGGGGACATTACCACTGCACCACAAGATCCCCTAAGGGCATGTTAGACAGAAGAACAAAATCATTTTGAATAGCTGGTGTTTCTCAAAGGGGAGGCGTGGATGTGATGTAACATTGTTGAACTTAATGTTTTATCCAGAAAGTTGTAAGGTACCAAAGCGAATGTCAAAGGGTTTGACCTTCCTTGAGCTTACCTTGAAGTTCACTGAAGAGGATAGGAAGTTGAACCAAGTTCTAAGTGGGTCAGCAAATTAAAATGGTACTGACCAGATGCTCAGGATAATGCATTAACTTTTTTTTTGAAATGTCAACTTTCATGGGATGTGCCTGTTACTGGGAAGGGACCCATTTGTTGCCCATCCCTTGAACATAGGCTTATGAGACCATTGCCAAAAGCGTACACAGAATGATTCAGTCACATTGCTGTGGATGTAGGGTCACATGTAGGCCAGATCAGGTAAGAATGGCCGATTTCCTTGTGTGAAGGGCACTAGTAATCCACGTGGGTTTTAACAATAATTGCGGAAGACTTCCTGGTCACCAGCACGGAGCCTAGCTTTCAGTTCCAGATTTTTCAACCTGAATGTAAATGGTACTGATCCTGTGATGGAATGTGAAAACACTCCCCAAAGCATTTTCCCGGGTCACTGGATTATCAGTCCAATGATATTAACATTATGCCACCATCTCTCTACATGTAGACTAATGAAGGTGTTACACAACACAATCAGCTAAAATGTACTTGGTCTCCTGAGTAGATTGGACCACAGAGGGAGCAATGAATAAAGTACACTAAATGGAAAGAAGCACAATTAAAACATTGTTACACTTGGAAGGATTGTTTGGGGCTCCATTTACCTCCATTCCTCAGTTGATGAATCAGTGCTCCTTCATTTTAAACACAACTTAGAAGAAGCAGTGAAAGTGGCAAGGACATAGTATGTATTCTGAGTGAAGACTGTACTACTACTGCCCGAATTGGTTGAATCCAAGATATAAGGCAGAGTGGTGGACATGATCTGTGGAACTTCAGCTAGGCTTTCAACAAAGTTCCCCATGGGAAACTGGTTAGCAAGGTTAGATCTCATGGAATATGTGGAGAAGTAGCCATTTGAATACTGAACTGGCTCGAAGGTAGAAGACAGAGGGTGGTGGTGGAGGGTTGTTCTTCAGACTGGAAGCCTGTGACCAGTGGAGTGCTACAAGGATCGGTGCTGGATCCACTAATTTTCATTATTTATATAAATGATTTGGATGTGAATAAAGGAGATATAGTTAGTAAGTTTGTAGATGACACCAAAATTGGAGGTGTAGTGGACAGCGAAGAAGGTTACCTCAGATTACAACAGGATCTTGATCAGATGAGCCAATGTGCTGAAGAGTGGCAGATGGAGTTTAATTTAGATAAATGTGAGATGCTGCATTTTGGAAAAGCAAATGTTAGCAGGAGTTATACACTTAATTGTAAGATCCTGGGGAGTGTTGCTGAACAAAGAGACCTTGCAGTGCAGCTTTATAGCTCCTTGAAAGTAGAGTCGCAGATGGATAGGATAATGAAGAAGGCGTTTGGTATGTTTTCCTTTATTAGTCAGAGTATTAAGTATAGGAGTTGGGATGTCTTGTTGCAGCTGTACAGGACATTGGTTAGGCCACTTTTGGAATATTGCGTGCAATTCTGGTCTCCTTCCTATTGGAAGGATGTTGTGAAACTTGAAAGGGTTCAGAAAATATTTACAAGGACGTTGCCAGGGTTGGAGGATTTGAGCTACAGGGAGATGCTGAACAGGATGGGGTTGTTTTCCCTGGAGGTTGAGAAGTGACCTTATGGAGGTTCATAAAATCATGAGGGGCATGAATGGGATAAATAGACAAGGCCTTTTCTCTATGGTGTGGAAGTCCAGAACTATAGGGCATAGGTTTTGGGTGAGAGGCGAAAGAAATAAGAGATGTAAGGGGCAACAAATTCATGCAGAGGGTGGTGTGTGTCTGGAACGAATTGCCAGAGGAAGAGCTGGAGGCTGGAACAATTGCAACATTTAAAAGGCACCTGGATGAATATGAAGGGTTTAGAGGAATTTGGGCCAAGTGCTGACAAATGGAACTAGATTAGGTTGGGATATCTGATCAGCATGGACAAGTTGGACTGAAGGCTCTGTTTCCATGCTGTACATCTCTATGAGTCTGTATCTGTAAGACTTGTATTGTCGCAGATGGTGAGTGAATCAAGAGAGAAAAATCTACTAGAACTTGTTTTCACCAAACTATTTGTTGCACACGCATCTGTGCATAGAGGTATTTTTTCACTTACGGGATATGGCATCAATGTCTGGGCCAACAGTTACTGTCTATTTCCTCTTGCCCTTGAGAAGATGGTAGTAATTTGAATTCTTGAATCACTACAGTCCATTTGGTGTAGGGTAGTCACTCAATGTAGTTAGGGAGGGAGTTCCAGGATGCTGAATCAGGGACAGTGAAATAGCAGTGATATGGTTCCATATCAGGAGATGAATGGCTTGGAGGGGAACTTGCAGGTGGTGATGTTCCCAGTATCTGTTTCCCCTGTCCTTCTAGATGGTAGGTCCTCCAAACCTATGGCCATTATTTGTGGAGTCTTGATGAATTTCCATAGCGCATCTTGTAGATTGTTCTTACTGCTGCTCCAGAGCATTAGTAATGGAGGGAGTGGATGCTTGGGGATGTGGAGCCAATCAAACAGGCTGCTTTGTTTTGGATGCTATCAAGCGATTTGAATGTTTTTGAAACTGCACTCTTCAAGTGGAGAGTTGTCCATTACGCTCCTGACTGGTGTCATGAATGTGGTGCTGGAAAAGCACAGCGGGTCAGGCAGCATCTGAGGAGCAGGAGAATTGACATTTTGGGCATAAGCCTTTCATTACCAATGAGGGGCATCCTTGGGAGAGGCTTCACAGTAGGGTTAAAATGAACAATTCCTCATTCCCAATGAAGGGCTTACGCCAAAACATCGATTCTCCTGCTCCTCGGATGCTGCCTGACCTGCTGTACTTTTCCAGCAACACACTCTTGATTCTGATCTCCAGCATCTTCAATCCTCACTTTTTTCCTCCGCTCCTGATTTGTGCCTTGCAGCTGCAGTTCCAGTATGCTCCAGCACTGGGAGCTACCCAAAAATATGAAAACTTGGCCAGGTATGTTCTGTCCAGAAAAACATTACAAATCAAACCTGCTCTATTAGCATTCTATCAGTCTTCATCAATGTGACTGATGTTGTGAGTGATAGTGCTATAAGCAGCACGTCTTCAGTGATAACCTTCTCAGTGATGCTAATTTAGGTTCTGTCAGAGCCTCTCAGCACCTGACCTCATTACAGCCTTGCTCCAAATGTGGATAAAGAAAGCTGAATTCCTGATGAAAGATGAGAGGGACTGCCCTTCACTTCATGACCACATTTAACTGAGCATGGCTTCAAGGGCCCTGGCACAACTGGAATCAAGTGGAACATTCTCCAGAAGTTGGAGTCATTCCTGGTACAAAGGAAGTGGATTGAGATTGTTAAAGACCAATCATTTCAGCCTCAAAACATAATTGCAGGAGTTCTCAGGACAGTTCCCTTGGCTCAACCATATTTAGTTGCTTCATGAATGACCTTGCCGCCATAATATCTCTTACAAATATGTTCAATGCCCCATGGTAAACAAATAGCAGAACTAAACTTTTTGGTTTTTCAAACCAGCTTTAACTCTGGACTCTGGCTCAATACCACATTTGTAACAAAGCATAGGCTCTTTGCTGTTTTAACAATCTTGAAATTGAGGAGGGATCTGTGTATCTTTAACAGCAAGTAAGCATATAAATGAGAGAAATGCTATGAAATATCTTACATTGGTTAGAAGTTTAAAATAACTTTGTCACTTGGAATTTTCTGGGATGAGAAGATATAAATTGGATTATTTGAAATCTTTAACTTAGACCACCCTCAGTGTTAGCAGGGGATTAGCAGAGAGAGTTAGCAAATAAAAGCAGGATCACATAAGGTTGAGACCTTTTAAGAGTTAAAAGGAAGTAAACCTGATAATGTTGTGTCACTGCTTGAACATGCTAAGATTTGGTGAAAAAGTGGAAAAACAATTTGAATTGGCAGAGGAAAAAAGAACAATGGGAAATGAAAGAATAAAGAATGAAAAAGTAGGAGAAATAGAAAAAGAAAAAGAAAATACAGATGGAAATAAAGAAAGAAAAAGAAAAAAGCAATACTAAGGGAACTCCAAAGTGGGAGAGAGCTCAAACAATATGATATGACTCAAGAAAAGCTTAGCATAAAGGAACAAAGAAGAGATAGTGGTTCAGAAAATTCTGATTCTACTTAGGGATATGATTTAACTGAAAAAAAATCTTTATTTAGTACCTAAATTTACAGAGGATGGAACTGAAATATATTTGTGAACGGTCTTGTGGGCCAAAAATACTTGTTCGTCTAGTATTACTATCAGCTGGGATTAAAACACTATTTAATATTGTGGCTGCAAAAGTTCTGCTGTCATTAATTCACCTCCTGATACCCCAGTGATTGTCTACCATCTACAAGGCACAACTCAGGAATATTAAGAAAACTTGCCTGGATGAATGCAGCTCCACGAATACTGAAGAAGCTTAATACAATCCAATACAAAGCAGCCCACTTCATCAGTACCACATCCATGAGCATAAACATTCACAATTTCCAACAGTGGTGCACAGTGGCAGCAGTGTGCACCATCTGCAAGATGTATTGCATCAATTCACCAAGCCTTCTCCAAACCCACGACACATGCTCCATGACCTTGGCATCTAACATGTACCAGCCACACTGAATTACCATGGCATATCTACAATCCATTGATGGTACACTTCTGCATTTCAATACTGCACTTTGGAATGCACCAGCACCTCTCATTCCAATGCTGATGCTTCACACAAAAGGACAGACACCCATCTCATGAATTGGACCAGGTTGTATCTCAGGGATGCTCACTCGCATACATTCATTGCTCACAGCATCCTTGCCATATCTTACGTTGAATTTGTGTCTAGGTTTAGAAGGGTCTGTCTAAGGAATTTTGGCAAATTTCTGCAGTGCACCTTGTAGATATTTACACTGCTCCTCTGAGCATCTGTGGTGGAAGTAACTGAATGTTTGTGGAAATGGTGCCAATCAAGTGGGTTGCTTTGTCTGGATGTGATCAAGCTTATTGAGTGTTGTTGGAGGTGCACTCCTCCAGGCAAGTAGGAATGTTCCATCACACTCTCGATTTGTGCCTGATAGATAGTGGTCAGACTTTGGGGTAATCTAAGGTAATCCATTTCCAACAAAGCTAAACTTCCTTCTCCTTTTCGCAGGAATAACTGCTTTACATGTCCATCTTCAACTAAGAACCCTACAGCTATGCCAAAACTAAAACTAAAAATGAAAGGTTTCTCTGCAAGCTGTGGCATTACACTCTAAGTTTAAAGCAATACAAATCCAGAATCTTGGAAAAGCACAGCAGGTCAGGGAACATCCGCACCGACGCCTGGAAGAGAAACACATCATATTCTGCCTTGGGACCCTGCAACCATATGGGATAAATGTGGATTTCAATAGCTTCCTCAATTTCCCCTCTCCACCATTATCCCAGTCCCAAGCCTCCAACTCAGCACCACCCTCCTGTCCTGTCTATCATTCCCCTCTCTGACCTATCACCTTCGCCCTCACCTTCATCCACCTACCACTTTCTGAGCTATCTTCCCCCAAACCCCACCCCCTCCCATTTTTCTCTCAGCCCCGCGCCACAAGCCACTCCTGCTCCTCGGATACTGCCTGACTTGCTGTGCTTTTCTAGCACCACACTCTCGACTCTGATCTCCAGCATCTGTAGTCCTCACTTTCTCCAAATCCATAATCTTCCATTAGAAAGCTTAATGGACTACACAATGTACTTAGAATTCTTGGAGGCTCTCTCTCTCAAACAGTTTTAAAACAAATTATAATGGCTACAGAAATACTTACAAGTTATAAATCACATCCCTTCAAATACACATAAAACCCCAAATGCCACTAAATTCAAAAATCCAAACACATAAATAAATGATATACAAATCATAGACCTTACATCATAATGCTAACATCACTTCATTTTTTAGGGCATTAGCTGAAATGTTTTCCTCGCTCTTATCTAAAAATCTTAGGTTTTAACTCACTGAATAGTTCAGATTCTAACATTAACATAGGGCAGCACGGTGGCACAGTGGTTAGCACTGCTGCCTCACAGCGCCAGAGACCCGGGTTCAATTCCTGCCTCAGGCGACTGACTGTGTGGAGTTTGCACGTTCTCCCCGTGTCTGCATGGGTTTCCTCTGGGTGCTCCGGTTTCCTCCCACAGTCCAAAGATGTGCAGGTTAGGTAAATTGGCCATGCTAAATTGCCCCTAGTATTAGGTAAGGGGTAGGGGTATGGGTGGGTTGCGCTTCGGCGGGTCGGTGTGGACTTGTTGGGCCAAAGGGCCTGTTTCCACACTGTAAGTAATCTAATCTAATTAATAGTTTTTGTTACTTTAATTATAAGCTTATCTTCATTTGCTGTATTTATGGAACACTGACAGAAACTACGTGATAAACTTTAAAATTAACTTCTGTTAGTATGTGCAATAACTAATCAATTAATTTTTAATGCAATATAATAAAGCACAGGAATAGATCCTTCAACCCACCAAGCCTACGCCAATTCCTATTCCTTATTTAGACCCACTACTTATTGCCCATACACAGTTTGTATCCCTCTATTCACCTCCTGTTCATGTGTCTATTAAGATATGCCTTAAATTTTGCTAACATATCTGCGTCCACCACCTCCACTGGCAGTGTATACCAGGCACACACTACCTTCTATGTGAAAAAATTTCCCCTCTTATCTGAACCTGTGCCCTCTTGTGGTTAACCTTTCCACCTTTGGAAAAAGCCTCTGACTATCCACTCTATCTATGCCTCTTCTAATTTCGTAGATTTCTATGAGATCACTTCTCAGCTTCTGTCTTTCCAATGAAAACGATCTGAATTTATCCAACTTCTCCTCACAACTAAAACCTTCCAGATCAGACAAGATCCTGGTTAACCTTCTCTGCACCCTCTCATAAGCACCTATATCCTTCTGGTAGTGTGGTGACCAGAACTGTACTTAATATTCCAAATGTAACCTAACTAAAGTTTTATAGAGCTGGAACATAACTTGCAAACTTTTATATTTGATGCCCCAGCCAATGAAGTTAAGCGTGCTGTATGCCTTCTTGACCACCTTATCCACCTGTGTTGCCACTTTCAGGGATCTGTGGACCTGTACACCCTGATCCCTCTGTATGTCCATGCTCCTAAGAGTTCTACCATTTATTGTATAGTCTTCCTTTACATTTGATGACTTAGTTTAGATTAACAACTTACCAAAAAAACTCACCCTCTGTAATTTCTTGCCCTGTAATATCATTACATGTCTGGCTCAGTTTGATCCCACACATTTCAGACTTTCAGCTACTGTCCATTTTCAATGTCTCCTCTAGTTTCTTCCTTATGTTGAATCCCAAAGTAAGAAATTTCCAAACTCCTAGCATAACGCAGAGAGTGGTAAAGGCGTGAAATGCACTACCCGCTAATGTAGTCAACTCAGCCACATTAGGGAGATTTAAACAATTCTTAGATAAACACATGGATGATTTTGGGATAGTGTAGGGGGACGAGCTGAGGATAGTTCACAGGTGCAACATCGAGGACCGAAGGGCCTGTTCTGCGCTGTATTGTTCTATGTTCTATAACTTAATACCTTAGTCTAAGAGTGAGAAAATATTAATGAATTACCTGCTTTTTAATGAGCTCACACACTTGGACCTTTTTTTTCTCTTTTCAAACTCATTCACTCTGACTCCCTGCTGCTACTTTGGACAATGTCTGGGTGGCTGGCTGGTTTGCAATGCAGAGTAATGTCAACAGGGTAGGCTCAATTCTTGCAATGGCTAAAGTTACAAAATGACTCTCCTTCTCAATCTCTCCCCTTGTCTGAGGCAAGGTAACTCTCAGGTTAAACCATCACCAGTGGTCTCTCTCGCTATAATGAGAGAGCATCTCTATGTTTGGTGGGACAATGTTGATTTTACCTTTACCTTTGATTGTGGAGCTCTAATCCTCTCTCCAACTTCATTCATCTCAGGTTGGTGGCTGTGGAGGGAGAATCTTGAGGAGATGAAGTCAATTTTATTCTTGCAATGGTGGCTTAATGGGGAAATGATTCTGATGCAGGTGAAAGGAAATGTAAGAGTTGGTGTTCAATTCTCAGCAAGGTAGAAGTTGGCCACCAATGAAGATTGATGCCACCTTTGTTTCAGTTCTGGTGTCCCGGTTGGGGTTGGACCTGGGACAAGAGTGCTCCACGTTCAGAGGAACATAGGTTAGGGGAGGTGACAATAGCAGTGAGATGGTGGCCACTAATGTCACACCGACAGTTGCCATGAAAATGTCTAAAGATGTATTCGGGTGAAAATTGAAGAATTTGAAAAGGTGGGGATGGGGGGCTGTTTTTGCAGTTCAAGGAAAAGATTCCTATCCAAAGAAGTGATATCTGCGGTGATGCGAACGTGTTTCAGATTGCAATGGTGCAAAGGATGACAGAATTAAACCCGATGCGTTCCGAAACCTTGCGTTCCAGTTGTAATAATCTGTGCATTGCAACCGAGAATGCCCAGGGTTAACGGAAACACTATAATAGTCGGTGGGAGGTGGATCATGCGCACTGATCGGTAGCGAGGTTAATGGTACTGCTCAGGATGCTTCGGTGTGTACCAGATGGATCTGTGGATGAGCAAAGAGACCATGGGGACAAATTAAAAATAAACTAGTCAGCGGCAGTGCCCGTCCACAGGCGTACCCCCAGCTGCCGCTGCCATGGCGGGGATCCTGCTCCTGCTGCTGGTCGCCTCTCTCCTCGTCAGCCCGGCTTGTGCAAACCCAGCAGCTGAGGAGAGTTTCGCGGGGAGTCCAGGAGCCCGGGAGCCGGAGCCGGAGAGCGGGAGGATGGGCTTGGAGGACCTGGAGAAAAGCGGGCTGCAGCTGGAGGAATCCAGCACAGAGCAGCACCAGGAATCCTACAGCACCTTCGCCGCGGAATTCTTCGAGACCCGGTACTGGGGGGATGAAGGTTGGTGGAATGGTTTCACTGCCGCGGCAGGGGCGGGGCAACAGCTTGGATGGGGGAAGGAAGGAACTGACTTTAATAACATTCTGAAGGACTGGGAAATTATTCTTGCACGCCCGGCTGTTTCTCTTCCAGGCTTTGGTCATTGGGGTTTTACAGAAAGATTTGATGTACAGCAAGTCTGTTTGAGGTAGGGAACCTTTAAACCTTGGAAACTCAGGAACATCTCATACTCATGCGTCATTTTCCTCCATGTGACAATTTAAATGGTCCCAGGGTCCGGATCCGACGCCGTGATGTTGCACCGTGCCAGGGCGAGGAGGCCGCTGAATTGAAGGCGATACGCCCACTGCCCGAATTAACGCCCACATTTCATGAACAGGTTCAAACGTGACGCAAAAGCCGTGACCACAATTCGATCCCAGGTCGGCCACCCCCTGCCCTTAGCAGGACGCCTGGAGTTCTTTCCTTCCTCCAGTCCTAGTCTACTGCCATCCTCCTCCATCTGACTGCACCACTTCTCACATTGAACAACCTCTCCTTTGACTGTTCATTTATTTCCTCAGAATGACCTTTGTAATGTTATGATTTTCTGTACTAAGTGTAGCGAAATTTTGAAATATGGATTCATATTGTGTTAGTAGTACTAGAGGGGTAAGATCTATGAGGTGAGAAGTCCTTTTGTCATCCTCTTTCAGCTGTTGTATTTTTACCTGCCAGCTGTTCGCCTTACTAATTGAAGGAACTGTCACCATTAATGTTATGTATTCTGATGTCTAAGTAGCAGTCTAAGTACCTTCTATAGTCTCCATATTTTATTTACTGCCCATATCCATGGTTTCAGACTCCATGGAATGGTAGCACATTTCTAACGCTTTATTCAGTTTTTGTTAAAGGAACTTGGAACAATGAATCAAAGATTTGTGCAGATGGAATGCTAAGATTGGTTCTATTAGATAATGATTCAAACTATGGTAGAATATAACAAAGTTATCCTGCTTCACTGCTCAGGCAAAATGCCTGGGAAAACTTGTGCTAACATAAATATGTGTTCGCTCACTATCACCCACCATGTCTATTGGTCATAATAGCTAATCATAGAGTCACAGCGATGTACAGCACGGAAACAGACCCTTCGGTCCAACTTGTCCATGTTGACCAGATATCCAAAACCAACCTGGTCCCATTTGCCAGCACTTAGCCCATATTGCTCTAAACCCTTCCTATTCATATACCCATCTAAATGTCTTTTTAATTTCATAATTGTACCAGCCTCCACCACTTCCTCTGGCAGCTCATTCCATACACGCAGTACCCTCTTTGTGAAAAGATTGCCCCTTAGGTCCCTTTTAAATCTTTCCCCCTCACCTTAAACCCATGCCTTCTAGTTTTGGACTCCCCCACCCAGAGAAAGACTTTGTCTATTTACCCTATCCATGCTCCTCATGGTTTCCTAAACCTCTATAAAGTCACCCCTCAGCCTCTGATGCTCCAGGGTAAAACATCACCAGCCTATTCAGCCTCTCCCTGTTGCTCAAACCATCAACTTAGATTCAGCTTTCAGTAATATAAATATCTATGGCAAAAACAAAGAAAATTACAGCACAGGAACAGGCCATTTAGTCCTCCAAGCCTGCGTGATTCCAATCCACTATCTAAATCTTCAAAGGATCTGTATTCCTCTGCTCCCTGCCCATTCATGTATTTGGCTAGATACATCTCAAATGATGCTACCATGCCCACCTCTACCACCTTTGCTGGCAACGCATTCCAGGTACCCACCAGACTTTGCGTAAAGAACTTTCCACACATATCCCCTAAACCTTTCCCCTCTCACCTTGAACTTGTGACCCCTAGTAATTGAGCCCCCCACTCTGGGAAAAAGCTTCTTGCTATCCACTCTGTCTATATCTCTCATGATTTTGTAGACCCCAATCAGGTTCCCCCTCAATCTCTGTCTTGTAATGATCCTAATCTACTCAACTTCTCTTCATAGCTAGCATCCTCCATACCAGGCAACATTCCGGAGAACCTCCTCTGCACCCTCTCCAAAACATCCACATCCTTTTGGTAATGTGGCAACCAGAACTGTAAACAGTATTCTGAACGTGGCCAAACCTAAGTCCAATACAACTGTAACATGATCTGCCAACTCTTGTATTCAATACCCGTCTGATGAAGGAAAGCATGCCGAATGCCTTCTTGACCACTTTATCGACCTGCGTTGCCCCCTTCAGGGAACAATGAACACACAGATCTCTCTATACATCAGTTTTCCTCAGGGCTTTTCTATTTACCACATTGTTCGCTCTCCAAAATGCATCACCTTTTATTTGCCCGGATTGAACTCCATCTGCCATTTCTCCGCCCAACTCTCTAATCTATCTATATTATACTACATTGTCTGACTGTCCCCTTCACTATCTGCTACTCCAATCTTAGTGTCATCCGCAAACTTGCTAATCAGACCACCTATACCTTCCTCTAGATCATTTAAGTATATCACAAACAACAATAGTCCCAGCATGGATTCTTGTGGAACACCACTGGTCACAGTTCTCCATGTTAGATTAGATTAGATTCCCTACAGTATGGAAACACGCCCTTTGGTCCAACTAGTCCACACAGATGCTCCAAAGAGTAACCTTCCCAGACTCATTCTCCTAGCCTATGTTTACCCTGACTAACACACCTATCACTATGGGCAAATCACCTGATCTGCACATCTTTGGATTGTGGGAGGAAACCCATGCAGACACGGGGAGAATGTGCAACCGCCACATAGACAGTCACCCGAGGCTGGAATCGAACCTGGGTCCCTGGCGCTGTGAGGCAGCAGTGCTAACCACTGAGCTACTGTGCCACCCCAAATTTTGAGAAACTCCCTTCCACCACTACTTTGTCTCCTGTTTCCCAGCCAGTTCTCTTTCAATCTAGCTAGTATACCCTGGACCCAATGCGATTTCACTTTCTCCAGCAGCCTGCTGTGGGGAACCATATCAAATGCCTTACTGAAGTCCATGTATATGACATCTACAGCCCTTCCCTCATCAATCAACTTTGTCACTTACTCAAAGAATTTGATTAAGAATGAATGTTAATTCCTTACCGATTTTTCAATGTTCTTTATGGTAGAAAATGTTGTTACATTCTTCTAGTTTGCATTTATCTTGAAGGAAAATCAAGGTGATTTAAATAATGATTGTATGAAGTCCAAATCAACTTAGCTGAAAAGATAGTAAATGATGATTGGATTAGTCATGAAAACTTCTAAAATTTGAGATGCCCTAACCACACATATATTCTCTTATTACACAAAAGATTGCAGTAAAATATAGAGCTCCATGTATAAATGGAGAAAATCAACCAGCAAGCAATGAACATGATGAATCCAGGACTAACAATACTGAAGAAAGTTGTGAGGGTACAGAAATCTTTGTAGGCAGGCACAAAGGGAAGCCAGAAATGGGCTGAGGCAATGTGTAAAACAGACTAAAACATAATATCTCAGACAATAGGAGATTTTATTAATACACTAGAAGTAAAATAATTAGGATTATTTGGTAGGATTGCTCAAGGATAAAGAAATTAATCTGTTTATGAAAAATAAATATGTAGAGGTGATGTTAAATAAATATTGTCAGTTGGAATGAGGTATCAATGGACCAGTCAATGATGTTGAACAGTTCTTGGGGATAATTGTACAAGTAGAATTGATTCCAAAATAATGGTTTGACTCAAGGTCATAAATCACCTGGACCACATGGCACGGATCTAGGTTTATGATGGAAGACCGTGAGGATGTAGCATAAATTCTGACTAATTTTCTTGAAACTTTCTTTTGAAATACAGACAAGGCCAAATGTTTGTAGTGTTGTCAATTTGGTGTGCCAGCTTAAGAGGAGAGAGAAGGACAAATTGGGTGGCTGCTGACGAAGTCATCCAGTGCTGAGAATGAGCATTCTTTTTGAATCCAATAATTCAAGATCAATTATAGAATCACCAGAGAGGCATGAAATAAATAAAAATTCTCAATGGATTTCTTAATGAAAACATGTGTTTGTGAAGCTAATACAGGATTAGAAGTGCCTGATTAGGTTGATCAAGGGAATATAGTTGACAAAAGGAGTGTAGATTTTCAAAAGGTTTTTTCCCTGGACTTTGGAGACAGTTTCACATTCCTTTTCAAGTCTGCTGACATGAATTTTGCAGTATTCTGTTGGCCTGTTTATAAATAAGCTCTCCTGATCTGCAAGCTTCCTGAACTAACTGCACTTCAGCTACGGTGATTGGCTCCCCTGAATTAAACTTGATTCTCTTTCTCAGAGAACTAAACTGAACTCCTAGTTGTTCTGGGCTGAGACCTTGAACTTTCTGTTCTGAAATCCAACAATGGCTTCTTGGTCTGTTATAAACTCAGCAATATAAAAATTCCATTCATTAACACTACAGGGGTTCACCCATGTACTTGATTGCTATCACACACTTTCAAGGTATTGATTCAAGTAGCTTACTGTTTCAAATGACTTTCCAACCTGTTTTTCAAAAGTTATCTTCAAAAAATGAACCATGTTTATCTGCCTTTACTTTGAAATCTGAATTCTAAAATATGATATAAATCTTGAACACCTTACATCATACTATTGAGAAATAAGGAAATGGCTGGGACATCTTCAAAATAAAAGAAATAGAAAACATCCAAAGAATGATAGATAGTCAAGGGACAAATTAGAGGGAGATACTTAAAATTATCACCAACACTGGAGAAAAAGTACTAGGATATCCAGTGGGACTAAAGACTGATAAATCCCCTGGACCCGATGGCCTAAATTCTAAGGTTCTTATAATGAAGATGGTTGTAGCCACTGGAGATCAGTCATCTGTCCCAAGATATTGCTACAGAAGTTGCTTGTGTCATGTCCTACATCCAACATCTTCAGCTATTTTATCAATAACTTTCCCTGCATCTTAAAGTCACAAGTAGGGATGTTCGCTGATGATTGCTCCATGTTCACTTTTTGTGACTCTTCAGATACTGAAGTAATCGAAGTCCATTTGCAGCAAGACCTGGACAACACCCAGATTTGGTCTGATGATTGAGAAGTCACATTCATGCCATGAAAGTGTCAGAAAATGATCATTTCTCCCACAAGTAAGAATCCAACCATCTCTGTTTTAAGTTCAATGACATTACCATTGCTGAATCCTTAACTACCACTATCCTTGCAGGTATCATTGACAAGAAACTGAACTGGACTAGCCCTGTAAATATGTGTTTACAAGAGCAGGTCCAAGACTGGAATTCTGCATCGCGCAACTCATCTTCCCAAAGCCTGTCCATTATTTATAGGACAGAAGTCAGAAGTGTGATGAAATATTCTCTGCTTGTCTGGATGAGTGCACCTTCAACAAAAATTAAAGAAGCTTAAATAAAATAACAACTGTGAATGCTAGAAATCTGAAACAAACAAAAACAGAAATTGCTGGAGAAACTCAGCAAGTCTGACAGCACCTGTGGAGAGAGAAACAGAATTAACATTTTGAGTCCAGTGACTCTTCAGGATCAAGAAGCTTGACTCCACCTCAGGAAAAAAAAGCCCACTTGATTGGTACTCCATCCACTATCTGCAAAATTCACTCCCTTTGTCACCAACATATAGTGGTAACTGTGTGTATCATCCACAAGATGCACTGCAACAACTCACCAGGCTCTTTGACAACCTTCCAAACCTGCAACCTCTAACACCTTAAAACACAATGGCAACATATGCCTGGGAACAACATGACCTGCAAGTACTTCTCAAAGCTCCCACACCATCCTGATTGCTCTATGTGACCATTCTTTCACTATTGTTGGGTCAAAATCCTAGAACTCTCAAGCAGCAGAATGGTGTTGCTATACCTGGGACTGCAGCAATTCATGAAGGCAATTCTCCACTACTTTCTCAAGGGCCATTAGAGATGGTCAATAAATCTGACCTAGCCAGTGATGCATGTCTACCTCAAAAAAGTCGACCTGTTTAAGTCAGATGTGTAAAGGCATTTCCTCACTGATGTTTAATCATTAGTACTCCAACCCAGACAGCAGTGAAGATTGAGTCTTTGAATATATTCAAGGCTGAGTTAAACTTTTTTTTTCCCTACACGTTATATAAGTATCATAGGATCAGCAAGAAAATGTAGCTAAGGCCACGATCAAATCAAGATTTTATGATCTGGTCATGATCTTACTGAATTGACAGAACAGGCTTGAGAGGGGAAATGGGCTCCTCCTGATCCTAACTTTAATGTTATTATTTTAAGGTATATGTTTTCTTTGTTCGTGATTATGGTTTATATTTTTGTACTGCAGGTTATGCTTTCCCATCCCCTCCTCCAGTGGATCCTTTTGCAAGAATTCGGGTGGATGACTGTGGAAAAACTAAAGGCTGCTTTAGGTGGGTAGCAGCAATGTAATCATATTTTCTAATTACAATCTAGTGAAGCTATGATCATAATAACTGAGCTTATATATCATTTCCAAACTAATGTTTTGTTGGCAAACCCATACCATAACAATTACAAATTTCTGATTGGATTAATGGTGATTAGAATTCAATCATCAAGCATGTATGTAAAAAACACCTTTTCTATTAACAGTACATTATGTTAACTCTTCTTTCTCCCTATCTCTCTCTCTATCTCTCATCTTCAGTTTCTGTGCTGCTTCACTTTTTATTTTGATGGTTATGGGTGGCATGATGTTACTAAGAAAGAGGATGCATTTAAGGTAGAGTTGGACAGAAAATATGGCTATTGATATCTCCCACCATTTCGCTTCATCCAATTGGATGTGTGATATTCCAGTCTCTGATATTTACTACAAGCCCCAGAATTCATGTTGCATCTATTTTTCTCTGTTCCTACCTATCATTTCTGTTGCTCCATAAATTTCTTTTTTGACACCTTTTTAAATATCTGCTCAGTCCTTCTATAATTCCCTCTGCTTTTCCCTGTTGTCACTCACGTGATCTTTAAACCTTTTGTTTACTCCCCCATTAATTCTCAATCTACCAGGAACACTCACATCCTCAATAACTTAATTTCATGCTTGCTACCTATTTTACATTTGTCTACAAAATTCAACTTATTGTTTACCACAAAACTAACTAAATTTGATAAAAGATACCATCTGTCTGCTGTTTTCTCTCTCACAAGTGTAAGAAATTGGTAGTTACATTTTCTAGGTGGGAGTGTTGTTTGACTTCAAAACTCAACTGCTGTCTTTAAAAAATCAAATTAATATTAACTTGAAACTTCTCACTTATCATTTCCTCCAATCCAAGTGTTTGTGCTTCCCTTTCCCCACTGCTCTCAGCTCAATACACTTTCTAATATTTGTCGTCATATTTTAGGTGTATATGGTACTAAGAAGAGTTCTGAGAATAGTTCCAGAGATGAGGAACATCACTTATGAGGATAGATTGGAGAAGCTGGGTTATTCTCCTGACAGCAAAGATGATTGAGATGTTCCTTCGGTAATGGAAGAGAAGCACAGGATTCAGGTTTAAAGTATATTGGCAAAAGAATCAAGGCAACCCAAATAAAACATGTTTAAAACAATGTGTAGTTAGAATTTGAACTGCATTACTTGAAGGTGTAGTGGATACACATTCAGTTGTGGCTTTCAAAGGAATTTGAATGAAAACCCAAAATGTGTACAGTTGTATAGATTATAAAGATCAAGATGAGAACAGACTTGCTAAAAAATGTCTTACACCAAGTGGAGAGGGCAAAATGCATGGTTAATGATTAAATCACATGTCAAGTCATTATTTTAGAAATAAAGTACGTTGGCAGTGGAAGAAATTTGTTATGGAACATGGAGACAAAGGGGATCAAGACTGCTGCTCATGAGGAGAATAAACACTGACATGGACCAGTTGAGCTGAATGACCCATATTTGTGTTTTCTATATAATTTCAACCCAAACTGACATCAGTTAAAATCTTCAAGAGTTGAACTAGATAGTTAGGGATCAGATGTGTTAAAATCTTGCAAATGGTATAAAGCATGTAACCTTTGAGATGTTCAGGGCAAAGAAACAAATTCTTTACAATGTGGAGGACCTTAAATAAGGTAATTAATACTGTACATGGTACTCCAGATTCAGTTTTACCAGTGCCTTATGTAACTAAAGCATAATCTAATTACTTTTGTGCTCTGTGCCTGTTGTGATAAATGATAACATTCTATTATCTTTTCAGATTACTTGCTGTACATGCACACTAATATTTTGCAATTCATCTCAGTTCTGCAATCTCTCACCATTTAGATTTGTTTTTATTCCTCCTGCCAAAATGGACAACTTCACATTATCCTACATTATTATTCATTTGCCACATCTTTGCCCACTCACATAACCTATCTATATCCTTTGTAACTTAATTTCTTACCTATCACTGAGCCACGAGCAAATTTGACAACCTTTCTCTTCATCTAAGTCATTTCTGTACATTGTAAGCAGAGATTTGTGTGGTACCCAATTTGTTACATTTTTTTCAACTGGAAAAAGACCTATTTATGCCTCCTCTCTGCTTCCTGTTTCCCAGCCAGTTTTTTTATCTGTGCCAATATGCAATCTACTACATCACGAACTTTTATTTTCTGCAATAACCTTTGGCATGGCACATTTTCAAATTCCTCCTGGAAATCTAAGTATAGTCCATTCACTGGTTCCTCTTTATCCATAACACATGTTACCTCCTCAAAGTACTCCAATAGATTGGTCAAACATGGTTTCCTTTTCACAAAACCATGTTGACTATGTGTGATTGCCTTTACCTTATTTAGGTATCCTGCCATAACTTATTTAATAATATCTATTAACATTTTCCCTATGATAAATGTAGAGCTAACTGCCCTGTAGTTTCTTGCTTTCTGTGTCCCTCCTTTATTGAAAAAAGTAGTTACATTGACTGTCTTCCAATCTAATGGGACTGTTATTGATTCAAATAAGCTTTGGAAAATTACAACCAATGTGTTGACTATCTCACTGGCCAGTTCGTAGAAACTAGGAACAGAAATATCCATTTGGCTCTTTAAGTCTGCTCCACCATTCAATATTATCATGGCTGATCCTCTATCTCAATGCCAAATCCCCTTTTTCTCCCCATACCCCTTGATGTCTTTGAAATCTAAACATTTATCTAAACATGGTGGGCGGCACGGTGGCACAGTGGTTAGCACTGCTGCCTCACAGCGCCTGAGACCCGGGTTCAATTCCCGCCTCAGGCGACTGACTGTGTGGAGTTTGCACGTTCTCCCCGTGTCTGCGTGGGTTTCCTCCGGGTGCTCCGGTTTCCTCCCACAGTCACAAAGATGTGCAGGTCAGGTGAATTGGCCATGCTTAATTGCCCATAGTGTTAGGTAAGGGGTAAATGTAGATGTAGGGGTATGGGTGGGTTACGCTTCGGCGGGGCGGTGTGGACTTGTTGGGCCGAAGGGCCTGTTTCCACACTGTAAGTAATCTAATCTAAAAAAAATTTATCTACCTCTTTCTTGAATAGACAGACACCTGACCTCCACAGCCTTTTGCCACCATGTCCTCTCAATGTGACTAGATAATGCTTGAAGTTAAAATGGGCAAGTTAATATAAATGTCATGGCCCAAGGAAAGAATTGAGCCCAACAATATATATTTGTTCTTCAGTTCTGAAGAAGTCAGTGTTAACTGTGTTTTTTCCCTCCACAGGTGCTGCGAAACCTGCACATTTCTCCAGATTTCTCTTTGTTTCAGATTTCCAGAAACCACAATGTTTTGCTTTTATCCAGCAATATGTTTCTTTTCTAAATAGGAATGTTTAAGATTCACTCCTCTAAATGTGAACATTTAAATTTGAACTAACATAACCATCATTCAACCACACTAATTTTTAGGAACCATCACTTGTAGAAGCATTTCAGTGCTTAATGTGATTATGTTTACAGTGTATTCAGTAAATTGAAAAGATAAAACAGGTGTCAGTGAAGATAATTTTTTTCAAATGCTCAAAATTGTAATAAAATCTGTTACACCTAAAAATCTTCAGTGTGAAAGAACTGCCAGGCATGCACATTTTGGAAGCTACTTGGAAATCACAGTGAGGGTGAGAGAATGGACAGTTTTGTGGGCGGAGATCAGTTTGGGTGTATAGTCCAACAGATGATTTTAACAATTAATAAGATCCAAGTGTAATACAAATACACACATCTCTATTACTTTCAAAGTTCTGTGATCTTTTAAGTAACCTAATTAGTTTAGGAATACATTTGCTTGCAGTTAAAATAGTGGAGAAAACTCCAGGTCCAGGTTTGTGGTTGCATCATATTTGCTAGTAATCTGTTATCTAACCGATGAGGTATTTTGGTGGGTCTGGGTAATGTTTACAAAATTGTTACCTTTTGAGGTGTAACAATATTTAATTTTATACTTCTTGATTTGTCTAATTAGCTTATGGGATATTGGAGATTATCATATTTTTCCTGTGGGTTTCTGTAGTTGCTTTTGAGAATGCTACTTATAATCTTTGCCATCCAAGTGAAAGCAACTTCTATTCTGAAACTGTGACAATTAATACATGATTAATCAACCTTACACAATAAGGTGCTAATAATAAGGTGCACAACCTATATGCAAACCAGGATGCTAACAATAATCTTGCAGTTATGCTGTTTTGCAGTAATTTGAGGCATCCTTAGAAGATATAGCAACTGCTCCAATTTGCAATAACTTAATTCTAAAGCTGTTTTTTTCAGTGAAAGTTGCAGATTACAAAGTGTGTTCACTAGGACAGAGCTATGTATCGTAGCAGTGACATGCATAATTTTTAAACAGGCTGTCTGTACTTACCTATTGTAGGTATGGGAAACCTGGCTGTGATGCAGACACGTGTGATTATTTCCTCAGTTACCGCAGGATAGGTGCTGATGTGGAATTTGAGCTAAGCGCTGACACTGATGGTTGGGTTGCAGTTGGATTTTCATCAGACAAACTAATGGTAAGCCACATACCCCACACAGAAATTCAGTTCTTTCTTTACTGCACTGAATTAATTAAAATGTGCATGCTGAAACTAATCAAGTGATGTGATTCTGCTGTGTCTCGTTTAGCAATAATGAAGTTTATGTTTCAAACATTGCCAAAAAGTAGATACATTTCAATAAATAATGCCAAAACCTAGAGTTGATGAATATGGGTTAACATTACTTAATATATATGTAATTATATCTCTCCAAACAGTAAAACCCACTGAGCGCACATCCCTCAAATTCTGCTAAATCAAAATAAGATCTAATTTTAGATCATATATATTGATGTCCTCAGTTCAACTTGTGTGATCTGATGACAGTGCACCTTATCCTTCCACACCTCTTCACAACTTTCCCTGTTATCTGAATTCATAAATAGCATTAACTTTTGTTGAAGAAACATTTGACAGATTCAACAGTCTTCTGATTTGTACAATAGCCATTTGGGCATAATGTGTGAAAGCAGACTGAGTGCAGGTGGGAGATTTGACTGTGGGAGCTTGGTGTTTGTATATCTTATCCTGCCATCACCTGGCACATAGCGATGGTCCCTGGTGCCAGACTGGCAGGAACAGATTAAGCACCATCATGTACCTGAGCTTCCAGATCCCAAGTGGAGGACAGTGCAGCTTACAGTCTTTTGTATTTCAAGCGTTTTGAGATCTTTTATCTGGCATTAGATCAGCCATTCCTGCTGATCACTGAATACACAGATCCAAGGCTCAGTGCAGTGATAAATTCTGAAGACAAACTAATAATTCAACAATTTTTTTTCAAGACAACAACTTATGCCAAGTATTCAACCTGATTATTCAAAGCAATAGATAGGAAAGAATGCCCAAGCAGAAGCTGTAATGATGTAGCCAGTAACCATGTAGAGAGGTTCACTGCCATCCCAATAATCTATTCTGGAACTTGTGTTTTCCTTTATCTTTAATTATGCTGATCCTTCGGTTTCCCAAGGAAGGAGCTAGGATAAGAGACAGAGAAACTCACAATGGCATCATGGTGTGAGGAAGACCAGCTTGGCTTATCATCACTTCTGAGTTTCTTGTGTTAAAGAATAACCTTTTGTTCTGTTACTTCAGTTGAATTTAGTCATACAGGAAATAATTCACTCATTATGTGGTGTCTTAGTCAATCAGGTGAGTGAGATTTACATTGACTTGGAGGTGCCAGTGTTGGACTGGGGTGGACAAAGTTAACCATCACGCAACACTAGGCTATAGTCTACTAGGTTAATTTGGAAGCACTAGCTTTCAGAGCGCTGCTCCATTTGGTGGTTGTCAACCTGATAACCACCAGACAACCACCTGATGAAGGAGCAGCACTCCAAAAGCTAGTACTTCAAGATAAATCTGTTGGACTACAACCTAGTGTTGTGAGATTTACATTGTATGATCAGAAAATTCTAATGTGATCAGGGTGAATACTGCATTGGGGTTTGCTGTTTATTTGGTGAGGAAGAAGGAAATAAGATAAATGTGATTAAAAATAGAATCATAAGAATACTTCAGCAATCAGCTGAGTTCTGAAGATAAAAATCACACAACACCAGGTTATAGTCCAACAGGTTTAATTGGAAGTACCAGCTTTCGGAACATTGCTCCTTCATCAGGTGGCGGTGCTCCAAAAGCTAGTGCTTCCAATTAAACCTGTTGGACTAAAACCTGGTGCTGTGTGATTTTTAACTTTGTCCACCCCAGTCCAACACCAGCATCTCCAAATCATGAGTTCTGAAGAGTCTTTTGAGCTGTTTCCCTCCTGGGGTTTCAATAACATGCTGCTGTGCTTCAATAGCAAGTAAAGCCACTTCTCCAAAATCTCTTTACACCTAGGTATTTTTAGATCAGCAAGTTTGAAACCTAGAGGATTGATTGATTGAGAGCAGAGTTTTTCAACCTCGTCATGTGGGACGGGGTCACGTGTCAATTTTTCTTTTACTCTAGGGGCTCATGAGCAAATTTCCAGAAAGTTGATATTTAGTACGACAGTAACCATGAATTTCAATTTGAAAACATTTAAAGCAATAAATCAATAAATTAAGTAGATAAATAATGAATAAAGATGACCATTGAAAAGTGCCAAGAGGCAGAGCTAACTATTACAAGCCTTTTTTGCCTTTTTGCTTCAGAAGCAGTGCTGAAGATAGACTAGATCCCTGACTTCTGAGCACCCAGAAGTGGGAGAGGAGGGTTTAGAGGCAAGGGCTGAGCTAAATGGGTTTAACTCACACTTGTTGCATTCTCCTCTGGTGGTGCGTATTCCCAGCTAACCTTGGCAAAATTCATACAAACGTGGGAATGGGAAGAAGGCTACCTTTGTCTTCAGTGTCTGCCTCACTCTGTCTCTCCATCCTCCATTTGCATGCATGCACAGACATACTTCCCTGTCCCACTTGGAAGGGCATGCACTCCCTCCACACACACTCTTCCCCCTCCCTTGAGCACTCACATAATCCCCCATCCTCTCTCTCCTCTCTCTCATTCAATCCTTTACTCATTCTCAGTTATGCTCCCCCACCAACCCGATCCAAGGTCCCAGACATCATGATGTTTATTCTTCTTGAGGCATAATCCTCATTTAGAACACCCATCAGATGTTCTTCCTGCAGCTCTGATGGGGGTGGGGGGGAGGTCATTATCCTTCCCAGCTTTGCCATGCATAGGCTGATGATGTGGCTGACTGTGTTTCTTGAACTGGTTAGAGAAGGTAAAATTCCTTAGTGCTGTGTTTGGAGCTGACACCTCAGTGTCTGCAACAGGTTGTTTAAAGAGTTATTATATATTTTGTACATAAAGACAATATAATAATAATGATGAAAAATATTCAAGATTACGCTTTACCAGATGTGGCCTATTTCCATCTATAATATTGCAGCCACTTCGACGAAGACATTAATGATTCTAAAATCGATATTGCTTGTTTATATTCACTGCTAATTAATAGTGTATGCATCCCTACTTTTCTCCCCCTCAATTGTATTATCAATAGTCAAGTACTGTTCTGATTTATTTCAGGGAGCATTTGTTACTGGAACTTAGAACAGGACAGCACAGTACAGCCCTTTGGCCCTTGATGTTGTGCCAACCTTTTATCTGACTCTAAGATCAAACTACATTCTCTTCATTTTACTATCATCCAAGTGCCTATCCAAGAGTTGCTTAAATGTCCCTAATGTAGCTAAATCCACTACCACCCCGGCAGTGCATTCCACACACCCACCACTCTGTGTAAAGATCCTACCTCTGATATCTCCCCTAAAACTTCCTCCAATCACCTTAAGATTATGCCCCCTCAAGATGGCCATTTCTGCCCTGAGAAAATGTATCCGACTATTCATTCTATGCCTCTCATCATCTTGTACATCTCGATCAAGTCGCCTCTCACCGTTCTTTGCTCCAATCAGAAAAACCTTTGCAATCTCAACCTTTCTTAAGGCTTATCCTCCAGTCCAGTGAGCATCCTGGTAAATCTTCTCTGCACCCTCTCAAAAGCTTCCACGTCCTTTCTATAATGAGGTGACCAGAATTGAATACAATATTACAAGTATGATCTAACTAGGGTTCTGTAGAGCTAGAGTAGATTACTTACAGATTAGATTAGATTACTTACAGTGTGGAAACAGGCCCTTCGGCCCAACAAGTCCACACCGACCCGCTGAAGCGCAACCCACCCATACCCCTACATTTACCCCTTACCTAACACTACGGGCAATTTAGCATGGCCAATTTACCTGACCTGCACATCTTTGGACTGTGGAAGGAAACCGGAGCACCCGGAGGAAACCCACGCAGACACGGGGAGAACGTGCAAACTCCACAAAGTCAGTCGCCTGAGGTGGGAATTGAACCCGGGTCTCTGGTGCTGTGAGGCGGCAGTGCTAACCACTGTGCCACCATGCCGCCCACAGCATAACCTTATGGCTCTAAAACTCACACTCACTGCAAATGAAAGCCAACACACCATACGCCTTCTTTATAACCCTATCAATGTGGGTATCAGTTTTGAGGGATCTATGGACATGGTCCCCAAGATCCCTCTGTTCCTCCAAACTGTCAAGAATCCTGCCTTTAACCCTGTATCCTGCATTCAAATTCAACCTTACAAAATGAATTACTTCACACTTTTCCAGGTTGAACTCCATCTGCCATTTATTACCCCAGTTCTGCATCCTATCAATGTCCCATTGCAACCTACAACAGCCCTCCACACTAGTTACCATTCCACAAATCTTCAAATTATTGGCAAACTTAGTCACCCACCCTTCCACTTCCTTATCCAACTCATTTAGAAAAATCACAAAGAGCACAGGTCCCAGAACAGATCCTGTGGAACACCACTGGTCACTGAGCTCCAGGCTGAATATTTTCCATCAACTACCATCTTCTGTCTTCTATGGACCAGCCAATTATGTATTTAGACAGCCACATTTCCCTGTATCCCATGCCTCCTTCCTTTCTGAAGGGCCTTTCATGGAGAACCTTATGAAGTGCCTTACTAAAATCCATGTGCACCACATCAACTGCTCTATCTTCGTCAATGTGTTTTGTCACATCCTCAAAGATTTCAGTAGGAATTGTGAGGCATCATCTGTCCCTCACAAAGCCATGCTGACTATCTCTAAGCAAACAATGATTTTCCAACTAATCATCAATCTTGTCTCTCAGAATCCTCTCAATAATTTGTCCACCACAGACGTAAGACCAACTGGTCTGTAATTCCCAGGATTATCCCTATTCCCTTTCTTGAACAAGGGAATAAAATTTGCCACCCTCCAATCATCTGGCACTACTCCAGTGGAATGTAAGGACACAAAGATAGGGACTTATCTTTCCTTATGTTTTTCAAAATTTTCAGCACATGGTCCTTCTTAACATCAACCTGTTCGAGCATATTAGCCTGTTTCACACTGATCCCCAAACAGTCCCTCTCAGTAGTGAATACTAAAGCAAAGTATACATTAAGGACCTCCCTACCTTCTCCAACTCCAGACAGAAGATCCCTCCACTATCCCTGATAGGCCTAACCTCACTCTAGCCATCCTCATGTTCCTCACACAAGTATAGAATGCCTTAGAGCTTTCCTTAATCCTACCCATTAAAGCTTTTTCATGCCCCCTTCCAGCTCTAAGTCCATTCTTTAGCTCCTTCCTGCCTACCTTGTGTCCTCTTGTGCCCTGTCTGATCCATGCCTCCTCAAACTTAAGTAAGCTTCCTTCTTCCTCTTTACTAGATGTTCTACATCCTTTGTTCCCAAAGGTACCTTCACCTTACCATCCCTTCCTTGCCTCAATGGGACAAACCTATCCAGCACTATCAGCAAGTGCTCCCTAAACAACCACCACATTTCTGTTGTGCATTTTCCTGAGAGCATCTGTTCCTAATTTAGGACCACAGTTCCTGCCCAATGGGACTGTAATTCCCCCCCCGTCCCAATTAAATACTTTCCCATACCATCTGCTCTTATCCCTCTCCATGACTATAGTAAAGGTCAGGAGTTGTGATCACTATCACCGAAAAGCTCTCCTAAGAGATTTCACACCTGGCCTGGTTCATTGCTAAGCACCAAATCCAATATAGCCTTCCCTCTAGTTGGCCTATTCATATATTGAGTCAGGAATCTTTCCTGTACACACCTGACAAAAACTGCTCCATCCAAACTATTTAAACTAAAGAGGTTCCAATCAATATTAGGGAAGTTAAAGTCACCCATGACAACTACCCTGTTATTTCTGCACCTTTTCCAAGATCTGCCTTCCAATCTGCTCCACTTTGACACTTGCTACTGGGGGGGTCTGTAGAAAACTCCCAGTAAAGTGTCTACTCTTTTCCTGTTTCTGACCTCCACCCATACTTACTCTGCAGATAAACCCTCCTCAATTACCTCCCTTCTGCAGCTGTGATACTATCCCTGATTAGCAATGCCACTTCCCCACATCTTTTGCCCCCATCCCCCATTCCTTTTGAAACATCTACACCTTGGAACATCCAACAGCCATTCCTGCCCCTGTGATATCCAAGTCTCTGTAATGGCCACAACATCATAGTTCCAAGTACTGATCCTAAGTTTATCATCCTTACTCCTGATACTACTTGCGTTAAAATAGATACGCTTCAGCCCATCACACTGACTGCAACTTTACCCTATCAACTATCTATCCCTCTCCACAGACTCTCTGCTTGCTGTAACTGGCTGTTCACTAGGTCCTCCATCCTCAGATTAGTACCTTCAGTTCCCACTCCCTGCCAAACTAGTTTAAACCCTCGTGAAGAGCTCTAGCAAACCTGCTGTCCGGGATATTGGTTCCCCTCCAGTTCAGTTGCAACCTGTCCCTCTTGTACAGGTTCCACCTTCCCCAGAAGGTATCCCAATGATCCACATATCTGAAACCCTCCCTCCTACATCAACCCTGCAGCGATGTGTTCATTTGCACTCTCTCTATTCCTAGCCTCACTAGCCCATGGCACTGATAGCCATCCCAAGATTACTACTCTGCTTGTCTTGCCTTTTAGTTTCCAACCTAAATCCCTACATCCACTTTTCCTAGCGATTGTCATTGGTACTGATATGTACCACGACTTCTGGCAGCTATCTCTCCCGCTTGAGAACCTTGAAGACTCGATCTGAGACATCCCTGACCCTGGCACCTGGGAGGCAACATACCATCCAGGAGTCTGGTTTGCGACCACAGAATCTCCCCTGTGTTCCTCTCACCATTAAATCTCCTATTGCTCTCCTATTCTTTCTCCCCTTCCCTTCTGAGTCAAAGAGCCAGCTCAGTGCCAGAGACCTGCCCACTGTGACTTTCCCATGGTAGGTTGTACCCCCTAACAGCATCCAAAATGGTATACTTATTATTGAGGGAACGGCCACAGGGGATCCTTGCACTGTCTGCTTGTTCCATTTCCCTCTCTTGATGGTCACCCAGCTATCTTTATCCTGTAACTTAGGTGTGACTGCCTTGCTATAACTGTACTGTATCACCCCGTCAGCCTCCCGAATGACCCAAAGTTCATCCAGCTCCAGCTCCCTAACATGCTCTGAGGAGCTGGAGTTGGGTGCACTTCTCACTGGTCAAGTCAGCAGGGACAGTAGTGGTAACCTTACCTCTTACATCCTGCATGAAGAGCATGCAATTGCCCTAGCCTCCATTCCCTCTGCTCTAAATTGCCAAGGGAGATTGAATACATTTCTTAGAATTACCATACTAACCCTCCACGCAGGGTTTTTTTAAACTTAGAGAAAGAGGACAGGTGGGAGTCACTACACATATAGTGTCTCAGGTTCAGCCGCAGCCCGAATATATCACTTCAAGTACCCAGCAGACCCGTGTCCGCGTCCATTCCTGTTGGCCTTCATTCTGCCTATTCGTGAGGTAAGTATTTAACAGGAAAATTTACCTTTCCGGCAACCGTGTGGGCGGAACGGTGGCACAGTGGTTAGCACTGCTGCTTCACAGCGCCTGAGACCCGGGTTCAATTCCCGCCTCGGGTGACTGACTGTGTGGAGTTTGCACGTTCTCCCCGTGTCTGCGTGGGTTTCCTCCGGGTGCTCCGGTTTCCTCCCACAGTCCAAAGATGTGCAGGCCAGGTGAATTGGCCATGCTAAATTGCCCATAGTGTTAGGTAAGGGGTAAATGTAGATGTAAGGGTATGGGTGGGTTACGCTTCGGTGGGGCGGTGTGGACTTGTTGGGCCGAAGGGCCTGTTTCCACACTGGAAGTAATCTAATCTAATCTAATCTAATCTCTAGTCCCTGTTCTCATCACTTCCGCTGATGCAATGGAGGCAACTGATTCATGAGATAAGTATTTAACAGGAAAACTTGTTAAATACTACATTAAATTGTTTTTTATCTTATGATATTTTGCTTTACTCTTGTGAACATTATCAAACTCTCTGAATTTCTCACCTCCGGAGTGTAGTAAATATGCATGAATTCCAATGCTCGCCTCAGAATTAAAGGATGCACTTAATTTTGCTTGCAGGGAGGTGATGATGTCATGGCCTGCGTGCATGATGACAATGGCAGAGTTCGAATCCAGCACTTTTACAATGTTGGACAGTGGGCCAAAGAGATAAAAAGAAATCCAGCTAGGGACGAAGAAGGCATTTTTGAGAACAACCGAGTGACCTGCCGATTTAAACGACCAGTCTATGTCCCTAGAGATGAAACCATTATTGATCTTCATTTGAGCTGGTACTACTTATTTGCATGGGGTCCTGCCATACAAGGTAAGTCTGTTCTTTTTTAAAATGTTGTAGAACTGTTGTGATAGGTCGTAATTGCATGAGAGTTATCAACAATATATTTTTTAAACTAGACTCAGCTAACTGATTAATAGTGTGACAGATATTTAGATATTTAATGAGATTTATAAATTGCATCTTTTAAAAATCAACTCATCTATGAAAGTAACCAATGTGAACATTTATAATTTTGCTTTTATTGTCAATTTAAAACATACCTTAATACAAGGGAATTTTTACGGTAGGTTTTATTGTTAACATTTTGTATGTTATGAGCAATGACCATTATATTTTTGCTGTAGTGTTCTTACCACATCAAGCTGCAGTTGTGCAGCTTCTATTCCCTTTGCATCTTTCAATAATGCTTCTGTTCATTCCCATGTTAAATGCTGACAAAAGTAATTTTAGCACTCAGTCAGATTATCAAAACAGTCACTAATTCAGCTACTGCAAGTACAGTACTGTTTAAGAACATAAAATAAGCAACAGCAGGAAGTTTAAGTCATACTGTACCTCAGACTTACTCTGCCACCAATAAGATCAACGCTGAGTTTTCTCAATTCCATTTTCCTGCCCTATCCCTTGGAAAGAAAGAAATGTCGATAGAAACACCAGTGAATCTTAGCATAGTGGTAATACAAAGTGGTATATTGATGAGCCAAACTTCTATTTGAAAGAAGAGGATGGGTTATATAATTTCAACTGTAATTTGTTGCTAGGTTTGATGAAAAATCACAACAGAAATTTTTCAAAGGAAGTAATTTACTGATATATGAAAATATTTTAAATAAAGGCATGCAATTTTACCTAACTAATCTTTTTGCTGTTTTTGCTACATTTTTTGCTTGTGTTGACTTGAAAGGTTCAATCACCCGGCATGACATTGACTCTCCACCAGTATCTGAAGATGTTGTCAGCATCTACAAGTATGAAGATTTATTTATGCCTTCTGCAGCTTACCAAACCTTCTCCTCTCCTTTCTGCCTGCTTTTAATTGTTGCTCTGACATTCTACATACTAATGGGGACTCCATAACTAAGTCAGTGCACAAAAACATTGGCTTAAAAACATGTTTAACTGTGGAGAATTTCAGGAGGAGTGAAATGAATACACAAGTGGTGTTTGAAATAAATTTTCTCATGGTGCACCAACTGATTATGAAAAATTTGACAATATTTGCTGGGAAATGATTAGCAAATTGTCGAATAATAAATACCCTTGGGTAGCAAGAATCTGAGCCCTGTAAAGCATGTCTTTAGTACAATTGTAGATTGACAGAACTGTACAATTTGTTTCCCTGGTCTAGGAACAGTATGCACTACTTTTTCAGTCATTAAGTCAGCATATGCTGCAAGTGACAAGAAGCCAATTCTAGAAGAACTAATAACATTATTTTGAATGTAGGTTCCTAGCTAACATGCAGCTTAGGTTGGTTGTTGTGCCTGTATTTTGTAAGATCTTTATACTGTTTGATGAAATTCATTGTACCAGATGTTGTCATTTTCCACTCTTAAGTTTAGTCAAATCAAAAATTAAAAGAATGTTTGAAGAAATACAAGCTTTTTTAATTCTGTGTAAATAACTAGAAGCTGTTTATATCTTATTTATTTGCAGAGGATTCAAATTGTAGTGAAATATTAATTTCTGTCAAAGCTTTTACTTTGTATAAAGAGTCAAATGGCTAACAAATTAATGATGTAATATAATTCAAAAGCCAAACAACAAAGTTGAAATATAGAAGGAACATTAATGGGCAAATAGTCCTCAAAAGTTGAATTTCTCAATTAACTATTCACTAAAGGTTTCAGATTACCAAAAAAATGTGTGACTGCATCTCATTATTACCATCCAACAGTATTGTGAAATCTAGAAACAGCATTCTACAAAAGGGATGGAGACAAAAACTGGTGTTAATATTGTTTATATTGAATGAACTTCAATATTGACTCTGTTCAGTAAATATGACATACAGTGGGTGTATTATGAAAAGCTGTAGTGAAAGACATCAAGGAATCTTGAGAGGTGATGGTGGGGGGATTGAATCTTTAATAGAGGGGGAGAGGTGAAGGTTCAATCATTGATGTGATGTTGATTTCAGAGAAGTGGGAAAGAGGGTTTTCATACAGTGAACAGGAAGATGGTCTCAATGTAAGAGAAAGAGAACTGGCAAATAAGTAAGCATATGGAAGAATAATAATCAGGATTTATTCAAGCTATCCCTATATTTCTACTTTGCTACATTTGTTTAAAGATTGTGTCTATAATGAATTTTGAAATGTATAAACAAAATTAATCTCTGTTGCCCTGAGTTCTGGATGCCCAAAAATATGCTAACAGCTAACCAGATGCTGTTAACTTCCCCTGCTAGTCAAACTTTTATTTCAAGCTATAATTCTACAGTTTATACTTGGTCAGAGGACTGTATATCTGCAAGTTCTTTTCATAATTGAACATGCTGTTATTGATTTTATCCAATTTCAGTGATGTTTATAATTCCTTTATTAAATTTGTGGTTTATTGTCTGATCAAGCTAAGTTAAAATGTGAAGATAGTCAGTCAGTCCTTTCTTGCAAAGAAACTTGCAGTCTTTATCATCACATCTTATCTATTTGTTCCCCACTAATTTTTGTTCACACTATATGCCATTTAAACAGTTAATAAATAAATCAACTAATTTTTCCATTTGCAGTATTCCCACAGTGACGAAACATTACTAGGTTCTGACTAAATATGACTGTCTCATAATTTGATTCCTTAGCCTCACTGAGAAGCAAATCTAGTGAAGTTGATGTTTGACAAAGTTCCCTGATTGACTCATTAGCTTACTCCAAAAAGCCCTTCAGGATCATTCATCCATGTCTGTGGAAGCAGAAGTTACAACAACTCTGAATTTTAAGCAACTGCTGGTATCTCGGCATCCATTGGAAATATATCAATGGTGTCAGCTGTTGCTTCTGTGATGTTCATTATTCCAATGCACATAGCTATATACTATTCATCAGAGGTAGCAACAGTTCAGTCATATCGGTGGTGCATCCCAATTATTTGCCTACATTTGAAACACTTTTATTTAAAGACAATCCAATTTGTCTCAACTTTGAGGGTGGAACAATTTAGACTGGGTCCTTGCAGGCATCAATTATGTAGTGCAAGGGCTCTCTGTACAAAACAGTAAAAACATAATAATGCATATGCCTCAGCAAAGGTTCTGAAGGCTTGTGTTCTTTGAAGCACTACTGAGACTTAATCTGCTTAGCTGTTTGGAGTGGGGGGGGATTATATTCCACATCTAATCCTTGCAAAATTATTCTTGTGCTGCATATTGTATAGTATTGGAATCTACACAGCTTCACCATGATGTCATTAAGTATTTAGGAACTCAGATTGAAAACAGGGTGCAAAGTTGGTAATATGAGAATGTACCCTGCTGCCAGAGAGGTGCTGATTATTCTCCTAATGTTAACACTAGCAGAGAACTATATCAGGATAGACATATGTCAGAAGAAGCATTTGAAATTATCTAAATGATGGATGAATATTAATTTGAGAGAGAATTGTTTACAATAAATTGCCAGACTGAGAACATGAAAATTATATTTATAGTTTGTGTTCTGTTCTCAAATTGGATGTACTTCTTCAATCTGTGATTCTCTGATTCTATGTATTTTTCTGTGATCCACCTGAGGTTTCCTTCTCCCATGTTCAATTATTGGCTACACCTTCATCAACAACAAGAATTTTGAATTATTGGCCAGAGTTCACATCAAGACTGTTCATAATTTCAAATGGCTTGTGAACATGTTTCAGAATGGGAACATCTAGGGCTAGAATCTACTTTGCATTTCTGTTAAGAAATTGCCTCTAGAATTCATAATATCACAAATGAAAGCAGAGTTGAGGTATGGTTATCAACCTTCTCATTTCTTAGCAACCTGAAACACTAGGCAGCATTCCTACCCCTAATATCTACAAAGGTTTGTATTCAGATCTCTACTACTCCACCTTGTCTCCAGCACTGAGTAGTATCTCTTATACATTTTTTTCCCCCGACCACAAAGAACTGACAAACACTTCTATCTCAGACATATGGCTACTTAAATTATAATGCAACCCCACCTGATTAAAACTCATCTGATTTTGAATCCTACTATTTCTCTCTGTCTAAAGTTGCAGAGACAAATGGAAGAGAGAGGTGAAAAATAACAAGAGGGTGATCGTTAATCTGCCATGTAAAAGATGGTTCTCATCTTCACTGTAGTTCCTTTGTTAACTATCTTAAATCTGTGCCTTTTGGTTAACTACTGTCGGTACTGGTGAAGTCTGACTGTGACAGAAACACAAGTGAAAGAGCCAAATGAAGGAGTAGACATGGTATATTACAGCAAGTCTGAGGTGCACAAAATTGACTGGTAGCTGGACTTGATGATTATTTGCCAAATCTAAAAGTGATTCCGTCAAATCATGGTCTACTCATTAGTTGTGAACCATTGATCTGATGTTTCTGCATTGTCCTAGAAACCAGAAACATGAATGCTTTTTTTATTTTAGCTGAAGGAGGCCTTCCTGATAACCTTCATTTTGAGGCATCCAGTAGGTTTCCTCTTCAAATAAAGACATACAGCATAGAAGCATACCCTTTAGTCCAATTCATTCATGCTGACAATAGTCCCAAACTAAACTAGTCCCACATTCCTGTGCTTGGCCCATATCCCTCCGAACATTTCTTATTCATGTATTTACCTAAATGCCTTTTAAATGTTATAACTGTACCTGCATCCACCACTTCCTCTGGAAGTTCATTCCACACATTCACAGCTCTCTGTGCAAATAAATTGCTCCTCATGTCTTTTTAAAGTTTTTTCTTCTCACCTTTTAAAGTATTCCCCCTAGTTTTGAACTCCCCCACCCTAGAGAACATACACCTGCCATTCACCTTATCTACACCCCTCATGATTTTATAGATCTCTATCAGGTCACACCTCAACCTCCTACACTCCAGTGAAAAAAAATCCCAGCCTTCTTATAACTCAAGCTTTCATACCCAGCAAAATCTTGGTAAATCTCTTCTGAGCTGTCATCACCTTAATAATATCCTTCCTATAGTAGGCCAACTAGAACTGAACACAATACTCCAGAAGAGGCCTCACCAATATTCTGTACAATCTCAACATGAAGTCCCAACTCCTGTACTCAAAGGTCTGAGTAATGAAGGCAAGCATGCTAAATACCTTCTTATAACAGCCTGTTTTATTTGTGAAGCAAACTTCAAACTTCTCTGTCAAAGCTCACCTCTGTTGTTAGGGCTGTCAGCCTGACATTGTTGCTGGCCCTTTGTATTGAGCCTCCCACTTCTCTAATCTGCCTTTTTAAATTTTACATCCCAGGAAATGTGGCTTATTAAATGGATGTCCTCTTGACCAATATCCCAACACAGCCATTTCCAGATTCCCAACACTTCAGTAAAGCCAATGTCGAGATCACAATCTAACCAGCAAAATTCAAATAATCAAATCTTACAATATAGAATTAAATCATTCATCCAATTGGGTTTGTGCCAACTCTTCGAATAATCTTTCCCAATAGCTGCATAAAGTTCACCATTTCAAGCATTACCCAATTCACTTTTGAAAATTATTATTGAAACTTCTTCTAACATCCTATTGAACAGCGCATTCCAAATACTCTTAATCTGCCATGTAAAAGATGGTTCTCATCTTCACTGCAGTTCTTTTGTTAACTACTGTTGGTACTGGTTAAGTCTGACTGTGATATACTAATGAGATAGTGCCCATTGTCACAGGAAGTGATGCAATGGTAAATGATCTCGCTTTCTTGCAGTATTTTGAAGCCATAAGAAGATTTTCCTTAAATAAAGGTAATGTTATCCTTTATCAGTACAATACGATTAAAATACACCCTTGTGCAATGGAAACAGTTATTCTCATTTACTAACATATTATCAAAAGCATTTATAATTAGAAACACTTACAAACTCACTTTTTAACTTTGTGCCCTGAGGCAACTCTCAGCTCCTCTAGTTTCCCCAGTTTTCATCAATTTATTTTGTATCCTCTCCAAGAGCTTGACATCTCTTCTCAAATGTAGTGCCCATAAATAGGACAGTACAAGCTGAGGCCTACCAAGAAGGAAAACCAGTAAAACCTGTATATGAGATATAAGTCCAACTCATCATGTCTCCTTCAAAATGGAGCTCCAGTACTACTAAGATCTTCATTTGCATAGATTACTGTTTATTTTACTAATTCATTCCTTCTGGGTAATCAGTGGTGTATAAATAACAAAAAGGAAAATAGAAATTGCTGGTAAAACTCAAAACTGTGGAAAGGTCACTGGACCCAAAACACTAATTCTGATTTTTCTCCACAGATGCTGCTTGACCTGCTGAGCTTTTCCAGCAAGTTCTGTTTTTGTTTTTGTTTTTGACTTCCACCATCGGCAATTCTTGCAGTTTTAATTTAGTGATGTATGAATGTTTCGCTTCTGTGCCTCTATTTATAAAAACAATGATATGTCCTGCATGTAATTTTTAAATCTGTCCTAACATTTGCAATGGTTTGTGAAATCCCACATCTCTTAGTTCTTGCACTTCAGTTAAATATTGTAAATGAAACTATTTCTCATTCTTCTTTCCAAATTACATTGCAATGTGATTAAACAAAGTTAACTATATTTAAACCTTATAGGTGCAGTAAGGATTGACTAAAGTGTGCTTGTTTTCACAATTAACATTAAAGAAGAAATTGTGATCAGTAGTAGCTTCATAAATGCAATCCTTTTCAAAATTGGTCTGTCTGCCTGTAGTGAACTATATATGAGCAGTTTGTATATTTTTCCAGTGAATGTAATAACTGAAGCTTTAGGGTTATAGCAATGTGAATGTCAATTTAGTATATTTTAAAACAAAATAAATGTATAGCTCTGAAAATCTGTAGAGGAGACCAAACAATTCTTTTCTTATATTTCTATTTAAAATTAAGCTGCTCTTGCATGGTACTGATAACTGATTCTGGTGAAGTTATTTATCTCATCTCAAGTGTAGTCTTCATTATTGCATAGCTGTTTCTGCAAATATGGTATCACTGTTGATGTACACAACTGGAGAATTTTAATGTTATCAATAATGCTTGGTACTAGCTAATAAAATAAAATTAATTTCAGCTGAGTGTTTGATTTGCTCACGAAAATCCATGCAATGAAAACAATCATTTAAATATTCAAATTCAAGGTGTGCATAATATATCTTATAAAGAGGCACAGTATTATGCTTTTTAAAAAGGTTTTATATGTCTGAAGTATGATCCTGAAATGAAGGGCTTATCATATGAAAAGTGGTTAAGGACTCTGGTTCTGTACTCAACGAGCTTAGAGGGATGACGCAAATCTCATTGAAACTTACAGAATACTGAGAGACCTAGGAATCATGGAGAAGATGTTTCCACTTAGAGGAGAGACACGAACCAGAGGGGACAGTGTCAGAGTGAAGGGACAACCTTTAAGAACTGAGATGAGGAAATTTCTTCAGCCAGATGATGATAAATCCAAGTCATTAAGTGTATTTAAGACAGATAAATAGGTTCTTGATTGGTAAGGGAATCAAGGGTTGTGGGGAGAAGACAGGGGTTGGGAAACATATCAGCCATGATTGAATGGCAGAGCAGACTTAATGAGATGGATGGCCTAATTCTTCTATCTTATGGTTATACTCCAGCTGTGGTCTCATTAATACAGTTGGCCAAGTATTGCTACTTGTTCTATTCAAATCTAAGTGGAAACTTAGAAGGTGCAATGAGTTCCAAAATCCAGCAGGATTACAGATATACATTTCATTGGAAAATGTCAGTTATTTTATTTCATTTACATGCAGATCCAGTTATGCATGGTTGAATTTTCCCATTTTCAGTTAGTGTTTTGTTGAGTGAGATTCATGCGCACAGTCTGCCAATTCTGTAATAACTTTTCTCACACAAACATTCCCACTTTAAATCATTAATTATGAATCCAGACTTTTCAGTGCCAATCTCACTGAATTGTACACCAGAAGAGGTGGAATTGCTCATCTCTGCTGGACCTTTTGGTGTTCCTGTCATTGCTACTAAATTTAAAACCCAGTTGCATACTACTTCAGATGCTGCAAGCTAGAAACTGTAACTCACACAATGGTGCTTCAGCCTCTATATTCAGGAATTGGCCCAGAAGCCAACAGCTATCTCAAATTGCTGATAAATAATTTGGTGGAGGACAGTGCTTTATCCACCTGACTGGCAAAGGAGGCTATGCCACCTGACATGGCCAACCTGGAACAAGATAGCAGCCTAGGTCAGCACTATGTCCTGGGTAAAACACAATACACAAGTGTCGAAATAAGGTTCATGTTTCTATGCTCCCCAAGGAAAATGCCACATACTGCATCACCACTTGGTCTATATTTTCCATTGTTATGTACCTATCACTGAGACTCATGGACTGCAACTCTTACTATTGCATGCATCATTTCCATTCAATGGTTCTCACCCACCTTATCTTCCCAACCTCCAAACACAGCTCATTTATCCTGAAAACAGGGTTCAGTTTGGTGTTGTTTTTCTGCGGCTTCTCATCTTCAATGTTCCCTTGCTGTCATGCTTTCTTGGATGTCCCTCTCAGTTACTGTCCAATCCTTGTCTTCATCTTCATCCTTAGAAGATTGGTTGTCAATCTTCCATTTCCTAGACATGCTCCCTTGCTGATGCCATTTGTGACGGACACAGAATGTCACAATGATACAGATATCCTCACTGGACTATACAATGAGGCCCTGCTGGAGCAGTGCAGACATTGAAATCTAATCTTGAGGAGGCCTAAAGCTTTGGTAGGAGAATGGGCAGTAATGTAATACTTTCATTCTGCATTGATCCAATGGTTTTGTAAAGGTGTCCTGAGCGATGAATCACAGAATTGTTATAATGGAGAAGGAAGCCATCCTGTAGAAGTCGACTTCTCCACCTCCTGATGCTGTCTGGCTTGCTGTGTTCTTCCAGCCTCCTGCCTGTCTACTTCAGCCTCACTGAATTGTACACCAGAAGAGGTGGAATTGCTCATCTCTGCTGGACCTTTTGGTGTTCCTGTCATTGCTACTAAATTTAAAACCCAGTTGCATACTACTTCAGATGCTGCAAGCTAGAAACTGTAACTCACACAATGGTGCTTCAGCCTCTATATTCAGGAATTGGCCCAGAAGCCAACAGCTATCTCAAATTGCTGATAAATAATTTGGTGGAGGACAGTGCTTTATCCACCTGACTGGCAAAGGAGGCTATGCCACCTGACATGGCCAACCTGGAACAAGATATCAGCAATGGCTCTGAGCATTTTTTTTAATAGATATTTTTATTGAAGAAAAAGGAAATTTTTTAAACTTTTTTTACAAACTTACAAAATAGCACAAACAAATATAAACATTAATATATAATTAAATATTAAATAAATAATAACCAAAACACAACAAAAAAAGAAAAAAAAAACTCAACCAAGTACTAATCTAACCTACAAAAAAACCAAAGCATATAATAAAATATCTTGCATTACTCAAAAAAACATAGTAATTAAGTAATGCTCAGAATGAACTAACATCACATCATAATAAAACCCGTAATGATACGGGATTCCTCTCCCCCAGGGGCCCCTTGTCCAGCCAGAACCACTACCACAACTAGATAAAAGCCTTTGACAATATGGCCAAAATATCTGTAGCTATATATTTCAGGAAGGGCTGCCATATTTTATAGAATAATTCCATTTTTTGGTGCACCATATTTGTAAGGAAGTCAAGGGGAATAGATTCCATGATTAATCTGTGCCAATTCGAAAGTCCTGGAGGGCCCTTAGCTACCCAATTTACTAAGATATTTTTCCTTGAACAAAAGGAGGGAATGGAAAATAATTTCCTCGCGTGCACACCCAGGGAGGGCAGGTTGAAAAAGCCCAGAAGAGATACTGAATCTACTCCAATTTCCACTATCAAGATTTCTGTCAGAGCATTATTAAAGGATTGGACACTCTGGAGGCAGGAAACATGTTTCCGCTGATGGGGGAGTGCCAAACCAGAAGACACAGCTTAAAAATACGGGGTAGACCATTTCGGACAGAGATGAGGAGAAATTTCTTCACCCAGAGAGTGGTGGCTGTGTGGAATGCTCTGCTCCAGAGGGCAGTGGAGGCACAGTCTCTGGTTTCATTGAAGAGTTGGATAGAGCTCTCAAGTATAGTGGAATCAAGGGTTATGGAGATAAGGCAGGAACAGGATACTGATTAAGGATGATCAGCCATGATCATATTGAATGGTGGTGCAGGCTCGAAGGGCAGAATGGCCTACTCCTGCACCTATTGTCTATTGTCTATTGTCATTTGCTACTCTGATCCAGTATTTGCGGATCTTATGACATGTCCAAAAGCAGTGTGTGAGAGTGCCCACTTCTATTTTACATTTAGGATACATTTGGAGATGTTCCTGCCCTAAATTTTGCCAGTCGTTCTGGTGGTATATGAATCCAATGGAGTATCCTTAATTGAATAGCTTGGGTTCTATTACAAATCGAGATTTTTCTGTCATTTTCCCAGATGCCGTGCCACATTTCTGAAGGGATTTCCAACCCCAATTCCTGATTTCACGTTTTAAACAATTGTTCCATATCTTTCGATACTTTGTTCTATAATGAGTGATAAAGAGTGCTGACCAAAGGTGGACCAATTGGCCATAACACTCTTCTTTCCCTATCCGATTTGTAAGAACTATCTAATAATGTGATCTTCTTCCGTATATAAGCTCGCATTTGGAAATATCAAAAAAGGTCTCCATTAGGCGGTCCAAATTTCTGGTGCAGCTGTTCAAAAGACATCATAACCTTCCCATCGAACAGATCCCCTAAGCAAGAAATACTCCTGGACCTTCAGGTTTTAAATGTAGCGTCTGTTTGCCCGGGTTGAAAATCCCATGCTCCGACTATAGGAGTATAAGGAGAAATGTTTTTGTTAATTACCCTCATCTTGCCACATTATCTTCCAGACTTTAATTGTATTTAATACAATAGGGTTTTTACAATGGTCCATAATAACTTTCAGCTTATCTAAAAGTAAGAGATTAATGAGGGGACACTTTGCTTGACAAGCATCGATGTCCAGCCAGATTGATTGTGGGTCAGATGAGACCCAATCAGCTATGTAGCTTAATAGAGAACTCAGCTGATACTTCCTAAAGTCTGGAAAATCCAGTCCTCCCCTTGCTTGTGGAAGCTGCAGCTTCTTTAATTTAATAAGGGGCCGTCTATGATTTCAAATGAAGGAACCAAGCCAACCGTATAAGTTTACGCAATGCCAGCCTCAGCAATTTCACAGGGAGCACTTTCATAGTTTATAAGAGTCAAGGCAAAATATTCATTTTAATTAGAGCTATTCTGCCTAACCAAGATATCAGGAGATCCCCCCAGTATTGAAGGTCCTGCCTTTTCCTCTCTAATAGGTGCACAAAATTGGCTTTGTACAGCTGACCAAATACTGGGGTGATAAAAATACCCTCCAGAGACCACCGAAAGAGAAAGCAAGACCCGTCCGATAAATTGGACATACTAGCGAGATCACCCATCGGCATTTTGTGAAAAGTGATTTTGTAACCAGAGAATGCATTAAATAAATTGATTAATTGGATCAAGCGGGCCCCGATATCAAAGGATTACTAACAAAAAGGAGAACATCGTCTGCATAAAGGGTAATTTTATGTTTACCCGAACCAACCCTTGGAGCCATTACATTAGAATTGTCCCGTATAGCTTCCGCTAGTGGTTCAATTATTAGCGTGAATAATAATGGTGAGAGAGGACATCCCTGATGACAGCCTCTACCCACACTGAAGCTATCTGAGCCTAAACGATTAGTAATCATGGCCACTTTGGGGTCATTGTACAATATTGAGACCCATTTGGTGAATACCTCTCCGACACCGAACCTTTCCAGTGTGCAAAACAGATATGACCATTCAACCCAATCGAATGCCTTCTCCACATCTAAAGAGACTATTATTCATGGTATTCTTTCCTGATGACAGACTTGAATCACATTCAAAACCCTTCTAATATTATTAGATGATCTATGATCCTTGATAAACCCTGTCTGGTCCTCTTTTATGATGCATGGTAAAACCCTCTCCAGCCTTCATGCTAATGTTTTGGAAAGAATTCTAAAATCGACGTTTAGCAAAGATATTGGTCTGTATGATGCACAATCTTCTGGGGCCTTTCCTTTTTTAAGAATGAGAGAAATATTTGCTTCTCTCATTCAAGGCAGGTGGCAGCCCTGCCTATATGAATAATTACACATGACTATAAGTGGACCAGCCAGTACCCCTATAAACTCTTTGTAGAATTCAGCCTGGAATCCATCTGGGCCAGGTGCTTTACCATTCTGAAGCTGCCTGATTGTGCCAAGTACTTCCTGGATTGTCAGGGGAGCATTCAGGATCGACACCTGTTCCGGGATTAAGTCTGGAAAGGCCAGGCTTTTAAAAAAGGACTCCATCTTCTTGGCTCTGTCTTCACAGTCCTGTGATTTATAGATCAGAATAAAACTTTCTGAAGGCTGTATTGATCCTTTTGCGGTCATGAGTCAAAGTACCAGCACTTTCCCTAATGGACGTGATAGCTTGAGGGGCCTTTTTTTCCCTTGCGAGAAACACTAGGTATCTACCAGGCTTATCTCTGTATTCATATAATCCTAGCTTTGCAAATAATATTTCCCTCTTTGCCGTTTGGGTAAGTGCAGTATTCAGGACTGTCCTAAGGGCTGTAATCCTTTGTAACTTAGCAACAGAGGGCCTATCAACATACACTGTCTCAGCTGGCTTCAAGCGAGCCTTGAGTAGAAGTTGTTGCTCTCCCTTTTGTTTTTTCTGCCGAATATGAAATAATCAGACCCCGCGCATAAGCCTTAATGGTCTCCCACATCACTGATGGGTTAAGGGCTGGAGCTGAGATAATTTCCAAAAAGGTTTTGAATTCTTGAGGGAAATATTTTATGAATTTGCTATCCTTCATTAAGAAGGAATCCAAATGCCAATGTCGGGGGCTTGTCTCATCGCCCCTAGTCTTAACTTCCATATATACTGCAGCATGATCAGAGATTATTACATTACCTATTTTGCAGGATAATATGAAGTTCAAAAAGGTTGAGGGATCAAAAATATATCAATTCTAGTATGACACTTATGTGGGTTAGAGTAGAAAGTGCCCTGCGGATGAAGGCACCTCCACACATCTACTAACCCTAGCTCCTTACTCAAATCCGCCAATTGTCTGGATCGAAGAGATATACCCACAGTACTCTTGGGTATCCTGTCTATCTCAGGGTCCATAATACAATTAAAATCTCCTCCTATAATTGTGTGACGAGCACAAAAAGCCATCAGTTTGGAGAAAGCTTCCGATATAAATTTGAAGGGGTGTTCTGGGGGACAATAAAGATTCAAAATTCCATACTCCTCTCCATTTATGAGGGCTTTGCTCAGTATATACCATCCAGATTTATCTTTTATCTGACTTAAGATTTTGAAAGGAAGGTTCTTCCGAATGAGAATGACTACTCCCCTACATTTTGAACTAAAAGATGAATAGAAGGCCTGATCGAAGCCTCCTTGTTGTAGTTTTAAGTGCTCTTTATCCAGTAGGTGTGTCTCCTGTAAGAGAGCTACATCAGCCCTTTGTTTTTTGAGGTTTGATAGTATTTTCTTCCTTTTGATTGGTGAATTACTCCTCTCGACGTCCCAGGTGTACTACCTAATCGAATGACTAACTCTGATCGTCCAGGCAAGTCCGAGACCCCCCGGGAGGAAGAACCCCACCCAAAATACCCTGAGCATAGACCGTAGAAAATTCACAAAAGTAGAAATTCTTTAATATATTAAAACTATTTCTAAATAAGAAAAATATAAAACACATTTAAAAGGAGATTTTCCCCCTTGCTCCCAGGGGGCATCACTACCTGTCAATAAACCCATCGTATCCTCTCCCAATCAGTGCCCCGCCCTCAACCCGGGCACTACACAGAGTAAACAAAATCAAGTGTACTATAAAACCAAAGTTAAAAGTGAGTGCCCACCTTCCCCACACCAACACTTGGATACATTTAGTAAAGATAATACAAAGTATAAACATATAAAACTATAAAGTTAGAATCCCAGCTAGTAATAGATAACTAAGTATAATAACAGAAGAAAAAAATCCCGTTCTAAACAAAATTGAGGTAGGACAAAGCAAATGCCCCCCACACGAATCAACTAAGCCACCTGGCCTGTATAAAAAAAAAGAAAATCACGTAGTAGATAACAAATTAGCCCCCCGCCCTGTCCGTCCAGAGACGATATTAAACAATAAAGGGGATGAAAAGAGAAAGAAAGGGTAAACCAGGTGAGGGGGTGCATAATAGCATAATTAACCATACGGTTTAATTCTTACAGGAGAAAGTGAGGACTGCCGATGCTGGAGACCAGAGTTGAAAAATATGGTGCTGGAAAAACACAGCAAGCCAGGCAGCATCCAAGGAGCAGGAGAATCGACGTTTCGGGCATAAGTCCTTCTTCAGGAATTCATTAATTCTTACAGTCTATTTAAGAGAGTCAAAAAATTCTTTAGCTTTCTCCGGTGATCCAAAGTTATAAACTGATCCTTCATGGCTGAAGTGCAGCGTTGCTTGGTAACACAAGGAATATTTAAGTCTCTCAGACGCTTTTTCGCCTCATCAAATGTCCTCCTTTTGTGGACCTAAGCTGAAGAAAAATCCTGGAACAGCATAATCCTAGAGCCCTTGTACACCATGGCCTGCAGATCCTTCCCCAGGATTCTAGAGGCTTCCAGGAGCATCTGTTTCTCTCTATAGCATTGCCGTAACAGAACCTGGCGAGGGCGCTGGTCCGACCCTGGGCTGCATATAGCAACCCAGTGGGCCCACTCTACCCGCACCTGGCCTGGTCTGGACTTTAATATTCCAGGGAGCCATTGCTCCAAAAAAATTGCTAGCTGTCCTTCCTCTTCCCATTCAGGAAGGCCCAGCAACCGAATATTTTTTCAAACGACCCCGATTGTTGAGATCATCGATGTGCTCCTCCAGGGTGCGGACTCGCTGTTCGAGAGCCCGGACCAGGCCCACGCCCGATTCAGCAGCAGTCTCCGAGGTCGCGGCCTTTAGCTCCGCCCCTCCAATGTGATGTTCAAGTTTTTCAATTTCTCGATTGTGCTTTTACAGTGCGACTGAGAGCGACTCCCACCTGCTCCTGGATTCCTTGATAAATGCATCAATCCTCTCCTGCAACTTGTTGATCATGGAGACTAGGCTCGCTTCTGCAGGTAAGTCCCCCGAGGCGATGCGGACGTCTCTGCTGCTGCTGCTGGACGGGGTGGGTGAGGGGTCCCCGCCTGTTGTGAGCTGCGGGCATTTTTACCTTCAGTCATTTTAAGCATAGCACCAAACTGTTCAAGTTTGGTGCAAATGACTAAATATGCTGGGTAAGAGTTATTTTAAGTTGTTTAGAGAGTGTGGTGGAGGAGGGTACCCCACTTTGCCTGAGTTTTGGGCAGAGTACTACAGACACAGACTTGCTGGGTCGCCGCCATCTTGAATCCCCGGCTCTGAGCATTTTAACTTAATATGAGCCTGCTGCCTTTTTTCCCATAACCCTGTATATTATATAAATATCTTCCAATGTCCCCATGAATGTCTCACTTGAACCTGCTTTGGCCATATTTCGGGCAATGCATTCCATGCTGTAACTATGTGCATCTCAAACTTTTTCCCATCTCATATTTGCTTTTTGTCCAAAGCAAAACACTTTGCAACTATGTCCTCTGATTCTCAATATGTTACATGTGGGATCAGTTTCTCCATGTGTACTCTTTCCAGACCTCTCATGATTTGACAGCTTCTTCTCCAAGGAAAACAGTTCCAAGTTTTCCAATTTTTCCTCATAACAGAAACATCTCATCCCAGAACCACTCTCGTAAATGTTTTCTACACTATCCCCAAACAAATTCACATCATTCCTATACTGTGGTGCCCAGATTGTTCATAATACTCAACTGAGATCTAACCAGTGTCCTAGAGAGGTTCATCATAATCTCACCATCCTGATACTCTATGCTAATTTTAACGAAGCTGAGAATACTGCATGCTTTATTAACAATTCTCTTTATCTGTTCTACAATTTTAATGACTTATGAACATGTATATCCAGGTCTCTCTACTACTGCAGACCGTTTAAAACTGTACATTTTGTATTATCTCACCATGTTCTTCTTCTTCACAATGAACTTCATCTGCCACCTACCAACCCACTCTTCAATTTGTCAAAGATCTTTGTAAGTTCTACATTGCTCTCTTCACAGTTTACAATTCTTCCAAGTTTCATGCCTGAAATTATTCTTGCACAGCACAGATTTAAAAAACAATGAATACAAAACCAACCCCTAGGCAACTCCACCACAAATCTTCCAGCTAAAAAAAAAGATAGTGAGGACTGCAAATGCTGGAAAGTCAGAGTTAATAAAATGTAGAGCTGGAAAAAGCATAGCAGGTCAAGGGCCTTGCCTGCAATGTTGACTCTCTTGCTCTTCTGATGCCTCTTGACCTGCTGTGCTTTTTCCAGCTCCACATTTTATCAACTCCAGCCTAAAAAATACCCATTAACCATTACTCTCCATTTCCTATCCATTGGCCAATTTTGTATTTGTGTTTTATTCCAAGTCCTATAATTTTCCTTTCAAGTCTCTCATGTGGCATTGTGTCAAACATCTTTTTAGAAGTCCTTCTGTTAATTCTTCAAAAAAAAATCCATCAAGTTAGGAAGATACAATTTTCCCTGAACAAATCCATGATGACTCTTCCAAATCAACCCTATTTTTCATTTGAATATTAACTCTAATCCAAATAACTGTTTCTAGAAGTTTCCCCACCACTGGAGTTAAACGGATTGGTTTGTAATTAGAACAAATGGTTAACATTTGCAATTCTTCAATTCTCCATCACAATCCCTGAACCCAGGGAAGACTAAAGGACCCTAAGTCATAGAAACAGAAATAGGTCATTCAGCCCATCAAGTCTTCTCTGCCGTTCAATTACATCGTGGATGATTTGATAACCCTCAATACCATTGTCTGCCTTTCTACATAACCCATAATTCCTTTACTATTTAAAACTCTGCTAATCTCAGCCTTGAATATACCAAATGACACAGTCTCTGCATCATTCTGCAGTAACGTATTGCACAGGTTGACTACCTTCCGAGAGAAAAATAATTCCCCATTTCTATCTAAAATGGGTGACTCCACAAAGGCCCAACAATGTCTCTTCTTCCTCGGAAAGCTGAGGAAATTTGGCATGATGACAAATACCCTGCCAACTTTTATAGTTGTGCCATCAAGAGCATTCTAGATGTATCACTACCTGGTATGGTAACTGTACCATTCAAGATTGGAGACGGATACAGAGAGTGGCGAACTTGGCCCGGACAATCACAAAGGCCAACCTCCCATCTATAGAATCCAATTACTAAGCCCGCTGTCAAGGAAAGGCTGCTAGCACCCTGGCAATGTTTTTCTACAACCTCTACTATCAGGGAGAAGATACTGAAGCCTGAACACACACACCAGCCGACTTTGCAACAGTTTCTACCCTACTGTTGATAGAATACTGAATGGACTCTCAAACTCTTAACATTCAACTGGACCTGTCTTTTCATTTTTGCCGCTGTTTACCTATTATTTACTATCTATGCTACTGAACTATGTGATCTGCCTGTATTGCTCACAAGACAAAGCTTTTCACTTTGCCTCAGTACACATGACAATAAATTCAATTCAATTTATGCTCTTCCACAAAGGATAACCACACTTAGCATATACTTTTGTAAAATTCTTTCAGAGTTTTATACGATTCAATAACATTCCCTTTTACTTTTCTAAACTCCAATGTGTATAAGTCAACCTACTCAAACTCTCCTCACAAGACAGTCCCTCCATACCTGGTTACCTGTTGCAGCATTCCTCATGTTTGACTTACTCTTGTAGCCTCGTGAACTGGACTCCAATGCCAGTATATTTTTCTTTAGAAAAAGGGAGCAAAACAGCTCACAATATTTCAGGTGTGGCCTGACTACTGCCTTTTACAGTTGTAACAAGACCACCCTATTTTTATATTCCATTTTTATTGAAATAAAGTCCAATAATCCATTCGTTTTCTCAACTACCCACTGAATGTAGATGCTCGCTCTTAAATTTATTCACAGAGCCCACCAAATCATTCTGATATACCGTTTTCTGCAGTCTTTCCCTGTTTAAGCAATAGTAAACTCTTCTATTGTTCTCTCCAATGTGCATAATTTCACATTTTCCCACATTATATTCCATCTGCCAAGTTTTGTCCACTCACTCAACCTCTCTATATTCCTTAATAAAAGCAGAAAATGCTGGACAAACCCAACAGTGTCTGTGAATAAAGTAAGTTAGCATTTCAAGCGCAATATGAAAATTCTTAAGATGAGTCACATGAGACTCAAAACTATGAGACCAACTTGTGAGGACAGCCTTTTCCGAGAATGACCCAACCCTAGATTTACAGTTATAGAGTCATAGAGATGTACAGCACAGGAACACACCCTTCAGTCCAACTCGTCCTTGCCGACCAGATATCCCAACGCAATCTAGTCCCACCTGCCAGCAATCGGCCCATATCCCTCCGAACCCTTCCTATTCATATACCTATCCGGATGCCTTTTAAATGTTGCAATTGTACTAGCCTCCACTACTTCCTGTGGCAGCTCACTCCATACACATACCACTCTCTAAATAAAAAAGTTACCCTTTAAGTCTCTTTTATATCTTTCCCCTCTCACCTTAAACCATTACCCTCTAGTTCTGGAATTCCCCACCCCATGGGAAGAGACTTTGTCTATTTATCCTATCCATGCTCCTCATGATTTTATAAACCTCTGTAAGGTCACCCCTCAGCCTTTGACACCCCAGGGAAAACAACCCCAGCCTGTTCAGCCTCTCCCTATAGCTCAAATCCTCCATCCCTGGCAACATCCTTGTAAATCTTTTCTGAACCCTTTCAAGTTTCACAACATCCTTCCAATAGGAAGGAGACCAGAATTGCAGGCAATATTCCAACAGTGGCCTAACCAATGTCCTGCACAGCTGCAACATGGCCTCCCAACTCCTGTACTCAATACTCTGACCAATAAAGCAAAGCATACCAAACGCCTTCTTCACTATCCTATCTACTTGCGACTCTACTTTCATGGAGCTATAAACATGCACTCCAAGGTCTCTTTGTTCAGCAACACTCCCCAGGACCTTACAATTAAGATTTGCTTTTCCAAAACACAGCACCTCACATTTATTTAAATTAAACTCCATCTGCCACTTCTCAGCCCATTGGTCCATCTGATCAAGATCCCATTGTAATCGGAGGTAAGCTTCTTCGCTGTCCACTACACCTCCAATTTTGGTGTCATCTGCAAACTTACTAACCTCTTATGCTCACATCCAAATCATTTATAATAAATAACAAAAAGTAGTGGACCCAGCACCGATCCTTGTGGCACTCCACTAGTTACAGGCCTCTAGTCTGAAAAACTACCCTTCCACCACCACCCTCTGTCTTGTACCTGTGAGTCAGTTCTGTATCCAAATGACCAGTTTTCCCTGTCCTCTCTGCGCCTTAACTGACATACCTTTAATTTCTGAACCAGTTGCAATTGACCAGCAGAACTGACTATTGTCAAAACTCCTATATACAAAGACACTGATGCCCAGACTCTAGAAGGACCAAACATTAGAGTGACTATGCCAACCTCCTAAAATCTAATGAGCCACTTGACAGACTGTGGTGGTATTCCCTGAGTGATTGTAGAGCTCTTCATCCCATAAAGGACTCTCCCTGTTGACTTTCAGGCCTGGCCATTTGGTTGAAGATTGTGCTGTACGTTTGTCGCATAAACTGCAATGTATGTGCTGTAGGTGTGACATTGACAAAGCAAGATGCCATACAGCAAATTGCCCACCTCTTGACTATTCAGCACTCTCCACCATGACAAATTGCTTGGTTCTCACTCTGCACTAAGCAGCATTGCAAGCTATAGGGACTGACAGCCTCCAAATAGGCACAAAGTGAGGACTAAGAAATGAAACTAAGAGCCAGAAGATGCTCCTTATTTAGATGCATGAGCTGCATGTCTGTCCCTGTGAACATAATAACCTAGCAGAAGCATGCAAACTGTAGGCATTCCTGAGCTCCAAAGTGAAGTCCTGAAGGTCTGAAATGGTGTTAGAGTTGGACCAAGAATAGGAATGATAATGTTAAGGCTGGTGATTTCCTGATATCGACTTGCTAAGATGAAGAGGGAGGAGTACAGTGTGCACAGAACATGGCAGGAACATTATGGTGATTACAGAGTTGGATGAAGCCCTGGACAAACAAGCACTCTGACTTTCATGGCAGGAAAGAGGAAGAGAATAGAATAACATAGAAGTGAGGCAAGTTATACTGATGACGAAATAGCAAGATTAATAACAAAGTTCTAAAGTTGACCCTTAAGGGGAAAATTGGGAAATGCTTCTTCTGTATATATTGATATTCCAATTTCTATATTCTTGCCAGATTTTCTCAATTTTCATGTCAATGCCCATAAAATTTTGCCCATAAGCTGAATATACTTACAGACATGTACAAAGTATAAATATACATCCATAAAGTATACAACTAACAGTGGAAAGCAATGTGTTTACGTTCTGTCATCAAATGTTGTGTATCTTAAATGTTATTGGATTTTAATACCATTTGATTTTATCATGTAAAGCATCTGTAACACTATTTTAATGAGAAGATATTCTTTTTTGAACAATGCAAAAACAACTTCTAATACATTACCTGTTCAAAGGTTTACTTATGGATTGAATTGTGAAAGTGGCATAGATGTAAGTATTTTTAAAAGCATAGCATTATTGAGTCACTTTTCTCTGTTTAAAAGAATGAGAGGTGATTTCATTCAAACACAAGATTCTGAAGGGACTCAATATGTTCTGCTTAGCTAGAGATATCTGTATCAAAGGGACATAACCTTAGGATAGGGCACCAATCATTTAGAATAGAGATGAAGAAAAACTTCTTCATTCACAGGAATGTGAATCTTTGGAATTCTCTGGCTGAGCATTGTGGATGCTCCATTACTGAACTTATTGATGGCTGAGATAGCTTTGTGATCTCCCCGTAAATTGAAGGATATGTAGAAGCTGGCAAGACTCATATATAGAAGCTAGCTGAGACAGAAGATCAGCCATGATGAATTGAATGATGTGTGCAATTTTCTGAAAGTCAGTGGCTTACATTGGTAGATGGATTCTGATGGTCATAGAGGCACAAGGAACATAGGTGGCTGTCAACAGCTGGTAGTAGTGGCAGAAATGGGGATGAATCTATGGATTAAAACAACAGCTGGCGCAGAGTCAAAAAGAAAAGGATTGTTGAGCTGGAGTGATGAGAGAAACCAGCATCGGGAAGGTAGGGGAATGCATGGAGTTTTAGAGGATGGGAATAGCTTTGGAGGAAGGTACAGAAGAGTATATTAGATGGAGATGATGAGAAGGAATAGGTATAGATGATCGGGATAGCACAAGAAGGCTGGAATACCAAGGAAGGGGAATTTAAAGAAGTGTTCTTGCAATAAAGATTTTACCATAAAGGTATTGTTGATCTCCACTAGTTGCTTATATTTAAACACATGTCTGTTAACATGATTACATACCTGATTAACATTTTATATTTACAGAAAGAAAAATATTTTAGTGATATTAAAGAACTTTATTTCTACTATTGTGGAGCATACTTGAATCTCTGTAAAGTGCTTAGTTAACTGTTCTTGCATCTTCATGCCATTGATGGCCGCGCCTTCATCTTGTGCTATAAAAATGGTGTTTCTTTTTTTTTCCCCAAGTCTGTTTCTTGCATCCCAACTCTGTTTAGTGCAAGATGTGTCCCTTCAACTTCTCCTTTTAAAGTCCTGTGTGTTAAAAATCAATAACATGAACACCATTGGTTTCACTTCAATTATATCTTTAAAGGGTTTCTAATTATTTTATATCTGATGATAACTTTTATTCAGGGCAAGAGTTTCATGATTAAATAAATATGGACTTGTTAAATCTTCATTACATGATGTCAGTAGTGCAGAAGGGTCTTTAATATCATGAGAGGGGACATTGATAGCACAGAGGGCTTGTGTAACTACAGAGATTTAATAGTTGCTAAATACCTCAGCTGACAATCCCTTTCCTGCATCAACAATAATTAACAATATCTGTCCTGAATCTCGCAAATAAGTTGCATGTGCTCAAAGACCAGCATTGACATTGGTGTAAGCATTGTTAACACACCAGCCAAAACTGCACATTGTGTTAATAATCTAGTTAAGGACCAGTAACATTTTTGTTTAAAGTAGACAAAGCTTCAAATCTGAGCTACTTACTAAGACAATAGACAAGAGATGTAGGTGTAGGCCATTGAGCCCTTCGAGCCAGCACCACCATTCATTATGATCATGGCTGATCATCCACAATCAGTATCTTGTTCCTGCCTTATCCCCACAACCCTTGATTCCACTATCTTTAAGAACTCTATCCATCTCTTTCATGAAGGGGATAAAGCCACAAATTTTTAAGGGCACAATTTTTAAGTTAACTAACTATAGAGAGTAGGTCAGGATCAATGAAACAAAACCAGAGTCCTGATGAAGGGCAATACTAAATGATGAATCTGGTTCTTCATCATCTATCTGTTGATCAACATTTTGTGCATTACAAACACGATGCTAAACATTATTGTTGTTGAAAAGAGCACATGAACTTCTGGCAGTTTGATTTGTTCAAAATATTCCTTTATTTAAACAAGTTCCCTTTACTGTTTTTCAGTAAAGGGAATAAATGTCACTTGAATGCATTATAATTATTTCTAAAAGATAGTCATCGAGCCATACTGTACAGAAGAAGGAACAAAAGAACAAAGAAACTTACAGCACAGGAACAGGGCCTTCGGCCCATCAAGCCTGCGCTGATCCCGATGCTTTTTCTAAACCTGCTGTCTATTTTCTAAAGATCTGTATCCCTTTGCTCCCTGCCCATTCATGTATCTGTCTAGGTACATCATAAATGATGCTATCGTTCCAGTCTCTACCACTTCTGCTGGCAACACATTCCAGGCTACTAGCACCCTCTGCGTAAAGAACTTTCCACACATATTTCACCCAAACTTTGTCACCCTGATCGATATAGAGTCATAGAGATGTACAGCATGGAACCAGATCCTTCGGTCCAACTCATCCATGCTGACCACATATCCTAAGCCAATCTAGACCCACCTGCCAGCACCTGGCCCATATCCCTCTGAACTCTTCCTATTCACAAACCTATCCAGATGCCTTTTAAATCTTGTAATTGTACCAGCCTCCACCACTTCCTCTGGTAGCTCATTTCATACATGTACCACGCTCTGCGTGAAAAATTTGCCCCTTAGATCCCTTTTATATCTTTCTCCTCTCACCCTAAACCTATGCCCTCTAGTTCTGGACTTCCCCTACATCAGCGAAATGACCTCGTCTATTTATCCGATCCATGCCCCTCATGATTTTAGAAACTTCTATAGGGTCAACCCTCAGCCTCTGACGCTCCAGGGAAAACAGCCTCAGCCTATCCAACCTCTCCCTATACTCAAATCCTCCAAACCTGGCAACATCCTTATAAATCTTATAAGTTTCACAACATTCTTCCAATAGGAAGGAGACCAAAATTGCACGCAATATTCCAAAAGTGGCCTAACCAATGTCCTGTACAGCCGCAACATGTCCTCCCAACTCCTGTACTCAATACTCTGACCAATAAAGGATAGCATACCAAACACCTTCTTCACTATCCTATCTACCTACGACTCTACTTTCAAGGAGCTATGAACCTACACTCCAAGGTCTCTTTGTTCAGCACACTTCCTCAAACCTCACCTTTAAGTGTATAAGTCCTGCTAAGATTTGCTTTTCCAAGAAGCAGCACTCACATTTACCTAAATTAAACTCCATCCACCACTCCTTAGCCCATTGGCCCATCTGATTGAGATCCCATTGTAACCTGAGCTAAACTTCTTCACTGTCCACTGCACCTCCAAATTTTGGTGTCATCTGCAAACTTCCAACTATACCTCTTATAACCACATCCAAATCATTTACATAAATGATGAAAAGTAGTGGACCCAGCACCTCTCCCTGTAGCACTCCACTGGTCACAGGCCTCCAGTCTGAAAAACAACCCTGCACCACCATCCCCTGTGTTCTACCTGTGAGCCAGTTATTCAATTAGATTAGATTCCCTACAGTATAGAAACAGGCCTTCGGCCCAACAAGTACACACCGACCGTCCGAAGAGCAACATTTCCCCTACATTTACCCCTGCACCTAACACTATGGGCAATTTAGCATGGCCAATTCACCTAACCTGCACATCTTTGGACTGTGGGAGGAAACCGGAGCACCCAGAGGAAACCCCTGCAGACACGGGGAGAATGTGCAAATTCCACATGGACAGTTGCCCAAGGAGGGAATTGAACTCAGGTCCCTGGCACTATGAAGCAGCTGTGCTAACCACTGAGCCACCACGGCTATTTCTCCCTGTATTCCATGAGATCTAACCTTGCTAATCTCTGTAAATTGGATTTACTTATGGTGAATGTTGATCTCTTTAACACTAATTGTTCAGGCTTCCTGCTTGGTTAATATATGGCAACAAAGGAGCCACCATTACAAACTACTACAAATGTGTAAAAAAAAGTGTACATTGTAACTAAATGTTCCAACATATCCACAAACAAGCCAAGGTTATGTATTATAAGTCTGTTACAATTAAGTATGATAACAAACGCCTAGATATGGAAATTTCAGTGCAATATTTTAAACTAAATGCAGATTAGACTGGATTCCCTACAGTGTGGAAACAGGCCATTTGGCCCAACAAGTGCACACCAACTCTCCGAAGAGTAACCCACCCAGACCCATATCCCTCTGACTAATGCATCTAACACTATGAGCAATTTAGCATGGCCAATTCACCTGACTTGCACAACTTTGGAATGTGGGAGGAAACCGGAGCACACGGAGGAAACTCATGCAGACACAAGGAGAATGTCCAAACTCCAGGCAGACAGTCGCCCAAGGTTGGAATTGAACCTGAGTCCCTGGTACTGTAAGGCTGCAGTGCTAACCACTGAGCCACCTTGCTGCCCCAGCATGTAGACGAATTGTACATCTACAATTCCAACCCAACTGCCTGTTTTGTTACAAATCTTTGGCAATTCCACAAATTTAATTATATAAATATATAATTAAATACATAACAGAAATATCTTCCTTATCCAAAAAATGAGACTCTCAGAAAATAACAACAACAAAAACTGGATAAACTCAGGAGATCAGGCAGCATCTTCAGACAGAAATAAAGCTAATATTTCAGATCGAGACCATTCATCCAGAACTGAAGAGAAATAGAAAATGTAAGGGTTTACAAGCCAGTGGAGAAGAAGTGGGCTGGATGAACAAACCAGATGTTACATGGTGATTGTTTTTGTTCTCACAGAAAATACATTTTAGAAACAAAGTCAGCATGTTCTAAAATGTTGAGGTTTTTTTAAAGCTGTATTTCAACACTGCACGAAGCGTGTACTGCTAGATATTTTGTTTGCTTTATCTGTACCCATACAGTTAAGTGAGGTATCTCATCAGACTCCTGGCTTGTGTTTTATAGAAGGTGTAAGGGCTTTGGGGAATCAGGTGGTGACTGCCTTTGCCACAAAATTTGCAGTCTTGTACCTGTTCTTGTGGTGCCTGACTTATGTGGCCAGTCAAGATTTTGGTCAATGGTAACCTCTTGAACGTAGTGGAATTCAACACTGATAAAGTCATTGACCATTAAGGATAGTGAAATAGATTTTCCTCTCTCTCTCATATATAAAATAATATAAAATGCTGAAAGTACCCAACAAGTCTGAGAAAGATTGAAATGCACCTTTCAGGTCAGTGACTTCTCATCGGAACAATGTTTTAGCCCAATTACATGATATTAGTGGGACTAGAAATCAAACCAATGCACTCAATCAAAATACTTAAAACAAGATGAGAGAAATTTTGATTGAAAAAGACCACCTCCACTCTGCAGCAACTGAAAATCAATAATCCAACTAGAGTCAAGTCCACAGTGAAGCAGTGGTACTCCATAGAAGAAGCAATTGGTGATAGTGAAGAAAGTCAGCAATATGCAAAGCTTTGAGGGAAACTCAGGTGATATTATATCTGCATCCGATATCCTTCTAGGTGGTAGAGATAATGGATTCAGAAGGCATTATCAAAGGAGCTTTGGTGACTTATTACAGTGCATCCTGTAGATGGCATACACTGCTGCCAATGTGCATTGTCAGTGCAGAATGTCGAAGATGGCTCAGATTCCAAACAACAAGCTACTTTATCCTGGATGGTGCTTAGCTTTGAGCAATTCTGAAAAGCATTTCATTACACTCCTGAATTTTGCCTTGTTGTAAATAGTAAACTTTTACTTGGGAAGTCAGATTAGGAGGCAAGTCATTCCTGACAGAATTTCCAACCCCTGGCCTATTCATGTAACTACAGGTTTTAGACGACTAGTCCAATTAAGTTTCTCATCACTAGTAACCCTCAGGATGGTGGGAGACTGACCAATGAATGTAAAAAGGAGATGGCTAGATTCTCTCCTTTAAGAAATAATCATTGCCTAGTAGTTATGAAGTGAAAACGTAACTTGCTGAGCCTCTCCAGAACAAGTTCCAGTAACCTGGATTTACCTAAAATAAACTTCTCCATCACAAGTGCTGCCAACCGACTGTCACTCCACCAGCTGCTTCATCATCTGACAGACATTTTCAAAGTTTCTACCAGCTGAAGGCAACCCCGCCCATGATCGGCGCTGGGATTTGTAGTTCTTTCTGCTCCGCCGGCCGTTGCTGTTGGCTCCGGAGGTGAGGGTAGGGAACTACAAATCCCGACATGCCCCGTCGCACCGTTACCCGGGCAAAGGCAAACATGGCGGAGGAGCAGCAAGCGAGAGTAGCCGCGGTGCCGGAGAGTAAATCTCCTCCTCCGCTGCTCATGAGGTCCTCGAGTGTCAGTCTTTTAAGTGACTGTGTCCAGCAAGGGGTTCAGCAGCTACTGCCGCTCAAGTTCGACAAGAACATCAAGCAGGCGTTTTACAACACGGGGGCGCTGATATTCGTAGCTATCTCGTGCGGCGCCGCCGTGCTCGTTTACTTTATCCTGGAGGCGTTCCTGCGGCCGCTGTTGTGGGCTGTGCTCTGTGGCACCTTCCTGCATCCTTTCAAGACTACCCTGACTAACCTGGTGAGGAAATGGCTGGGCGGCCTCCAGGAGTCCGGCACGCCCATCGTCTTGGCCACCCTCATGTTGCCCATTTCGTTCATCAATCACGGCGTTGAAATGCTGGGTAACCAGGTGCTGCTGAAACGCAGAGTGCTGCTGGTGTTGGCCACGGGCGGGCCCGTCCTCTACCTCCTGTACTGCTTCAGCACCTGGGTGGGACTGCAGCTCTTACTCACTCACACAGGGCAGTTTATCTCCTTTGCGCTCGAGTATTTAAACACGTTGTGGGTAGGTTGAAAACGCTTTTTAGCAATACTTACGAATAATCGTAGTATGTAAAATAATGCAAGTTGTTGCATTCAAGCTGCCACCTGGGATAATGAGGACTCGTATTCATGAATTGTTATCTGTGAACAGTGTTCGCAAGGATTTGAGTCCCGGAGCTTTGTTTCACTGATCAAAAACATACCTCCCAAAGAACTGTTTATGCTGGAAATCAGTAACAAAAACAGAAATTGCTGGAAAAACTTGGGTCTGGCAGTATCTCATAGAGTGAGAGAGTGCAGAACGGACCGTTCGGTCCAAATCGTCTTGCGCCGACCAGACATCCCAAACTGGGACAAAGTGAGGATGCAGATGCTGGGAATCACAGTCGAGAGTGTGGTGCTGAAAAAGCACAGCACGTCCGGGAGCATCCAAGAAGCAGGTTAACCGATATTTTGGGCAAAAGCCCTTCATCAAGAATTATCCTAAATGTGGTTGACCTAGTTCTATTTGCCAGAATTTGACCAATATCCTGAAAGACCTGCTGAGATTCTCCAGCGTTTTACTGTTATTGTTTCAGGGATTTCCAGCATCTGCAATTCTGTTATTTGCTTTAGTGAATAGATCAGGCAAGGTGATTAAATGCAGTTATTTCAATAGAAGTTATAGAGTCATAGAGATGTACAGCATGTAAACAGATCCTTCGGTCCAACCCGTCCATGCTGACCAGATATCCCAACCCAATCTAGTCCCACCTGCCAGCACCTGGCCCATATCCCTCCAAACCCTTCCTATTCATATACCCATCCAAATGCTTCTTAAATGTTGCAATTGTACCACAACTTTTACACTTAATGGTAAGGTCCTAGGGAGTGTTGCTGAACAAAGGGACCTTGGAGTGCAGGTTAAAGCTTCTTGAAAGTGGAGTCGCAGGATAAATATGATAGTGAAGAAGGCATTTGATATGCTTTCCTTTATTGGTCAGAGTATTGAATACAGGAATTGGGAGGTCATGTTGCGGCTGTACAGGACGTTGGTTAGGCCACTGTTGGAATATTGCGTGCAATTGTGGTCCCCTTCCTATTGGAAAGATGTTGTGAAACTTGAAAGGGTTCAGAAAAGATTTACAAGGATGTTGCCAGGATTGGAGGATCTGAGCTACAGGGAGAGGCTGAACAGGCTGGGGCTGTTTTCTCTGGAGAGTCGGAGACTGAGGGGTGACTTTATAAAGGTTTACAAAATTATGAGGGGCATGGATAGGATAAATAGACAAAGTCTTTTCCCTGGGGTTGGGGAGTCCAGAACTAGAGGGCATAGGTTTAGGGTGAGAGGGGAAAGATATAAAAGAGACCTAAGGGGCAACATTTTCACTGATGACAAGGTTACGAAGATAGCACCATTCATCAGCTACTCATGGAACCTTGGCTCAAATTTGGAGTAATTGCAAAGATCTGGTCATTGTTCACGAGGGCAATTTCTAAAGTCACTTCTGTTCACTTAAGGATAAGCGGTTCAACCACATTGTACGATCATAAGAAATAGGAACAGGAGCAGACTGTTCAGCCCTTCAAGCCTCTTCCACCATTTGATAGGATAACTATTTCAACATTCCTGACTTCAACTTTCCTGCCCTTTGCTCATAGCCCTTGACTCCCACACTAATCAAGAATCTATCTATCTCAGCCTTAAATATACACAAGGACTCTGTTGCCACACCTGTATATGACAAGAAGTTCCAAAGACACTCAACTTTCAGAATGAATAAATTACTGCTTATCTCAGTCTTAAACTTGGCACCAGTTTATTCTGAGGCTATGCTCTCAGCTCCTAGACTCCCCAGTGAGGGGAAACATTCTCTCAGCATTTACCCTGTCAAGCCCCTTAAGAATTCTATATGTCTCAATAACCTCTCATTCTTCTAAACTTCAATGAGTAGAGTCCTAAGCTGTTTAACCTTTGCTCTTAAGACAATCCCTCCATACCACGGATCAACCTAGTGATTATTCTTTGAATTGCTGTAGATAGAGGGTGATGGAGTAGTGACATTTGGGACTGTGGACTGGTTTTCCTAGCTATGGCATACAGAAGTCTTTTAGAATAGCACCAAATGTCTGGGGTCATCCCAGAATCCAGGTTGTCGCAGCTGAGTTTAACATTCTGCATCCATCCACTTAGACTCTGGTTTTTGTGGAAGTTTTGGTAGCTGTCATAGATCCCAGGGGCTAGACTTGGTGAATTGATGACAAAAGCACTTGTCAATTAATACCATCCAGAACAGAATGGAACATATTGGGACATTTCAGTCTGATAAGCATGAAAGCAGCAAACACGTCTCTGGTGATTAAGTGGCATAGTGTATTCTGTAGGATAGATACCTTATTCTTGTTGAAAAATAATTGATCTGATTAGATTAATTTTTTAAGAAATGTGAACACCTATAAGTGTTGACCTAACCTTCATTCACGGAACATGTAGCGCCGGCCAAATACATAGTTTTACTTTTACTCAGAGTTCAGAGCTCTCAGTCCAAACTTTACTCAATATTTTCCTATTGCCTCACTTTATAGACTGTTTGTTTTTTTGTGTAAATTAACACTATTTCTTTAAACATATAGCAGGAGGATTTGATAGGAAGAATATTTGCAGATTCTGTAGTAAATCTTGCTGTCTTTTTACAGCCCTGCCTTTGTGCTGCATCTTTTTTGTTGCTTTGGGACTTTGAATTTAGGGAGATATGAATAAACAATAATGTTGATTTAATGCCATATTTTAGGCATAACTTTTCTCTTTACTATTGTCTTATGATGAAAAATGCTTTCCTTACTAGTTGTCTGTTTTTGTTTTTATATTGAGAGAAGCTTTCTCAATAACCAGTGTGTCTAAGATGTCACAAGCCTTTTGAAATGCAGTACTTTAATACTAGGTAGTTTGTTCAATTATTTTGCTATGATTTGCTAAGAATAACTGGAAGACATAATAGCCCAAGCAATTTTTACATACGTAGTATGTAGCTGCTTCATCTGCAGTAGAATCCAATGAAGAAAAAGTTTTTAATCATTAATATTTTATAGACTATGGAAAAAAACTCAATTTCTGAGAGTAAAGGAACCTATATTTGGTATGGAAGCCTAAATGCTAAGAGGGTTTACTTCAACAAATACAAAGGATGACAAATATTGGTTTTGAACCATATTTTTAAAAACCAGTTTAGGCTATTTTAAAAAAATGTTGAAGAAGTAAAGCCGCAAGAGAGATGAATTGTTAGTAGAACAATCAAATGTCATTTTTCATTCTGCATAAAATAGAGGGCATATTGCTTAAAAACTCCCATCAATACCATATGTTTAAAACAGTACATTGTAATCTATCTGTACTGGAATTTGTGATGTGACTTTTTTTAAGCTCTTTTTGGTAGCTAATTGAATCAGTTGCATGTGTATCAGTCATTTTGTGGAGTATACTGCAAAGCAGGTTCAAAAACAAATTGGTATTTGTATAGAATCTTGAACATTGGAAAGCATCCTGAGGCATTTCATAAACATGATTTTTATTGAAAACTTACATTTATATAATGCCTTTCATGACCATGGGGATGTTTGTGTTTTACAGACTGAAAAGTTTTTTTTCAATGTGTTGTCACTATTGTAATATAGAAAAAGTGGCAGACAATATTACCAGTAAGTTGTCACCAAAGGTCAATATTACAAGATAATCTACATTAGTGTTGTTAATTGAAAAATAAATATAATCTTATTATTTTAAGGCAGATATCCCAACCCAATCTAGTCCCACCTGCTAACACCCATCCCATATCCCTCCAAACCCTTTCTATTCATATACCCATCCAGATGCCTCTTAAACTATTAACTGAAAGTATTGTTACCAGGTTTAATATTTTAAAGAAAGCTTATTTTATGATGGAAGATTTAACCAATGCTCAGTTGGTAGTACTTGCAATGTGTTTAATCAATAGGTATTCTTTAAGCCTGAAACTCTCAATGTGGCAGCTTTTAAAAAGAAATTGTACCAAAGCATCCCTCTATTCTTTGCAGGAGTTTGAGTTCCTTCACTTAGAGTCATAGTATGGAAACAGACCCTTCGGTCCAACCCGTCCTTGCCGACCAGGTATTCCAACCCAATCTAGTCCCACCTGCCAGCACCCAGCCCATATCCCTCCAATACTGGATTAGTGGTGCTGGAAGAGCACAGCAGTTCAGGCAGCATCCAACGAGCAGCGAAATCAACATTTTGGGCAAAAGCCCTTGCCCGAAACGTTGATTTCGCTGCTCGTTGGATGCTGCCTGAACTGCTGTGCTCTTCCAGCACCACTAATCCAGTATTTGATTTTCAGCATCTGCAGTCATTGTTTTTACCATATCCCTCCAAACCCTTTCTATTCATATACCCATCCAGATGGCTCTTAAATGTTGCAATTGTACCAGCCTCCACCACCACTTCTTCTGGCATCTCATTCCATACACGTACCACCCTCTGTGTGAAAAAGTTGCCCCGTAGGTCTCTTTAATATCTTTTCCCCTCTCACCCCGACACCAGGGAAAAGACTTTGCCTATTTACCCTATCCATGCCCCCCATAATTTTGTAAACCTCTATAAGTCGCCCCTCATCCTCTGACGATCCAGGGAAAACAACCTCAGCCTTTTCAGCCTCTCCCTATAGCTCAAATCCTCCAACCCTGGCAACATCCTTGTAAATCTTTTCTGAACGCTTTCAAGTTTCACAACATCTTTCCGATAGGAAGGAGACCAGAATTGCACGCAGTATTCCAACATGGTCTAACCAATGTCCTGTACAGCCGCAACATGATCTCCCAACTCCTGTACTCCATACTTTGACCAATAAAGGAAAGCATACCAAACACCACCTTCACTATCCTATCTACCTGCGACTCCACTTTCTAGGAACTATGAACCTGCACTCCAAGGTCTCTTTGTTCAGCAACACTCCCTAGGACCTTACCATTAAGTGTATAAGTCCTGGTAAGACTTGCTTTCCCAAAATGCAGCACCTCGCATTTATCTGGATTAAACTCCATCGGCCACTTCTCAGCCCATTGGCCCATCTGGTCAAGATCCTGTTGTAATCTGAGGTAAACCTCTTCGCTGTCCACTACACCTGCAATTTTGGTGTCGTCTGCAGACTTACTAACTGTACCTCTTATGCTCGCATCCAAATCATTTATGTAAATGACAAAAAGTAGAGGACCTAGCACCAATCCTTGTGGCACTCCAATGGTCACAGGCCTCCAGTCTGAAAAACAACCCTCCAACACCACCCTCTGTCTTCTACCTTTGAGCCAGTTCCACAAAAGACTCCTGCACTAGCTGCCTACCTCTCTTACCTTTCCTGCAGTTAACCCATCTATGTGACTGTATCTGAGACTTCCCTTCCACCCCCCCCCCCCCCCCCATAACTGCCATCCATCACATGCTGTTGCAAATTCTTCATTGCTTCTAACTGTCTCTCCAACCACTCCGTTTGATCTGATAAGATTCTCAGCCAGCAGCATTTATGGCAGATATAATCCGCAGTAATCTTTAAACTCCCACATCTGACAAGAAGTACATATCACTCGATTAAAGGCCATTTTTGCTCCTTTACAATCTACAGACCCAGAAAATAACACTGTCTTATTCCTCTACAAACACTGCCCCAGGTTAAATTAATAGTTATGGCTTATATTTTAAGTTTAATCAAGAGACATATCTCCAAAAACACATTTTCAAGAAAGAACCTACTCTACTCACTACTGCTGTTTCTCTGTAGGCCACACTTGAAACAACGATTAATTTATCAGAGTCTGTGCTGTGAACTTCGCCCAACAGTTCCTCCAAGATCAGTTGTGAATTTCACTGTTTGGTAACTTTCCCAGATGCACTCCGATGTCCAGCGATACATGAATTCAAACAGCAAAGGCAGTAACTGTGCAGATTCTCGCTCCCTCTCGCTTTTACGTCATCATGTGCTTCCTTTGTCTGTTTTTCTCCCTTTTAAAACTGCTGTTGTTTTGACTTTTTTTTTCCAAAGTTCCAAAACAATGCAACAACATATAAAACAGTAATTACTGCTCCTGAAATTTGAGGAAATCACCTCAAGCACCTAAAATACCTCAAAAAAGGAGCAGCTGTTACAGCCAGAAATGTTTCCCGTCCTCCATCTTGGATGACCCAGAATCCTTTCTGGAACCAAACTGAGGAACTAGGTTTCAGGAATTTGTTTTGATTATCTTTGGCTTTCCACTATTCTCCAAGCTATGTGATTTCTTGAGTTCTTTCCATGAGCATTCAGTTAAGTGACCCTCTAACTCTTTGAATATCTTAGGATTATGTGCACCTCTTCCTGTTTCTGAAAAAGTTTTTGTCTGTTTTACAAAACTAATCATGAAATCCAACTGCCTGCTTCTGTGAGAACAAAGAATACAAAACATAGAAGCAAGAGTAGACTATGTGGCCTGTCCCTTTCTTTGCCTTTCAGTACAATCGTGGATTATCTTGGGCTTCAATTCCACTTTCCACCCTGCTCTTTATATCCCATTTGAAATAAAGAGGATGAATTCATCATGCAGATATATACTTATAAACCGGTGTGATGTAGTTAGAATTATTTAGACATGGTTGCAGGGTGACCAGGATAGGATCTGAACATCTGGGGGGGATTTCTGTATTTAGGAAGGACAGACAAAAAGGTAAGGCAGTGGAGTTTCATTACTGATTCACGAGGATGTAAACATAAGATAGGAGCAGGAGGAAGCTATTCGGCCCTTAAAGCCTGCTCTGCCATACGTCACCATCATGGCTGATCATCCAATTCCATAGCCTAATCTTACTTTCTCCCCATAACCTTTTTTTCCCTTCACCCCAATTGTTATATCTAGTCACCTCTTTAATACACTCAATGTTTTGACATCAACTACTTCCTATGGTAATGAATTCCACAAGCGCACAACTCTTTGGTGAAGAAATGTCTCCTTAGCTCTGTCCTAAATGATCTACCCTGAGTCCTCAGACAGTGACTCCTGGTTCTGGACGCACCCACTATTGGGAACATCCTTCCTGCACTTCCCCTGTCCAGTCCTGTTAGAATTTTATAAGTCTCTGTGATTCCCCCCTCATTTGTCTGAACTCTAGCAAAAACAATCCTAACCTAGTCAATCTCTCCTAATGCGTCTGTCCCACCATCCCCAGGATCAACCTGGTAAGCCTTCGCTGTACTCCCTCGAGAGCAAGAGCATTCTTCCTCAGAAAAGGGGATCAAAACTGCACACAATATTCTCAGTGTGACTTCACCAAGTCCCTGCATAACTGCGACACATCCCTGCTCCTGTACTCAACCTCTTGCAATGAAGACCAAAACACAATAGAGGCAATATATTATCTCAAAATTTTAGAATCTGTGTGGGTAGAAGTGAGAAATGCCAGGGGGCAAAAGCATTTGTGGATGTGGTCTAAAGACCAAAGTGTAGTGGTAAGATTGGAAGTGGCATTAAACAGAAAATCAGATGTATGTGGTAAAGAAACATCTGTAATTATAGATTACTTTAATTTGCATGTGGGTGAATCAAATTAGTCACAATACCACAGAGCAGGAATTCCTGGAGTGTATACAGATCGTTTTCTGGGCCAATACACTGAGAAACAAAATGGAAAATAGACCGTTTTAGACTGGGTAGTTTACAGAGAGAAAAGAATGTTGTGAGAGATCCATTGGGGGAATGAGTGACCATAATATGATAGAATTCATCACCAAGTTGGGGAATGAGGTAGTTGATTCTGAGACTAGGGTCCTGAATCCCACTACGGGAAGCTACAATGACATGAGGTGTGAGTTAGCATATTGGATTGGGAAATCTTATGAAAAAGAATGACAGTGGATAGACAATGACAAATGTTCAGAGTGAATGGGTGATCTACAAAAATTGTTTATTCCTGTCTGGCACAAGATTGCAAAGAAAACCATGGCCAAATCATTGGTTTAGGAGGGAAGTTAGATCTAGTATTAAATGCAAAACAAAACTGATCCAAATTCTTTATTTGAGGATTTGGAACCATTTAAAAGTAAGCAAAAGAGGACCGGGGAACATAAGAACTGACAAGAAAAAATTTCTGCACTTATGTAATGATTAAAAAGATGCTGAAAACTAATGTAGGTCCCTTTACCGTTAAAAACAAGGCAAGTTGTTAGGGGAGCAAAGAAATGGCTGGGGAACTAAATTTATACTCTGTTTCTGTCTTCACAAAGAAAGAGAGAAACGTTGCACCAGAAATAATGGGGAACCCAGGACTTTAAAGGAGGAACTAAAGCAATTCTGAGTAGAAAAATGGTGTTCAAGAAATTGATGCGATTGAAGGCTAATAAATCCATAAGATCTGATCTACAGCTCAGAGTACTTAAAGAAGTGGCCCTAGAAATAGTGTTTGTATTGGTCATCTTCCAAGATTCTATAGACCCTGGAACAGTTTCTACAGGTTGGAGGTTAACTAATGTAACCCCAATGTTTAAAAAGCAAGATAGAATGAAAACCAGTGAGTCTGATGTCAGTATTGGGAAGATGCTAAAGTCCATTATCAGGGATTTCAAAGCAGAAAACAGTGGTAGAATTGGACATAGTCGACTTCCATTTTATAAATCCATGTTATGCTTGATACATCCTTGAAAAAAATCCAAAGTTTGAACAAGTAGAATTGATGGAGCCAATGGCTGTGGTTTATTTGGACTTTCAAAAGGCTTTTGACAAAGTCCGACATAAAAGACTATTGTGTAAAATTCAAGCGCGTAGGATTTTGCTCAGTGTATTGAGATGGATAGAAAATTTGTTAGACGGGAAATGGAACAGGAATAAATAGGTCTTTTACTGAATGGCAGGCAGTAAGTAGTGGGGTACCACAGGGATTGGTTCGAGAATCGCAGTTATTCACAGTATATGTTAATGAGTTAAATGAGTGAGATATTACGTTAGTTCAATCTTGCAAATGGCACAAAGCTGGGTGGAACAGGGAGCTGTAAAGTGGATTAAGAGATATTGTACTGTAATTTGGACTGGCTGAGTGAGTAGGCAAATGCATGGCAGATGCAATATTAGGTGAATAAATGAGGTTATTAATTTTTTGGTAGTGAAAATAAGAAGGCAGTTTATTATTTTGATGTAAATTGAGAGAGGGGCATGTTAAATGAGACCTGGGTGTCTTCGTGCAGCAGTTGCTGTAAGTTTGTGGTCAGGTGCAGCAGACAGTAAAGGAGGCAAACTGTGTGATATTTTTCATAGCGTGAGGATTCAAGTACAAGAACTAGGATGTCTTGTTGCAGTTATACAGTGCCTGGGTGGGACCACACCTGGAGTATTGTGTGCAGTTTTTGTTATCTCCTCCAAGGAGGGATGCTGTTGCTATTAGAGGGAGTGCAGTGAATGTTTACCAAATTTTTGAGATGGCAGCATTGACGTATGAGGAGGGATTGAATTTGTTAGGATTGTATTCACTGGAGTTTAGAAGAATGTGCGGGGTGGGGGAGATCCCATAGAAACATAAAAGATTCTCACAGCACTGGACAGGTCAGATGAAGGAAAGATGTTCCTGATGGTAGGAGAATGCAGAACCAGTGGTCAAGTTGAAAATTTAAAATGAGTGATTTGAGAAATTTCTTCACCCTGAGAATGGTGAGTCTTTGGAATTCACAACCACAGAAAGAGGTTGAGGCCGAACCATTTTGTTTTTGAGGTGATAAATGCAACTGCTGGGGCTAAAAGGATCAAGGGATATGAGAGGAAAGGTGGGATTAGGTAGAAAGCTCGACCATCATCTGTAATCATGCTGAATGGCAGGGCAGGCTCAAGGAGTTGAATGACTTACTCCTTTGATTTTGTGTTTCTATTTTTGTTCCTGAACAATAATACAGCTTTGCTTGACCCATGTTTGCATATGTATTGGATCAGGGATGTGAGGATCACAGCCAGTGTGTTGTATGGCTGGTGGAGTCAACATTCTTCTTTTAGTTTACATTTCCAGAATAAGGTCGATCTGCTATCTTGTTCTTTGAGCTGGTGTTATCCTGCCTGTCATGTCAATGAGGGTCATTGTGTTATCGATTCCAAATTTCATTTTGATGGGTGATAGGTATTTTAATATGGGGGACAGTTCCAATTCTTTGTCCAATGGCAAGGATAGACATGAATGAAGACCAGGCTCCACTGTATGGAGGGGACTATCTGGCACGAATTGATGCCCCAACCATCTCCAAAATATTCCCAGGAGCCTACAGTCACTGCTTGCCTGCGGGTCATCATTGAAACTGTTAGGGTGTTCCATGTCAATGTAGCAAAGACTGACTGACTGACACACAAGGCTGAATGCAGGTAACAACTGTGTGAAGAGAGGTGGAGTTAGTTAAATCAGCAGAGGTAGAGCAGTTTCAGTGAAAAACACCATATGATGCATCCTTCCATGCCAGTATCTTGTCACAATCCATTTAGGGACAACAATGTTTTGAAGAGAAATGGAATAATTAACAGAATTAATTCTTTAAACAAAATATAAATCTGATAATATAGAGAACAAATTGAACAAAGTAAACTTGTATCTTTTAAAGAAGGATATCTGCCATTGTCACGTAGTCTGGTTTACATGTAACTCCAGATCCACAGCAATATGATTAACTCTCACCTGCTGTCTGAAAATGGCCTAGCAGCCACTCATTTGTATCAATTGCTGTGAAGTCTCAACAAAGAAATGAAGCTGGACACACCCTCTGGCATTGACCTAGGCACTGGAAAAAAACAATCACAAAATCAGCCCTGTCAACCCTGCAATGTTGTCCTTACTAACATCTGGGAGCTCATGCCAAAATTGGAAGAGCTGTCTCATCGTCGAGACATGCAACCACCTGACAGCCATACTGAATTCTACCTTACAGAGAATATCCCAGTCACTATCATGGCCGTCATGTCCTGTCCTCCAGGCAGGACAGACCCAGTAGAGGTGGCGGCACAGTGGTATACATTTGGGAGGGAGTTGGTCTGGGAGTCATCAACTTTGACTCTGGACCCCATAAAGTCTCATGGCTTCAGGTTAAAACATGGGCAAGGAAACCTCCTGCTGGTTATCACTAACTGTCCTCCCTTGGTTGATGAATCCATACTCCTCCGTGTTAATCAACAATTGGAGGAAGTACTGAGGGTGACAAGGGCCAAATGTATTCTGGGTGGGGAATTTGTTGTCCTCCACCAAGAGTGGCTTGGTAGCCATGCTACTGATTGAGCAGGTTGAGTCCTAAAAGACATAGCTGCTAGTTTTGGTGTGTGGCTGGTAGTGAGGGAACCATCTCAATCATTCCTGTCAAGCCAGGGGATCAACTTTTGGTTAAATGCAGAGTGCAGGAGTAGCACCTACATTAGGTCTAGAAATGAGGTATCAACCCGGTGAACCTGCCAACAGGACTAACTTCATGCCAAACAGCAAATAATAGACTGAGTTAAGCAATCCCACAACCAATGGGTCAAATCTAAGCTTTGCAGTTCTGCCACATCTAGTCATGAATGGTGGTGGACAATTAAATAACTCCATGGAGGAGTCTCCACAAATATCCCATCTTCAATGATGGCCGAGCCCAACACATCAGTGCGAAAAATAAGGCTGAAGCATTTGCAGCAATCCTCAACCAGAATTGCCAAGTGGATGATCCATTTCAGTTTACTCCAGTATTGCCGAGGATCACCAATACCAGTCTTCTGTGAATTTGATTTGATTCACTCCATGTGATATCAGAAAACAGTTGGAGGTACTGAATACTGCAAAAGCCATGGGCCCTGACAACATTACAAGCAGGAGGCTAGAAGAACACAGCAAGTCAGGCAGCATCAGGAGGTGGAGAAGTCATCGTTTTGGGTGTAACCCTTTTTCAGGAATGGAAGTGGGAGGTGTTGGAGCTGCAGACACAGGTGGGCGAAACTGTTTGAGCCATCTCCATTCCTGAAGAAGCGTTATATCCGAAACATTGACTTCTCTACTACCTAATGTTCTTCCAGCCTCCTGCTTGTCTACTTTGGATTCCAGCATCCAGTTGTTTTGTCCCTGGCAACATTAGGGCAATAGTACTGAAAACTTGGATTCCAGAACCTGCTGCTCCCCTAGCCAAGCTCTTCCAGTCCACGTACAGCACTGGCATCTACCTGACAATGTGGAAAATTGCCCAAATATGTCCTATATGCATAAAGCAGGCCAAATCCAACCCTGTCAATTACTGTCCCATCAGTCTAATCTCAATCATCAGTAAATTGATGAAAGGTTTGCTTAATAGTGCTACCAAGTACTAATACGTAGCATCGGCTCCGCCATAACCTGCTCAGTGATATTCAGTTTTTGTTCCACCAGGGCCACTCAGCTCCTGACCTCGTTACAGCATTGGTTCAAATCTAGACAAAAGTTGAATTCCAGAGGAGATGGGAGAGTGACAATCCTTGATATCAAGGTTGCATTTGATAGTGTGACATCAAGGAACCCTAGCAAAACTGGAATTGATGGGTACTGTGGGGCAAACTCTCCACTGGTTGGAATCATAGGTGGCACGTAAGGAGGTTGGTTTTGGATGTCAATCATCTCCGCTCCAGGATTCCTCTGCAAGTGTTCCTCAAGGTAGTGTCAGCTGCTTCATCACTGACGTTTCCTCTATCATAAGGTCAGAAATGGAATGTTTGGGGATGATTGCATAATGTTCAACAATATTCATGGCTCTTTAGTTACTGAACCAGCCCATGTTCAAATGCAGCAGGGTCTGGACAACATCCAGCTTTGGGCTGATGAGTGGCAAGTAATAATCGCATCACACAAATGTAAGGCAATATTCATCGCCAATAAGAAACAATCAAACCATTGAGCCTTGACATTCAATGGTGTTACCATTACTGAATCCCCCACTATCAACGTCCTTGGGTTACCATTAACCAGAAACTCACCCCGACTCATCAGATAACATAGCTTGCGAGCAGGTCAGAGGCTAGGAATACCGTGGTGAGCAACTAGTGTCCTGACTCTCCAAAACTTGCCCATCATTTACAAGGCACAAGTCTTGAAAATGATCCCACTTGCTTTGATGGGTGCAACTCTAACAACACTCAAGAAACTTGATACCATCCAGGACAAGACAGATTGCCGATTGGCACCATATCCACAAGCATCCAGTCCTTCCACAATCAATGCTTAGTAGCAGCAGTGTTCTATCTACAGGATGCACTGCAGATATTCACCAAAGATCCTTTGACAGTACATTCCAAGCCATGACCACTTTCATCTAGAAGGACAAGGGCAGTAGATATGCAGGGACATCACCATTCTGACTTGGACATTTATCACCACTTCTTCACTGTCGCTGGATCAAAATCCTGGAACTCCTTGGCATTGTAGGCCAATCTACAACACATGAACAGCAGAGGTTCAAGATGGCAGCCCACCCCTTCTCGAGGGCAACTAGGGATGGGCAATAAGTTCTGGCAAGCCAGTGGTGCCCACATCCCATGAGTGAATAAAAATAAATATGAATAAGTTAACAGTATAGCTTATTTATACAGATGTTATGCAGTCATGTTTGTTCACTTCCTCCAAGAATTGTCTTAAGACACATTATACTTAAGGGTACTTGTTTCTGCTAGTGATACCATATTTATATGACAGTCCTCTGATGAATTCTGTTTGATTATTTTCAAGAGGTAAGATTTTCATGTCCCCTCCCTCTTTACAATGGCTATCTTAGTCCTTTGCTTCCTTCTGCCTCAAGCCTGAAGCCCACCCTAGGTTCTCCCATTAGCTTCAAACTAGGCAAGCTTCTAGTTTCTGCTGTTCCCTCTCAATCAAATCAAATCCAATCAAACTGAAATGAAGCCTCAATTGCCTTCCACAAAGTGTTGAAGTTAGTTCTTTTTTCAGTCTGCTTCCAGTGCAGATTTCTCTAACTGTAACTGTAATTTATTTTGGCTACCTTCTGTCTGTGAGCAGCAAATGTTCAAACTACAACTAAGTTTTCCAGCATTCATTTGGATAAATTGAAATAAGAGCTCTCTAGGTTCCACTCGTCTCCATGACAGTGTAGCATGCTATTGGCTTATCCTTAGATTATTCATTCCTCATTTGCAATTTCTTTTCGGCCTGATTGTAAAACTCATTTACTTCAGTCTCTCAGGGTTTACTGGATTTCTTTGAACTGGCTAAACTCCCAAATCAAAAGCACCTCTTTATGTATGTCCTTAATCAAAAGCATTTGAGACATCATGTTTCCATCTCTTTAACCAAATAAGCTCACTTGCTTTATGATCTTTCTAGCTGTTAACTTTTCAAGTAATTCAAAGTAAGTTAAGGTCAGTAGCCTCTGAGATTGCTTTACTTACCTTCAGTTTCCTCATTTTAAGAATTAAGCTTATATATAAAAATGCATGAATAATGGATCAGATATTCACAACATTCTTTTTGGCTTGTTTTGAAAAACATTTATTAGTAATATGGTAGTGTAAATCTAAACATTGTGGAATGACTAGAAATTGAAGTTAAATTACATGAAGCAGAAAGAAAATAAATGATTAAAATTTCAATTTGAAGCAAAATGAGAAAGGAAGCAGGAAACAAGTTGAAAATTATAAACTGAAATAGGAATATCCTGCTCTTTATGTAAAAGTAGTCTTCCAGGCATTCCTGAGATCCTCTTAGCTGGTCCATAGATAATTAAAATGAAATAATTAGCTGTAGTCCACAAGGGAAGGGGCCACATGTTTCAGAGCGACACAAGTGATTACTATAGATTGCAACATATATATCAAGCTTCTTTGAAACTTTTGAAAAATCTTCCAAAACTGGGGGTCAAGCTACATGCCACATATTTTATATGTCAAGACAAGCAGCAATAGAAGATATAATTACTTGGGCTTGACTCTGTTTCCAAATCTTTTAATAATGTGCACCACTTGTATTGGATGATGGCAAGCCAGAGCTCTCTTCTTGGGGAGGAGAAATACTTTCGGTATTTTAATTCATAAATTTAGTTTGTCCTGGTGCCTTCAATAAACATTTCTATGCAAAGAAAATAAATCACTTTGAGAGTTTGGCTGTGCCCAAAAAAGGAAATGAGATTTAAATAAATTTTATTTTTAAAAATCCAGCTTTTTTTTTTCCTCAGTCTGTTATTAGATTCTAGATTAGATTCCCTACACTGTGGAAACAGGCCCAACCAGTCCACACTGACCCTCCGAAGAGTAACCCACCCAGACCCATTTCCCCCTGACTAATTCACCTAACACTACGGGCAATTTAGCATGGCCAATTCACCTGACCTGCACATCTTTGGACTGTGGGAGGAAGCCGGAGCACCCAGAGGAAACCCACGCAGACACTGGGAGAATGTGCAAACTCCACACAGACAGTCGCCTATATATGCTACTAATAGCAAAACAAAATTAATCAAAATTTAATTATTTGGCACACTTAATTCTTTTTAAAAACTCATGTTCCTGGTTCAGGTAAATTTGAAATAAACAAGAACTACAGGTGCTGGAAATGTGAACCAGAACAAAAATTAATGGAGAAACTCAGCTAGTCTGGCAGCATCAGTGGAGAGAATGCAGAGCGAGTCCAATGACCCTTCAGAATGTTAGCATTTTCAGACTTTGAATCTTGGAGTTGCAGTCTAAATGCATACAAGAATGTTAAGGTGGGAGAGGGTCTATTGTCAAAAGAAAATCCTGCAAACAAGTATATTTAGGATAGCAAAATGCGGGGGATGCAGATAATGGAAATGTGGAGCTGGTTTAAGGAAGAGTTATTGTGTGTCCTTGATAGGTATGTCCCTGTCAGGCAGGGAGGCAGTAATAAAGTAAGGGAACTTACTGTTTACTACAGAAATTGCATCTCTTGTTAAGCGGAAGAAGGGGGCTTATGTGTTGATGAGACAAGATGGTTCAGATGAGGCGATGAAGAGTTACAGATCAGCTGGGAAGGATTTAAAGAGAAAGTTAAGAAGAGCAAAGAGAGGACACAAGCAGTCTTTAGCAAATAGAATAAAGGAGAACCATAAAGCTTTCTATAGGCATGTGAGGAATAAAAGGATGACTAGGGTAGGAATAGGGCCAGTCAAAGACAGAAGTGGGAAGTTGAGTGTGGACCCTGTGGAGATCGGAGAGGTGCTAAACAAACATTTCTCATCAGTTTACACTCAGGAAAGGGAGAATATTGTAGAGGAGAAGAATGAGGTACAAGATATTAGGCTAGAAACGATCGAGGTTAGTTACGAAGAGGTGTTATCAGTTCTAGAAGGAGTGAAAGTAGTCAAGTCCCCTGGGCCGGATGGGATTTATCGGAGGGTTTTCTGGGAAGCTAGGGAGGAGATAGCAGAGTCATTGGCTTTGATATTTGAGTCGCCATTGTCTACAGGGTTAGTACCAGAGGATTGCAAATATTGTGTCCTTGTTCAAGAAGGGCTTTAGAGATGACCCAGGTAATTATAGACCAGTGAGCCTTACTTCTGTTGTAGGAAAGATTTTGGAAAGGATTATAAGACATAGGATTTATAATCATCTAGCAAGCAACAATTTGATTTCATTTAGTCAACATGGTTTCGTCAAGGGCAGGTCGTGTCTCACAAACCTCATTGAGCTTTTTGAGAAGGTGACCAAGCATGTAGATAAGGGTAGGGCAGTTGATGTGGTATACATGGACTTCAGTAAAGCCTTTGATAAGGTTCCACATGGAAGGCTGTTGGAGAAAATGCAGAGGCATGGGATTGAGGGTGATTTAGCAGTTTGGATTAGAAACTGGCTTTCTGAAATAAGGCAGAGAGTGGTCGTTGATGGAAATATTCAGCCTGGAGTCCGGTTACTAGTGGTGTGCCATAGGATCTGTTTTGGGACCACTGCTTTTTGTTATTTTTATAAATTACTTAAACACAGGCATAGGTGGATGGATTAGTAAATTTGCAGATGACACTAAAGTTGGTGGACTAGTGGACAGTTTGGAAGAATGTTACAAGTTGCAGGGGGACTTGGATAAACTGCAGAATTGAGCTGAGAGGTGGCAAATGGGTTCAATGCAGCTAAATATGAGATGATGCACTTTGGGAAGAATAACATGAAGGCAGAGTACTGGGTCAATGGAAAGATTCTTGCTAGTGTAGATGTGCAGAGGGATCTTGGAGTCCATGTACATAGATCCCTGAAAGTTGCCACCCAGGTTGATAGTGCTGTTAAGAAGGCATCCGATGTGTTAGGTTTCATTGGTAAAGGGATTGAGTTCCGGAGCTGTGATATCATGCTGCAATTATATAAAACGCTAGTGTGGCTGTACTTGAAATATTGTGTACAGTTATGGTCGCCATATTTTGGGAAGGATGTGGAAGCATTGGAAAAGCTGCAGAGGAGATTTACCAGGTTGTTGCCTGGTCTGGAGGGAAGGCCTTATGAGGAAAGGCTGAGAGACTTGGGTCTGTTCTCATAGGAAAGAAGACAACTAAGAGGGGATTTGAGAGAGACATACAAGATGATCAGAGGATTAGATAGGGTAGACAGTGAAAGTCTTTTTCCTAGGATGATGATGTCAGCTTGTATGAGGAGACATAATTACAAATTGATGGGTGATAGATTTAAGACAGATGTCAGAGGCAGGTTCTTTACTCAGAGTGGTAAGGGCGTGGAATACCCTGCCTGCCAATGTAGTTAACACAGCCACATGAGGGAGATTTAAACAATCCTTGGATAAGCACATGGGTGGTGATGGGATAGTGTAGGGGAATGAACTGAGAATAGTTCATAGGTCGGCACAACATCAAGGATCGAAGGGCTTGTTCTGCACTGTATTGTTCTGTGTTCTATGTTGTTAAAATATTGTATTTTCTTTCACTCTGAACAAAATTAAATTTTCAATAGAAATTGACTTCATGACCTAGGAAATGTTTGTTTTTTTGGAAATGAAGAGTTGTTGTTGAAGAGTTGGAACTGTCTGATATTTAGTCTTGTACACTGGACTGAAGCGGCAATTTCCCTTCCTGTAGTTTGCCAAGTAAAATCCAAATTTTGAGGGAAGTAAGGACGTTGGCCAAGCTCTTCAGTGGCTCCTGTCTCACACCACCTAGTGGATGGCTGTGACATTATTGGTAGTCTGGAATCAACTGATCTGCTGAAGACTTATGAAAAATTGAAAGCAAGTTGTTTAAAAACTGAAGAAGATGCAGTTTTAGTTATCAAGTAGTACTGCACAGAAACTTCTTGACATTTCTGAAACTGAATATTTCCTATTGAATTTATTTCCTAAAGCGCATTATCTATAAACAGAGTTGTTTTACTTACCTACAACCTCTGATTCTCTCTAGGGATTAAAAAAAACTTGTTTGTTTTCATTTTTTTTGTTGTGAGAAACTCTGATGCACTAAATTAGTGGCTTTATCCATTTTAAATTTAACATGCTGATATGCAAATTTTATTACATTGTTCCTTTATTACATAATTTACAGTGACCATATTCCATGTAATTTTGAGGTTTATGCTGTTTAATAGAACTTCACTGTTTCTGTATACTCATTTCCTTTAATGGAGACCCAGCTGTTACATAATTCCTGCAATGAACCACTGCTTGGTTATTACCTTTTTTTAACTTTATTCATTTGATGTGGGATTTGCTGGTATCAATCTCTCATTATCCTTAATTGAATTGACTTGGGGCCATTTCAGAAGTTAGCCAAATTACAATGGGCCTCAAGTTACATGTGGACAAGACAGGTTGCAGGCAGCAAATCTCCTTCCCCAAATGCATTAGTGAACCAAATGGGTTTTATGACATGGAAAAGATTATCTGTTAATATTCTAGATTTATTTATTGAACTGAATTTAAATTCCTCAGTAGGCATGGTAAGATTTAAACTCTTATCTTCAGATCGTTGATCCATGCTTCTGACAAGTAATGAATTCAGTACTGTAACGAATGTGCCACCATTCAGCATATCACAAAATGTTGGCTTCACTCAGTAGACATTTAAACAATATGAACACCTAAGTTTGAGAGCGGATAGAATTTATTATATTAGACATGAAGGTATCTTTGGATCATGTCAGTTGGTCTTCAATATTTATTCTTAAAGCAAAACAGCTAAGAATAGAAAATAATTTAATGTTTGTACGTGAACTTTCTCAATTAAAATGTTTCAGTTATTTGATTTTGTTGAAATGGCTTGTTTGTGCTCTTAAATGTTAAAGGTTTATTGCAGGTTAAAATGAAAAACAAAAATGACTTATTTGTAAGTTATTTGATAAAATCCTGATTGCATCCTTGTTTTAATTGCAGATTTGTTTTGACTTTTTAATCAATACTGTGTCTTCCCTTCCTTGTAATTTTGTATTCCATTTTTAAAATACGTATTAAACTCGCATCCCTGCTCCATCTCCTTAACCACCCCTGACACACACCGACACACACACACTCTTTCCATGCCTTTCTCCCACACTCCTCTTCTTTTTGAAAGATTACTTTACAGTTGTGGTAAACCGAAGAATAGATTTGGCATGCACCATCACTTCCGTTGTAAAGTATTAATGCTCTTTTAGAAAAGCTTGTCAAAATAAGAAATCACCAATAGGAAATATTTCTGGCACAGACACAATATAGTCTGCCGTACTATGAGCACTACACACAAATTAATCTACAGGTGAAAAGTTCTGAATAACTAGCCATCCCTTAAAATAATTTCAGTATTTGAGCCTTTGAGATTTTATCAAGTTGTTAATATACCCTCCTGTCTTGGTTTTGTCGTAATGACATTATGCACATGCCCACTGCTATTCCATTGATTTTCAAATAGAACTTTATTTTTCTAATTATGCTACACAGTTAATTGTCAGTAAATCAGGTCCATTTTGCTGGGGATTTGTTTGATATATGTACCAGTCTCCTGCATGTGACTTGCGTGGAACTTTCAGCTCCTTTGCAAGCATCTTCAAGATTGCACATGAGCAGCCAATGCAAATAGTTAAAACTTGACTAAGTGAAAGTTGATAAACTTTGCTGATTATTCAAAATGCTGTTCATTGACCTAACATTGGGCCAAATTTTCTAAGGAGCGACATTCACACTTTGCCACTTCAAGCATTTTATGACTTGCTCTTCCCCAAAGCTCTGCATTTCTGGCTTAAATTTATAATTTTGGTACCTTCAGAAATGCACAGTGTACCTGTTAAAGAAGCCTTTCCACTCGGTGCAGGAAGTTAAACCACACCCTTTTATACAGGAGTAACTCCCACGTTTGAGGTTTGAAGAGCCAAAACTATTTTGACAAAGTTAGAAGACGTGTAATGCTAGGTGGGTGGGTGAGGGAGTAGAATGGCAGATGCAAAGTGTGGTAGTGGATACACTACTGACTAGGAGTAGATGGTCCATATGAATGTTTAGTCAGTTTCATAGTAAGTTTTAATTCCTCCAACCTTTCCTTGGTAACTATTTAAATAAATTATAACTCTCTAGTCTCCTACTTTTACTGAGTTCTAGATGCTGTATAATTGCCCATCAGAAGCAGAACTTCTCAAAGTTACTGCATTGTCAGTGCATTAGGACTTGAGAATTTCTGTGAAAATATCAGGGTACTCTTACTATCTGAAAACCAGAAGATCTGGGCTGTGATGTACTGTGATCATTGCCTCCGACGTAAGTATTGAAGGAATTCTCTCAAGAGAATTCTTTCTTTTCCTACTAGTATTTGATGAATTATGCTATTTCTGCTTCTGTCTTTTAAGTTGGAGACAAACGTACTGTATGTAATTCACTTGAACGTAGAAAAACATTTTGTCTTTTGGACAAATATCTCAACAGGGTGGTGTTTAGCAGACTAACAAATTATCAATATTTTCAATACTGCCTGATTATTCAAAATGCTGTTTCCTTCAGCATATATAATGAACTTTGAGAGGATATGTTAAGCCAAATAAACAGCAGACCCAAGAGTTGGGAGCAGTTTAGAATTTGGCAGATGGGGAAATTACACCATATAAGATTAAGTTTTTGGAGAAATAAAAAAAAGATTGTAAAAGCTGCAGTAGGTAATCTTCACTAAAGATTAGTGAAGACAAATGTAGGTCCCTGACAGTCAGTAATGTGGAACAAAGATGACAGACCAATTTAATACATGCATTGGTCCTGTCTTCACAAAGGAAGATGTAAACGCTAACAAAACTGTTGGGGAACCCAAGACATAAAGTGAGGAAGGAACTGAAGGAAATTGGCATCAGTAAGAAAATAGTGGTGAGGTAATCAAAGGCCGATTAAATCCCCAAGGCCTGAAAACATACATCCCAATGTACTTAATAAGATGCCCAGAAATAGTGGATGCATTGGTGGTCATTTTTTGAGTTTCCATAGATACTCTGGACATTTTCTATGGATTAGAGAATAGCAAAGATAACATTACTACCCTAAAGAAAAGAGGTGGAGAGAGAACCAGGAATTTGGAAGTCAGATAACGTGACTGCAATATCGGTAAAAGTGGTAGTGTTTATTATGAAAGATTTTATATCAGAGCACTTGGAAAACAGTGACAGGATAAGACAGTGTCAGCATGGATGTTTGGAAGGGAACTCCTGCTTGACAAATTTGCTGGAATTTTCAATGATTAGAGTTAAGGTGGGAGAGCCAGTGCATGATTTTTACTTGGGCTTTGTGAATGCTTTTGATAGGATCCCACAAAGAAGATTGGCATGTAAAATCAAAGTGCACAGAATTGGGCTTAGTGTACTGACATGTATAGAGAACTGTTTGGCAGACAGGAAACAATTGGAATAAACAAGTATTTTTCTGATGGAAAGCTGACTAGTGGAGTACTGTAGGGATCCATGCCTTGACCCCAGCCATTTATTATATATGAATGATTGATTTAGATAAGCAGACAAAATATAATATCTTCAAGTTTGCATATGACACAAAGCTGAGTGGGAAGGTGAGCTGTCAGGAGGATGCAGAGATTTTGCAGTTTAATTTGCACAAGCTGAATGGAAAAATCCATAGCTGACGTGGTGTAATGTGGATGATTGTGAGGTTATTCACTCTGTGAGCAAAAACAGTAAGGCAGGTTATTTTCTGAATCGTAATAGAATGATAACGGGGAGGTGCAGTTAGACTTGAGTGTCATTGCATACCAGTTGCTGAAAGTCAGCATGTAGGTGCAGTAGGCCATAAAGAAAACAAATGGATTGTTGGTCTTCATTACAATACAATTTTAGTATAGGAGCAGGGATCTCTTGCCATAGTTGTACAGGGCCTTGATGAGGCCAAGCCTGAAGAATTGTGTTTTTGTTTCTTTATCAGAGCAAGGATGTTCTAGCTGCAGAGCAAGTGTAACTAAGGTTTACCGGACTGATTCCTGGGATGGTACAACTGACCTATGAAGAGAGACTAGATCAGTTAGGACTGTATTCATTGGTGTATAAAAGACTGAGGGGTGATCTCATTGAATCCTATAGAACTCTAACTGGACTAGACAACGTAAACTCTGAATGGATGCACTCAGTGATTGGGGTGTCCAGAACCAGGGGTAACAGTTTCAGGATATGGGGAAGGCCATTTGGACTGAGATGAGAAATTTCTTTACCCAGAGTGATTAGCGTGTGGAATTACTGCCACAGAAAGCAGTTGAGGCCAAAACATTGAACATTTTTGAGAGAGAATTAGACATGGATCTTGGGGATAAAAAGGATGAAAGGGTATGGGGAGAAAGCGGGGACAGGGTACTGAGTTGGATGATCGACCATGATCATATTGATTGGCAGAGCAGTCTCGTGACCGAAAGCCTGCTCCTCCTCCTGTTTTCTATATTTTTAATGTTTCTATGACTATTCTCTGCAAAGGAACTTTTGTTTCAAATGTTCAAGACTCAATGAAATAATTAATCAATGTTCCTTGGTACAATAAATTAAAACAAGTTTTGTTTATCTTATAGACAAATATCATGGTATTGATCGAATCAAACTTTAGGTATACGTAAGACACAATTCATTACGTCACCCATTTCATTTAACTGTTATTTTTGTCCTGTTACAGGTATGGACTCTTGTTGTTGGCTATGTGTTGGCAGTTTCATTTAAGTGGAATACAAAAACTGAACGTTTTCTGAAAACTATCTCTGTTCCAGTTTGGACAGTGCTTCTCTTTTATTTAGGTAGGAACCATTTATTTTGATTAGTACATCCCAGGTTCAAGATCCGTTTTAGTCTTATATGAACACAGAACCGTGGATGCTGGAAATCTGAAATAAAACCGAAGAGTGCTGGAGAAACACACCCTGTAAGAGTGACTGGACTTGAAAAATTTCTTAGATTATATTAGATTCCCTACAGTGTGGAAACAGGCCCTTCAGCCCAACAAGTCCACACTGACCCTTTGAAGAGCAACCTACCCAGACCCATCTCCCTCAGACTAATGCACCTAACACAATGGGTGATTTTTGCATGGATGATCCACCTGACCTACACATCCTTGGATTGTGGGAGGAAACTAGAGCACCTGGAGGAAACCTACCCAGACACTGGGAGAATGTGCAGAATTTGCACAGTCACCCGAGGCTGGAATCAAACCCGGGTCCCTGGCGCTGTGAGGCAGCAGTGCTAACCATTGGTGAAAGATGCTAGAGATCAGAGTCTAGGTTAGAGTGATGCTGGGAAAGCACAGCAGGTCAGGCAGCATCCAAGGAGCAGGAAAATCGACATTTCAAACAATCTAACCATTGAGCCACCATGCTGCCCTTTATTAATTCTGTTTTTCTCTCAACAGTTGCTGCAAGACCTGTGTTTCTCTTGCACTCTTTGGTTTTGCTTCAGACCCATTTTAGTATTGGTTTAATCTTTGTCAAGCAGCAACTTGAATATCTCTAAAAATTGGAAACCAAAGGAAAGATGGGTGGGAGAATTTACATGAGTGATCTGTAGTGCCTTTAGATAGTAGGGCTATTTTCTCAAGGGCTACCTTTTGATTTTTGGGGACTACTTATTTGTTTAGAAAGAACTCCTTTCTCATTCTCACTAACTATATTTTTTTGGGTATGATAGACTGAACATCTCTCCCATATCAGCATATCCTGGCCTTGAGCACTCATGGCAACTCATTTACCTCTTTCCTTCCCTTCCTACCCTGCTTGCTGCTAGTCCACTCTGTGGCAATGCTGTTTGTTTAACAAGGTTATGCTGTCTATGGCTTTTTTTTTTCAGAGAGGTTGTAAAAGCAGCGATTCTGAAATGTCTGGCTTTGGATGGGATATAGGGCCAGTTTGATTATAGCTAACAGATACTGCCTTAGGAAAAAGGCTTTCATGTTTTTAGAAAGAAAACTTGTACAATGAAAGGGGAGTGGTCAGTTCTTCCAGCTCAGCTTTTCTGTTTTGTTTTGGTTTTGGCAGTCTGGCTATTCACTGAAAGCAGTCCAGCAGCTTGAGACTGCTGGTCCAAGAAACAGCTACATGAAAGAGGGTGTTCTATGCTGCTATCTGTCTTGCTGTCACTCGCTCATCCCTCCCCGTCCCCCCACCGCTCGCTCTTTCTGCAACCCCTCCCCCTTACCTTTTGCTGTAAGAGCCTGTGTTACCTTTAGTGCCAAGGAGTGTTTATCAGGATTGGTGCTAGTATTTGGAACAGCACTAAGTTGGGATAATCTGTTGGGTTTTAGGAGAGGCTAAATTATTCTATATTGTGTTCTCTTTTGTTTGTGTTTCATTCAGTAATCTTCCAAATAAATTCTGTTGTTTAAATCTAAGTGTTTGGGCCACTTGCAGTACTCTTAGAATATCTACTCTTTACCTGTTTAAAATAACTGGCAAAGTTAGTGTCTGGGCTACTTTTTTTGAAATGTTTTGAGGGGATTTGGCCGTGTCCATAACAACTTGCTGATTATCTTTTTCTCTCCCACGCATGGGAGCACTGTTCTGAGGAATAGTCACTGGACCTGATACATTAACTCTAATTTTTCTTCACAGCTGCTGCCAGACCTGCTGAGCTTTTCCAGCAACGTCTGTTTTTGTTACAGATTTACAGCATTCACAGTTATTTTCATTTTTATTTAGTCAGTGATTGTAGGAACAGATCCTGACAAATTCTGTCCATTGCACTCCAGGGTACTGTCCTCTGGTTGCCTCAGTATTTGAATTTGTCCCAGTGTTTTTGGGAATGTTGCGCACAGGTTTTCCTACTGCCTCAATGTATTTTGGTGCTGGATGGCAGTGGCGCAATTCTGCTCGTGTTCTCTCAGCTCTGGTGAATTAAAGGGAAAGTTTTCTTTCTCAAAAATGCAAGCTAAAAGCAAAGTATTTTCAGTATAAACTATAACATGATTCTCTAAGTATTAAAAAGAATTACGATTTATAATGAAAGAAAATGCTGGAAAAACTCAGCAAGTCAGCATCTATGGAGAGTGAAACAGTTAACGATTTGAGTTCAAACTCACTTTGCAACTCCAGTTTAAAATTTAAAATTCAGACTCTTAAAAATTGTACCTATTAATGTCCTCCTTTAAGTTAAATAACAAATAGCTAAGACTATTTAGATAATGTAAACTCTGAGTTACACTCTTAGGTTTCAAATGAACAATAAATTAACAGTGCCTTAGAACCTTAAAAAATTCATCTTTTTTGAGTATACTTTTTTTAAGTGTTTAAACAAACAAATTGAAAAATATGGTTGAGCTAACTAGAGAATAAGGACTGACTCCGAATGGAGTTGATGGCAGACTGAACGTTATAAATACAGCTAGCAATACTGAGGTACCCATTTTTTTTAAATGCAGATTGGAACAATTGAAGAAGGTTTAGAAGTTTGACCTTAAGTACTACTTCATTTATGTTATTTTTCATGCTTGAACTTGTCTCAAAAGGACAAGAAATTATGAGATGATAACAGCTCAAGTTTTTTTTTCTGACTATCCTGGTAGTGCATGATGCACAAATAACAGAATTGTTAATTAATCATAACAATCAATCTCTGATTTTTCTTCTAGAAGATGCAATGAGAAATATGGAAAATTTTGGGAACTAGAGATCAGAAATCACCACCTCCCATGCACTAGCTATGTCATAATTTACTTCTTTACTGTATCTCAAAATATTAATTTTCGTAACTCCAATTCTGATGTGTAAAGTTTGAAACAGCATAAAATTAGAAAATTACTTTGCAGCACTTTTCCAAGAATTCCCTTTTTGTCTTTAAATGCTTTTGGAATCTTAACATCATTGAAGTTTCTTCCTTGAAGACCTTGGCGTCTTCAGAAGCTTTTGAGCTGCTACTTTTAGCTAATTTGGATTGTGCAATTTGTCTAATTTACTAAAACATAGGCTCAGGTTCAAGAGGTGTGTAGTAGCATCTCTGAACAGATTGATTAAAAAATAAACCGACAAGGGTTTTTGTGCTGTGGAGTAATGTCCTTACCTCTGAGCAAAGAGGCCCAGGTTCAAATCCCACCTGCTCCAGAAATATAACATTTCTGAATAGGTCGATTACAAAATACCTAATACCAACCTATCAACTTTACTATGAGATTTTTTAGCAATTTCTGCTCAAAGTTTATTGAATAGCTCAAGGGATAGTTTCAGAATCTTTCATAAGAGGTGATGGGCTTTTGTAATGGTCAGCAGCTTGGTGTTGAAAATGTGATTATGCTTTCACAGACCTCTGCAAACATGCAAAATATATATTGTCATTTCTTTAATCAGTCGTTCAATACATATAATTTTAATTAACATGCTTCTAGAAAACATTTAACTATTTCTGTTACACTATCTGGAACCTTAACCAGCTCATAATTTGGTTTCTGATTCCAACTTTTTTTTTGTCGATTCAGCCATGAGCTGGAACCCCAATCATTGCTGTAATTCACTCAGCAGTGAAGTTCTCTTATACTGATATAATTATACTTATAAATGTTGACTCACCTCTCATGTAATTACTTATCCATCCTGGATTTCCATTCATTCTGCTTTAGTCTTTCAAATAAGACTTCATCAAAAAGGACCTTTTGTTAAGATCTAAGAACATTAATATCATTGAGACTCCAGGAGAGGACATGGGAGAGTTCCAGCAAATCTTTAACTTATACATTATACATCTAAGTGAAATGTTATGTCAATGCTATTTGTTGGTTAAGTTATTATTGTTGTGCTTCTCAAAGTTATAGGCCGTGTGCTTTAATTTTCCTTCCTAGCCACCTCCAACACTCTAGGTTATAAATCACCTAATCAAAGAGTTGTGATCATCTTCATTTATTTCAATTTTCCAAGAGGAGCATCATCTTGATCTTGAAATGCTTGACCTTTGTTGTAGTATAATAAAGGAAGTTATGATGGATGTTCAGATTCGATTCTTAAAATCTTTTCTATGTAGCATCGATTGCTGGCAGTTGGCGTATTCCAGTTTTTGTAGTGATTGTCATTCTTCTGGTTATGGGAGCAATTCAGGAGGAGAAAGGAAGCGATACTGGTAAGTTGATGCTGTAATTTCATATGATGTACAGCACACTTTTTATTTAAATCGCTAACAGATGCTCCACTTATTTGTATTGAAATTTTGCATTCAGAACATCAAATAGCATCCACAGTGAGTTTTTCTTTTATTCCCTACGGTTTACAATTCATATCTGTAAAGCTTATTTTCCATTCCTATATGTACATGCATTTATCTCACCAAGTTTCACCTCTGATCTGTAAAAGTATGGACATTTTACAATGCAGCACTGGACATCTGAGTCATTGGTTTACCGTGAGTTAATAAATTAAATTGCTAATGTATTAGATAATATTTTATAGCATTTACTAGTGTTTTGAGAATTGCCACAATTCTTTCTATTATGCTGTGAAAGCAATGAGTATATATTCCTGTTTAGGGTAGTTCCTGTAGTTAAGTTTAATTCCTTACCAGCTTTAAAGCTGAGAATACATAATACATGTTTGTTTGTTTGTTTCTTTCTTTCTTTCTTTCTTTCTTTTTTACTAATTGAAGTTGGATATTTGAGTCTGAGTAAGGTCTGTGCTTTTTAACTGAAGTGAAGGATAATCCTTCTTGCCACAGAAAGTTGATCCTTCTGATTGAGCAGAACTGAGATCCAGGTCCTGAAGTTCAGCAATGGAGCAATGAAACTTGGTAGTGTAGGAAATTCTTTTGATCTATCTAACCTGTTGAGAGGAAGCCTCAACTTAGTCAAAAAGGATTTAAAAAGTGATATTTGACTCAGCAGTTCATTCTTGTGTTTTTTGTTTAAAGCATTCAAAGGAGCGTGTGGACCTGATGACATTTATGGCATCAAATGACTGGGAGCATTGGTTATGACTTTCCAGATGACCAAATATACAATAAATTTGCTCTCTGTGATTAGGGTTCTGAAGGTTAACTCCATGTTTGCTCCATTTTTGAACATGCCAATCAGTTATTAGTTAGAAATGAACCTATTCTAGTTATGATTAGCAAAATACAAATGATAATTATCATGATACAAAGAACTGCAGGTAGTGGGCCTGAAACAAACAAAAATCAAATGGAGGTGCAGGTGTTGGACTGGGATGGGCAAGGTCAGAAGTCACATGACATCAGGTTATAGTCCAACAGGTTTATTTGAAATCACAAGCCATTGGAGTACTGCTCCTTCATCAAGTGACAGAGCGGCGCTCTGAAACCTTGTAATTTCAAATAAACCAGTTGGACTATAACCTGATGTCGTGTGACTTCAAACAAAAAAAAGAGAAATTGCTGGAGAAGTTCAACAGGTCTATCAGCATTTTTAGTAATTAGAGTGAGATATAGAAGTTTTGTTTTTCATACTGAACTTGTTTTTCTGCTGTGCCCTTTTAGCCTTTGCCCTTTCTGCTGCTGTTGCCATCCCTTTTCCCTTTCCTCTTGTTTTTATTGAATAACATTTAGGCGATAGAAGAGTATATTTCCTCTTAATAATCTTTCTGAAGCTAGAGTTATTTTGGAACACTAAAACGTGTAGTCAGTGTAATGTACATTATTAAAATTGTAGTTTTTAAAACAACAAAAACTCTAGAACCCCAATTGCATTGCTTTGTTGCTAAACTTTCCTATCATGTAGAATGTGCTTTGTTGTGTTTGACGTCTGCTGTTCTATTCAGAATGTTTGGCTTTTTTTTTGACTTGTTCTTCTTCCCTATAGGTTTGGAGCTGCCTGCTCATGTGATACAAATTATTGTACGCACTATTAATATGGCAGTATCCATGACTGGATTCAGCCGTCCCCAGGAGGGTACCCATCAGTCAAAAGGATTATCAGGTGACACGTTTTCATGTTTGAAGTAATTTGGGAAATTAATAATTTACAACATTGTTCTCTAGCTTTCTTACTTCGCAACCACGGTTGCTATTATTATACACCCAGGCCCCTTTGTACATCAGAATTTCTTAATATTTCACTATTTAAATAATGCTCTGCCATTTTGTATTTCCTACCAAACATTTAATGCTTAACCACGTGCTGGAGCTGTCCAGGGCAGAATACCAAAATAGTACCCTCTTTCCCTTTGTCCTTTATAGTGTCGTCCTTTTCCCATCTGTATCAGGATAATTGCAGATTTTTCAGTAGAATATTTTTCCATGATTATATTGTAACCAAATAGATTTTTTTTTCCTTGAGGCATGTGCATGACTCTGGTTAGTGCTTTAGCAGTATAGTGTATCATTATTACCAGCCTATTTTTTAAACTCTTCACCAGCTTTCCTCCATATATTGTAGCCAGAGATATCAAGTGACCATTCTATCTCTTGAATGAGGCAGTGACTCAACATGTTTCCATTCTTGTCACTATAAAATTAGCCACCGTGCCTTTTGTTCCTTCCATCTATGTCATTGATATACATTCCAAAAATGTTTAGGCATAACACTGACCCTTGTGGGACCCTACTTGTCATGTCCTACTCAACTGAAAGACCCATTTATCTGCACTACTGTTGTTTGCCAGCGAGACATTCTTCTGATGCTAGTGTATTACCCTACATCATGAACTTCTATTCTGCACGGTAACCCTTTTGTGTCATCTTGTCAAATATCTTTGAGAATCCAAGTACAGTATATATCCGTGTTTCCCTATATCCACAGCATGTTACTACTTCAAAGAATTCTAATTGATGAACTGTTACTTCCGTTTCACAAAATCATTCTGACTCTTCTTGATTACCCTGAGTTTTTTCATGTGTCCAGTTCTAACTTCCTTAATTGATTATAAACCTTCCCTATGACAGACATAAAACTAAATAACCTATGGTTTCCTGTTTTCTGCCTTGATCCCTTTTTGAATGGAGAGGTTATATTTCATACTCTCCAGTCCTTTGAAAACTTCCTGGTGAATCTACTACATTACTTAATCTCTTTTAAATGCTAGCATGAAGTCCATGAGGATTTGGATACTCATCAACCTTCATCTCCATCATTTTGCTCAGTCCTGCTTCCTTATTAATTGCAATTCCAGGATGTTCCATTCTTTCAATCTCCTTGACAGCTGCCTTCAACCCTCAGAGTAAAATAATTCCTCTTCATGTTGGACCTTAATAGCCTTCCCATTTTTAAGTTGTTCTCCTGGTTTTAGATTCCCCAACCAGCTGGAAACATCTTACTTGCATCTGTCCAGTCTATTCCTTTAAGTGTTTTGTAGGTTTTAATGAGATCACCTCTCATTCTTCAAAACCCTAGAGAGTACAAGCCTCTTTCGTCCAATCTCTCTTTCACAGGACATTGCCAGTATTTCACTCAAGTCTGGTGAACATCTGAAACAAAAACCGAAATTGTTGGAGAGCCACAGAAGGCCCTAAAGAAGGGTCACTGGACCCAAAACATTGACTCTGCCTTCTGTCTACACATGCTGCCAGGCCTGCTGAGATTCTGCAGCAGCATCTGTTTTTGTTTCAACTTTCCAGGGTTCTTTGTTTTTAGTCTGGTGGGCCTTTGTTATACTCCCTCTATGGCAACAATATCTTTCCTGAAATGATGATGACTGAGACTGCGCTGTACTCTAGTTGAGGTCTAACCAAGCTCTTGCGCAATTGAAGAAAGACTTCACTACTTCTATACTCAAATCCTTCTAGATAGAGGCTAACATTCTATTAACTTTCTTGCGCCTGCATGTTAGCCTTCAATGCTTCATTGACACAGGCATAATTCCTTTTGTACGTACGCACTTTTCCAACCGCTTACAATTTAAGTTTAAAACACAAGTCTTAGACTCGCTCTTCCTTTCAAACCAAATATAAAATTCTCTCCTATTGTAATTTCTGCTACCCAGAGATACCTTTTACTCTCAAGTCATTAATTAATCCTGTCGCATTATATAATGCCAAGTTTAATGGAACCTACTCTCTGGTAGGTTCCATCATATTCAGCATTAAGAAACTATCTCAAAAGCATTCTCTGAACTCCTCAATGAGGCCAATATTGCCAGTATGATTTGTTTTCCAGTTTATACATAGATTAAAATCATCCTTTTATCACAAGCACCCAATGCTTCCTGTAAGCTTATTCCTACACCGTGGCTTCTTTTTCCCTCTTAAACCTTATCTCCATTTGATACCTGAAAAAATGGAACATGTTTAACAAAACCTTTTGTCCTGTTTCTGAAAAATCTTGGATTTAACAACTGGGTAATTCATGTTTTTGTTAGTTGAGGTTTGACCGTTTAGTTGATATAATGAAATTGAGGACATTCTGAGGACTAGATTTATTAGTATCAATGTGCCAACTTCATTTATAGACACTTGTAAAGGTCTCATTGCTAGATTAAATGTGTAGTAATATTTTCTTTCTTTCATTAGATTCAGTTGAAACTAGAGACACCAGTCCTCCCTCCTCCTCATCGTCTGCCTCATACACTCCATTAGGAATACCAAGACCTGAAATTGTGTCTTTTATGAAGAAGAAGAAAACAAGTGACATCTATTTTGTGATGCTTGTCTGGGCCATTGCTGTTGTACAGATCTGGCTGAACCTTTGGATTCTTGAATTGCTCCCTGTACCAGTGGCTGGTAATATTTTGATCTTGTTACACTTCAATGTTAATTTGATTCTTCCTTTGTTCATCTCTCCTTCACTGTGCCATTGGTGACTATGGTGTTGGTCCTACAGGCCCTTACACTTTGGTCTTCCTCTTATATATCCTTCCATGTCTTTTTCCCTCTTCTGTTGTCTCACTTTAAAATCTACCACTTTTTTTCTTTTTTATTTTCCTCATTATAGATACTATATAAATGAAGATTGTTATCGAGATAGGCTTTATGATCAATCATGTGTTTAGAAATTTAAAATTTGTTCTGATTTATTGGGCAACTGAAAGTAGGTTTTGTCTAGACATGGCTCTTAATGCTTAAAATGTGTAAAAATGAATTCAATAAGCATGTTATTGTTCTCTTTCTTGAGTTACTTCTACTTTCCTCAGTCATGTGGACACTGAGACAATATTTAGGTAGTTACTCAGCTCTCCATTGCTAAATTTTTATTTGTTCATTTGTGCAGCATGGGCATTGCTGCCTGGCCGTCATTTATTGCTCTGCTCTAGTTGCCATTGAGAAGGTGATACTGAGCTGTCGTCTTGAACTGCTGCAGTACATGTATTGTAGGTAGAACTACAATATTGTGTTAGGTAGGCAATTTCAGGATTTTGAGCCAACGACAGTGAAGGAACGATGATGTTTCTAAGTCAGGATAGTGAGTGGCTTGGAGGCAATCTTACACGTGATGGTGTTCCCATGTATCTGTTGCCCTTATCCTTCAAGATGAAAATGGTCATGGGTCTGGAAGGTGCTGTCTAAGAACTTTTGGCAGACTTGGGTGCAATGATATACTTGCATATGATCCCTGAAATCTTTCTATTTTATGACCACCTCCAGTGAGGTGATTGTTTCGATAGACGCACCACTGAGCAATATCCCTCTGCAGTGATTCTTTGGTCTTCACGGAAGAAACGTTCATCTGTTTATTATAAGCCTCTTGACCAGATGTGGAAACTACCAGGAATGGGGCCATGAACAAAACTGTGCTGGAAGCCCCAATGTCGCAGGAGCAAAAGGGATTTTTCTAAATTGGAAGGGGAGTCGTGTGATAACCCCTACAAGGTTTATGGGGAATCACTAATTACTCTTCCCCTGGAACTTGTTAAGTATGCGTTCCCTGGGTAACAGGCAGTGGCCTCCACACCTGGAACTATCACCCAAGTCCTTTATAAAGCAGACCCCTCCCCTGGTGATGGGGGTGGTGGGGCACTCATAGCAGACCCAGAGACCCCTTGTGGTGCAGTGATAGTGTCCCTGTCTTTGGACTCTGGAGGCCTGGGCTCAAGTCCCACCTGTTCCCAAAGTATGTTATGATATTTTTGAACAAGTTGTTTAGAAAATTCAAAATATCATACAACAGACTCCGAGCCCTTGTGGAACAGTGTTCCTACATCTGAGCCAGGAGACCAAAGTTCAAATTCCACGTGCTTCAGAGCTGTCTAAAACATCCCTGAGCAGGTTGCTCTTGCTTAAAAAAAAGACAGAGGGCTGTTCTGGTGCATTGGTAATGTCCTATCTATGGACCAGAAAATCTAGCTAGAGATTAGACCTGCTCCACAAGTTTCATAATAGGCCTGAACAGGTTGCTTTAAAAATATCTACAAAATCGAGCAAGATGTTCCAAACATCAAGATAGTCCTTGTTAGAGTTCTGATTCAATGAGTTAATCACATTGCTGTTTTAAAAAGCAAAAGATCCAGAATGCCTTTGTGATGCGGTGGTAGTGTCTGTGCCTCTGATCCGTGAACCTGGATTCAAATCCCACCTGCTCCTGATATGTAATGGCGTCTCTGAGCAGATTGATTGGAAAGTATCCAGAAACTCTGTCTTGGGCTGTGACTAGCCTGTGTATGCCACGAGAAGTGGCTGTGCTTGTTGTTCAACAATGAATAATGTTCCTTTCTAGTTGGGCTTCCTGAATTATTGTAGTGTCCGTACTAGTTTCCATTTTTAACGGTCTGAATATCTTCAGATTTGTTTCGCTAATGACCTAAGAACTACTGTCTGTGGAGTCTGCAGGGATAAACACTTCTTCCATTCCTCTTTTATTTTTCATCGCAATTCTGTTTGAGAATCACTTTCAGAATAAAAAGATCAGCTTCACATGCATACTGATGACATACTTTAGCCCTTCATTCCATAACACCAGCGAGTGACACGCACATTCCACAAATGAATACTTAGAAACAAAATGTTACTATTTCTAATGGGAGAGTAGATTTATCGTATCTTAACAATAACTTACAGATCTATAACACATTTTCATAGGAAAGCCATAAAACCATAAGATATAGGAGCAAATTTTAAGAGCTCAAAAGAGATGTGCGAGGTGGGATTTTCATGCAGAGGGTGCTGAGTGCCTGGAATAGACTGCCAGAGGTATGTATTCTTGACCCATCTTTGTTTCTAATGCAGTTCTTCAGTTCTAAGAACTGAGTTCCTCCAACTTGAGTTTCTAACGCAGATCCCTCCTGACTTTGCTAACATTTGGCTGTGCCTTTTTGTGTATGCTTAGTACTTTGAATTCCCTCCTAAATCTTCCCTGATTCTCAAGCTCCCTCTTCTGAAAATCACTGATAATTTTGTATTTTGAATATTTTTATCTGATTATGTATCTGTGAAATGTATTGGGATGCTTTTGATTAGTGAGGCAATCAAGGAATACAGACAGTTGGCAGGAGAATGTAGTTGAGAAACATATGAGCCGTGATCAAATGGCACAGCCAATTCAGTGGATTGAATGGCCTAGAGCAAGAACGAAGAATAATACTGTACAGGAATAGGTGCCTCAGTCCTCAAAGCCTGCACCGACACATTTTTCCCTTCCATACTAAAATTATCTTCACTTACATGATCCGTAACCCTCTATTCCCTTCCAGTTCATGTTTATGTCCAGGTGCTTCTTGAATGCTGCTATTGTCTGTTTCCACCTTCACCTCTTGCAGTGTATTGCAGGCACTCAGCACCCTCTGCATGAAAATCCCGCCTCGCACAACTCTTTTGAACTCTTTTAAAATTTGCTCCTATATCTTATGTTTTATGGCTTTCCTTTGAAAATGTATTATAGATCTGTAAGTTATTGTTAAGATATGATAAATCTACTGTCTCATTAGAAATCATAACATTTTCTTTTTATGTATTCATTTGTGGAATGTGTGCATCACTCACTGGTGTTACGGAATGAAGGCCAATACCTCTCTGATAATTAAAACTGAAACACCCAGAGAAGCTCACCTCACCTTGTAATCTAATAAAAGCATAACCCTACTTCTCACCCCCCAGTCTGTTATAAAGGAGTGGCTAAATGAAATGAAATCCTTTCACTCATTGTACAATCAACAAGTAACTATTTATCTAAGTCCAACAGTGAACAAATTAAGACAGCATCTCACGAGCTGAGCGATTTCTCTCTAACTACCTATTTCTGAACAAAACAAGATCCTAATAGGAAGCTGTTTGAATAACTACAAGAATTAAGAAAACTAAAACTTAGACTCTCAAAATTTGCACAGAATGTGTCTTCTGAAATGCTCTGCTGTCTCTCCAGTCTTCTGCTGATGCTGTCAGGATGTTTCCTCTAATTTATTCTATTCTGAATGCCTCTCTCCACTGAATTCTGGTGTCAGGAATATTATTTAAGAGTGCCATGTACCTTTAATAATAGATAGTGCTTTTTAGAGAGCTGGAGATTTCTGTGAATGCAAGATGTTTTTCTCAGATGGTGGGTGTGCTCTCACTACAGATGGCAGTTGGCTCCCTCTTAATTTTCAAAATGCCCACATCATTTATATCCTTGATGACCTTTTTTTTACAATCAGATTGATTCTTGGTAGTCAAAACCATCAGGTTTAAATGTGATAAGTCTTCAATATCTAACTGCTTGTTTTAACTTAATTGGCTGATTCAAGCTAGTTATCAAAATTATAAAACAAGCTTAAGGCTTTTCAATCAGACAGCCAATTACAGCTGCTCGCAGACATGTTTTAAAAATCTTCAAGCTTTGAAAAGCACTTTTTTCTCTTAAAGGGACCATGTACTCTATCCTTCTATCATTTAAACAAACTCTAGCTTCCTACCTTCCACTTCCTGAGTACTCTTACACAAGCTTGTAAAACTGGCCAGCATATGTTGTCCATCCCTCATTGTCCATGCGAAGGTAGTGTTGAGCTGCTGCCTTGAACTGCTACAGTCCACCTGACATTGACTACAATGCCATTAGGGAGGAAATTCCAGGATGAAAATCTGGCGACAGTTAAGGAAGGGCAGTGTATTTCCAAATCAAGATGGTGAGTAGCTTGGAGTGGAACTTGCAGATGGTGGTGTTCCCATAGATCTGCTGCCCTTGTCCTTCTAAATAGAAGTGGTCGTGTGCTTGAAAGGTGGTCCCTGAGGATCTTTGGTGAATTTTTGCAGTGCATCTTGTAGATAATAGTATTGCTACTGAGCATTGGTGGTAGAGGGAATGGCAGTCAAGCAGGCTGCCTTGTCTTGAGTGTTGTTGTGTCTGAACTCATCCAGGCAAGTGGGGAATATTCCAGCACACTCCTGACTTGTGCCTTGTAGCTGGTGGATAGGCTGTGGGGAGTCAGGAGGTGAGTTACTGGCCTCAGCATTCTTAGCCTCTAACCCACTCTTGTAGCCACTGTGTACATGTGGTGAGTCAGTTGAGTTTCTGGTCAATGATAACATCCAGGATTTGATAGTGGAGGATTCAATGATAGTACCACAACTGAATGTCAAGAGGCAGTGGTTAGGTTGTGCCTCATTTGTGATAGTCATAGTTTGGCATTTGTTACTTGCCACTTGTCAGCCCATTATTGTCCAGATGTTGGTGCATTTGACCATGGACTGCTTTAGTATCTGAGGAGTCCCAATTATTGCTGAACATTGTGCAATCATCAGCGAACATTCTGAAACATTAATGATATTAATCTAATTAAGCAGCAAAAATAAATTTGTTTTTGACTGTTAACTGCTATCTTCATGAAGTGTTCTTAAATCCTTTCTTTTTTGAAAACAGTCTGGGGTCTTAAGAAATTGGTTCTACGTTTTGGATTAATGAACTTTGCAGAGAGGCATATAAGTAAACACTGGAAGATACTGTCAACCTTTGTTAAAGAAAGACAGGATGCGTTGGCTCCAAGACCAATCCGAGGATTAGGAAAAATCATTGTTAAGGCTGACAGCAAGGTATGATTTATCAACTATTATCTTCTGACTAATCAAGATTGCCCTTTCTTTCTACCTCTTTCTTCTCCTGATTGGGTGGGGAAGATTCTTCTGTTATACACTGTTTAGAGATGCTTATAAAGGCTGACTGTTAACGTGCTTTCTTTTGTCCTCACTTTCCTGGCACTTGATTGATGCTATCTATATTGGCAAACTATATTAAAACATTTTATATGGCTGAAAGTTAGTTTTTTTGAGATCACATTTAAGTACAGTTTGAGCAGTAATGAATTGATGCATGAATTGCTCTTATCCATCAATTGTCAGTAATGTTTTGGAAAATTGGCTTAAAATTGTCTTCATCTTCTCATCCTTTTCTCTCTTCCATGCTCATGTGGAAACTGTTCTTAGTAAATTTTAATTGAAAGTTAAGATTGCAAATGATCAAAGCTAATTTTGAACTTATTATGCAGATTTTTGCATTTTACAAAATAATTACTGTTGCATTCATAGAATGTGGGACATCTGTGGAAGTCCTTAAATTCAATCCAAAAATGGTACTGTGAATAACTTCTGACTAAAAAATTGTCACTGATTTTTCTTTTCAATTCATCTAAAATTAGTCGTCTTGCATCATCATCATGAGGAACAGAGAATAAATTGAGTTGATATATAATTTTGTCAGATGTTTTGTAGTTGTGTGTTCTAAGTGTTTAGTTTTATTTACATTATAAAGAATGAAAATAAACTTTAATATTTAATGTTAACACAAATATTCAGGTGTGTCAGAATGGACAATAATCGGCATTCACGTTGTTGGTCCTAAAATCTAATGTTTGTCGCTCATTCTCCATAAATACCCCATCCTGCATTTTCAATATTCTATAAAACAATTAAATCTAAACTAATTATGTAATTTCCTTCGATTGAACTAGGGTCTTCTCCCAAGTTTTAGGTTTATGGCAATGTAGCTAGGCTCAATTTACTTAAACTTCTGCTTTAAGGTAAACAATCTTTGAGTTTTAATCTCTACACACAGCTTGAATGCCATAAGCTAAGAATTATCTTAGTTGCTCTTGTCTGTCTGTGCTTGGATATTCTTACTATAATACAGTCCTCTGTATCGACACACTACTCCACCTGAATGAGTCTGTGCTTTGTACAAACTTGACATCTATGAGATTTGTGCTCAAACTACTGACTGCCAATTTTGTTTGGATCATCTGGATATGTCCTGTAGCCTGGTGCCATTTAGAATATCTTGCCACTTTTTTCCCTTCTATAATTCAATTATCTTGTATTTGTTCACATTAAATGCTGTTTGCTACCCGTCGGTCACTTCCTTAATCTCTGCAGTTCCTTTCTAAATTTTCTTTCCTTTTTTGTCATATTGCCTTAAATTAATTCCCCTTTATACTTAGTATTTTCTAAATGTATTTTTCTTGATGTCTGTTTCAGTTCCCAAACCTTTCCTTAATCTTTATTAGTGACAGTAATGGCAATAAAAACAGAAAATGCTAAAGTTACTCTGGTTAGACAGCATCTGTGGCAAGAGAGAGAGAGAACATTCAATATTCCTCAGTACTACCTGCTGATGGAAGTGGGGAGGCTGTAGAAGGATCTAGACAGTTTGGGAGAGTTGTCCAGGAAATGGCTGATGGAATTCAACGTGAACAAATGCGAGGTCTTGCACTTTGGAAAAAAGAATAAAAGCACAGACTACTTTCTAAACGGTGAGAAAATTCGTAAAGCCAAAGTACAAAGGGATCTGGGAGTGCTAGTCGAGGATTCTCTAAAGGTCAACATGCATGTTGAGTCTGTGATTAAGAAAGCGAATGTAATGTTGTCACTTATCTCAAGAGGGTTGGAATATAAAAGCACCATTGTGCTACTGAGACTTTATAAAGCTCTGGTTAGGCCCCATTTGGAGTACTGTGTCCAGTTTTGGTCCCCACACCTCAGGAAGGACATACTGGCACTGGAACGTGTCCAGCGGAGATTCACAGGGATGATCCCTGGAATGGTAGGCCTAACATATGAGGAACGGCTGAGGATCCTGGGATTGTATTCATTGGAGTTTAGAAGATTAAGGGGAGACTTAATAGAGATGTACAAGATAATACATGGCTTGGAAAGGGTGGATGCTAGGAAATTGTTTCCGAGAGGTGAGGAGGCTAGGACCCGTGGACACAGCCTTAGAATTAGAGGGGGTAAATTCAGAACAGAAATGCGGAGACATTTCTTCAGCCAGAGAGTGGTGGGCCTGTGGAATTCATTGCCGCAGAGTGCAGTGGAGGCCAGGACACTAGATGTCTTCAAGGCAGAAATTGATAGATTCTTGTTGTCTCAGGGAATTAAGGGCTATGGGGAGAATGTGGGTAAGTGGAGTTGAAGTGCCCATCAGCCATGATTGAATGGCGGAGTGGACTCGATGGGCCGAATGACCTTACTTCCGCTCCTATGTCTTATGGTCTTATATTGATAACCCATTGTCTGAATTCCTTTCAGTACATCTCAAAACTTGCCTTTTGATCCATGTGCTTTTTGTGCTTGTGTGTGATGGTATCAAAAGCCTTACTGAAATCTAAATGCATAATGCAAAAATATTTCTATTGTCCAAAAAGTATCTTTTTGAACTGCCTTAAATTTGTTAGATCAAATTGATTTTACATACGTTTGAGTTGACTTTGTGTACCATAGATTTATGACATATAGCATACTTGAAGAGCTGACTTTTCACCTCTAGTTCCCAAAGCTTTCCATCGCTAGACTCTTTTTTTTCTTCTTCTTGTATAGGTCTGTTTTTGACTAATTAATTGACATAATTAACCATATATGCATTATTACATTAAATGATTAGGCTCATGAAAGAGAACTACATTGATCTTATTTTATCATGTAACAGTTACTATGCTTGTATATACACATTTTATGCCCTGTGACAGTCTAATAATTTATACACAGCAGATATTAAATTCACTGGTCTGTAATTTCCCAAATTTATCTCAATACTCCATTTTTCAGTTTGATTATGTACTTTCTAATCCTCAGATGTTATTCTGTTTTCTAATCATCCTGTTAAAACAAACAGTGACTTTTGGTGCAGGTAATATTTTCATTGGCTTTTTAGCTAAACTGTCTTCATTACATATGTTAATTTATTTAAGTAACTCTCCAATTCTTGTCTTTTCTTGAAAGCTATGGCATTGGCTTAATAAGCAGGTAACTAGCAGGTTGATATTTCAGATCCTACACTTGCTTTAATTTGTGTGCTCATTGATTAAGCATGGATTTTGTAATTTTCAACATTTATTGGACTAAACTTAGTTTCATTCTTTCAGCAAGGATTCTGGGTATATTTCAAAGCATTATTTATTTAAGCTGTGGGAGGTCAGATTTGAATGTACGTCTTTGAATCAAAACAATTGGGGATAACAACATTAATTTTACTACTAAGTATTAATGTCATGAATTACTTCAGTACTTGGTTGACTGACACACTTGTTTTCATGTATCTATTTTATTATTTAATCATTTAATGTATTATGCTTGAGTTTCTGTAAAGCCCATGATAGTCTATCTTGGTTATTTGTTAGAATTTTGCTTACTGTTTAAGATCAGATGTATACTGTTAACACTTCACTTTCTATTAGTTGCAAGGGTGTGTTGCTCCTAATTCAGGTCTACTAACAGAACTAATTTGTAATACTTCATCAAATTCACCAAGTCCCCTAAAATTTTGTTTAGTTTCAGTTGCCTATGTAATTGAATCTAATCCTGAGTTAGTAATTTAGTTGCAAGGAAATAACAGTTGTTTTGCTCAGCAAATTGGGTCAATAATTTTGATCTTCTACAGCTTATGTCAATTTTGATTTTGCTTTCTGCTTGCATTGCTAAATTGCATGAGTTTTGGTGCCTTTTTGGACTGTTAGTTATTCAGACTTTTTCTTGGCATTCTAGCAGTCCAAAACAGTTTTGGGTTGTTTTATTCATGTGGTGCTGAGACTGTGGATGGACATGAAGAAACTTGTGCTATTTGAGAATCAATTAAAACTGTTTGTTTATGATTTGATATTTATTATGAAATACCAAAGAATTTTATTTAATATTGCATACGTTGAATGGAATTAACGATCATGCCATTAATAGTAAAATATGGTTTCAATGGATAGTGATGCTCTTTATCTTGAAATCTCTTCACAAGAACTAAATCAATTGTTTACAATCATACACTTTTAAAAGTTTGAATGGAGTTAACAGCAATTCAAATAGTGAACTGTTATTTCCTTCACTAGCTGGATAGGTACTTTTTTGTACTTTATTTTTAGGTTCTCCTGATTTTCCTCATTCTTTAACTTGTTAAATTAATCTTTTTTGGATGTGGAGGCTGAGGCAGTAATTTTTCTGTGTTTTTCCAGTGTGTTTCTTTCTATTTGGAAAATTAGGAAGGGAAGCAGATGGGTAGATGTTGCAAACATGCAACCAAACTGAGCAGGATACCATTTTACGTTTGAGTTTCTTTTAAATCTGCCCAGAAAATTCTCCTTTTAACATTATGAATTATTTTTATAAAGCAATCATTATCAGTTATGAAAAGTTTACTTTATTGATGGGTATATTCTGAAAACTTTGCATGAATTAAAAGTAATTTAGCAATATTATATTGTGTTCATAAAGATATGGAGGGTACAAGATAGAAATATGAAGCAAAAGTGATTATACTGAACTGAGGTACAAGTCATTTATGGTCCATGAATTGCAGAACAGACTTGGAGTTGAATGGTCTGCTCCTGTTCCTGTCCCCTGCATTCTGTAGTAGCACATTATGCATGCAAGTTGTTATGCCTAGAACCATACTGTTTTTGAGTTCCAAAATTGCCTTTGAAGGAAGTGTAAACAGTGTACCTCTTAACTGGCCATTGAGCAAGCCCGATAGAGATCAATTACAAATTCTAAAGAAGAGAATCCAGAGGGCATGGGGTGCTAGTGACTATGGCTGTTTTAAAAAAAGAAATCTAACTTAATTTAATTTGATGCATTTGGCAATAGATAATTTGAGGGAAACATTTTTGTTCATAATGCAGGCACAGCATTGTAGCTGTTTCGTGAAATTCAGTGCTAAGAGTAAGAGAAACTAAAGGCTTGTTACGTGTAAATATAAATGCATTGTGGACTATTAACCAAAATGCTAATTTTCTTGATTGTCAAGTTGCATGCCTAACAATGCATTTTCATCAATGATGAAGCATGAGGTTTCAGTTTTATTTGACAATGCCTTATTTTGTTATGATGAGCAGAAGCATAACAGAAGTTGAATTAATGATGTTCTTGATGGCTGCACGTTAACATTTCAAAAGTGGTCAGGACACAGCAGAGGCACAGATCATTGTTAACAATTCTTAGTTATCCATATTCTGCTTTGGAAGGAAAGTTAGCCCATTTAACATCTCTGTTCAAGACAGGAGAGAAGGATAGACTATAAAAGCAGTTAATGTAGCAGTTGCTTGTTAATGCAGAAATTGATATAGTTGAAAAGAGGAAAGTTGTTGAAGCCCATCAGGACAAACACAAGAATGGTTCCACTGTCATTTTAACTTGAGTTACAGTGTGTTCCTGGCCAGAGATCTCGGTTCCTGAGCTGAAGTGCATTTATGAACACGAAAGGAGCAGAGGTTGGTAATTTGGCTCAAGCCAGTGTTACTGTTCAATAAGATCATGGCTGGTCTGCTTGCATATTGAATTCCACATCCCCATCAACTCCAAATGACATTTGATTCAGTTTCATTTAAAAATAATTCTGCCTTACAAATATCAATATCCCTGCTTATGCCATCTTCTGAGACAGAAAATTTCAAAGTTAAACAACCCTCAGAAAACATTTTCTTGTTAAAATGTTTCTAATTTTAAAACAGTGCTCCTTAGTCGGGACTGACTGGCAAGGAGAAATATCCTTTTCACATCCAATTTGTGAAGACAATTCAAGATCTTTTATACTGCAATCAAGTCACCTCTCACTCTTCCATATTCCAATCTCAGCATGTCCAACCTAGACTGTTAAGAGAGCCCAGCCATTCCAAGTATCAGTCTAGTAAATCACTCCAAATCACCTTCAACACATTAACATTCAACTTTAAGCAAGACAAAAGGCCAAAACTGTATACAATATTCAAGAAATGGTCTCTCCAATGCCCTGTATAATTGAAGCATAATATCCTTACTTTAGTGTTCACTTCCTCTCATCGTAAAGGATAACATTCAATCGTGTGTCTTGATTATGAGTTACATCTAAATACTATCTTTTTGTGACTCATGCACATCTAGATAGTTCTGCAGCTCAGAATTCCAGTCGTTCTCCATTTGAGTAATACTCTGCTTTTTTTTAATTCTTCCTGCCAAAGTAAATAACTTTACAATTTCCCACATTATATTCCACCTGCCAGATTTTTTTCCCCACTCACTCAATCTATCCATATTTTTCTTTATTTAATTTCCAGTTGTGACCATCACTGACTGGGTCAGCATTTATTGCACACGAGACGGTGGTGGTGTGCCACATTTTTGAATCACTGCAGTTTATTTGTGTAGATAAACAAAGAACAATAACAAATGCTGGAAATGCTTAAGAAGTAAATCAGAGAAAATGGGGTTTTTGTTTCAGATGTTTAACCTTTGTCAAAACTAACGTGTTATACCTAATTACGACTGAATATTTCTTGTGTCCAATTTGATGCGTTGCTGAAATTTATCATTGGTTAATGTTTCTGAAAAGTAGACAAATTGAGGCTGTTTGTTAACATTACCTATGGAGAGCTGTGAGCTTCAATGCATGTCTTTTGGGAATACAGATGAAATTGAATGCAAAAATAAAATGGAAATTTTCTTTCATTTCAAAAATCAAGTGCAATTTAAAAAGTACGTTGGTATGCCATAGAGAAATTTACTTTAATATTCACACAACAATTTTTGTTTTTAATTAATCATATTTCATTTCAAGATTGATTACAGTGAAACTGCATTAAGGCAAATGCCAAAGAACCAGAAACCAGCTCGAGACTGTTATATGCTGTTACTCTGATTTTATTGGACATTTATCAAAGCCAAGATGGAATACCTGATCATAATGGGCTTTGTATGAAATATTTTAATAGGTGTTCATGCCTGGTTAACTGACAGATATGCACATTTATATGAATTAGGAGTAGGAGTAAGTCATTTGGACTTTTGAGTCTGATTTGCCATTTGATAAAGTCATTGCTGATTTAATTGTGGCCTCCACTTTCCTGTTTACATTAAGTCCAGAATCTAAGAGAATTACTCTATCTTAGTATCAAAAATGTTCAATGATCTTGCTGGGAAAGAGCGTTCCATAGAGTAATGGTCCTTTTGAGAGGAAACAAAAATCCTCCCTCTGTTTGAAATGAGAAACTGTGGAACGAGTGTGGAGTTCAAAAGCAATCTCTCCCAAAAGGGAAAACATTGACTATCAGCATCCACCTTATCAAGTCCCTTCATAGTCTCATGTTCCTGTAGCACAAGTTTCTTCCTGCTGTTAATGTAGCATAGATATTTTAAATTCTGTCTTTGAAATGGTACATTCTCCATCCAAGAGATCAATGTTTTGCTTGTATTCTGCAGATTATTTTTTGTCTGGAGAAATCACTGGATAAATTGATCAGCATTTTTATCATCTTTTTACTGGTTATGGGAACTTTACTGCTGGCTCTTTTACTTACTGCAAAGGTACAGTTTGCAAACGAATGATTGGAAAGATTGTATATTCTCTTGATACAGAGTATGCTGAATGTATTTTTTTACTTCCATGTTTCCTTAATATAATTTTGTTTTAGTTCACACTGACTATCTTATCTACATTTTGTATCTTCTCTGATCTAAGGTGAGCTATTTAAAAGCAGTATTGACAGATAAAAACAAAGAACTGCAGATGCTGGAAATCAGAAACTAAAACAAAAATTGCTGGGAAAGCTCAAGTCTGGTGGCATCTGTGGAGAGAAATCCGAGCTAATGTTTCAGGTCCAGTGATCCTTCCTCAGAACTTGATAAGGAGAGCTTATCCACTAGGTCACATTCTAGTACCTATCTCATTCTCTCCAATTTTTTATAATCTACAATGTAAAACTTCCTGTAATTACGTAACAATCTTTGTTTGGACGAGCACTAAATTATGTGAGAATTTATTTGGCGTAAGATCGATTGTTTTAAAATTTTGTTCTGCTCCTGTGCCTTTATTCCATCTGTTTCCTAATGTTAGTGAATTAGTATAATCATAAATGCTGGGACTGGTTTGATATCAAATTGGAGATGTTCAGATCTTCTAAATGGAAATTAGTAATATTCTTTTGTGAGTTAACGAATGCTGCCAAACCTGCATTCTCTGGGTTGTGTATTATGCATTTGATGTACTGCCAATAACGAGTGCCATTACATAAGCAAATGCAAAATGGTAGGAATCGGATGGATATGAAAGGTGCATCCTAACCCAAAGTCCTCAGTAGGTTGGGGAAATGGAGTTAACTTAATCTTTTAACGAGGATGAATAAAAGGCCATTTAAAAAAAAACTATTGTTCTTAAGCCATGTAGTAATTATGTATTCTTTGTCAGTTCAGTGGCTATATACACTCTGCCTCGGTGAACTGCTCTGATTAAAATGAAAATAAAACTTGACTGTATAAACACAATAAATGTTGAAATGCTCAGAGATAAAGTCCCAGAAATAATTTTCAGACTCTTCAAGTGAGACTTACAGGATTCTAACTTTCAAGTGCATGTCGTCTTAATTTGTGAAGGACCCTGGCCCTCCCAATCATTGAAAACGCCAATCGAATCCTTCTGATTGTTGTGTGTTCCTCCAGAGTTGACCTCTTGTACATCCCAAATTTCTTTATTCCTTCTTTGTTCAACCATACCATCAATTGTTTAGACTTTAATTGCTGGAATTCCATCCCTAAATAATCTCATTCCCTTTTCCTCCTCTTGAAATGTTTCTTAATGTGCACATGTTTGACTAACTGTTAATAACCTATCCTACTCTTCCCTTGCATTGGCTTGGTGTGAAATTTTGTCTTGTTTCTACACAGCATGTCACGCCAATTTTGGTCTGCTAAATACAAGTTGTTCTGGAAAAGCACAGCTGGTCAGGCAGCATCCGAGGAGCAGGAGAGTCGACAAGAGTCATCAGGAATGTGGGGGATGGTGGGGCAAGGAGGCTAAGAGATAAATGGAAGAGGTGTGGCGTTAGAGGGAAGATAGCTAGGATAGATGAAGTTGGGGTGGGGAGATGAGGAAACTGGTGAAATTGAGTTCAAATGTTCGGCCGCAGGATGGTGGGGATGTTCTCTGAAGCGTTCCGCAAGTTGGCATCCTGTCTCCCAATGCAGAGGATACCACATCGAGAGTAACAGGCAGAGTAGATGAGCTGTTTGGAGGTGCAGGAGAATCTCTGCTGGATGTGAAAGGATCTTTTGGGGCCTTGAATAGAAGGCGGGGGAAGGTGTGGAAGCAGGTTCACACTTCTTGCAGTGGTAAGGGAAGGTGCTGGCAGTGGAGGATTTTGGGGGGATGGGGTTGGTGGAGGAAGGACCTAATGAGGGAGTCATGGAGGGAATGGTCTCTGTGCAATGTAAAAGGGGTGGGGAGGGAAATATCTCTAGTGGTGGGGTCAGACGGTAGGTGGCAGAAATGGCAGAGGATAATGCATTATATTCGGAGGTTGGTGGCGTGGGGGTTCTGTCCTTGTCATGGTTGGGAGGGGTGGGGGACGTGGAGAAGATATGTTGAAGGATATTGTTAACCACGTGGGAGGAGAGATTGCAGTCCTTAAAGTAGGAGGCAATTTGGGATGTTCTGGATTGGAATTGGTCCTCCTGGGAGCAGATGCAGTGGAGGCGGAGGAATTTGGAGTAAGGGATGGTGTTTTTACAGGAGGGGATGTGGGAGGTGTGTAGCCCAGGTAGCTGTGGGAGTTGGTGGATTTGTAGTGGATGTCCATGTTGGGTTGGTTGGCTGAAATGGAGATGGAGAGGTCCAGGAAGGGGAGGGAGGTGTCTGACATATCCCAGGTGAACTTGAGGTCAGAGTGGAAGGGTTAGTGAAGTTGATGAACTGTTCAACCTCCTAATGCAAACATGAGGTGGCGCCAATGCAGTCATCGATGTAGTGGAAGAAAAGGTGGAGAATGATGCCCGTGTAACTGTGGAGGATGGACTCTTCCACATGCCCGACGAATAGGCAGGCATAGCTGGGGCCCTTGCGGGTGTGCATGGCTACCCCTTTGGCCTGAAGGAAATGAGGGGATTTGAAAGAGAAATTGTTGAGGGTGTGGACCAGTTCAGCCAAGGACATCCCCCCACTACCAAAACCAAGCTACCTGATGCCTGGAGTAAGCATGCCTCATTTTCTGGTTTGGACTGTCCAACCACACAGGATTAATGTTGATTTCACCAGTTTCCTCATCTCCCTTTCCCCACCTTATCGCAGATCCAACCCTACAACTGCCCTCTTGAACTGTTCTACCTGTCCATCTTCCTTTCCACCTATCTGCCCCACCCTCCACTCCAACCTTTCGCAATCACCCCCCCATCGTCATCTACCTATAATATTCCTTGCTACCTTCCTACTCCCCACCCCACGCCCCCTCCTGTTTATCTCTCAGCCCCCTTGGGCCCCACCACATTCCTGATGAAGAGCTTATGCTTGAAACGTCAACTCTGCTCGCGTGCTGCCTGACTCGCCGTGCTTTTCCAGCGCCACACTTTTGGACTCTGATCTCCAGCATGTGCAGTCCTTACTCTCTCCCAAATGCAAGTTGTTGTTGAATGCTCAATGCCTCTTTACTGATGTGGGTTGTGGAACTACTTTGAACGTTTTTATTAAAAAAAACAGTGACAGAGTGGGACCAGAATTATAAAGGGTATGACAGGGCTGTTGCATATCACCCCATTATAAAGCAAAGCACAATGTGCCGACTGTGTGACTTGTATGAGTCATCTTGTTCAACAGATGCTCGTGTCTTCATCCAGAATTTTTGCTCTTTATGGTATTAAATCAAGAAAAAAATTAGATCAATTCTGACAAGAAATTACTTTGTTAAAAATACTTGAACTAATCATTTGTTTCTGCTTCCACTTCAGTGGTTCTGAAATGTGTATTATGTTTGCAGGTCCACGAGGAAAGTGTGCACATGATCAAAGTCACTAGTAGCCTGATTAATGAGACTGTTGCTAACCATCCTGAGTGGGCAAAGTAAGCTGCAAGACTAAAGATATTTGTTTTATCTTTTCTCTCTATCCTGAATTTTTCTTCCTTCCCATTGAATCTGCATAACACAACAATTGATAACATTTCAGCTTTATCATTTTTGCTGTTTCAGCTGGCTTCCTGAGGCACAGGTCATCCAGAAAGCATTAAATTCTGCTGCTAACAATGTGTACCAGTATGGAAGAGAGTGGATAACCCACAAGGTAAAGGCTAGAATTTTAACTTTTAATATTTGATACAGTTTAATTTGAGGACAGTATTAACCTTAAGTCTCATCATGAACATTTAATTTTGTTCAATTGGCATATAAGAGGCTAGTGAACGGTTCAAAGGCAGAATTGCAATTAGGATTCATCTGGTGTGAAGTAAAATATGGCACTTAATCTCACAAATAGTACCATAGACCTCATTGATTCGTATTGGAGCAATTTCTACTTTCTCCATGTCTCATTCTGCAACACCATTCTGTTCTCAACACTTCCAAATTTCCCCAAAAAAGAAATTTAAAGAAAAGGTGAGTGAAATTTCTCAAATGTCTCAAATCACCATTTCAAAATGGCCTAGGTCTTGTCCTAATAGTGGTGAATGCTGAAAGTTTACTGTAACTTAGGCAGTTGTGATTCATGTGAATGGATTCCACTGAGCTGATTGCACTGCCATCGCTCCAGCATTTACACTGGACTGCACTGTTTAAATCAGCAGATGCTCCAAAGCACTCATGGAATCCTAGAGCTCCTGGCTCCTTAGTCCTGCCGATGTCAGAAGACACGGGTTGGAGGTATTGACATTCAGGGAAACTGGGAAGTTTATTATTCTGTTAAGTTTTCTTTTAAAGTTAATTGTTTCTTTTGTTTGTATTTTAACTATAGTATAAGGCTAAAGTGTGTTTTACTTCAAGCCTATTTGACCAATCAAATTGCATCCAGAACGCACCGCCTCACACTTGCCTTTAAAAATAAGAAGTTGGGGTCTAGGCTATCTTAATATATTTTGAGGGAGTTTGGAGTGGTCTGGTCCATAATACGATTCTAAAGCCATTTTCTAGCACTTGACTCACAAGTGCATATCTAAATTCTTCTTGAATGTTATAAGGATTTCTGCCTCTGTGACTCATTCAGGCAGTCAGTTCCAGATTCCCATTACTCTCTGGATGAATTTATTTTTCCTCTTATTCCCTCTAAACTGTCTGCCCCTTAACTTAAATCAATGCCACTGGGCAATGATCCTCTCATCAAGAGGCAAAGTCTCTTCCTGACCATTCTCTCTATGGCTCCCCCCCCACCCCCCCCCCAACAAATTTTATATATCACAATCATGTCCGCCTTAGTCTCCTCTGCTCCAGGAACACGAGCAGCATCTGTCCAATCTCTCTTCATAACTAAAATGCACCGGCCCAGCCAACATATTTGTAAATCTCCTCTGTGCTCTTTCAAGTGCAATCTCTTCCCTCCTATAATATTTGTTCCAGAACCATGCACAGTGCTGTAGCTGTGGCCTAACCAATGTTTTCTACAGGTAAAGCATAACCTACCTGCTCTTAGACTTTATATGTCTCAGCCAATAAAGTTAAGTATCCCATCTGCTGCCTGAACCACTTCAGCTATCTGATATGCTACCTTAAGGGACCAATTGTCAAACATCCTTTTATCCCCAGGGTTCCACTGTTCATGTAATCCTTTGCCTTGTTTGTCCTGTCCAAATGTATCACCTTTCACTTATCCGTATTGCATATCCATTTGCCACTGATCAGCCCACCTGACCAGCCCATCTATATCCTCCTGTAATCTAAGGTTGTTATCCTCCCTGCCCTCATCATTGTTTGAATCACTTACATCTGGTAATTGCATTACATAGGATAACGCCAGTCAAAATATTTGAGAACTCACTGGATTCTGGGAGGGTTCTAGAAGATTGGAAAAATGCTAACATTATACAAACTGCCCAAGAAGAGAGGGAGTCAGAAAGCAGGAAACAATCGGCCAGTTACTCATGGAGAAAATACTCAAGCCCATTATAAAGGAAGAAATAGCAGGACATTTAATGCAATCAGACAGTGTCGACGTGATTTTGTGAACGGGAAAATCATTTTTACCAACTTTTCTAGAGGTTATTTTGAGGATAATAAAGAGTTAAAGTGGATCTGGTAGATGTTGAGCATTTGGATTTCCAGGAGGCATTCAGTATGGTGTCATGTAAAAGGTTATTGCACAAGACAGGAGCTCACAGTACACGGGTAAAATGCTAGAATGGTTTGAGGATTGGTTAACACAAAGGACAATTGTCAGATTAATGGATCTTTTTCAACTGGTGGAGTGCTACAACGATCACTCCTAGACCCTGCATTATTTACTATATTAGTGACTTAGGAGGGGACAAAGTGTGATGTATCCAAGTTTGATGGTACAGAAGTAGGTGGGGAATGTTGTGATGAGGTTATACAGGTAGCATAGATAGGATGAATGAGTGGAAAGCTTGGCTGAAGAAGTTTAATGTAGAAAGTGTGGTCATGAACTTTGGCAGGAAGTATCAGAAGGCAGACTATTATTTAAATGGAGAAAGTCATAAAACAAAATAAAAGTATGTAGCACAGAGGGCTCTGGATGTTCTCATGCAAGAGATATAAAATGTTTGCACGGGTGCAGTAAGTAATTAACGTTGCAAATGGAATTTTGACCGTTGTTGCTGGAGGTTGAGTTTAAAAATAAGGAAGTCCTGGTGAGGCTGCACCTGAAACACTGCATACAATTTTGATCCCACATTTCAGAAAGAATATCCTGGCATTGGAGGTAATTGAAAAGAGATTCTTCCTCCTCTTAACAAACCTTCTGAAACTGTTCTCGTTGAATATATTTCTGATTGCTTCCTATTCATGATGTCGTCACCCTCTGATCACCACCAAAGTTCCTGGGAATGTTTTCTAAGAAAATGTATTTAAAAATACTTAATACTAAGTTTTACTTCATATTTAACTTTTTATTCAATTATTTGTTTATCATTTTTGAATGTTCAGCTTCATAAGATCTTGGGAGACAAGATGAACAATACAGCAGTTATCGAGAAACAAGTGCTGGAGTTATGGGACAGGTTGTATCATAATTGGTTTGTGAAGGTGAGTGTTGAAAAGAAAGAAATGTTCCTAAATTGAATCATAAATATTCTTAACATGTAAAACCAGTGAAAATAGAATTTTTTTTTCTGTAGATGGGCCACAAAATAAAAGTGCAGTACACTTCATGGGACTTTATTTGTAGTGCCCCATCCAACATGTTCCCTTTTCTGCTCTCTTTCATTTTCCCTACCATTATCTCCCATTTTCTGTCTCATTATCTCTTAATGTCCACTCTGTCCTATTTCTTGTACCTCTTAGCCTCGTGTGGTCACTTCCTCCTCCTAGATTCTCCATTAAGCATTTGCCAAACAGGACATCTTTCCCATTACAAATTATCCTTTGACTAACCTCTCATCTACTTTGAAGGTTTCACTCAGAGCTCAATATCACATATCTTTTCCACTAACCTATTGTGATTGAAGTTAATGAAAATAGTGAACAGTTTGCTAGAATGCACATTTTGATTATTTGCTTTTACATTTTATTTCTATTTCATTCCTTAGAATGTAACTCATTCTGGAAGACACAAAGGTCACAAATTCACTATCCATCGCCAAAATAGTTGGCTTGGAGACATTTTGGACTGGCAGGATGTTGCCTCTTTTATTCATGAGAACATTGAAACGTTTCTTTCTGTGAGTATCTTAAATTAGTGAAAAATAGAGATGCTATTTTTGTAATAAGGTCCTGAGACTGAAGCCTTAGCAGCATAGTTTAAAATGTACCATATGTTCTTTTAAGTTCTGTAGTAAGTAACTTACTTAGAATGTTTAGTAATTTTTTATTGTTCTATTTAAGCTACTTTATGCATTTGTTTTGAATGCTGTCCTTTTTCTGATTATTCCTTCCTTTGTCCCCCTCATGATATATGTATTGTTCCGTTAATAAATTGGTAGGAGCAAACAGAACAGGGTTTATGGAAGGAAATTGCTTAAACCAGAGAGTAGATTCACAACTCAGTATCATAAAACAATAAGTTCTCAAGATAATTGTTTAATGAAATTCAAAATACAATATTTCTGGCTTTTAAATAAAAATGTATCTAAATGTCAATTTTTATTTTCACATCCACATCTGAAGTGTATTAAGAAAGTAGACCACTTCTTGAACCACTGGAGTCTTTGCAGTGAAGGTCTCCCACAGTACTGTTTGGTACTGCCTGGATTTTGAGCCAACAAATGTTTTAAAAAATTTAGACAATACTGCAGTTCTCTCATATAAGATGCCTCAATGAGATGAGTAACTAATCTAAGCTGCTTCAGTTTTGCATTGCTAAAATAGGCCACAATCTAGAGAAGAAAGTGAGGACTGCAGATGCTGGAGATCATAGCTGAAAATGGGTTGCTGGAAAAGCGCAGCAGGTCCGGCAGCATTCAAGGAGCGGGAGAATCAACGTTTTGGGCATGAGCTCCTTGGATGCTGCCTGACCTGCTGCGCTTTTCCAGCAACCCATTTTCAGCCCACATTCTAGAAAAGGCTTTCAAAAAATTATATCACTATAAAATTAATTTTTGCCACTGTTTCAACAAGTACATTTGCCGTTTGGTCTCCATGATTGTAACCTTAAGTATATGAAATAGAATTAATCCATCCCATGAAGAGCTACTTAGAAGAGCATCATATCTTAAATCATGTACCATATTTGTCAGAGGAAGGAGGGCAGAATTCCATAAACCACTTTAGATTGTCAAATAAAAATCTGTAGTGAATATTTTCTTCCAAGGTTTACAAATATGGGAAATGTTCAACAAATGTAACCTATTAGGCAACAAATAGTCATGCTGAGTGGCAATTTGTTGTTTATTGCCTAGATTGGCAAAAAAAAACTATTCTGCATCCTTGGAAGTTCGACTCAACTGCTATTAAAACCCTTATTTATATCATAGTTTCTTCTAGATTCCAGTATGCCAGTGTACTCCTGGCTGGCTCCCCCCACACTCTGCTCTCTGCATACTTAAGGACATGCAAAATTTAATGCCTTGATTTGCAGCAAGTCCCAAAACCTGATCACCTCTTGTGTTTGTTATCCTACATTGGATCTTCGACAAGTTAAATCCCCATCCTTATTTTCAAATCTTTCCATAGGTTTGCTTCTCTCCATCTCTGTAATATTCCCTAAATCCACAGCCCTCCAAGATATCTGTATTCCTTGAATTCTAGCCTCTTGTGTATTGCTAATTATAATTGCTGTGCCATTAGTACCTGTGCCTCCAGTTGCCTAAGCTTTAAGCTGTGGAATTCCCTCCCTGAACTTTTTCAGCTCTCTACCTTTCTTTTCACACAGAGGCATTTCTTAAAGCTTGATAGAAGAGGTAAGCTTTTGGTAATTTAATTTTACCTCCTGAAGTGGCTTAGTGTCAAGCTTAGTTTAATAATATTACTGTGCAGTGCTTTGGGACATTTCATCACTGTTATAGATATGTATAGATACATTTTTGTTGTAGTAGAGTTATAGTTATAAAATAACCATAAGACATTACAACACTACAGATATGCAATTAAAGATGGTCTCCTGTGAATGTTGCTGTTGATTTATTTCGTTTTCCTAGATTGATATTTATTGATTTTTTTATTATCGTTTTTTTTTCATGAGATATGGGCCTGCTGGCTGGGGACTTTGAACTGAATTGCTAAATAGGACCTCTCAGAGCGTGGTTAAGAATCAACCAGAATGCTGTAGGTCTAGGGTTGCATTTGGCCAGACCATGTAAGGATCGCAAATTTGTTTCTTGGGTGATTACATGGTCAGACCAGCTTTTGAATTTCTGCCATGGTGTTATTCGAACCCACGTCCCCAGACCATTAGACGGGTTTTTGGATTGCTAGTCCAGTGACATTACTGCTTCCCTCTTGTTAGATTTCTGGAAGTATCACTGCCATGAAAAATGCATGCACCTTCCATTGGGTTGTAGACTGCAGGTCCTTTTCACTAACAATATTACCCATGAAGTAAATGAGTGTCAAGGGAGTGAAGTTTAAAAGTGGGAGAAGATTATTTTTTGATTGTTTTTGTTCAAAACCCACTGCTAGGTCTACAGTTCTAAAACCATTTAAAGCAGGAGAAATTCTAGTTCCTGTATTTCTGTAGGTTATGCAATTATGGTACCCTGGCAGTTGATTTTTTTTTTACACTAATATCCATCTTATATGTAAGCTATCCTTTTTTTAAAAAAAAGGGACAAGAAAACAATTGGAGACCTAAACACTAACTGGAGACCTTACTATTACTTTAAAAACCAGAAATAGTCACTTATCAGCTGATTTCCATGCACTTTCATCATGTTGTAGTTAGTGACATCACTCAGCTGCTGGTCTCGCTGCAGGTAGATCTCTTCGCCTGCACCTTTTTATCCTCTCCCATTCACGTCTTGCTGTGGAGTCTTTACAAGTCGTAGCAAACTTTAATTGAAACATCTCTTTTTCCCTCTGCACACAATTTCCAAATACAATGTTTCTGCTATAATGAGGAATTATAGCAGAATTGACGACACTGTTTCTAAAGCTCATAGTTTTAAAATGTGTTGGCTGTAATGCAGGTAACCTCACCTTCACTTCAAATGCTGTTTCTAAAGTGTGATTTTTCTATAATGTGAGTTTGCACAAAAATCATGGTAGTCTCCTTAGTTTTAATTATATAAAACCAATTAAAGTGCTATTGGGCCCTATTGTTCCCTTCTTTTTCATGTACTGTATATTGAAGGCTGTGTTAATGCCACTTCTTGTTTTTGCCCTGAACTAGAAAAATTAATTGACTTTGGTTCCAATTTCCACACTTCTCCTGCCTTTGCATGGTCTGCTTTTACAGGTCATTGTGCTATAATGCACGTTTTGTTAATGTGAATTCATTATAATGAGATTGATGAGTTGGGGATACTATTTCTAAAGCACGTACTTTTAATGCTTGTATTGGTTATAATGCAATTCTGGCCCCATTAGTTTAAATGGTGCTCCTATTATGTGATTTTTTTTTTTTAGAAAACATACGACTGCATGAGAATTGAACTAGTGTGTTATAGCAGAACTCAATGTATTCTCATATCAATTTCTATTCCTCCTTTGATACCTCTGTCTCCCTTTCTTGGGATAGATCATCAACTAATACTGTTCACTGACTGCACATCCTCACACCTCATTTCCTTTAAGAATACTATTTCATTCTCCCAGTTTCTGTCTCCATTATAATTGTGTGGACAATATAATCTTCTATACTAGGCTTCAGATCTTTTTTCCTCAACTGAGATTTGGTTGTCACTTTGGCCAATGTGGCCCTTAATCTGTTACATGCACTTCTGGCCTCATCCCTTTCCTTCTGAAGAGGCAGAATGTCTTTGATCTTTCTTCATTGGTTAAGTCAACATTTATCTCATGAAGGAGTAGAATAAACATCTTTGAACTGATTCTAAAGGCGTTTAATATTGTTCAAGTAGAGACCAAAACTGGATTGGGCACTCCAGGTGCGGTGTCACCAACGCCATGTACCAGTTTCAGTAAAACTTCCTTTAATTTCTAATACATTTCGCTTGGAATAAACACCAACATTCAATTTGCCTTCTTAGTCACTTGCTACGCCTGTATACTAATGTATAGTGACGCACCAGGGCATCTGATTTCTCTATTCACAGTCCACCACTTGAGGTCTAACAAGTCTTTGTACAAATTCAACATCTCTTCCTTGCCCTTCTAATGCCCCTCTATAATAGGTTAATATGCACAACTGATAATCAGGACTCTATTGCGTCAAAAAGCAGCAGACCTTTGGGTGACCTGAAATTTACACCAAGTAGCATGGAGGAGGCAGCCAAGGGAAGTTGGAACAGTTGAGTCTGAAGGTAACAAAAGAATTCTATAGCAGATGAGCTGAGACTAGTGATGTTAAGTGATGCTGTGGAGATGAAATAGTGTGTGTCCATGAGTGTGTGGTTGCAAGCTGATCTTGTAGCCGTTATGACACAAAATTGTGAACAGACTAATGTAGAGTCAGGCTGTTTCCAGGAACAAGAGTGACTTTGGTAGCTAGAGAAAGAAATTGGGAGCTGAGACACAAAGAATTGTTTTAGTCTTTCCAATATGTAATCTGATGAAGTTTCCGTTCGCCCAGTATTTTATGTCAGATAAACAACGTGGTCTTTAGTGATGATGGAGGAGGAGAGTAAGGTGACAGCGGTGTAGATCTGGATGTGGAAACTAATTCTGTGCTTTTTATCCCTATATGTAGTTAAGAAATAGTTGAGGGCTCAGGTTGAAACTTTAGTGAAAACCAGAAGTAACTGTGCAGAATCCGGAAGATGGGTTTGGCAAGTGATACTAGAAAAGTAAGAATTAGATGAGGTGCGAGCAGTTCTGTGTGAATGGATAACAGTGGAGAGGTATTGGAGAAAGATGTGGTCAACCTTGTCAAAAGCAAACATAAAGAATCATAGAGATGTACAGCATGGAAGCAGACCTTTCGGTCCAACCCATCCACGCCAACCAGATATCCCAACCCAATCTAGTCCCACCTGCCTGCACACTGCCCATATCCCTGCAAACCTTTCCTATTCATGTACCCATCCAGATGCCTTTTAAATGTTGCAATTGTACTAGCCTCCAACATTTCCTCTAGCAGCTCATTCCATACACATACCACTCTGTGTGGAAACAGTTGCCCCTTAGGTCTCTTTTATATCTTTCCCCTCTCACCCTAAACCTATGCCCTCTAGTTCTGGACTCTCCAACCCCAGGGAAAAGACTTTGTCTATTTATCCTATCCACGCCCCTCATGATTTTATAAACCTCTATAAGGTCACCCCTCAGCTTCTGACGTTCCTTGGAAGACAGCCCGAGCCTGTTTAGCCTCTCCTTATAGCTCAAATCCTCCAACCCTGGCAACATCCCTGTAAATCTTTTCTGAACCCTTTCAAGTTTCACAACATCTTTTTCCAATAGGAAGGATACCAGAATTGCACACAATATTCCAACTGTGGCCTAACTAATGTCCTGTACAGCTACAACATGACCTCCCAACTCCTGTACTGAGTACTCTGACCAATAAAAGAAACCATACCAAACACCACCTTCACTATCCTATCTACCTGTGACTCCACTTTCAAGAAGCCATGAACCTGCACTCCAAGGTCTCTTTGTTCAGCAACACTCCCTAGGACCTTACCATTAAGAGTATAAGTCCTGCTAAGATTTGCTTTCCCAAAAGGTTGAGAGGATGAAGGTTACCTTCATAACAATCCTGTCAGGTATTATGAGTGTCAGAGTCCTTGCTAAATTTTCATTACTTTTTATTTTTATTCTTTTTATCAATTGCGATTTGGAGCTGTGAACTAGAAATTGTGAGCAAAAGATGACTTTTGGAATTTGGGAAACAGCTTGTGGTAAAAGGGAAAGAACAGACTGAACAAGCTTTTGTTTGTTTGTAAGGCCAGGAATGGAGGTTATTTGAGGCTGATTATTAATTTAAAAGGGTTCCTATAGACACAGTGACCACGGGAGGAGCACTGTGTTTAAACAGATAGCAGAAGTTGGCTATTAACCAGATCAGTACCTGGAAATTGGTTCCGATGGGTCTGAAAGACACACTATATTATGTTCAGGTTCTCAGGGCAGGATCAAAGTTGAATTTTTTTTAAACCTGTAATTTCCGAGGAGAAATATTTGGCTGCTAACAATACAGCATGAATATTTGAAAGCTACCTGCCAAATCTCCCTTTCCAGCTTTTGGAAGCCCAAAGAGCAGAAAGTTGAATTAGAAATATTACTGCCTTTATGTGACTGAACTGATAAAGTAACCTTGATCATCTCTAGAAAAGCAATCAAGGAGTCCACATCTACGTTAGTAGAGAGGCATTGGCGTAGTTGTATTATCACTAGATTATTAATCCAGAAACTCAGCTAATGTTCTAGGAACCAGTTCAAATCCTGCCATGGCAGATGGTGGAATTTGAATTCGGTGAGGAATCTAGAATTAAGGATCTAATCATGACCATGAAACTGTTGTCGATTGTCGGGGAAACCCATGTCGATTCACTAATGTCCTTTCGTAAATTCTGACCTTGCCAGAGATGTCCACATCCTGAGAGTGAATAAAAAAGACCTGTGAAGCATTATGAAAACCATAGAAGCAATCTGGCCAGTATTTACTATTTTTCTTTCATTGATCGTGTAATTATTTATGTCTGCCTTTTTTGTGAATAGAGACTAAAAAGTTTGTTTCTGGTTTAAAGTATAGATATTTATTAGCTTACATTTTTAATTTTTTCCTCTGGTAAAGTTATTGTATATTTAATAAAGGAAGTATTTTGTTGAAGATACAAAATTGGTGTCAAAGTCTGGGATTTGGGAAGCTTAACCTGAAGCAAAATTACCATTGTTAATGTTTGCAAACTTGGAGATAAAGTCAGGGAGTTAGGTCAGGTTAGTGGGAAGAGGATAGATGGAACAGGGAGTGAGTCTGATGGACAAATAAGTTTGGAGAGGGCATGGGGGAGGTGGAGAAACTAGGCAAAGATATTAGTTCAAGGTTAGGGCAGAGGGAAGCTTTAGAGCAAGAATTAAAGATGTTCCTCTGTGTGGAAGAGACTAGAACTTGCAACAGGAAGGAGATAGAACTTTTAACAGTATAGTGTAAAGACAACATTCTCTCCAATGCCAGCAAAACAAAGGAGCTGATTATGGACTTCAGAAAGCTGAGTGGAGGTCATGCCCCCATCTGCATCAATGGTGCTGAGGTGATGTTGGTTGAGAGCATCAAGTTTCTGGAAATGACTATCACCAACAATCTGTCCTGATCCACACTCATTGACAAGCACGGCAAACACTCCTACTTCCGATGAGGCTAAGGAAATTCAGCATATTCATAAGAGCGGTTACAAGTTTTTAGGATGCTTTTTATGGTGCATCTGTATTTGGATGCATCACAGTATGGTATGGCAAGTCCTCTTTCCAAGACAGAAATAAATGACAGAGTTGTGAATATAGCCAAGTCCATCACACAAACCAGCCTCCTATCCACTGACTTCATGCTTCATGTATTCATCCTGTTGCATTGAGAAAGCAACCAACATAATTAAAGATCCCTCTTTCTCCCCCCCCCCCCCCCCAGTTATACTGTCTTCATCCCTCTCTTGTTGGGCACAAGATATATATGTTTGTGTATATATATGCACTCTGGTTGAAGAACAGCTTCTGACTCGCTGTTACTAAACTTTTGAATGGACCTCTTAAATATTAATGTTTCTCTCTCTCTCTCTCTCTCTCTGTCTGTACCTTTGTAGTTGTAACATTTGTATCCTGCACTCTGTTCTGTTACCCTGATGCACTTGAATACTGCAATCTGCCTGCAAAGTACACAAGACAACACTTGTTAACAGTACCTCAGTACACGTGACAGTAATAAATCAAATCAAGTCAAATCAAATCATTAATATACCCAGTAGGGTGTTTAAGAAAAATGTCTATTTAAAATGTAGGAGTCTAAATGAAGTAATCAATATTGTAGCATTTAAGATGAAATTACATAAATATGAGCAAGAAAGATATAATTATATTAGATTAAGAAGGATGGAACAGCATCAGGGCTGAAGGGACCAGGGTTACGTTTCTTAAATCTTTTAACCTGGGTGGCAGGATTTTTAAGTACTTCCCAATCCAGCTACAACTGCTAATCAAGGTCCTACATCTGTGTTTAATGGCAGCTGGAAGATTCAGTAAAAATCGTTGCAAGTATAGAGCATCGAGTCGTAAATAACCAAAATCAACGTCAGTTTTGGGGAGTTTTTTTTTCCGTAGAGGCCTGTAAGCTTAATTCTGCTAATTCAAGAGTTCAATTCTTCTAGGTAAGTACCACATTTAGGGAGGTTGAGACCTTCTCCGGGTCCCATTATGTAATAGCAGTGAACATCTGAGCATTCACTGCTGTTGCCGTTATTGATCTGAGTTATTGCAGTTACTTTCTCCCACCTCGAGTATGAAACTGTTATAAAAGTATGTTTTCATGCAAGTTGCAATTTTGGATTGTCAATAAGATTAACTATCTTCTTTTGTCTTTAATTTTCCCCTCCCTTTTATCCCCAGTCTAAGAGTCTAAAAGACTTAAAACTCCTAAAATTTTCAACAAAGCATGATTTTTAACGGTCCTTGGAAACCTTTGATCCCTGCTTGTGGAGATCTTAAAAATTGTCTTGTACCACATTTGGTTTCACTCACACCAGTAGGGTGCAGCACATAACGGAGATGGACTTTAATGTTTTCTTGTTGTGATTAGCATCAACTCTTAAGGAACTGCTTCTTGCTGATCTCCAATTTCACTTTGGAATTAAAACATTTGTTCTAATGGCTTTATTATGTTTGGTTAGTAATAATGTTACTCTACAAGTGAATTATTATATCTCAGCAGGTAAAAAATATAAATACATGAATAGCTGCACAGAGGCTGGTATCCCATCACTGTCACCCTTTATCTACATGTGTATAGTGCACTGGCTGCAGCCAGCCAGTTCAGAGCCAATCCCTGAAGTGAAGAGATTCTGAATATCTTGTTTATATTGGTCAGCTAGGGCTCCCTGATTGACCTAGGTTAACCCCAATCAAGGATCTCATAATAAATTAGATCCACCTAGTTCCACTTCCTAAAATACAGAAGATTAAAAAATTAAGTGGGGAAGTTACTTTCTAAGAGAGTAAGTAACTTTGAGGAAGAGATGAGTTCACTAAGGTGCCATATGTAAGGCTACATAGTTCAAAGACCCCATAGTATTGGAGATAGTAGTTACCATGTATAGAGAATTGACTAGCTAATAAAAGATGGGGACATGTAACTAGTGGAATGTCAGAGTTCGGTGCTGGCCACAATTACTTACAATACTCTGGACAATCAAAGTCTTGCCTAGTCTTATTTCTGAACATTCTATCTATCCATGAGCGCTCCATGGGAATAACATGCGTTCCAATTTATAAAATATATTGTAATAATATGCTTAAATGGCAAAGCAACACATTCCTATAAAGCACAGATTAGATTGCCCATTACCTGGACTGTGAATTAAGGGTCCAAAATGCCTTAACATTTTAGTAATGTTAAAATGCCCCCATTCTACTAAAGCATGCAGATGAAGTAACTAATTTGCATTTAACAACCACTTTTTATTAGTAAAAGTTTTGGCGCCTCAAACTGAGAACCAGACTTTTCTGTGAGCCATTTTCCTAGGAGCAGTGAGTATTATTAGCCTGGAAGATGTTACATCTCCTCTCCTGAAGGGTGATATACAATTCTTTGCAGTTGCATAGTGCCAACTTGAATCTATTTGTGATCCTCTGAATATTTGAAAGTTGCTATTGATGTTTGTTGGAATTAGAAGTAGTTGTGTGAAGTTTTCCTGTGATGAAACATTTTTGTTACATTTCTGGCTAAATATTTAATAAATTGACTTTATTTAGCTTCATATTAATGTTCTTGACTCAAACTTGAGTTTGAATCCTTTGGTAGGTTTTCTATTTTTCAAAATGTACTAGCTGTGGCTAAATAGCTTTTCTGTTTTTGGCAGCTTTTTAAAACGATCAGACTGCATTCCAGTGTGTTCCGTCTAGGAGAAAAAAAAATTAGACATGATTTAACCTGACCAGCTTCATTTGTACTTTCTGATCAAAAGTGCAATCCAAGCACAGAGTGCAGTATGGTTTTGTGAAATGTGAATAGAAAATTAAACATACAAAAAATAACTTTTTTGAACCAACAGCATATTTGTTTTCAATGCCACCCCCTCACTTCTATTTGAGAAGGGAATTTTCAGTGCAAAGCAGAGGGAAAAGCAATGTGAAGCCTCTGTCCCCACATGTTGCACAAGGATTTCTTGGTGTTGCTGAGTGAGGGAAGGAGTAAAGCAGAAAGATAATGCAGAAGGATATTCTTATGAGCAATGTCAAAGTGAAAAACTGATGCAAGTGAGATGGGACTGATGTCAAGGCAGTCTCTACCTCATTTCCTTCTCTGTCAACTGACAGAGTAATCATTCTGAGGAGTGCCCACAATTACTGAGCGTTAGGGCTTACACCTAGCTAAACTGAGATTAGGAGTCTGAAGCAGACAGCCAAGGCATATATACCTCAACTAGGCAACATTTTGGAGTTAAAGGTGAATGTCCAGCACTGGAAAATTTCTGGCTGTAATTGACATGCATTATCACGCATCACAGTCCTGAGTCAGCAGTTTTCTTTTAATATCTACACTTATTTCTGGGTACAAGCCACTATTAGAATCAGACTTGCAGTGAAACATCTGATAATTGAAATTAATCCTGAAAGAAAAGATGAGTTTGCGTCATGTTGAGCAGAATGAACTACAGAGTAAACTTAATCAGATTAACAACCCACCAGCGGTCTATTAGCCCTCCGATCCACTCTAGCGCTGTAGGCACAGGAAGTTATTTTTGTCATTTACATAAATGATTTGGATGTGAGCATAAGAGGTGCAATTAGTAAGTTTGCAGATGACACCAAAATTGGAGGTGTAGTGGACAGCAAAGAAGGTTACCTCAAATTACGACAGGATCTTGACCAGATGGGCCAATGGGCTGAGAAGTGGCAGATGGAGTTTAATTCAGATAAATGGGAGGTACTGCATTTTGGGAAAGCAAATCTTAGCACTTAATGGTAAGGTCCTAGGGAGTGTTGCTGAACAAAGAGACCTTGGAGTGCAGGTTCATAGCTCCGTCAAAGTAGAGTCACAGGTAGATAGGATAGTGAAGAAGGCGTTTGGTATGCTTTCCTTTATTGGTCATAGTATTGAGAACAGGAGTTGGGAGGTCATGTTGCGGCTGTCCAGGATATTAGTTAAGCCACTGTTACAATATTGCGTGCAGTTCTGGTCTCCTTCCTATCGGGAACTAGAGGGCATAGGTTTAGGATGAGAGGGGAAAGATATAAAAGAGAGCTAAGGGGCAGCTTTTTCACGCAGAGGGTGGTATGTGTATGGAATGAGCTGCCAGAGGAAGTGGTGGAGGCTGATAAAATTGCAACATTTAAAAGGCACCAGGATCGGTAAATGAATAGGAAGGGTTTGGAGGATATGGGCCATATGCTGGGACTAGATTGGGTTGGGATATCTGGTTGGACCGAAGGGTCTGTTTCTATGCTGTACGTCTCTATGACTCTTTAATTCGTCTGCACTTTGTAGTTTCACTTCTGTGACTTAGTTTTCTCTCCAGCCCTAACTGCTGAAATGAAAATCATTTTTACTTATGGTTGAGTTCTTTTTTTTCAGTTATATGTTTGTAGTATGAAAAGAATACTGCTGTAGAAGTACTTGATGTTGGATTATGGTATAATTTAGAATAGAAGGAATTTCCCCTCTACCTGACTTTTCTTCTAGCTAAAGTGTTCAAAGTTATGCTGACTTCCTGCATTATTATCTCTGTAATATTTATACTTGATTAATTGCACTCTGAACAAGCTGTGGTGGTAAGCCAGAAATACTATGAAATAGTTGTCCATGCTGTGCTGAATAGGGATAGTGACTGTGCAAAATGAAGGAATTGTATATTCATGGAAGGTGTCATCAACAATGCTATCTATCAGTACTTGCTTAACAATAACCTGCACATTGCTCAGTTTGGGTCCGTTAGGCTACTCAGCTCCTAACCTCATAACAGGCTTGGACAAGAGTTGAATTCAAGGTGAGGTGAGAGTGACTACTGTTGACATCAAGGCCACATGTGACTGTGTGGCATCAGGGGACTCCAGCAAAACTGGAGTCAATGGTAAGATAGGTGGGATAGTTTGTGAGTAGTAGTCAATCATCTCAGCTGCAAGACATTTTGCAACAGTTCCTCCAGGAAGTGTCCATGGTCCAAACATCAGGTGCATCATCACTGACCTTCCCTCCATCATAAGGTCAGAAATGGGGATATTCGCCAATGACTGCACAATGTTCAGCACTATTCATAACTCCTCATACTGAAACAAAAACAGAAGTTGCTGGAAAAGCTCAGCAGGTCTGGCAGTAGCTGTGAAGAGAAAGAGTTAAATGTTTTGTGTCCGGTGATGCTTCCTCAGAACATGGGACTTCCAGATAATTCTGTTGATTGTGCGACAAGGTGCATATTGTAGATTAAAACAGCAAGCCATACAATATTCCCCTTGATCATTATATACTTTGAATGAAAAGTGTCTTTAGGTGGATTTAATAGTCATAGCTGCAAAAGCTTCTGTCTATTGTTTACATCCTTGCTGGAAGAGAGATTATCTCAATAAGGTTACCTTCAAGCATAAGATCAGCTTCTACGTGATTGATGTGGTACCTTGTAATACATCATCTTTGAATTCTTTCCTGTTGTTATGCCAGTTGCACGACAAATAGCCCTGGTTGACTATGAACTTTTAACAAGCTTGGCATTGTAAAGACTGAAGTTAAGATATTGGTGCTAGCTAGATTCTAGCAGCTATTTGAAATAAACTCCCAAAGTTTTCTAGCTCATGGAGAATAGACAGCCAGCCAGCAGAATATTGACCTAGTCAAATCTGGAGGTGACAAAGCCAAGCTGAGATCTCTACTGTCCCTGATGCACTTGTGGACCTAGGATGGATCCTTGGGAGACTTACACCAAACACCTGTTCATCCCAGTCTTAAATGTATTCAAAGTGGTCTCCACAAACCTCAGACAGAGAATTCAGAAGTTTCACAACCCTTTTGTGTGAAGAAATTTCACTTTGTTTGAGTCTTAAATGATTGGCCCGTCATCCTGGGGTTGCCCCCATATTTTAGATTCCATGACTAGTAGAAACATGTCTCAGCATTCAACATAAATGCACTTTCAGAATCTTATTTCAAAGGGCGGCACGGTGGCACAGTGGTTAGCACTGCTGCCTCACAGCGCCAGAAACCTGGGTTCAATTCCCGCCTCAGGCGACTGACTGTGTGGAGTTTGCACGTTCTCCTCGTGTCTGTGTGGGTTTCCTCCGGGTGCTCCGGTTTCCTCCCGCAGTCCAAAGATGTGCAGGTTAGGTGAATTGGCTGTGCTAAATTGCCCATAGTGTTAGGTAAGGGGTAAATGTAGAGGGGTATGGGTGGGTTGCGCTTCGGCGGGGAGGTGTGGACTTGTTGGGCCGAAGGGCCTGTTTCCACACTGTAAGCAATCTAATCTAAAATATGGGGGCAATCCCAGGATGATGGCCCAAAGTGAAATTTCTTCACACAAAAGGGTTGTAAAACTTTTGAATTCTGTGTCCCTAAGGTTTATGGAGACCACTTTGAATACACTTAAGATTGAGATGAACAGATGTTTGGTGTATGAGGAAATTGAGAGGTATAGAGAGCTGACAGGAAGGTTTAGCCATAATTTTATTGAATGGTGGAACAGGCTTGATGGACCACTCCTCCCATTCTGTAAGCTTGTTCCCTAATTTCATAAACCTAAAAACTTGCATGTTTGACCTGGATATTAATTCAGTTCCTGCTTTGGGTCCACCTTTTTGCTTCTAACAGGTTTTAGCCTTTCTCTTTCTTGAATTCTTCATGAATAAAGGTGGTTATCTAGAAGGAAGAAGAAACTTTGTGTGATTGATAGGACTGCTGATTTGAACATTGTCCGAAATATTTGCTGCTGATTGAGATTTTCCAATGTCTATTGATTATGCTCAGCAAAATTTGTCTTAATCCATTCTCCATATATTGTGAGTAATATCCTCGGACTGCCATACATGTCTGATTTTATTGCCCTCAGCGGTTGGGACCTTGGTAACTACCCCTTTGGCAAAGGCATGACTGCAGAATACTTCTGATCTTTTGTATTTATATTTTCTTAGATATTGGAGTCTCTGTGGATTGTGATGAGCCGAAATGTGAGTTTGCTGTTCACGACTGCAACCACCTTATTGACAGTTCTGTTCCACAGTGGTACAGCACTTCTCAACTTTGCTCTTTCATTGGTAAGGAGTTTAATGTTGAACTACATTATAAGGTGTACTTTATTCAATGTTGTAGGATAATTTCAGTATTAATATAAAAATTCCAATGGTCTTTATGTACAAAATACTTTCTGTTTATATGCAGATTTGCTATCCATGGATCTGCCTACTTACAAGATCAGCCCCAGACCTGAATTTCCCAACTGCCCATCCTGACAGATTGTACAGGCCTTTGTTATAGTTAGTTATAGTGGTATCACATTTTTTTTGTTATTTGCAGCAGGTCTGTACCCCTGTCCCCTGCTTTAATGAGGATTTAGTGTATCGCAGAGAAAGAAACTCAACTTAAAATAAGTAATGTAACTCCTGAGCTGCTTTTACCATTGCAAATGGAGAATGAGCAACTCAATCAGAGGGCATTAAAATAATCAAGTCTGAAGGTTACTCAGGCACATATGAGGATTTCAGTAGCAGAAAGACGTCATGCTCTCAGCAATGTGGTTGACTCTTAACTGTTCTCAAGCAGTTAGGGATGGCAGCAAATGTTGGCCTTGCTGATTATGCCCATTAAGGAATAAATGATAGAGAAGAATGACAGTATGGGATATTCTAGAGGTGGATGTTCAATGCCTTGAACTCAGATTTTACCCCTTTTATTGCTCAGGAGATGCAAGCCCCTAACTTAGGATATCTATTCACTAATGTTTTGAATAGATTGTAGGATTCAATAAACTAGTGGACGACTTGTGTAATAGGCAATTCTGACCATTTTTTTTGTGTAGATTGAGCTGTGACTTGCCCAACCTGATGCATTGCAATGCTTTCAGATTTTAAATTTAACCTCAACTCTGCCACATTGTTACAGCCACAAATGCCATCAAATCCATCATTCTTGTACCTTTTTTTCTAGTCCCTCTACTCTTTGCAGTTTGCCATATCTGCATCTGTACTTTCAATGTAAAAGATCTAGAGAAACTCCCAAATCCAGGGAAATGTAAGGTTTCAGGAGGTTTGGGAATAATTAATTTTTTGGATGCAAGTATGATTTGGGTAATTTGTCCATATTTTTACTGCCTTAAAAAGGAAATCACAAATATAAGGAACCACAAAACTTTTTTTTTATTTATACTTCATTGAAAGTAGCAATAGGAGAAATCTATTGTAGTTGAATCCCAAAATAATTCCTCACTTCTTCAACACTAATTGAGCTAATGGCCCAAACGTATATGAGAAATGATTTGTAGTAATTTCTCTTCTACTTATATTGTTTTAATTGTTCAATACAAACTACAACTTTAATACTGAGCTAGTTCAAGAATTGTTTTATCTAATGCTCTGATGTGGCTTAATTCTGTTTTTTTATTTCCTGTAGGTCATTTTCTTAACTACACTCTTCTATCTCCTAAGTTCCAATGATGAATATTACAAACCTGTGAAATGGGTAATCAGTCTGACACCCCTTTCCCAGCCAGGACCTTCCTCCAATATTGTGGGTCAGTCTGTCGAAGAAGCTATACGGTAGGCTCACACCAATCAGCAATTTTATGTTACTAAACTGGGATTAGACAGACTTAAATTTGTCTATTCTTTCAAAAAAAACTCTAACTATTTGGTTCATCAGCAGTCATTACTTAGATGACACAAAGGTTGGAGGTGCCATTGATTGTATCGAGGGCTAATTGCAGGCTGCAGCACAACATAGACAGGATGCAGAGTTGGGCTAAGAAATGGCAGATGGAGTTCAACCTGGATGGAGGTCGAACTCGAATGCTGAATATAGGATTAAAGACAGGATTCTTAGCAGTGTGAAGGAACAGAGGGATCTGGGTGTGCAAGTACATAGATCCCTCAAAGTTGTCACCCAAATGGATAGGGTTGTTAAAGCATATGGTATTATGGCTTTCAATGACAGGGGGATCGAGTTTAAGAGCCGTGAGGTTTTTCTACAGCTCTACAAGTCCCTGGTGAGATCACACTTGGAATATTGTGTCCAGTTCTGGTTGCCCTACTATAGGAAAGATACAAAGGCTTTGGAGAGGGTGCAGAGAAAGTTTACGAGGATGCTGCCTGGACTGGAGGGCTTGTTTTATGACGAAAGGTTGAATAAGCTCAGACTTTATTCTCTGGTGATGAGGAGGAAGAGAGGAGACCTGATCAAGGTATACAAGATAATGAGTGGAATTGATAAAGTCTATAGCCAGAGACATTTCCCCAGGGCAGAATTGACTGGTACAAGGGGTCATAGTTTTAAGATATTAGTAGAAAGGTATAGAGGAGACGTCAGAGGTAGGTTCTTTATGTAGAGAGTTGTGAATGCATGGAATGCATTGCCAGTGGTGGAAGCAGAGTCATTAGGGACATTTAAGCAACTGCTGGACATGTACGTGGATAGCAGTGAGTTGAGAGATGTGTAAGTTAAGTTATTATATTTTACCTTAGGCCCACGATGTTGTGCCGAGGTTTAATCCTAAGGGCCTGTTTTGTGCTGTACTTTTCTATGTTCTATATGTTTTTTTCTGACTTTGAATTAAATATCAATTAAGGCTTCTTTATTTTCAACCTGTTCACAAAACTGCAAATTGGCATTTGGTTACATTATGTTAGATATGCTTTTGTGCATGTGTACTGTGCTGAAATGTTTCTAGTAATAGAACTAACATCTAGACTTAGAAACACTGCATGAGCATGAAGTTCCATTTGACCATCCTTCTTCCTTAAGTAGCATGCAGTTTTGTATCCCAGTCACTGAGTAGATCATACTTACCATTCTTCACTTCCCATTCTGCTTGCTCTGGTGGAGGCATTGCACACTACCAAGTTGCATGTTGTGAGAGCCTCAGTGCAGCTTGGTGTGTGTGATACTTTCATGTGAGTGCATGTGCACTGGTATGACTGCATCTTGTGGAGATGGGTAAACTGCTGTTGTTCATTTGAGGGATTTGAAGTCTGTAGACCTGTTAAAATGCAAATGATCTCAGCAATTTGAATCTGAAGCAATTACTCATTCTCACCAAATTTCCACAAAGTGTTCTCGCCTTGTGGAAATGCATAATTTTCTTTTCAAAAATGGTTGCATTCAAGATGGACCACACATTCCATTTGAATATCATTGGAAGGTTATTAAATTATCATTTTAAAGTGCAAATTCGGAGCTACAAGGTCAAGAAATATGCATATTTGATGTAGAAGGCAGAAGTTAATAGAAATTCATAGGTCTATCAAACCATTATTGGAATATATTTATTAAACTGGCAGCATTTTTTTACAGCATGCATTTTTGATATTATTTCCGATTTTAACAAATTAATTTACTGTTTTTGAACTTGATCATGTAAATCATAGTTAATTTGATGGTAGGTTTGACCAATATTATTTGCAAGGGTGGTACAGGAGGACATGTTGAGTTAATCATTACAATATGGAGAGCTGCCATTCAGAAAGACCACCAGTGGTTTGCTTGAAAGGGCCATGTTTCTCTCTGTTTGCATGGTGTGTTCTTAAAAAGTACGTACTTGCTGAAGACCAAATCCTCAAATTTAGCTGATGCTGATCGTTTTAAATCAGACTTCCAGTCACACTTTGGGACCCTGATTCTTTTTTTTTAGTCTCTAATGAGAAAGTAGAACATTGCCTAATGGGAAACTGACTGGAAATGTGAAGTGCAAAGGTAGTTAAGTGTTTTAATAAATGACACTCAAAATATTGATGTTCAGCACATAATCAGGAGGGCCAGTAGGATTCAACAATAGGCAGGCTATTATGCTTTTGTTACCCAAAGTGTTGGTGAGACCATGGGCAGAATCTTTCTTTGGTTTGAGCAACGTGGACCGTGGAAGGATTGGGCAATGAGTGTGGCAAGGTCTGTCAATGTTGAAATCAGCTCACTTCATCTTCCATGCTTTTCACAAGATTCTTGTTAGGCAGCGATGAGTTGCTAATACACAGGAACTATTGTCTGTTAAACATTGTATTATAATCCCAACTCAGCTCATAATTATTAAGCCTCACATTTTGCCAAACTTGCCAGATAAGTTTGATATCGGGAAACCTGACAAGGAAACTAGAGTGGCTACCTGACAGATTCAATTCACTTTGTGCTGTGAACAACCTCCATGTTGGAAACTGGGCTCCAGTGTCTAACATCCATCTTGACATTTTCTGTCCTATTGTGGTGTTTTCCTCGTGGAATGAGGGAGTGGCATGCATCATGGGAGGTGGAAGTGGGTGGTACAGCTATTACTATTGGTGCAGATGGGCAAGTCTCCCAAGAAAGTGAGTCAGCAGCACAGAATGCATGCAGATAATTATTGACAAGGATTGGGATGACTGAAGGTGTGTGGGGAAGATATCATAGGCAGTGGTAAGAATGCCCCTGATGAAGAGCATGAGCATTGTTGGAGGTAGAGCAGTAGCAGAGGTGGAGTGGGTGTGAGGTCGTTGGCCTAGGGCACAGAAGAGGCTGATAGATACTGACCTATCTACACTAATGGAGAATCAACGTTTCAGGCTGGAGCCCTTCATCAGGAAGGGCTCCGGCCCGAAACATCGATTCTCCTGCTCCTTAGATACTGCCTGACCTGTGCTGTACCAGCAACACATTCTCGACTCTGATCTCCAGCATCTGCAGACTTCACTTTCTCTTATCTACACTAATCCCATTTTTCAGTACTTGGCTCATAGATTGAGCATTTCAAGTGCTCATCTAAGTACATGTTTTAAAGATTGAAGTTTCCTACCTCTACCGTCTTCCCAGGCAGTGCATTCCTGATTCCTACCTCCCTTTGAGTGAACAAAAACTTTCCTCAAACTGACTTCACCTTAATATTATGTCCCCTTGTTATTAATCCTTCAATTAAAGTAAGGGGAACAGCTACTTCCTATCCATCCTGTCCATGCTACTCATAATTTTATGTACCTCAGTCAGGTTCTCCCCTCAGCCTGCTCTGCTCTAAAGAAAACAACCTGAGCCTATTGACACACTTCATGCTAAAGTACTGCATCCTAGGCACCGTCTTGGCGAATCCTCTCTGCTCCCCCTTCAGTGCAATCATATTCTTCCTGAATTTTGAATTCAGCTGCCTGAGGAAGGAGCGTGGGCTCTGAAAGCTTGCAGTTTCAAATAAACCTGTTGGACTATAACTCAGTGTCATGTGATTTTTTTCATTGTCCACTCCAGTCCAACTCTGACACCTCCACATCATGGCTAGCATCTGTGGAGGCTGAAATAGAATCAACATTTCATGTCCAACATGAACTTTCTTTGATACTGACGAAGACAAGAAAAATTGTTTTTATGCTGTCAATATAGAGTGAAAGACAAAGTGGTACAAATGGTGAGTGTGCTCTAAGCAAAAGGCAACGGGAGTGTTGTTGGTAGTGCAGAAGTATAATCAATGAAGAATAAGTATTAATAGCAGAAAATAGGTCGGATTTGCTAAGAGCAAACCCATTTAAATTATAAATTGGGGGTTTGGGGAGAGAATGCAATCAAAATGGAGGACAGAGTGTATGGTTTGAAGTTATTGAACTGAATGTTGTCCTGAAGGCTTTAAAGTGCCTAAGTGGGAAATGAGTTGCAATTCCTCCAGTTTACCTTCGACTTTGTTAGAATACAACAGCAGACCAAGGACAGAAGTATTACCTGGAGAGAAAGATGGTGAACTGACATGGCAAGCAACTGGAAGGTCAGGGTCATTTCTGTGGATAGAGGGGAAGTGGTCTGTAAAGTGATCAGTCAGTCTGTGTTTAATCTTGCCAGTGTAGAGGAGACCACATTTGGAGCATTGAATACAATTGAATAAATTGAAAGGAATGCAAATAAATCACTGCTTCACCTCAAGAGTTGTTTGGAGCTTCGGATAGCTAGGAGAATGCAACATCAGTCTTGAAATTGAAATGAGCAAAACGCTCCAAATTTTGGGCTTTAATGCTGCTTGGAGCACCCTTGCATTCAAAATTCACAGTAAAATTTGAAGTTAGTCACCTTTTCTGTCTCCCTGTACAGGTTGGCATTTTAAACATCGAAATGACCATCAAGAACATAAAACCCATTGTGACAGTTATCTTCTGACAATTTTGTTGCTAAATACAGTGTAGAATTTCGGTCCCCCAGTGGGAGCAAGACAAATACATACCACACAAAATAAAACAATTTTCACCGTGATAGCCGGTAAGTTCTTGTCATTTTAGCGCCCTAACAAACATTCTGCTAAGTTGCATAAGTGCACAACTGTGCAACAATCAGAAATGTATTGTGCACGCAGTACATATAATAAGGTTCCCTTGAAGGTGTAGACATGGTCAGGTATCAAACTGAAAGAGACCAAAAATAAAGCATGTTGGCCACATGCCCTAGTTCAAGAAAATAATCACCTAACCTCAAGTAGGTTCAAGAAAATTATTCTGTGGAAAATAGTCAATGTGATATTAAGCTTGCTAACATATTCAAACATGGTAAACAAAATCAGTTTAAGTATTTGCAAGGTCTCAAAACACATTTTCATTACAGTTTGTGAAATATACAATCCTGCAGATGCCCACAATCCTTTCATCCTCAAAAACTAATTTCTATTCTTTGAATAGATTCCTTTTCATAGAAGAAAGAGCTTTAAGAAGCCCTTGACCTGTAATCTTTTTTAATGGAACAAAAGTTTAGGATTGTGAACCATTGGCAAGTTGAAATCCAGATATTTTAGTTTGCCTACTGCTGTGGCAGGCAGTTCCACTTGAGATAGAAGGACTGGTGGGAATAACAGCACTACAAACTCAACAACTTACAATAAATTTTGGGAGGATTTTTCCTTTAATGATGATGAACAAGATCATTTTTAATGCATTCTTAAGTATATGAACTCTACATTTGAGCATTTACATTTGTTATTCTTGGCACTGGAATTTTTTTAAAAGACATACCTGGAGCCTCCTGATTCTCTGGTCACTGAATGTGTTATCACATTGCTCTTGTCCTTCTAGTTGGTAAAAGTCATGAGTTTGGAAGATACTGTTGAAGAAGCTGTAGTGAGTTGCTGCATGCATCTTGTAGATGGTATGCATTGCTGCCAGTGGTGGAAGGAATTTGTCGTGAATTAGGTGGAAGACATGCTAGTCAAGTAGGCTTCTTTGTCTTGGAGCTGCCAGCGTTATTGGCACTACATTCATCCAGACAAGTGAAGAGTGTTATATCACACTTCTAATTTGTACCTTGTAGATGGTGGACAGGCTTTAGGAAGTTAGGAGGTGAGCTGCTTGCTGCAGAATTCCCAGCCTCTGATCTGCTCTTATAGCCACAATTGTTTATACTGCTGGTCCAGTTCAGTTTCTTGTCAGTCATAGCCTCAGGATGTCGACAGTGGAGGATTCTGTGATTGTAACATCATTGAATGCTGAAGGAAGCTGTTTAGATTCTCTCGTGTAGTCATTGCCTGGTACTTGTATGATGTGAATGTCACTTCTCGCGTATCAGGCAATATCTGGATATTGTCCATGTCTTGCTGCTTTTGAACACACAACCGTAGATTCTGAGGAATAACAAATGGTAATGAGCATTATGCAATAATCAGTGAAAAATCCTATTTCTGACCTTACGGAGAGAAGATCATCACGGCTGAAAATTGTTGAGCCTAAGGCACTATCCTGAGAATAATGGACGACTTGTGATGCAGTGATAGTGTCCTTACCTCTGAGCCAGGGTATTCAGGTTCGGGTCGCACCTGCTTCAGAAGCATATAATAGCATCTCCGAACAGAAAGAAAGTATTCACCTGAGAATCTCCTGCAATGATATTACAGAACTGAATGATTGACCTCCAACAGTCACAGCCGTCTTTGTTCTAGCTAGCTCTCCAACCTGTGAAGAATCTTCTGCCCTAATTCTTGATGCTATACTGGGTCATGTGCTGCATTAGTCTCTCTTTTCACCTCTGGAGTTAAGCTTTATTGTCCATGCTTGGACTAAGGCCTTCATGAAGTCAGGAGCTGAGTGGCACTTGAGCAGATCCCAACATGAGTGTCAGTTGTCAGTTTGTTGCTGTGCAAGCTCACTCAATAGCACTGCCAACACCCATCTGTTGTTTTGCTTATGATTGGGAGTAGATTGATGGAGTGATAATTGACCTGATTGGACTTGACCGGCTTATTGTGGCAAGGATATACGTAGGCAATTTTCCACATTGCCAGGGGAATGTTTGTAGTATAGCTGTGCTGGAATGGCTTGGCTTGCATCACAGCTCATTTTGAAACAGTTGCTAGGATGTTAACAGGGCCCATAGCCATACAGTGTTTTGTGCCTTTAGCTATATCCTGATATAGCATGGAGTGAATCAAATTGGCTATATACTGTTACTTGTAATGCTCAGGAGGAGGCAACATTTGATTATCCAATTGGCACTTCTGTTCTAAGATGGTTGCAAGTGTCACTGACCCACAGCAACAGCAGTGTATAGCATCTATAAGATGCATTGCAGCAAGTTGGCAACCCTCCTTTGACAATGCCTTCAGAATCTGAGACTTGCATAATCTAGACAGATGAGATAGTTGATGCATGGGAGTGTTGTCACCTGCAAGTTTCTGTGCCAAAGTTCATGCTGACCTGAAATTATATTGTCACTCCCCACTGCCTCTGGATCGAAAATCCAATAATTCCGTAACACAGTGGTGAATATACCTACTTCAAATGTACTGCAGCAGTTCATGAAGGCAACTCAGCACTGCATTCTGAAGGACGTTTGGAGCTGGCAAACCAATACTAGTCTTGCTAGTGACAGTCATGTACATGTGGGGAATAAAAAGAAACATGCCTTTTGAGAGGTTTGTTTGAATGAATTATAAAGTTGAGTCTTTGCTAATAGGAGGCATGAAAGCAAATTTAAGTTCACAGGGAGTAGGTGATTATGCTGCAAGTACGGTGATGTAGCTGAGGCTGTCTGATTATGCTAAGTTGTTATTTGCAGTAAGTAGTTTAAACTGCAAAATTTACGCAGTTTACTGGAATGTGCTCATCTCAGATCCAAATGAATTCCTGGGAGGAGGTATTAGAAAGGCTTTTGTCGAGATCTCATTAGGCTCTGTTAGCAAGCATTTGATGAGCTGACATTTCTATTTTGACTTTTTATTGTGTTTTTGCTGAGTGTTGGTAGTGAAATTGGTTTGGACTGTGCAGAAGTTTTAGTCTGAGACACTGATCATGAACCTGCAAACCAGCTAGGTATATTGTGTGCAAACTGCCAATCTTGATTGAAAGAATTGAAATAGATTATCACTCACTTTTTTGAAAGTGAGAAGTCAGCATAGTGAGAATAGTGACTTTAGCCTGAATTGGAATAGGATTCGGAAGCATATTTGATTTAGTTTATTATTTGTGTTACAGTCTGGTTTGGCAGGACTCTGAAAACTTGTAAGCAAGCAGACTTCCATGTTGCAGGAATTTCTGGAAATTTGCTGTTGAAGTTTCCCATTCTCAACTGAACAGAGAAAAACAATGACCATTTAAGGTACATGACTGGAAATTCTAATGCCATTTATATCCTGGCCCATTTTCCTGAGGATAGGGAAGTGAGCAGGCCCTGGAATCACCCTGCTGCAATTAAGGAGCTAATTAAAGAACTTTTGTCCAATATGTCATTTAATATTGAGTGATACAGCTGCAGCTTAACTTTCTGCTATTAGGCAAGCTACATGGAAGTAGGAAGATTTTTAAAAGGCTAGTAGAATTTATTTTCGGGTTTCTTGAGCTTAACCCTTTACTAGTCAAGGGAAGGGCCAGAATTTTAAAAATTGTCAGTTCGTTAGGTTGTCACACTCCTTGTATCACAGTGGCATTGATCAGTGGATGTGGCTGTTTGGGATCCCCCTGAGCACCCAGAAGGCTGAGGCTGAAAATGATGCTGCATCTATCTTTGAAGATGAGAAACTGCAGTCTGAACAAGAAATATAGAGTATCAGGCATCAGGAGACCATGCAAGAGGGAAGAGAGTCATACCTGGCACAGGAAGATGGTTGTGGTTATTGGAGGTCAGTCATCTCAGCTGCAGGACATCTCTGCAGGAGTTCCTCAGGGTTATGTCAGTGGTCCATACATTTTCAGTTATATCATTACTGACCTTCCCTCCATCATAAGAATAGAAGTAGGAATGTTCACTGCACAATGTTTAGCACTATTTGCAACTCCTCAGACTGTTCAAATGAAACAGGATCTGGGCAGTACCCAGGCTTGGGTTGACAAATTGCAAGTAATAATTGCACCACAAAAATGTTTGGCAATCACCATCTCCAGTAAGAGACAATATAACCACTGTCCCTTGACATTCAATCCCCCACTGTCAACATTGAGGGTAACTGTTGACCATAAACTCAACTGAACTTGCCACATAAACTCAGTGGCTACAACAGCAAGTCAGATGTTAGGAATACTTCGATTACTTACAGTGTGGAAACAGGCCCTGCGGCCCAACAAGTCCACACCGACCCACCGAAGCGTGGCCCACCCAGACCCATTCCCCGACATTTATCCCTTCACCTAACACTACAGGCAATTTAGCATGGCCAATTCACCTAACTTGCACGGAGCATCCAGAGGAAACCCACGCAGACACTGGGTGAATGTGCAAACTCCACAGACAGTTACCTGAGGCAGGAATTGAACCCGGTTCTCTGGCACTGTGAGGCAACAGTGCTAACCACTGTGCCACCGTGCCGCCCATAGCCACAGCATCCTAAAGCTATTAATGAGAAGAATATTGTACAGCAATTCCATACCAGTGAGAAATTAGTTGAAGTAGGAAATGTTAATATTGGTGATGTGTTGTCCATAGTGTCAGTCTAAAGGGGATAAAAGTGAAGAACTTTTAGATAAGGAGGAAGATCATCTGGAGATAAATTTGTGTTGTAGCTGATAACCTAGGAAGATCCTGCACAAAGGTTGAGTTATACAGCCATCACTTCGAATCTTGACTCAAATAATTCCGTAATCCAGGGGGATCCAGCACTTTGATATAGAATGCTCCATGTTTTTGTTTTCTGGCCTTCTGATGGAAGGGGATGTTAGCTATATTTGTGCTATTGCTGAGCAGATTTTTGTCATCAGGAGATCACTGTTTGCATTGATTTTTCCCAATAGCTGCTCTCCACACATCAAGATTACAGCTAACTATTTCCCTGTGGATCACGCCTCAATGCAGAGGACAGTCTTGTGTGCTCCAATGACCCCATAACCAATGCTCCTTGCTTCTGGTAGCACTGTCCATGGTGGCAGGCTGGGCGAGCTACTAATAAGCAAAAATGAAATCCAAATAGTTCTCAGCGGCAGAATAGGTGAAGACAGCAAGACAGTCTCAACAGCTGCAAAAGCAGCAAATAGCTGCAGTGGCATGCGTTTCCAGTCATTGTGGTTTGACATATCACTGAAATCTGAAGAGCAACCCATCAAGATTACATAAATAATGATACCATGTTATACAAACTTCAGCACAGGCTTCTTTTCAGGGCCCATTTTTCAAGCCCTGAAGTGATGGAAAATTGATGACAGAAACAGGGCTCTGGATCTGATTGTCTCTAGTCAAGACTGTACACAGGTAACAGATACCTGAAGGTCAATGGACACCTTGCTTAGGACAAAGATGTCTTTAGTCAGCAGCATCAAGAACACCAATCCTCTTCACAATACGCTCTGCTTCATACCAGATCAGCAAGGAGCTAGAAAAGATGTCCTAAAAACAGGCTGTTCCTCTTGGTTTGGAAGCCACATGCTGCAGAATCACCATCTTTGTGGTGAAAGAGAAATCTCTAGATTTTGCAGCTTGGAATGTCAGAACATGCATGGATAATCTCATGTTTAGTGACCATCTGAAAAGAAGAACGGCAGTTTTATTACGTGAACTGTCAAGACTCCAAATTGACATCACTGTCCTCCTGAGGAGGGGTAGCTGCAGCCACATATGGCAGGGGGGGTGGCAACCTGAGCTATATACTGGTGGTGAGAGTTGATGGAGATGAGCTAATAGCAAGAGGTAGCGCAGCCAATGGGAAGGAATTTCCTGGGAAGGAACCAAGGGATCGGTTAAAGTGTGTTTGCTTTAATGCAAGGAGTATCAGGAATAAAAGTGATGAGCTTAGAACATGGATCAGTACCTGGTGCTATGATTTTGTGGCCATAACAGAGACGTGGGTTTCTCAGGGGCAGGAATGGTTGCTGGATGTTCCAGGGTTTAGAACATTTAAAAAGAATAGGGAGGGAGGGGGGGGGGGGGGGAGGAAAGAGGAGGGGGTGTCACAGCTACAGAAGTTACCATTGTCGTGGAGGGTCTGCCTACTGAGTCAGTATGGGTGGAAATTAGGAACAGTAAGGGAGCAGTTACCTCATTAGGGGTTTACTACAGGCCCCCCAATAGCAGCAGGGAGATTGAAGAAAGCATAAATCACAGATTTTGGAAAGTGTGAATGTAGTAGGGTTGTTGTAATGGGTGACTTTAACTTTCCCAATATTGATTGGAACCTCCTTCGAGCAGATGGTTTGGAAGGATCTGTTTTCGTATGGTGTTCAGGTGGGTTTCCTAACTCAGTACATTGACAGGCTGACGAGAGGACTTGGTGCTCGGCAATGAGCCGGGGCAGGTGTCAGATCTTGCGGTGGGAGAGCATTTCAGTGATAGTGACGACAACTGCCTCACATTCTACATAGCTATGGAGAAGGAAAGAAGCAGGCACAATGGGAGGATATTTAATTGGGGAAAAGGAAACTATGATGCTGTCAGACGTGAGTTGGGAAGTATGGACTGGGAGCAATTGTTCCATTGAAAGGGCACTATAGTCTTGTGGAGACTGTGTTTAAGGAACAGTTGTTGCGAGTTATGGGTAAATGTGTTCCTCTGAGATAGGCAAGAAGGGGTAAGATAACGGAACCTTGGATGATGAGAGCGGATGAGCTTCTCGTCAAAAGAAAGAAGGCAGCTTACGTAAGGTGGAGGAAGCAAGGGTCTTGCTCAGCTCTAGAGGATTACAGGCAGGTGAGGAAGGAGCTGAGAAATGGTCTGAGGAGAGCCAGAAGGGGGCATGAAAAAGACTTGGCAGGAAAGATTAGGGAGAATCCAAAGGCATTTTACATGTATGTGGGGAATAAGAGAATGATCAAAGAAAGAGTAGGGCCGATCAGGGATAGCATAGGGAACTTGTGTATAGAGTATGAGGCGGTAGGGGAAGCCCTAAATGAGTGTTTCGCTTCTGTCTTTACTAAAGAAAAGGACCTTGTAGTGAATGAAACCATTGAGGAGCAGGTAAGCATGCTGGAACGGGTAGAGATTGAGGAAGCTAATGTGCTGAAAGTTTTGACAGACATTAAGATTGACAAGTCGCCAGGGCCAGACCAGAATTGTCCTCTGCTGCTTTGGGAAGTGAGAAATGTGATTGCTTTGCCGCTTGCAAAGATCTTTGCATCCTCGCTCTCCACCGGAGTCGTACCTGAGGATTGGAGGGAGGAAAATGTAATTCCTCTCTTGAAGAAAGGAAATAGGGAAATCCCCGGCAATTACAGACCAGTCAGTCTCATGTCTGTCGTCTGCAAAGTGTTAGAAAGGATTCTGAGGGATAGGATTTATGACCATCTGGAAGAGCATGACTTGATTAAATGCAGTCAGCACGGCTTTGTGAGGGGCAGGTCATGCCTCACAAATTTTATTCAGTTCTTTGAGGATGTTACTAGACAAGTTGATGAGGGTCAAGCGGTGAATGTGGTGTATATGGACTTCAGATTGATAAGGTTTCCCATGGTTGACTCGTTCAGAAGGTCAGGAGGAATGGGATGCAGGGAAATTTAGCTGTCTGGATACAGAATTGGCTGGTCGACAGAAGGCAGCGAGTGGTAGTGGAAGGTAAGTATTCTGCCTGGAAGTCGGTGGTGAGTGGTGTTCCACAGGGCTCTGTTCTTGAGCCTCTACTCTTTGTAATTTTTATTAATGACTTGGTTGAGGAGATGAAGGATGGGTTAGCAGGTTTGCAGACGACACAAAGGTTGGAGGTGTGGTTGACAGTATAGAGGACTGTTGTTGGCTGCAGCGAGACATTGACAGGATGCAGAGATGGCCTGAGAGGTGGCAGTTGGAGTTCAACCTGGATAAGTGCGAAGTGATGCATTTTGGAAGGTTGAATTTGAAAGTTGAGTACAGGATTAAAGATAGGATTCTTGGCAGTGTGGAGGAACAGCGGGATCTTGGTGTGCAGTACTTAGATCTCTTAAAATTGCCACCCAAGTGGACAGGGTTGTTAAGAAAGCAAATGGTGCTTTGGCTTTCATTAATAAGGGGATTGAGTTCAAGAGCTGTGAGATCTTGTTGCAGCTCTATAAAACTTTGGTTAGACCGCATTTGGAATACTGTATCCAGTTCTGGTCGCCCTATTATAGGAAAGATGTGGATGCTTTGGAGAGGGTTCAGAGGAGGTTTACCAGTATGCTGCCTGGAATGGAGGGCTTATCTTACAAAGAGAGGTTGACTGAGCTTGGACTTTTTCATTGGAAAAAAGAAGGAAGAGAGGGGACCTAATTGAGGTGTACAAGATAATGAGAGGCATAGATAGAGTTGATAGCCAGAGACTTCTTCCCAGGGCAGAAATTGTTAACACGAGGGGTCATAGTTTTAGGTTGTTTGGCGGAAAGTATAGAGGGATGTCAGAGGCGGGTTCTTTATGCAGAGAGTTGTGTGAGCATGGAATGCGTTACCAGCAGCAGTTGTGGAAGTGAGGTCATTGGGGATATTTAAGAGACTGCTGGACACGCATAAGGTCACAGAAATTTGAGGGTTTATGCATTAGGTTTACCTTACATGAGGATCAATGGTCAGCACAACATCGTCGGCTGAAGGGCCTGTTCTGTGCTGTACTGATCTATGTTCTATACACCTCTTCCAGTGGAAAGTAAAGGCTGATGGTCAGTCACATGTCTAGGAAGTTGGTTTTATCATTCACCTAAGAATTTTGAATGCACTGCAGAATTCCCAGTTGTATAATTGAAAGATTCATGACATTTCATTAATAGGTCAACCATAATATGCAACAGTCGTCATATTTTATGCCTCAACCCTGGATTCTGATGATGATGATGTTGAAGAAATGTTCTCTTCTGACTTTGCTGAAATGCTCACCGCCATTCCTAAAGGAGGAACGATCATCCCTCTACAAACATCAAGATTATAGCCATGAAATTTAATGTGTGGAGAGGAGCTATTGGAAAAATCAACGCAAACAGTAATCTCCTGATGATAAAGTCTTAGCAATATATAGTTAGCACTCCCTTCCATCAGAACACAAAAACATGGAGCATTCTATATCAAATTGTTAGGTCCTCCTGGATTATGGAATTATTTGAGTCGAAATTCCAAGTGATGGCTGTATGACTCAACCTCTGCAGGAATATTAAACTGACTGGATTGCTTATCAAGTAGATCAATCAGTGCTTAATGTTCATCCAGCGCCATGACATTGATCTTTTTTCTCTTGTGTTTTTGATTCTTGCAATGTCTCAGTCTTAAAGCAAGAGCTGCAGATGCTGGAAACCAGAGTCTAGGTTAGAGTGGTGTTGGAAAAGCACAGCAGGTCAGGCAGCATCTGAGGAGCAGGAAAATCGACGTTTCGGGCAAAAGCCCTTCATCAAGAATAGAGGCAAGGTGCCTGCAGAGTGGAGAGATACATGAGAGGGGATTGGGGGTGGGGAGAAAGTAGCATAGAGTACAATAGGTGAATGGGGGTGCGGATGAAGGTGATAGGTCAGAGAGGAGGGTGGAGTGGATAGGTGGAAAAGAAGATAGGCAGGTAGGACAGGTCTTGAGGGCGGTGCTGAGCTGGAAGGCTGCAGCTGGGGTGAGGTGGGGGAAGGAGAAATGAGGAAACTGGTGAAATCCACATTGATGCCCTGGGGCTGAAGTGTTCCGAGGCGCAAGATGAGGTGTTCTTCCTCCAGGTGTCGGGTGATGAAGTCTTAAAGTAGCCCAACTAAAGGTAGCAACTTCAAGCACACCTCATAATCAAATCATAGGAAATAAGCTATATTTTCTATAATACAATTACACCTCAAATATGCCACTTTGGCTTTAAAAAAAACCATTTTGCAATGTTCTAGAACATGAGAAATACCATGTGAATGCAAATATTACTCTTTTTTTTTTTACTTGAGACCACTATCCCCTTGAAAATGATCACTAGAGTTGTGGGAGAGGGTTACACTTAAGGTAAAGCAATCCAGTTGCTTAGATGTTTGGAAACAAAACTAAACTTCTTATGAAATGTATAAGAGGAGAGAAAAGTTGTAAAGTTATATTGGATAAATAAGTAAAGAAGAAATCAGAATGTGAAAAGGAAAATTCACAAAATAAGGCAATACAAATTGGAATATTAATGAACAGAATGTAAACAAAATTAGGCTAATTTATTTTAAAGTTAGGTATAATTATAAACTGAAACATGGCTGCAGTTGGGTAGGTCTGGCAATTAAATGTTTCTGTGTATAAAACTTTGCATTAACTACAGGCCATATCATAGTGCCATAGCCTTTACACTGAGAAATTCTTAATTCACAATACCAGAGGATTGAGTTTGGGGATGGCACCACTTATAGTACTGGAAATATGCTGTGGACAGCTAGAAGAGTGCAGAATTAAATTTGGACATTAGAGAATCAGGTATTAAATAGAATTATGACTTGGGATTTTGAATTTCACAAAAATTCCAGTATAAATAAAAACTTTCTGAGAAAAATGAGATATTTTTGGTCTTTTAGTGTGGTATGCAGAACTGTTTTTGCAATTCATAACTAGATCTGGATCAATTTGATACTCATGTTTTTCATGAGTAGGTAATAGTTATACAATTGCATACTTAAATTGATGTCTCCTTCACCACTTTTCTGATGATTAAGAGAAAGAGAATAGGATAGTAATTGGCCTGATTAATTCATAGTAGTTTTGCTTAAAGAACATGAGATTTTTCCATGTCTTTCAATATGTACATTTGTCATAGCTATATATTGGGCTAGTGGTGGGGGTGAGTCGGCAGCTAGTTAAGTATGCAGGGTTTCAACACTGCAGGCAAGTTGTTGTCAGACTGTTTGCTGTGTCTTAGGTGTTTGGATTTTTTTTTAATGATACTTTTTAATGTCATACTATATGTATGACAATAACCTATCCGGTATGTTTTTAAATGTTGACATGGTTCTACTTCAACCATTAGCTGCTGGAATTAATTTAATTCTTTGATAAGTATGTTATATTCTTGGTCTTAAATCATTTGTTTATAAATTGGCATTTGTGACCCTTGGGACTAGCCACCTCAATCACTCAAACAGAGTGGCTTCTAACATTTTACATTCTTGCATAACTTTATACACCTCTATCAAGTCACTCTTTTTGTCCAAATGAATATCCTATCACTGTTGTACTAGCCTACCTACAAGGACTTGTGGATAAGCAAGGCCTTGATTTGAAAGCAGTCATCTCTGTTAGCTCAATTGGCTGGATGGCTGGTGACAGTGTGATGCCAACAGTGCTAGTTCCTCTTCTAGCTCAGGCCAATCAATCTCACACAAGGCCTGACGACCCACTGGTTAAACTTACCATCACATGCCTTTCTCTAATGAGAGGAGCTGCCTGTTATCATCTGGGACTATGGCAACTTTAGCTTTTTAACAACTTTCATTTCTTGAGAATCTCAGGACTGTTAATCTCGGAACCAAGCAAATCTCAACATTTTTCAGTTGTTTTACTTAATTGTAGTCCATCTGAAGAAGCACTATGTTGAGTCATCATTGCTATGTTTTCTAAGTTGATTGAGACTCCAAACTTTTCTGCAGGCATTGAAATTATACATTGACTTGACTGTAGGCCCAGCTGAATACACCATGAAAAGCTTAATCAGAAAACAATTTGTATATCAAAACATACCTAATTTTGGACCTTGTTTTTAATCTAGAAAAATTCAAGAACAAATGTAAAATAGTTTGTTGATTCTGAGATCTGACAAACATGTGGTTCATACAGATTTTACCAATAAATGTGTGAATATATTGGATAGCACGCAACTAATTAAGTATATGTAAGTACTTTTTATTGAAAAGCTTTTGAGCACTTGCAGCATGTTGGTTGAGCAACCACTCATTTATCATTAATGTTAACTGCCCTAAACAAAACCAATTAATCTATTACGTATTTGTCTTTTGGAGAAGGAAAAGTTTTACATAACTTACTGCCCAGACAAACTAATTTCAATTACAGCTAATGAGAAAATACAAGAACTAACTGATCTTACACTCTAGCTTTTTCAATGTTTAGCTCATTTGAATCATTTACCATTTGATTTTGCATGGGTGTTGTCAAGATCTTGAAACTTTGTCTGGAAACATAGCTGACGTACATGTGAATAAAGCTTCTGTAGGATTCAGAGAGCACCTTTAAGTGCCCATAGTGCAAAATTTCAAATCAAGCATTGTCAGTTATGACATACCTACATGTGCATAATCCATTGAAAACAGAAGGATACAATCATACACTTACCAGCATTTGCTTTGCCATGAAAATGAGCATATCTGAGGATAAAGCAGAGAGATGTGGAAAGAGTTGTCGATACTTCAATATGATTTGACAATTAATTGACTGTGGATAGTTGAGCAGAAGCTTGAATTTGGTGCAGAGTATGGCATTAAATAGCCTTAGAAAAACGGAGTCAATGGAGATCCGGGGAAAATATTTCACTGGTTGGAGTTATACCCAACACTAGGAAAGGTATGTGCTTCTTGGAGGTCAACCATCCAAATTCAAGGAAATCATTGCAAGAGTTCCTTGGGGTAGTTACCTCGGCCCAGCCATCTTCAGCTCCTCCATAATGAGAATTGAAGTGAGGATGTTTGCGCAATGTTCAGCATCACTTGCAACTCCTCAGATACTGAAGCAGTCCCTATCCATACACAGCAAGATCTGAACACTATTTAGGTTTAGGCTTATAAATGCCAAGCAATGTTCACACCACACAAGTATCAAACAATGATCATCTCCAAGAGAGAATTTTATCATCACCCCTTGATAATTCAACTACATTACCATCACTGATTCTGCCACATTATGAACACTCTGGGGGTTACCATCGACCAGCAACTGAACTGGACCAGCTGTAAAAATACTGTGGTTACAAGAGCAGATCCGAGGCTATGAATTCTGTGGCATGTAACTCATCACCTGCTTCTAAAAAGTGTTTCCACTACCTAAAAGGCAGCAGTATGATAGAGTACTCTCTCTGGCCTGGGTGAGTGCAGCTCTAACAATACTTAAACTTGGTACCGACTACAACAAAGCAGCCTGCTTGTTTGGTACCCTTGAACATTTACTCTCTTCATCACTGATACCTGGTGCTGGTAATGACTACCTTTGACAAAATGCACTGCAGTAACTTACCAAGTCTGCTTTGACAGTACCTTTCAAATCCTCCTAATCAGGAAAGATAAGGACTGCAGACAAATGGGAACACCACCACCTGCAAGTTCTCTTCCAAAACCCGCACCATCCTGACTTGGAAATATATTGCAATTTCTACTTGGTCACGATATTAGAGCTACTTAACAACATTTCCAGTACAATTTTGAATGAGTAATAATTGCTGGCCTAACCAGTGATGCTCACACTTTACGTACAAATAAAAATATAGGCCATTTTGGCTGTGGCTGTATTTTGCACTTTCTATGAGGAAAATGGAAAATTCATTGACTTGGGTGACTCAACCAAGAAACACTTTATTTTGGTTACGTAGTGGGAAAGTTATGATTTGTATTTGTTTAGTTTAAACTTAGTGTGCAGTTTAGTTAGTTTGCAAGAATGGTTTAAAAATATGAAATATAGCTTTCAATTATTTTTGCCTAGAGGCTCTTGTATTCTATTGCTAGTATGTCTAACTTCAGTTGTGGCATATCTTAACACACAAGTAACATTGCTACAAAAAGAATGACTTGCAATTTATCTGTTTCCATTCAAGTGGTGTGTTTGATGCATCCCTGAAGATGGCTGCTTTCTATGGGCTTTACACCTGGTTGACGCACACGATATTTGGAATCAATATTGTCTTCATTCCTTCAGGTACTGGTTATAGATATTTTTCATATATAAGATACAATTTCAAATACAGATTACTAGTTATGTTGTAATTCAGCCATAATTTTTTTTCCGTTCTGGTACAGACTTTTGGAATGCATTGTTTTAGAATTTAACGACCCAGCATCATTAAGAGACTTTTCAGTGTACCAAGCCTTTTAAATAGCTGCTTTTTGTTATTCTGCATTTTAACGAAAATATTTGACGAACAGCCAAGGCGGGCCATCTGTACATCTGACTCTGCCTCCTCACTATTTCTAGAGTTGCCTAGTACAAGTCACATTTTCACCCCACTCCCTGATAACCAAACTTTGACCTTCACGCCACATTCCCTGAGGTTGGCTCTGTAGTGCTGGGATTTACTCTGACTCTGCACTCCTAAATCAGCAGCAAGGATCCTGGCCCAAGTCTTTGTACTTCTGACTAGATTGGAGTGCTTGGCCCCCATGAGTAAATCAGCTGGGTTTTTACACTTCGCAGCAGTTGTCACAGTTATTTTCCTCAGTACCAACTTGCATATTACCAGATTTATTAAATTTAATTTCTGACTTGTCTCATTATTTTTGTCATCCCAGCAGTGTTCACTTTAAAACTAGCCTGTTTACACCACTTGTTTGTTTTCCTTTTATGATCCCTTTTTTTGATGTAGCAGTACATATGCAATGTTTTATCACAGAACCAAGCCTTTGTGAACCCAATCCTGGCTGCTGTATGGCTGGTGCAGCTTTGTGATATCATTTGTTGCAAGTCCAAAGTATCTTGACAAATTAGGCAAATTGTGTTCATTTGGTTTCCATTTAAGATGAGATTTTATAGATGGGAAGGATGGACAATTGTTAAAAGATCTTTCTTTGGATCAGTTTTAATTTGTCTCTTCAGGTCAGCACCGATATGATGTCAAAATTGAAAATAACTGAACTGTTGCTTTGAAACTGAAACTGAAACTAATGGTCCACCTATTGGTGTCCTGTACAGCCGAACCACTGTCAAGAATAATAACATTATGAAGGTGTGCTTAGGGATGTTGGTTGCATCTGGTGGAGGTTTAACTAACCCCAAATTTTAGTGAGACACCCAGTGAGGACCTGATATCTTATGTTAAACCTAGAAAAGGTTTCAAGATCATGAGGTAGTCTAAAGTCTTGCTAAAGGCACAAACTAAGATTTGGTTTGGCTTTCTCAAAAGGAGCGTGTGTTTAGGGGCAAGAAATTGACTTAAGCTGTTACAGCTAAACGAATTCATTTAGGATGCAACTTAGTGGTAAAGTGATCCTTGCTGTAAACATTATTTGTCGTTTTCTTTCTCAGCTCTAGCAGCCACACTTGGAGCTGTCCCTTTTCTGGGAACCTATTGGGCTGCTATGCCAGCAGTGATAGACCTCTGGTTGACACAAGGAGAGAACTTTATGGCCATCCTCCTCCTAGTTTGCCATTTACTACCAACCTACTTTGTGGATACTGCTATTTATTCTGACATTTCTGGGTGAGTGTCACATTAGTTTTGACTGTTTTTATCTTTGAACTTTTGAAATTGACTTTAAATCCTTTATCAGAGGTGAGAAAGGAGGTGTGGGGCTGGTGTTGCACCTCTTGTGGAAAGGTACCAAGTTGGTGGACAGTGCAGAGTTGACTAGGGCGTCACAAAGTGAAGCGGAGGTTGGGAAGGAAATATCTTTTTGGTGGGATCCGATAGTAGATGGCAGAAATGTCAGGGTGATGCATTGGATTCTGAGGTTGAGGTGGTATATGAGGACTAAGGGGACTCTATCCTTGTTGGGAGGAGGGAGGGGGGGGATTTGATGGCAGAAGTGCAGGAGATGGAGGAGTTGCAGTTGAGGACATCCTTAATTTACTGAGGAGGGGAAACTATGGTCCCTAAGATAGGGGGTTATCTGGGATGTCCTGAAGTCAAATGACTCATCCTGGGACCAGATGCGGTGGAGGGGGAGGAGTTGGGAGTGTGGGATAGCAGTTTTGAAGAAAGGTGGGTGAGAGAAGGTATAGTCGAGATAGCTGTGGGAGTCAATGGGTTTGAAGTGGATAGATTATCATTTGTTAGGGGCCAGAACCAGACTAAGGCTCATAATGCTCGAGATGTCTTCCCACCGATGTTGTACACCTATGAAGCAAGACTCCTGTACTGAAATCCTCTTGTGATATAAGCTACCATACTGGGTTTGCCTACTGAATTGCTTGCTGCACCTGTGTGTTAGCTTTCAGTGACTTCTGAACAGGGAGACCGAGGGTCTTTTGGATGTGAACACTTTTTCCAGTCTCTCGCTATTTAAGAAATACCCTTCACTGCTTTTTTTCTATTACCAAAGTGGATAACAATATACTTATCCACATTATATTCAATCTACCAAACTCTTGTTTAATCTCTCAGCCTGAGCCTCCTTAAAACTCTTTCCCACCAAGTTTTGTATTATCTGCAAACTTGGAAATATAAAATTGACTCCCACATTCAAATGGTTGATCTGGAATTTGAACAGCTGGTACTCTTGCGTTGATCCTTGCAGTGCCACACTGGTCGCAGCCTGCCAACCTGGGAATTCCCCATTTAGTCTAAAGTTAAAAATCACACATCACCAGGTTATAGTCCAACAGATTTAATTGGAAGCACACTAGCTTTCGGAGCGACGCTCCTTCATCAGGTGGTGGATTGTTGGTAGGATTAGGGAAAACCCAAAGGCTTTCTATAGGTATGTCAGGAATAAAAGGATGACTAGGGTAGGTATCGGTCCAGTCAAGGATAGTAGTGTGAAATTGTGCGTGGAGGCGGAGGAGATTGGTGAAACACTAAATCAATACTTTTTGTCAGTATTCACTCAGGAACAGGACACTGTTGCTGATGTGAATATTGAGTCACAAGTGATTAGAATGGATGGCCTTGAGGTACGTAGGGAAGAGGTCTGGGGAATACTGGAAAGGATGAAAATAGATAAGTCCCCTGGGCCTGATGGCATTTATCCTAGGATCCTCTGGGAAGCTAGGGAGGAGATAGCGGAGCCATTGGCCTTGATTTTTATGTCGTCGTTGTCTACGGGAATAGTGCCAGAAGACTGGAGGATAGCGAATGTGGTCCCCTTGTTCAAGAAGGGGAGCAGGGATAGCCTGAGTAACTATAGGCCAGTGAGTCTCACTTCTGTTGTGGGCAAAGTCTTAGGTAGAATTGTAAGGGATAGGATTTATGAACATCTGGATAGGAATAATGTGATCAAGGATAGTCAGCATGGTTTTGTGAAGGGCAGGTCGTGCCTCACAAACCTTATTGAGTTCTTTGAGAAGGTGACCAAGGAAGTGGACGAGGGTAAAGCAGTAGGTGTGGTGTATATGGATTTTAGCAAGGCGTTCGATAAGGTACCCCATGGCAGGCTAATGCAAAAACTATGGAGGTATGGCATTGAGGGTGCATTAGAGGTTTGGATTAGGAATTGGCTGGCTGGAAGGAGACAGAGGGTAGTAGTTGATGGTATAGGTTCATCTTGGAGCGCAGTTACTAGGGGTGTTCCACAAGGATCTGTTTTGGGACCATTGCTGTTTGTCATTTTTATAAATGACCTGGAGGAGGGGCTTGAAGGCTGGGTGAGCAAGTTTGAGGATGACACGAAAGTCGGTGGAGTTGTGGACAGCGAAGAAGGATGTGGCAGGTTACAGCGGGATATAGATAAGTTGCAGAGCTGGGCAGTAAGGTGGCAAATGGAATTCAATGTAGCTAAGTGTGAAGTCATTCACTTTGGTATGAGTAACAAGAAGATGGATTACTGGGCTAATGGTAGGCTACTTGGTAGTGTGGATGAGCAGAGGGATCTTGGTGTCCATGTACACAGATCTTTGAAAGTTGCCACCTAGGTAAATAGTGCTGTGAAGAAGGCATATGGTGTACTGGGCTTTATTGGTCGAGGAATTGAATTCCGGAGTCCTGAAGTCATGTTGCAGTTGTATAAGACTCTGGTGCAGCCTCATCTGGAGTATTGTGTGCAGTTTTGGTCGCCATACTATAGGAAGGATGTGGAGGCATTGGAACGAGTGCAGAGGAGGTTTACCAGGATGTTGCCTGGCATGGTAGGAAGATCGTATGAGGAAAGGCTGAGGCACTTGGGGCTTTTCTCACTGGAGAAAAGAAGGTTTAGGGGAGATTTGATAGAGGTGTACAAGATGATTAGGGGTTTAGATAGGGTTGACAGTGAGAACTTTTTTCCGCTAATGAAGTCAGCTGTTACTAGGGGACACAGCTTTAAATTAAGGGGTGGTAGGTATAGGACAGATGTTAGGGGTAGATTTTTTACTCAGCGGATTGTGAGTTCATGGAATGCCCTGCCAGTAGCAGTGGTGGACTCTCCCTCTTTATGGTCACTTAAGCGGGCATTGGACAAGCATATGGAGGTTATTGGGCTAGTGTAGGTTAGGTAGGCTTCGGTCGGCGCAACATCGAGGGCTGAAGGGCCTGTACTGCGCTGTATGTTTCTATGTTCTATGTAATACCCTGAAATCCATGTGCTTCAATTTTGTTTACTAACTTCCTGTGTGAGACAGATCAAAAGCCTTCTGCAAATCCAAATACTCAGCATCCACCTGATCCCTTTATTAACACTGCTAGTGACCACTCAAAAAAAGCTATCGGGCTTTTCAAATATTACTTCCTCTTCATTCATGCATTTTAGTTCTGTCCAAACAAATCCCGTTTTCAAAGAACACAAAGCTGGATGAACTGTGAAGAGGGTGTAGAGTTGCTTCAGTGTGATTTGCGTAAATTGAGTGAGTGAGCAAGTGCATGGCAGATGAAGTGCAATGTGGCTAAATGTGAGGTTATTCACATGTACGAATGGCCCAATCCTGTTCCTAGTTTCTATGTTTCTAAACAGGCAATTATTTTCTAAATCTAAAATAATCATATTGTTTATAATTGGATTGGTGGAAAAAAAACAGGAAGGCAGACTGAATGGTGATAGAATGGAAAAGAGGGAAGTGAAATGAGAGCTGGATGTCCTTTTACATGAATAAGCATGCAGGTGCTGCAGGTAGTGAGAAAGGCAAATAGTATGTTGACCTTCAGAGCAAGAGGATTTGCGTGCAGAAGCAGGGGTGTCCTACTGCAATTGTACAGGCCCTTGGTGAAATCACACCTGGGGTGTTTATACAGTTTTGGCCTCTTGTTTAAGGAAGGATATTCTGGCTATGGGAAGGAGAGTACAGCAAAGGTTTACCAGACCAGTTCATGGGATGGCAGGACTGACTTAGAAAGGGAGCCTAGATTGGTTAGAATTGTAGTCACTAAAGTTTGAAGGGTGATCTCAAAGAAACTTATAAAATTGTAACAGGACTAAGATGCTGGATGTAAGTCTGCTTGCTGAGCCGGAAGACTTGTTTTCAGAAATTTTGTCACCGTACTAGGTAACATCATCAGTGACCCTCTGGTGAAGAACTGGTGGTATGGCCTGCTTTTTATTTACATGTTTAGGTTTCCTAGGGCTGGCAATGTAATTTTCTGTGGTGAAGTAGTTTCCTGTACTTTTTCTCGGTGTGTGGTAAACTGGATCCAAGATAATGTGTTTGTTGGTAAAGTTCCAGTTGGAATGCCATGTTTCTAGGAATTTTCATGCGTGTCTCTGTTTGGCTTGTCCTAGGATGGATGTTTGTCACAGTTGAAGTGGTGTCCTTCCTCATCTGTATGTAAAGATACGAGTGAGAGTGGGTCATGTCTTTTTGTGGCTAGTTGATGTTCATTTATCATGGTGGCTAATTTTCTGCCTATTTGTCCAATGTAGTGTTAGTTGCAGTTCTTGCAAGGTATTTTGTAAATGACATTCGTTTTGCTTGTTGTCTGGATAGGGTTTTCAAGTTCGTTAGTTTATGATTAGATTAGATTAGATTAGGTTAGATTCCCTACAGTGTGGAAACAGGCCCGTCTGCCCAACCAGTTCACACTGACCCTCTGAAGAGTAGCCCACCCAGACTCATTTTCACTATGACTAATGCACCTAATACTATGAGCGATTTAGCATGGCCAATTCACCTGACATGCACATCTTTGGACTCTGGGAGGAAACCAGAGACATGGGGAGAACGTGCAAACTCCACACACACAGTCGCCCGAGGCTGGAATCGAACCTGGGACCCTGGTGCTGTGAGGCAGCCGTGCTAACCACTGAGCCACTGTGCTGCCCTGTTAGCTGCTGTTTTAGTGTGTTGGTGTGTTTGTGGGCTACCATGATGCCACGGGGTCTGAGTAGAGTCTCTGTATCATGAGCAATATTATCGAATGAACTTTAAGCATGTCCAACCAGTTTAAATGGGCATCCCCAATGACCAGGACCATTCAGTCCATGAAAGGACCAGCATAGTCAATGTGTGGCTGAATCCAGGGTTTTCCTAGCCATTCCAGCAATTGTGTGTGTGGTTTTGGGGGGCGGGGGGGGGGGTGGAGATTGGCAGTTTTTGTTCTTATTGGCACTCTGAGTACTGCCCCACCAACACAGCTATGTCAGCATCGAATTCTGCCACCAGGCATATCTTTTTGCGAGCATCTTCTTCATGGAAACCCCTGGATGACCCTGGTGGAGGTCAGCCAGTATGCGGCGGCATCCTTTACTTGGGATAATCATCCTTGCTCCCTCATAGTAATATGCCATCTTTTAAGGTGATCTGGTGTCACTGGCTCTAGAAATGTTCCATTCCTGGTTTTGATGGCCTTTCTGTTCTCTTTCATCCCGCCTACCAATTACCACAAGCTGTTTTAGTTTAGCTAGGACAGGTTTTTAGTGACTGCAGTGGCATCCAGGAAGTTTAAAACCAAAATGCTCTCTTCTGAGGTTGGCATCACCAGTGGAGTATGTGCCAGTGGGAGGTGAATCAAGGCATTCACATTAGCCACTTGGCTTCCAGGGCAGTGTTCTAACATGTTCAAACTGAGAATAAGGGCCCAGTGTGTAATTGTACTGGAAGCTATGGGTGGCATCGCCTTGTCTTTTTTTCAGTAGCCCTAGCAAGGGTTTGTGATCTGTGATTATCACAAATTCCCATCTACAAATGTGCTGGTGGAACTTCCTTACACCAAAGATGACTGCCAAACCTTCCTTCTCTATCTGGGCATGTTTGCGTTTGGCATCAGCCAAAGTCTGGGAAGCATACACTATCAGGCATTCCTCTCCATTGGATTACCAGTGAGCCAACAATACTCCAATATTGTACATGAAGACATCGCGTGTCAGCACTACTACTCACTCCAGATTGTAGTGGGCTAACACCTTAAATGACGAGATGCTCTTTCACTTCCCTAAAGGGTACTTCTTGGCTGCACGACCATTTCCAAGGCTGTCCCTTTTTCAATAGTGGTTTAAGGGTGCCAAGATGGAGGCCAGATTATGTATGAATTTTCTGTAATAATTCACTATCTCAAAGAATGACCTAAGCTCTGGTGCAGGCGTGGGAACCAGGGCTCCTTTGATCACCCTCACTTGCTCTTCCAACAAGTGTAACCTGATTTTTGTCACCTAAGTAACACAAGGAGGTAACTTGGGGTGCCTGGGCCACACATTTTTCATTCTAAGGCATACACCTGCCTGGGAGAAATGTTTTAAGCACTATGGTCTTCTCTGTTATCAGCACATCATCTAGATAAATGACAACCTGGGGTAGACCTTTGTAAAATGTTCTCCTTGGTCTGCTGAAAAAGGGCGCAGGCTGATGATACCCAAAACGGCAGTCTTGTATATTGGTATACAGAGGAACCTCGATTATCCAGTTTTCGATTAACCAAATTCCAGATTATCCGAACAAGATCGCAATTCCAGATTATCCAAACAAGATAACTATGTGATCCAGCATTCGATTATCCAGCATTCAATTAACCAAGCGAAAAACTCTCTGCCCATGTCCTACGGATAATCGAGGTTCCTCTGTAAAGCCTTGAGTCCTAATTATATCATACGTCTAGGACTCCTCATCCAATCGTAATTGCAGGTGGACTTGGGTCATGTCCAGCTTTGTAAAGGACAGCTCTCCTCACCACCAACATTGCATACAAGTCCTCTATGCAAGGAATTGTCTATTTATCCAGCTGCGAGAAGCGGTTTACCGTTTGTTTAAAATCCCCACAAAGGCAAACAGTTGTCAGGCTCCATAATTGGTATGACCGATGCTGCCCATTCTGCAAACTGGCTTGATTCCTTTGCTCTCCAGTCTCCTGATTTCCGCATCTACTTTTGCCTGCAAGGGAAACGGCACCAGGCAGGCCTTGCAAAATTGCTTCCTGGTCAACAAGTAAAGTTGCTTTGGCCCCTTTGATAATCTCAAGCCCTTCCTGGAAAACCATCTGAGTATTTCACAAGGACTTCACTGAGACAGCCATCTTCAAATTGAAAGGTGTTGAGCTAATCTTGGTGAATCTTTCTCAACCAATTCCACCCCATTAAATGTGAGTCTGAGCCTTTTACTATCATCAGTGTTAATGGCACCAACTGCTCCTTGTAGGAGACCAGAACCAAAGTCATATCCTTAATCTGCAACAGTTCTCCAATGTGTGTTCTCAGTCTGGTTGAGGCCTTGAGCAAACCAAGGGTTAGAGTCCTGAGTGGATCTTGTTAATGACCAATTCTGCAAACACAGATACAGCTGCATCAGTATCGACCTCCAAGGGAATTGGATGGCCATATAACAAAATTAATTTTAATCAGTTCAGATTTGGATTTCGCTAAGCAATTTAATTGTCCCAATCCACATGTAGAGGGACTTTCGAGGGTGTGACCTCTCCTGAGTACCAGCCTATGAGTTTTCTTACTCGAGTCAGACCTTGTAGGACTCCTTTGCTGTCTCAAGTCCGCATACCGGCAGCAGATACATTCAAAGTTTGTGAGATTTGTAGCTCGGTTGCTCGTTGTTGTGGTTCTGTTTGCCGAGCTGGGAATTTGTGTTGCAGACATTTCGTCCCCTGTCTAGGTGACATCCTCAGTGCTTGGGAGCCTCCTGTGAAGCGCTTCTGTGATCTTTCCTCCGGCATTTGTAGTGGTTTGAATCTGCCGCTTCCGGTTGTCAGTTCCAGCTGTCCGTTGCAGTGGTCGGTATATTGGGTCCAGATCGATGTGCTTATTGATTGAATCTGTGGATGAGTGCCATGTCTCTAGGAATTCTCTGGCTGTTCTCTGTTTGGCTCGTCCTATAATAGTAGTGTTGCCCCAGTCGAATCCATGTTGCTTGTCAATGTATGAAAAGCAACATGAATTTGACTGGGGCAACACTACTATTATAGGACAAGCCATACAGAGAACAGCCAGGGAATTTCTAGAGGCATGGCACTCATCCACAGATTCAATCAATAAGAGGCACATCGATCTGGACCCAATATACCGGCCACTGCAGCGGACAGCTGGAACTGACAACCGGAAGTGGCAGATTCAAACCACTACAAATGCCGGAGGAAAGATCACAGAAGCGCTTCATAGGAGGCTCCCAAGCACTGAGGATGTCACCTAGACAGGGGACGAAATGTCTGCAACTCAAATTCCCAGCTTGGCGAACAGAACCACAACAGCAGATACATTGGCTTGTTCACCCAGATCTTGAAGAGCTGTTTAGTCACTTGGCCAAGGCTCTGCTTTGTTGTGGCGTTCTGCTGTGGGCTGGCCAAGGGTCCCACTGCTCAGGGCATGCCCTGCGTGAGGCTCTGCAATTGCCTACACTCAAATGGTGTTCTCCAAGCTCACTCGGGCAAGTGAGGAAGTCCACTTCCCCTGGGATGCCCTGTAGCTCCTGTGTTCAACTTGCCACATTCTCTAATGATGAAGCCAATTGTAGTGCCTGATTGAAGTCCAGGTGGACTTCAGCTCATGAGTGCTTTTGCGTGATTATGTCATTAATCCCACATACCAAATGGTGTCTCAGCATCTCATTCAGGGTTGACCCAAAACCACATGCCTCTGCCAGTTGTCTCAACCTCGTTTAAAAATCCCAATATGTATTCCGTCAGGTCAGAGGTCATGTGATGTCAGGTTGTAGTCCAACAGGGTTGTTTAAGATCATAATCCTTCGGAGCGGTGCTCCTTTGTCAGTGTCCTTCATCTGATGAAGGAGTAGTGCTCCCAAGGCTTGGGATTTCAAGTGAACCTGTTGGACTGTAACCTGGTGTCGTGTGACTTCTGACTTTATCCACCCCAGTCCAATACTGGCCCCTTCACATCCTGGTTTTCTAATAGCTGAATAAAACTGATTATGTCTCAGAATTAGGAGGTTTGGGGTTGTAATTTTCCTTAATCAGCTCTGTCCACTCTTGGAAAGTTTTAGTGTCTGGTGCTTCTGGGAAAGTTAGTGGGTCAATGTCATTTGCCTAGGAAAAAATATCCCATTCTTTCCACATATTGGGTCCAAATAAGTCACGCTTTCCAAATAAAGGCATGGTGCCAAAAATACTTATCCCCCAATTGCATGATGGCTGTTGCGAGCAAATGCTCTTCAGGCACATATTTTCCCACTCCCATCACCACTAAAATAACTGCACAGAGGCCAGTATCCTGTCACCAAGTCACCTTCTGGTTATATTGGTCAGCCAGGGCTTTCCTAATTTGGCTCAGGTTAACCTCCCCAACGAAGGACCTTTTGTAGTCGAGAACCACCAGTTCTAATCACTACAGGTGCTGTCCTTGACTGACCGTGGCAGAGTCTCCTGACGGATCGTCATTTTCCCCCCCCCACCCACCTTGACTGAACTAAGGACTTACTCCCCTTAGGCTTTGAGAAATAGCTATTTGAATGAAGCACATGTGGTTTGTTTGCTATGTAAGCTGCTGCCATGTGTTGTTGGTGTGACATTGTAGCACAACATTATACACCACTAAATTAATCTCCTTGACTGTTTATCGCTGGCAAACATAACAAACAGCCTGACTTTCTGTCTACACTAAAAAGCAAGGCAAGAAAGAAGCCTGTAAGTTCTGAATGAAGCAGCAGTACATTAAAAGGCAAGACAGACGCTGGAAACATCCATGTAGGTGCAATGTGAGTGAAGGCTAAGAAAGCAATCTAGGAATCAAAAATATACTTTGTTCCATTGCGTGAAATTGGTTCCTGTCCCTGCACACACAGTTGTGCAAAGCAGCATTGCAACACTGGTGGCAGTAAGTTCCAAATTGCAGTGTTCAAGTGATGAACTTCATAATAGGTGAGTCTAAAATGTGGGCTGTGGTGATGTAGTGAGGCTGGCGCTTGTCAGATGTCAACCTCTGTGCAGAGTTGCTGGTGTTCACTCCCAATGAAGCATGCCCTGAAATGTTAAGGAATGCTGGCTAAGATGGTGGCCAGAGGAGAAGCTGTCCAGTTTCTCTTTGCTACCAGGTGAAATAGCAGTGAATGCTTCTCAAAATTTTAGATAAGGTAAAGCAGGTTTCAAATCCCCTAAGATCGTTTCTCAGTGCCATGAGTAACAAATAATTAATGCCTTATTGAATTCTCATAAGTGGAACTCTGTTGTACAACTTGTGAAAAATCTTTATTCCATCCTTTGGGTGGCTCTAATATTTTTTATTTGCCTTGAGATTATGGAAGCTTTTGAAGAAGGCTGCTCCTTATATTGTATCATTAGTTTTCTGAAGGTGGTGTTGATGGGCTGCCCACTTAAATTTCTGTGTGCAGCAATTCAGTACCATTATAGTCTGTTAGTGACATTGCTTTGAGAATGGACAAACATTTAAACTGGACCAGGTAAGGATGGCAGATTTCCTTCACCAAAAGGTTACTCATGATCTAATTAGAATTTTATAGTAATTAGCAGATTTGCATTTACTTTCACTGAAACCAGATCTTTTCTACTAAAATAAGATTCTCAACTGAGTGCTGGAATTCATATTCTTCATCTCTGGGTTATGAGTCTAAACCTATGGATTACTCAACCAAACAAATGCAGTGTCCTGATGGTAGTTAATTTGTTGCTGCTGACGTTATGGTTATTACCAAATGCATGCAGACTACATTTAGTTTTATTCATTAAATTTGGGGAACATTTCACATAAGCTTGTATCCATTTCATCTGTGAGATATGTTGGGGCTTAGAATGAGGGAGGACAAGTTAAAGTGTGGAAGAACCAGTTCTGGAGTCTTGGTATCCAAGGTCTCCAGGAATAGGCAAGAGCAAGGAGTTCCCTGATCGAGATGCCATGTATTTTTGTCTTCTCTTTCAGTTTTGATAGGTCAGAATATGAGCTGTACCAACTAGCGTGCAAGTAAACTCGTTTATTTCTGTATATTCTTGATCTATGTCCTCCATGAAGATACCAAACATTAGGGGCTATGACATAGCCCTTTTTCAATACTTTCTTCTTACTGAAACTGAGAGAATTTGAATTATAAGACTGTAGAGTGTAATGCATGTTATCACCCAGTGTCTTGTAAAACATTGCTTTTCTGATGTTGAATTGCATACTGAGATCTACAATTGTAACTTAAGGGGCTAAACCCTGTTCCCAAGTCCTCTTTTGCAGTTAGTGTATGGAGAGGTTCATGTCTACAGAGTATCTGCAGGCATTGAAACCTCAATCTGCTTGGACACTGGCTCTGTAAATAGATGCATCGTTATATACAGTTAGAGAAAAAAAATAGCCTAATATAGACAGTAGAAATGAAAACCCGACTGTTTATTTCCTGGCAATAATTGAAGGAGAAACTGAGCGTATACAGCAAGATGAAAAGTTGAATGAATAATGTTGAGATGTGGACTGAGGAGGAGGAGGAGCTTAAAATCTGATAGGTTTGTCTGGAGAATAAATGCTAACATAGGCTAGTCAGACAGAATGGCTCATTTCAATGCTGCAGACCTTTCATAAGTCAGTGTATAATGCAGGTATGTAGTCCTAAATAGATGTTGTTGCCTTTACACAAAACAAAGGTCCATGACACTATAAAAGCACTGCCCCAATTAGTCAACTAAATGAATGCAATAATTGGCATTGATTTTCTTTTTCAAACATATTATTTAAATATCCTAAGGCAGCTTTTTCTTTTCACAGGGGTGGTCATCCATATCTCACTGGTTTAGCAGTGGCTGGAGGAGCTTACTACCTTGGGCTAGAAGGTGCAATCATTGGACCCATCCTATTATGCATTCTTGTAGTTGCCTCGAACATATACAGTGCTATGTTGATGAGTCCTTCAACTGCATTGCCAACTCCTTCACAGTCTCCTTGGCCTTTGCAAATACGTCGGTAAGTTTTTGCAAGAATTTTCACCAAATCAGCCTGTTAATTTTCCTGCATTGGTAGAACTTGGACAATATAGAAATGTTTATTGAAGTATATTACTTCAAATTGATATAAGATAAAACTGCATATGATAGAAATCTGAAACAAAAAATCAAATTGCTGGAGAAACTCAGCAGGTCTGACAGCATCTGTGGGATTTCAACTTAGAGTCATAGAGCTATACAGCATGGAAACCCACTCTTCGGTCCAACTCGTCCATGCCGATGTACTAATTTGATCTAGTCCTATTTGCCAGCATATGACCCAATTCCCTCTAATCCCTTCCAAATCATTTAAAAGGCATGTTTTTAAATGTTCTAATTGTACTAGACTCAACTACTTCCTCTGGCAGCTCATTCCATACACGTTCCACCCTCTGCATTTAAAAAGTTGCCCCTTTAGTCCTCTTTAAATCTTACCCCACTCACCTTAAACCTATGACCTTTAGTTTTGGACTCCCCTATTCCGGGGAAAAGACCTTGGCTATCCACCCTATCCATGCCCCTCGTAATTTTATAAATCTCTAAGATCAGTGCCTAGCCTATTCAGCCGTTCACTGTAGCTCAAACCCTTCAACCCTGGCAACATGCTTGAAAATCTTTTCTGAATCCTTTCAAGTTTCATAACATAAGAGCAGGGAGACCAGAATTGCACACAACATTCCAGTAGTCACATAACCAATATCCTGTAGAGCTGCAACGTGACCTCCCAACTCCTATACTCAATCCACTGACCAATCAAGGCAAGCATACCAAATGCTGCCTTTAGTATCCAATCTGTCTGCGACTCCACTTTCAAGAACTATGAACCTGCACTCCAATGTCTCTTTGTTCAGCAACATTACTCAAGAGCTTACCAATAAGTGTATAAATCCTGCCTTGATTTGCCTTCCCAAAATGCAGCACCTCATATTTATCTAAATTAAACTCCATCTGCCACTTCTCAGCCCATTGGCCCATCTGATCAAGGTCCCTTTGTACTCCGAGGTAATCTTCTTCACTGTCCACTGCCCCTCAATTTTGGTGTTATATGGAAACTTCCCAACCATACCTTCTGTATTCCCATCCAAATTATTTATATAAATGACAAAAAACAGTGGACCCAGCACCGGTCCTTGTGACACCCTGCTGAACACATGCCTCCAGTCTGAAGAGCAACCCTCGACTACAATCCTCTGTCTCAGACCCTTGAGCCAGCTCTGTATCCAAAAGGTTAGTTCTTCCTTTATTCCATGTGGTCTAACCTTGCTAACCAGTTTACCATGAGGAATCTTGTTAAACGCCTGACTGAAATCCATATAGATCACGTCCACCGCTTTGCCTTCATCAGTCCTCTTTGTCACTCCTTCAAAAAAACTCTTATCAAGTTAATGAGACACGATTTCCCACGCACAAAATCATGTTGACTATCCCTAATGAGTCCTTGCCTTTCCCAATACGTGTCAATCCCGTCCCCCAGGATTCCCTTCAACAACTTGCCCACCGCTAATGTCAGGCTCACTGATGTGTAGTTCCCTGGCTTGTTCTTACCATTTTTCTTAAAATAGTGGCACCATGTTAGTCAACCTCCAGTCTTCCGGCACCTCACCTGTGGCTATCAAAGATACAAATCTCTCAGCAAGTCGCCCAACGATGACTTACCCAGCTTTATACGAAGTTCTAGAATAAACCTGATCTGGTCCCGAGGATTTATTCACCTTTACGCTTTTTAAGATGTCCAGCACCACCACCTCTGTATTATGGACATTTTTTAAGATGTCACTATTAATTTCCTCATGTCTTCTATTTTCTATATCCTTCTTCTCAACTGTAAACAGTGATACGAAATAACCATTTAGTATCTTCCCCCTTCGCCTGCAGTTTTCGGTACTTACATTGTTAAATAGTTATCAATTCTATGTAAGCACTTGGAAAATACTGATCCCTTTCCGTACAACTGCCATCTATCTGTACCCTCACATTGCTCATGTCCTTTCAGCATACCGCCAGCGTCTTTGTTTCTCCTCTGCACCAGTAATGGTACTCATCCCCTCCCTAACACAGCATCCTCCCTCCTGCACCCCAATAAGACTGACCTTTCACCACCCAATTCCTAACAATGATGGAATTGAGATTTGTGTGGGATTGCAGGCTGTGACTGAACATTGTTGACTGGGAGGCTAAGCAGTGTTGGAGGTGATGGGTCACTTATAAACAAAAGTCAGAAAATTGAAACCATACCTCAGGGTGTGTCTTAACTTCACAGCAAATAAAGTACATGGCCTCACCGTAACTGTGCTTTAACACTCGGAGCTTTGATACTAGGCCTGCCGAGTCTGTTCATAGCTGGATTGAAGCTTGACCCAGGACTGAAAAGTACAAAGGCTCCAGCACTAATAAGAGATGGGTTTGTTTAATCATTGTAAGTGGCATGCAGCTTCACTTGGTTGCTGACTGAAAAATCTGAACTATTTTTATAAATGTTCAATGTGTGTTTTAAATTGAAAGTGAAATTGCATCAGTAGAGAGCAAATTCAGGATGGGTATGATGGGGAATTAATTCAATGGAAGATAAATGGACGTTGAATTCCACCCTTTGTTGAAAGCTGACTTTTTGCTAGATAACAAAAGAACAGCACTGAATAAAGTGAATTAGGTCTTACCAGATATATTGATCAGACTAAAATTTCAGGGTTTAAATAGGTACCACTGCAGTTTCATAATCCCTTTGCAGTCCATTCTCAATAATTTGTCTGGCACTATATAAAACGCCACAAGGAAAAGCTAATGAAATAAAAGGGACAGTAGCAATGTGTATACAAAATTAGCTCAGTAATGAGAAACAAAGTAATGATAAATGTATGTTTTCCAATCTTGAGGATTTGCCATGGAGTTGCCCAATGGTCATTATTCAGAACCTTGCTGACGTACATTAACGATCCAAACTTTGGTTTGCAGGGGACAATTTCTATGATTTGGATAATATGAAAATTTGAAGCGTTGTAACCTGAGAAGGACAGTGTAAAGCTCCAAAAGGACATAAGCAAGTTAGTGGACTTGGCAATAAGATGAATTCAGTGCGGAGAAGTGATCTAATCTGTTTTGGTAGGAAGAATGTGCACAGTATTGTCAAGATTAGAGTGGTGCTAGAAAAGCACAGCAGGCCAGGCACCATCCGAGGAGCAGGAAATAAACGTTTCAGGCAAAAGCGCTTCATCAGGAATGAGGCTGGGAGCCTCTGGGGTGGAGAGATAAATGGGAGGGGTTGGGGAGAGTGCAAGAGGTGGATGGAGGTGGGGGTAAAGGTGAAAGGTCAGAAAGGAGGGTGGAGCGGATAGGTGGGAAAGAAGATTGACAGGTGGGACAAGTCATGAGGATAGTGCTGAGCTGGAAGATTGGAACTGTGGTAAGGTGAGGGGAGGGGAAATGAGAAACTGGTGAACTCCACATTGATGCTATGGTGTTGGAGGGTCCCAAGGCAGAAGATGAGGCGTTCTTCCTCCAGGCGTCAGGGTAGTGATGGAGTGGTGATGGAAGTGGCCCAGGACCTACATGTCCTTGACAGAGTGGGAGGGAGTGTTGAAATGTTCAGCCACGGAGCAGTGGGGTTGATTGGTGCAGGTGTCCCAGAGTAATCTCTGAAGTGCTCTGCGAGAAGGCATCCAGTCTCCCCAATGTGCAGGAGAGACCACATCAGGAGCAATGCATACAATGAATGACATTTCTGGAAGTGCGGTGAAACCTTGATGGATGTGGAAGGCTCCTTTCGGGTCTTAGGTGGAAGTAAAGGGAGCGGGAGGGGTGTAGGAGTGGGTGCAGGTTTTGCAATTCCTGCGGTGGCAGGGGAGGTGCCAGGAGGGGAAGGTGGGTTGTTGGAGGGTGTGGACCTGACCAGATAGTCACGGAGGAAACAGTCTCTGTGGAAAGTGGATGGGGTGGGGAGGAAAATATCTTCTCAGTGGTGGGGTCCATTTGAAGGTGGTGGAAATGTTGGTGGATGGCGCAATTTATGTGGAGGTTGGTGGGACGGAAGGTAAGTACCGGGGTTTCTGTCCTTGTTGTGGTTGGAAGGGTAGGGTTCGAGGGCAGAGGTGCCGGACGTGAATGAGATGCGTTGGAGGGCATCATCAATCACGTGGGAGGGGGAAATTTCAGTCTTTAAAGAAGGAGGACATCTAGTGCATTTTGTGGTGGAACTGGTCCTCCTGGGAGCAGATGCAATGGAGGCAGAGGAATTGGGAATACAGGATAGTATTTTTTGCAGGAGGTGTAACTGTATCTGTGGGAGTAGGTGGGTTTGTTTAAAAAAAATGTCAGTGTTGAGTCAATCATCATTGTTACAGATGGAGAGGCCCAGGAAGTGGAGGGTGATGTCAGAGGTGGTCCAGGTGAATTGAAGGTCAGGGTGGAATGTGGTGGTGAAGTTGATGAACTGTTCAGCCTCCTAATGGGAGCATGGGGTGGTGCTGATGCACTCATCAATGTAGCGGAGGAAAAGGTGGGGAGTGGTGCTGGTGTAACTACAGAAGATGGACTATTCCACGTTGCTGACAAAGAGACAGGCATAGCTGGGACCCATGCAGGTGCCCATGACTACCCCTTTCAGCTGGAGGAAATGGGAGGATTGATGGGAGAAATTGTTGATGGTGAGAACCAGTTCAGCCAAACGAATGTGTGTGTCAGTGGAAGGGTATAGTCACGTTTGTGGATCTTAGGTAGAAGGTAGAATCAGGCGGTGCGGGGTTTTGAACTGAGGTTGGAAGCTGTGGGTAGGAGATCCCCTGAGATGATGAGGTTGTGTATGGTCTGGGAGATGATGGTTTGGTGATGGGGTGGCGAGGTCATGTTCGAGGGGTGGTAGGAGGAGGTGTCTTCAAGTTGGCGCCTGGTTTCAGCAGTGTTGAGGTCAGTGTACCAAACTACCACCACTTTGGCACACTGGTAGTCAACTTCACTCAAACAACCTTGGTGTTGTCAGAATATTTGTTTAAAATTCCCCTATATTTTCATCTGTTATGTATGTACAGGGTATATAACAAATAATAAGGGTCCCCCTTTACAGATTTTTGTGGTACACTGCTGGGCACCACCATGATCATTTGTATCCTATCACTAGGCAAGTTTCTGATTCATCATGCCATGCTTCCCTCAATTCCATGTGCTTTAATCTTCTCAATCAGTCTCCCATATGGAAGCTTGTCAAAAGCTTTGCTAAATTCCACATAAATTACATCAACTAAACTTTCCTGATTGCCACATTTGATCATATTTTCAAAACAATTCTAACAAATTTATTCAGCATGACCTCCCTCTGATAAAGCGATGCTGACTGTCCTTAATTAACTGTCCTTAATTTCCAAGTGGGTATTAATTTGCTCCTTCTGAATTTTATCCAGTAATTTTTCTACCACTGATGTGAGATTTGCCAGTCTGTAATTTTCTGGTTCATCTCTAACACCTCTTTTAGAAAAGTGGAAACGCATTAGCCATCCTCCAGTCCCCTGTCATCAGACAAGAATCAAAAATTTGTGTTACAGTCCCTGCCATTCCGTGCCTCACTTCCCAGAGTAGTCTGGGATTATCCGGGCCATAGGATTTGTCTGTTTTTAAGCCTGTTAGAGTCCCCATTTCCTCTGACAAAATGTGCAAGTTCCTCACAGTCCCTTTTCCTGAATTCCATACCAATGTTCCCCTTTTCCAAAAAGAAGTATTCATTCAACCACCTTCCAATGTTCTGCAGCTTCGCACACAGGTTGGCACTTGGTCCCTAATGGGCCCTACCCTTTCCCTGGTTAACTTCTTCACTTTAATATATTTATAAAATATCTTGGGATTTTCCCTAATCCTACTACCTCTCGAATGCTAAACGAGCGCTCTAACACTTGAGCTAATTCCCCTCCAACTACCTCTCGCATGCAAAGCTATTTGGTAGAACTGGACCAGCTCAGGGTTCCCAGAAAGAGACTGTGGATGGGAGATCTCCTGAAGTGATGAGGTTATGGATGGTCTAGGAGATGATGATTTGGTGATAGGAGATGAGGTCATGGTCGAGGGGACAGTAAGAGGAGGTGTCCGCGAGTGTAGAGGTTGGTGTGCCAAATACCACTGCACCCCCTCTTGTCTGCAATTTGATGGTGAGTTTGGGGTTGGTGTGAAGGGTGCAAGGTTGGAGTGGATGAAGGGGGTGGACACGTTGAGGTGGTCAGTGTCACAGTGACAGTTGGAAGTGAAGAGATCAGCACAGGGTGTCTGGGTGGATGGGGTGTGTAGGAGGTGGGAGAAGGGGTCTTCGGATGGTGGACAAGAGTCCTGATGGAAAAAGTAAGCACGGAGGAAGCTGAAGAAGTGTTCGATGTGTATGAAATGTGGATTCTCCTCAGATGCTGCCTGACCGGCTATGCTTTTCTAACACCACACTCTTCGACTCTGATCTCCAGCATCTCCGTCCTTACTTTCTCCTATCCTCCCTAAACCTGCTCACAAGACCATAAATTAGAAACTTCAGTTATGAGGATAAATTGGAGAAGTGGAGACTGTTCTCCATAGGACAATTAGGCCAGGCCTATCGAGTTTGCTCTGCCATTCAATCATGGCTGATATGTTTCTCAACCGCTTTCTCCCCGTAACCCTTGATTACCTTGATACTCAGGAATCTATCTATCTCAATCTTAAATATTCTGAACGACCTGGCCTCCACAGCCTTCTGTGGCAATGAATTCTATAGAGTTACCAGTCTCTGGCTGAATAAGTTTCTCTTTATCTCATTCTAAAACGTCTTCCCTTTATTGTAAGGCTGTGCCCTCAGGTCCTAGTCTCTGCTCCCAATGGCAACATCTTCCTAACGTTAACTCTGTCCAGGTCATTCAGTATTCTGTATGTTTCAATTCGATCTCTCCTTCCCTCCCCCACATTCTTCTAAACTGCATTGAGTGTAAAGGCAGAGTCCTCAAATGTTCCTCATATATGTTAAGCTTTTCATTCCTGGGACCTGTGAACCTCCTCTGAATACACTCCAGGGCCAGTACATCCTTCCTGAGATATGGGGCACAAAACTGCACACATTACTCAAAATGTGGTCTCACCAGAGCCTCATAGACTCTCAGAAGTACATTCAAGACTATTGAGAAGAATGACAGTGTTGTATTTGCCTTCCTACCTGTTGACTCGACCTCAACTTGAGAGAATCCTGGACTAAAACTCTCAAGTATCTTTACACTTCAGACTTCTGAATTTTCTCCCCATTTAGAAAATAGTCCATGCCTCTATTCCTCCTACAAAAGTGCATGACTCACACTTTCCCACATTGTACTCCATTTGCCATTTCTTTGCCCACTCTCCTAAACTGTCCAGATCATTTTGCAGCCTCCCCATCTCCTCTTTGCTAGCTGTCCCTCTTCCTATCTTTGTATTATCTGCAAACTTCCTGAAGAAGGGCTTATGCCCAAAACGTCGATTCTCCTGCTCCTTGGATGCTGCCTGACCTGCTGTGCTTTTCCAACAACACATTTTTCAGCTCATCTGCAAACTTAACCAGAATGCCCTCCGTTCCTTCACCTAGATCGTTAATGTATAAAATGAAAACATGGATCCTTGTAGAATAACGCTGGTCGCTGGCTGCCATCCTGAGAACCCTTTTAGCCCCACACTCTGCTTTCTGCCAGACAGCCAAGCTTCTATCTATGCTCGCACCTTGCCTCTAACACCACGGCTTCTCATCTTACTCAGTAGCCTCCTGTGAGGCACCTTGTCAAAGGCCTTCTTGAAGTCCAAGTAGATAACATGCATTGGCTCTCCTTGGTCTAACTTGCCCATTAATTCTTCAAAGAATTCTAGCAGATTTGTCAGGCATGACTCCGTCTTTATGAAACCATGCTGACTTTGTTCTATTTTACCAAACACTTCCAAGTATTCAGAAATCTCATCCTTCACAATGGATTCTAGGATCTTCCCCACAGCTGAGGTCATGCTAATCAGTCTGTAATTTTTGTCTTTTCCCCCTGCACCCTTTTTAAGCAGAGATGTCATTTTCGCGATTTTTGTTTTCCGTCCTCTGGACCCCTCCCTCATTCTAGCGATTCCTGAAAGGTCGCCATTAACTATTCTACTTCTTCAGTTCTCTCCCTTAGAACTCTGGGGCGTAGTTCATCTGGTCCAGTTAATTTATCCACCTTCAGGCCATTCAGTTTTTCCAGCACCAGCTCCTTGGTGATGGCCACCATACTTAGTACTGCCCCCCTCATTCTCTTGAATTTTTGACCTATTACTCATGTCCTCCACTGTGAAGACTGATGCAAAGTAATTATGCAGTTCCTCAGCCATCTCTTTGTTCCCACAACTACTTTTCCAGTATCATTTTCCAGCATCCCAATGTCCAATTTTGCCTTTTTTTTTATTTTTGCCCTTTATGTCTAAAGAAACTCTTAGTCTTCCTTTTATATTACTGGCTAGCTTACCCTCATATTTAATCTTTTCCCTCCTTATTTCTTTTTTTGTTGCCCTCTGTTGGTCTTTGTAAGCTTCTCAATTCTCTGGTTCCCACTGCCTTTTGCCACATGATATGCTTTTTGTTTTGCTTTTATGCTATCCCTGATTTCCCTCGTCAGCCATGGTTGCCTTATCCTCCCTGTACCATATTGCTTTTTCCTTAGGATGATTCTCTGCTGTGTCTCCCAAATTACTCCCAGAAAGTACTGCCATTGCTGTTCCAGTGTCTTTCCTGAGAGGCTCATCTCCCAATCAATTCTACCCAGCTCATCTCTCATGCCTCTGTAGTTGCCTTATTCAGCTGTAATACCATTACCTCTGATTCTATCTTCTCCCTCTCAAATTGCAGAGTAAATTTAATCATATTGTGATCACTGCCTCCGAAGGATTCCTTCATCTTATCAAGTCTGCCTCATTATACAACACTAAATCCAGTATTGCCTGTTCCCTAGTGGGCTCCACCACAAACTGCTCCAAAAAGCCACCTCATAGACATTGCACAAATTCATTTTCTTGCAGTCTACTACTAACCTGATTTTCCCGATCCACCTGCATATTGAAGTTGCCCATGATAACTATAACTTTGCCTTTCCTACACACCTTTTCTGTCTCCTGGTGTGTATTGTGCCCCAGCTCCTGACTATGTTTGGAGACCTGTACATAACTCCAACTATGTTTTTTTTTAGCCTTTGCAGTTCCTCAATTCTACACACAGATTCTATACCATCTAACCCTACTTAGTTTCTTACTATTGATTTAATTTCACTTCGTACTAATAAGGTGACCTGAACCCCTCTGCCCACCTGCCAATCTTTTCAATAGGATATATAACCTTGAATATTCAGCTCCTAATCCTGATCGCCTTCAACCATGTCTCCATGATGCCCATCATGTCATACCTGCCAATTTTGATCTGCACCACAAACTAATTTACTTAATTCCTTATACTGTGTGCATTCAGATATAATACCTTCAGTCCTTTATTAATCATCCCTCTTCTCATTGTCACTCATTTGTCCAGTGCGCTTGAAGTTTAATTGCTGACCCTTTCCATACACTCTGCCCTATTTGTGTCTGTGCTAGAGATTTTAATAACCACCTGAGTTCTGCACTCTTATCTCCTGTATTTCGGGTTTTCTGATTTCTTTCATAAAGTTATAAGGGCGATGTGGAGGTTATTTCGGAAGCACTTGCTGATAGGCTTGTCCCACTGAGGCAAGGAAGGGATAGTAAGTTGAAAGAACCTTGGTGTGACAAGTAATGTGGAACATCCAGTCCAGAGGAAGAATCAAGCTTGCTTAAGTTTGAGGAGGCAAGGATGGGACAGGGCTCTAGAGAGTTACAAGGCAGCCAGTAAGGAACTGAAGAATGGACTTAGGAGAGTTAGAAGAGGGCATGAAAAAGCTTTAGCAGGTTGGATTAAGGAAAACCCTAAGGTGTTCTGCACTTATGTAAAGAACAAGAGGATGGCCAGAGTGAAGATAGGGCCTATCAGAGATAGTGGAGAGATCTCTCGCCTGGAGTCAGAGGATGTTGGCGAGGCCCCTAATGTATACTTTTCTTCAGTATTCACTACCAAGAAGGACCTTAACTTTTGAGGAGAGCGTGAAACAAGATGGTATGCTTGGACAGGTTGATGTTAAGAAGGAGGATGTGCTGAAAATTTTGAAAATCGTAAGGGTAGATAAATCCTCTGGGCCAGACAGGATATAGCCTATATTACTACAGGAAGCGAGGGGAGAGATTGCTGCGCCTTTGGTGATGATTTTTACATCTCATTGTCCACTGGAGTAGTACCAGATGATTGGAGGATGGCAAATGTTACTTGTTCAAGAAAGGAAATAGTGATAATCCTGGGAATTACAGACCAGTCAGTCTCCCATCTGTGGTGGTGAACATTTGGAGAGGATTCTGAGAGACAGGATTTATGATTACTTGGAAAGCCATAGTTTGATTAGAGATAGTCAGCATGGCTTTTTAATGAGCAAGTTATGCCTCACAAACGTTATTGAATTATTTGAGGATGTGACAAAACACATTAAAGGTAGAGTAGTGGATAAGGTGTACATGGCTTTTAGCAAGGCATTTGATAAGGTTCCCCATGGTAGGCTCATTCAAAGTAAGGAGGTATGGGGTACAAGGAAATGTGGCTGTCTGGATACAGAATTGACTACCCCATAGAAGACAGTGGATGGTGGTAGATGAAAAGTATTCAGCCTGGAACTTGTGACCAGTGGTGTTCCACAGGGATCTGTTCTGGGACCTCTGCTCTTACGACTTTTATAAATGACTTGAATGAGGAAGTGGAAGGGTGGGTTGGTAAGTTTGTCGATGACACAAAGGTTGGTGGAGTGGTAGATAGTGTGGAGGCCTGTTGCAGGTTGCAATGGGCCATTGACGGAATGCAGAACTGAGCTAATAAGTGGAAAAGTGTGAAGTCATTTACTTTGGAAGATTTAATTTGAATGCAGAATACAGGGTTAAAGGCAGGATTCTTGGCAGTGGGAAGGAACAGAGGGATCTTGGTTCCCATGTCCATAGATCCTTCAAAGTTGCATCCAAGTTGATAGAGTTGTCAAGAAGGCATATGGTATATTGTTTTTTTTTTAGCAGGGGATTAAGATTAAGAGCTGTTAGGTTATGCTGTAGCTCTATAGAGCCCGGGATGGATCACACTTGGATTATTGTGTTCTGTTCTGGTTGCCTTATTATAAGGAGGATGTGGAAGCTTTAGAGAGGGTGCAGAGGAGATTTACCAGGATTCTGCCTGGACTGGAGCCCATGTCTCATGAAGAAAGGTTGAGGGAGCTCAGACTTTTCTCTTTGGAGCAAAGAAAGATGAGAGGTGACTTGCTTGAGGTGTACAAGATGATGAGAGTGAATAGCCAGAGAGTTTTTCCCAGGGCAGAAATGGCTATCACGAGAGAGCATAATTTTAAGGTGATTGGAGGAAGGCTTAGAGATGTCAGAGGTAGATTCTTTACAAAGAGAGTAGTGGGTGCATGGAATGCAGTGCCGGTAGTGATGGTAAAGTAAGATATTTTAGGGCCATTTAGTGACTCTTGGATAGGCTCATGGAAGATGGTAGGTACAATGAAGAGTATGTAGGTTAGTCTGATCTTAGAGTAGGATGAAAGGTCGGCACAACATCAAGGGCCGAAGGGCATGTATTGTTAAATGAGCCCTCTCTCTTCCCCACCCTTCTCCTCTCTCCTCTTCCACATCTCCCCCCGCCCCCCCCCCCCCCTCCCTCCCTCCCTCCCAAAACCTTATTTAGTTTAAAGCCCTGTCCAGAAACCTATTATGCAATTTGCTAGGACTCTGGTCCCAGCACAGTTCAGATGAAGACATTCTCATCAGAACAGGTGCCTTCTTTCCCAATACTGGTGCCAAATTCCCACGAATTCAAACCCATTTCTCCTGCACCAATCTCAGCCGTGCATTTACCTGTTAAATCTTATTGACTCTGTGCCAATTAACTCTTGGCTCCGGTAGTAATCCAGAGATTATCACCTTTTTGGTTCTCCTTGGAGGTGAAGAGATCTGAAGGAAATTTTTAAAATTGAGAGATTTGGATAGAGTAAATAGAGAGGAACTGTTTCTACTTGTAAAGGGACCAAGAACACCAGGACACAAATTTGAAGTGATTTTCAAATGTGATGTGGGAAGAAGCGTATTGATAAAATGGTTTGAGTCTGGAATGCACTGCCTGGAAGTATGATGGAAGCAGGTTAAATTAATGCATTCAAGAGAACATATAATTACTTAGATAGAAACAATGTGCAACAGTATGAGAGAAAATGCAGGTTAATGGCATTACTTCATAATGCTTGTTAGAGAGTTGGTGCAGACGTGATGGGTCGAATGACCTCTTGCTGCATCAGGACAATTCTGAGAGTCTGTAACAAATCACTTTGTAAATACTATAAGCCTGTTCTCCAAATATATTGAGCATGTCATGCTGTCAGTCCTGGTATTTGCCAGATATGAGGATTATACAGAAACTTCTGTCCTGAAAAAGAAACAATTTGTTTGATATTTACAGTTCCAGGATAAGACTTGTTTACAGTAATAAAATGGAAGGAATTGTTCTATTGAATTAAAGAGAGACTTTCAGTGTACTGTAAGCCTCAATCATCTGATCATAATTGTTGAATTTGGCCATAGCAAGAAATCTGTTACCTTTTTCATTTTGGGTAAAATAAAGATGCACAAATAATTTTAAAGTTTTATTTGAATAATAGGAATGAATGAAAATAGGGAAGGATGCTTATAATTGATCTCTAATAATGAACATTCATGTTCTTAAAAATGCTGCATCTGTATGTACATTGTGCCTTGTATTTCTTCAAGTGTTACTTCCTAGCAGCATGGGCTTACTGTTGCTTTCCAGGTGTCAATGTACAAACACCTGCTTTACTGTCTTTTGACAGAATTCTTGCGTAACTTTCACTTGATGCCTCCTCAATTTCCACACTTCGAACCCACGTGAATCTATATAAAGTAAAAGGTTGTTCATAAAGAATAGCAATGTATTAATGATTTTTGTATCTAAGATTTATTAAAGTCACTGCACATATATATCCTGTTAGCGAGTTTTGAGAAGACTTTGTAGCTCAGGTTGAGGTTCTGGATGTAGATTTGCTCACTGAGCTGGAAGGTTCATTTTCAGATGTTTTGTCACCATGCTAGGTAACATCTTCAGTGAGCCTCCAAATGAAGCACTGTGGTGTAGCCCACTTTCTATTTATATCTTTGAGTTTCCTTGGGTTGGTGGCATCATTTCCTATGGTAATGTCATTGCCTGATCTTTTCACGGGGGGTGGTAAATGGGATCCAAGTCAATGTGTTTGTTAGAGTTCCAACCAGAATGTGGTAGGTGGATGGAGGTTGGGGAGTGGGGGGGGGGGAGCGGGGGTGGTGGGTGGTGGGGAGGTGACAGTGATCGGTTGGAGGGGAAGATGGAGCAGATAGGTGGGAAGGAAGATGGACAGGTAGGACAATTCAAGTCGGCAGTGCTGAGTTGGAGTATGGATCTGGGATGAGGTAGGGGGAGGAGAGATGAGGAAACTGGTGCAATCGTTATTGATGCTGTGTGGTTGGAGGGTCCCAAGGCAGAAGATGAGGTGTTCTTCCTCCAGGCGTCTGGTGGCTTGAATTTGGTGGTCTGGGAGGGGAGATGATGAAACTGGTGAAATTGCCGGGGGGAAGAACTTCTCATCTTCTGCCTTGGGGCCCTCCAACCACACAGTATCTATTTCGATTTCACCATCTTCCTCATCTCCCCTCCGCCCCCTCTCTTTCTCCCCCCCCCCCCCCCCCCCCCCCCCGCCACCTTATCACAGATCCAACCCTCCAACACAATACCGCCCTCTTGAACTGTCCTACCTGTCCATCTTCCTTCCTATCAATCCGCTCCACCCTCCACTCCAACCTATCAGCATCACCCACCACCTTCATCCACCTATTGCTTTCCAAGTTACCTTACCCCTCCCCAGCCCCTCCTATTTATCTGTCAGTCCCAATTAACCTCCCATTCCTAATGAAGAGCTTATGCCTGAAATATTGACCCACCTCAGAGATGCTGCCTGACCTGCTTTGCTTTTCCAGCACCACACTTTTTGACGTGTTTAACCATTGCCTAGACTTCTGTACTTCATTTGCCCTGGTCCTTGTGTTTCACGTTATTTCTATCCTGTGTGCAGATGTTGAACCTGCTTCTGTATATTGCTAATCTTGATGCTACTACTCTCCTTTGCTGGACTCCTGGATCATAAGATATTGGCTCATGATTGACTGTACTCTTGATTAAATACTTTGTTTTCCAGAAGTGCTCCTACTGATACCCTGCTTTTCACGCAGTTCCTTCATTCAATTCCATTTCTTGCAGTGTCTTCAAACAAGTACTTAGAGCTAAATAATTAAATCTAGGCAAGACGTAAAATTGAGTTAACCTGAGTTAATGAGAGCAGCACGACGGCTCAGTAATTAGCACTGCTGCCTCACAGTACCAGGGATCTGGGTTCAATTCCAGCCTCTGGAGACTGTGTGGAGTTTGCACACTCTTCCCTGGTCTGTATGGATTTCCTCCCACAGTCCAAAGATGTGCAGGTTAGGTGAATTGGCCATGTTAAATTGCCCATGGTGTTCAGGGATGTGTAGGCTAGATGCATTAGTCAGGGGAAATGCAGTGCAGTAGGGTAGGTGAATGGGTCAGTGTGGACTTATTCGGCCAAGTGGCCTGTTTCCACAATGTAGGGGTTATACAATGATTCCATTATGTTTTAGAACATTTTGAAAACCATTAATTACATCAAATAGAAAATTTCCAGAGTCCATTTGTGATTCCATTGTAACTGACTTGATCCAATGGTGGTTGCAGTTTTTAGATTTTTTGAAAAGTTCACTTATGGGATGTGAGCATTACTGGTTGGTCTGCATTTCTTGACTGTCCCTAATTGCCCTTGAAGGTGGTGGTGAGCTGCCTTCCTGAATCACTGCAGACCATATTATATGGGTTGAACCTTAGGGATTTTGACCCAGCTTCGGTGAAGGAACAGCAATATATTTCCAAGTCAAGATGATGAGTGGCTTGGAGGAGCTCCCAAATATTAGCTGTTCTTGTCCTTCTAGATGGAAATGGTTGTGGGTTTGGAAGGTGCTGTGTAAAGAATTTCAGTGTATTTCTGCAGTGCATCTGCTGCTACTGAGCATCCATGGTGGAGGGAGTGAGTGTAGTGCCAATTAAATAAGCTGCTTTGTCTAGGACAGTGTCAAGCTGCTTGTGTGTTGTTGGAGCTGCACTCATCCAGGCAAGTGAGGTTATTCCATCACACTTGTGCCTTGAAGATGGTGGACAGGCTTTGGGGAGCCAGGAGATGAGTTACTTGCCAGAGTAACTTCACACATAGAATTCCTCTAACGCACTGATTCCACATTTTGCACACGCTGTTCTATAAAAGAAATTGAAGTACATAAACAATTTTTTTTCTTAAAAGCTTTCTCTTTCCACAGGAATTTAAAAGAAACTGTGTTCAAAATAATAGCTGAAAAATATTGGTTAATGCAGTTGACCTGTTGATAGCTATTGTTTCTTGTTTGTTTTTTTGTTTCAGGCCATTTGAGGATAATCCTGAGGAAGCTAAACCTGGTACTGAATGACTAAATACACTTCCCACATTAGTCAGAGCTTGTTGGCTGATGGATCTGCTGCTTCCTGCACTGAATTTCACAGTTGTGGCCTTCCTGTACACTCCAAAGATGAATATTGCATTAGCTCATACTATGTTGGAAAATTACTCCTCACTTATTTGGGCGGTTAATGTAACTCCCAAGGATACAGCCTAGCTTTTGGGAGGTAGAAGATTCATTATTCCTGGACATAAGATAAATTATAAATGATCAACAACTGCAGTTCCACATTTGACTGCAAGAAAGTTTGAAGTGATGTTTTTCTAATCTTTTAATGTATGTTCTAAGGATATTTCAGATGACTTTCATTCTCATGGGCTGATCTGAAACAGAATTGTGCAGCTGCTAAAATAGTAAAATAAAAAAATTGTATGGCTTTGTTCTTGCAGTTTAAATTGTGAGGCACAAGAAGGAGTTAGTGTATTTTCAGATGATCTAATTGGGTCTTAAAAATTGCACAGTTAAACTCTTTAATCTCCCCTGTCCCCATTTGGAAATCAGAAAATTCCCATATTGGGCTAGGTGCATTTGAGATGCAACTGTAACCTTAATTTGTGGAGTTACTACCCCATTTGAGCATGGAATTTACAAAAGCTTTTTTGGTTTTTTTTGAGGTTGTTATAGTTTTCTCATCTTGGTATTCCCTCCTGAGTCCCAAGTGTCCTGTCATTGTGAGGTTTTTGTAGGTGCCATAGGTTCAAACTCCTGGATGCTGTTCTTGACTTGGCAGGAAATCAACTAGATCTACACCTGAACATGCAGTATCTTTTTCAATTTTATCTGAGGTCACTTACTATATATTTGAAATCACTGTATTTATGATCAATATGGATGTAAATCTTATTTTTATTATTGCACAATATTGCCATACATTCAGGCTTGTGGCTCAGTTAAAACTACTATTATATATGCTAATTGAATGTTGTTAAAATTGTATAGCATAGATAGTCTTTGCTTTCTTATTTCTGTGTTTGGCAGAAAAGCAAATTCATGCAGATGTCTATAATAAATTGGACTATGTCCAGACTTTTCAAAGCAGGATTGTGAATTTAACAGTCTGGTGCCAGCTTTTGTGTTCAAAGCGAAGACTTCAGGCAGTGACAGCACCATTAAGTAAACGCTCAAAAAAAAATTATTTGGTCAATAGGTCATGAGATTAGAAATTATGGAAGTTGTCCACCTCCAGAAGTATGTTAGGATAGGATTCCTAAAATGTAACCCAAATTCCAGGAGGGCTCATGTGAACAGTAGGAACTACTTGGGTCCTGAATCTACAGAGCCAGGAGCATTTCAGCATGTTTTCTTTGCTGCTCAATGGGGGTAAGGTATAGGGAGAGGCTGGGATCTAGCCATAACGGCCAATCAATACAAAAAATAATCTGGCTTTTTCTTCATTCTGCTACTTTCTAAATAACAACAATCAGTCTGTTAAATCGACAACCACTTGGATGTGACACATAACATCTCCATCGAGCATTTGTTTAACAAGTATGCATTGTTCATAATCGGTACTACATCCTGTACACTGGACAGCACCTCCAAGCTTCCTAGGCAAGCCCAGAATTCCACCAATGTCATTTCCAAGATTGGCATTGCAGTAATGGAGGGGCAGGTGTTAGCATATGGTAGAGTAACCATTTGGCACCCTATCCTCTTAGAAATTCTAAGACTCCAAACAGGAGAGACTACTGTACGAAAGCAGATTTGCATGAAATTCTTCGCTTCGCAAAAGGTCACTGGCATTGATTTCATTTAAAACCAGTGTGAAATATCTGGGTGCGTACCCTTGAGTAAATTACAAGACCTGTAGCATTAATACATATTTTTTAAAGCTGTTCAAATATTACTAAACTGAAACCCAATTCTATTGTAACAATACGAAAAATTGTTAGTTCTAGATCTGCCTTGAAACAGTTACTAATTTTAAGTTATATTAAACTTTTGGGAAAGATGTACATTGAAACTTTGATCCTTCTGTAAAAGTCTATAAAAGATTTCTTCCATAAATATTGTGAAGTATCAACAAACACATCAGAGTCCATTTTTAAAACAAAAAGTACTGTGATTATACATAAGTAAATGCTTAATCTTTTTACCACAATGCCACATTTTAGTAGAGACCGATCACAAAATGTTTGTAGAGAAAAATCTTTTTCAGAGGATTGAAAAGTGCCTTATTTCAAAGAGGTGATCTAAGGTTGAGATGAAAAATCAAATGGCAAAAATTGGTGACTTTTTAATTTCCTTTTGTTTTCAAATACTAACAGATGAATGTTTGTGCAATGTACAGTATATCAGTGTGCTTATTTGTTTCTTCCTCATCTTTAATCTTCAGGGATTATACTTGGAAAATTATTCATGGCCTTAAACCTTAGAAAATATAATCATTTGGTAGTCCAGAACTTGTGTACATTCTCAGCAATACTTGTTGCCAAAGCTTTGCAATGGAGAATACACAGTTAATGATAACTGAATTTTAGCTTCTTTATTAATTTGTCGAATGTGGGGTTTGCTGACCAACCAGCATTCATTGTTGATCCCTAAACGCCCAGAAGGCAGTTAAAAGTCAACCACATTGCTGGTCTGCAGTCACATGTAGGCCAGACCAATGTAAAGGCAGCAGTTTCCTTCCCTTAAAGGGAAACATGTTTTTCCGACAATAACAAAGGTTTCTTGGTCATCATTAGACTCTTAATTTTTATATTTCATTTGGTGGGATTGAAACCGGGGTCCCCAGAACTTTGCCTGCTTTCTGGATAAATAGTCCAACAATAATACCACTAGGCCATCACCTCCCCCTTGCTGAATTGAAGCAGGTGCAGTGTGTGTTCATGTTCTTTCTGTCTACAAAACATGTGTGTGCTACCATATGTAGCTTGTAGCAAGAATGAGTAATATGGCATACAAATTTGTGCTGCTGTGTTGCTAGGTATGTAAGCCGTACACCCCAAAGACTGACTGACTGTATCAAACGTCATATGCCTTTAGCTGTTCACAAAAAACGATGTACTAACAGCACCTAATCAATCCATGCTTGTAAAACTCCAAACAGTGTCCAATGTTAAATGTAATTCCACAATTGGATATTTGCTAGATAATTTGTGCAGTGAATTGTGTTTGCAACCAATTTAGGATTGCAGATTGTTTTCATTTTCACAGAGAACATGAAGACACACTGCACCCACTTCAACTCAGCAAAGGGGAGGTGATGACCTAATGGTAGGCTATTGATCCAGAAACCCAATAAGAGAATTGTTTCCTTCACGGATGCACAAGGCTATACTTCGGGGCATCAGGAAAGAGGGAAACCAAGTTTGTACTGGTAAAACTTTCCAAATTTCTGTTAACACATACTGCATAGTCAATTTTTTTGGCTACTCTTTAAAGTTAAGTTTACATGGATACTATTTTTGAGGGGCTGAAATTTATGTCTGTCAAAATTCATAACCTATCATTAGCAGAAGCCCAATTGATCTCTAAATGAATTAAGGAAAGAAATTAATTATGGTAATTCTGAAAACCTGGAGTGGAACCCAAAAGCCAGAGGGCTGAAAGACCGGGTGTGGAGTGGAACAGCCAGCAGACTGGAAAATGAAGTGGGATGTGACAACTGGCACACTGAATCAATCATTGATCTGTATCTGTGAAGATCCAGGGGTCACTTTTACATGAGATATGGAAAATTCCAGGTTAGTTAGCCAAAAATAGGGGGCCGACTTTTACATGAGATGGACTATTACTTGAGTACACATGGTAGTCATGGATGTTTGATTTATATATTTACTAACTTTGTTGTTTTGGTTTTACAACTCAGCTGTCTAAAACCATTTATTAATTCTATTCCAACTTATTTAGGTATACTATCACTCCCTCTCTTAGCAGTGGTTTATGTTTATCAGATTGTTCAGAACGTTACTAACCTTCTAAATTGTTAGAACAGCTAATAATGTTTAGTTGTGATAGAGGTAAAAAGTACTAGTTTTCTCAGCCACCACCTGGTTCCAACTTTAAATGTATTTCGCTTGGTCTGCGATGGTGATTTAATTTACAGAAATATAATCTGAGGTAACAAGTTTTATATCTCCTGTTGATGGAGCAACTCCATTCTATCATAAAATTACTGTTTTTGAGTATTCATACAGCTTCCCTTGGACATATTTCATTCATGCAGCTGCTTGCAATATAAAAGCTCTAGAACCTGATGAATCTTGATTAAAGAATGCCAGTTGCTTCTAAACTTTAACAGTATTGCTACGACGCAGGGTAAATCCTCTTGCTTAATTTAAAACCAGCAACACACGATTTATCCCATGCAGTAATCCGTAAAAATTGGAGTGGCTAAGAACTATGTGAAGTAAAAATTAACAACTTTATTCTTAAAGTATAACGGAATAATTAACTAACAACTATTTACAATTCCTTCCTCTAACTTATCTTTACCTTCCTTTCTACCGTGGGCAGCACGGTGACACAGCGGTTAGTACTGCTGCCTCATAGCGCCAGAGTCATAGAGATGTACAGCATGGAAACAGACCCTTCGGTCCAACCCATCCATGCCGACCAGATATCCCAACCCAATCTAGTCCCACCTGCCAGCACCCAGCCCATATCCCTCCAAACCCTTCCTATTCATATACCCATCCAAATGCCTCTTAAATGTTGCAATTGTACCAGCCTCCACCACTTCCTCTGGCAGCTCATTCCATACATGTACCACCCTCTGCGTGAAAAAGTTGTCCCTTAGGTCTCTTTTATATCTTTCCCCTCCCACCCTAAACCTATGCCCTTTAGTTCTGGACTCCCCAATCCCAGGGAAAAGACTTTGTCTATTTATCCTATCCATGCCCCTCTTAATTTTGTAAACCTCGATTAGGTCTCCCCTCAGTCTCCGACGCTCTAGGGAAAACAGCCCCAGCCTCTTCCTGTAACTCAGATCCTCCAACCCTGGCAATATCCTTGTCAATCTTTTCTGAACCCTTTCAAGTTTCACAACATCTTTCAGAGATCCGGGTTCAATTCTCGCCTCAGGCAACTGTCTGTGTGGAGTTTGCATATTCTCCCCTTGTCTGCATGGGTTTCCTCTGGGTGCTCTGGTTTCCTCCCACAATCCAAAGATGTGCAGGTTAGGTGAATTGGCCATGCTAAATTGTCCATAGTGTTAGGTGAAGGGGTAAATGTAGGGGAATGGGTCTGGATCTGTGTGGACTTGTTGGACCGAAGGGCCTGTTTCCACCCTAAGTAATCTAAAAGAAAAAATCTAAAAAAGACATAATACTCATGTGATAAAACTCCCAATGAAGATTTACACAAAATTCCAAATTTTAAAAGCAGCCACCAGTCAAATCTTCTCTTTACCTTTGGCTCTCCAGGTCAATGTTGAGGTTTTTCTCTGTGCAAACTCCTTCTACAGACAGGTACCTCTCGAGTTCTGATAGTGGTCTGATGGTAGTTCTCCTCCCAACTGTTCGATTTTCCCCAGTCTTATACCCCAAAGCATCAGATTGTCTCATTGGCCTTTAAGAATGTCATTATACTCATTCCAAACTTGATTGGAATTTGGTATTTTTGGGAGGTATAACTTAAACTGGCCTAATTCGAATCAGTTTTGTTGTTTCCAGGCAACTAGCTACTCTAGTAGCTGGAGCATATGTTTCATTGTGTCTTATTGAGAACACTTGGTGATGTCACTGCTAGCTTTTACTCTCTTAAAGGTATAGTACACCCATGTCTTCATAACAGTATGCAGGTAACTTATTTTTGCTTGGAAAATTTACATTGGTCCAAAGTTTTCAATGTTTGCAAAATTTTAGGATATGAAAAATTAGCTTCATTCATACATTTTGTTTTTATTGTGAAATAAATATTATCAAATCATAAAATGTAAAGCATGTCCAATACTTGCTCTTCAATTGACTTGTTTTCTCTGGCTTTGAGATCTGTGACTAAACAGATACTGTGTAGAACATTATTAATACTGAAATTTACACTTTAATGAATTTGATGTGCCATATCTGAGTACATTTCACACTTCAAGCATTGGATGATATGCAGCAGGCAGGTAATAGTACTGGAGAATAACCACCTTTTGCAAGATCCTCCAAAACCCGGGTTGTTTCAACAGCATCCGTCTCTCTCAGCTAAAATTCTCAACATTGAAGTGTTAATCACTCAAAACACGTTCTGTCCAACAGAGCCAGTCATTCTTTTACCTATTAGCAGACTCCCAAAGCAGCTACTCCTCAGAACTCAATTGCACAAAGAAATGCACTAGTGAGCAACAGAATTGTTGTAGGGCTGTCCTCAAGCATCTGGGGCGTGGATAGGGTTAATCGACGTTTCGGGCATAAGCCCTTCAGGAATGAGGAGGGTGTGCCAAGCAGACTAAGATAAAAGGTAGGGAGGAGGGACTTGGGGGAGGGGCGTTGGGAATGCGATAGGTGGAAGGAGGTTAAGGTGAGGGTGATAGGCCGGAGAGGGGTGGGGGCGGAGAGGTCGGGAAGAAGATTGCAGGTCAAGAAGGCGGTGCTGAGTCCGAGAGCTGGAACTGAGAAAAGGTGGGGGGGGGGAGGGGAAATGAGGAAGCTAGAGAAATCTGCATTCATCCCCTGTGGCTGGAGGGTTCCTAGGCGGAAGATGAGTCACTCTTCCTCCAGGCGTCGTGTTGCCATGGTCTGGCGATGGAGGAAGCCAAGGACCTGCACGTCCTTGTCGGAGTGGAAGGGGGAGTTAAAGTGTTCAGCCAAGGGGCGGTTGGGTTGGTTGGTGCAGGTGTCCCAGAGGTGTTCTCTGAAATGTTCCGCAAGTAGGCGGCCTGTCTCCCCAATGTATAGGAGGCCATCTGGTGTAATCTAGGTAGCTGTGGGAGTTTGGACCGTCTCAGACTCCTCCCTCCCCTTCCTAGACCTCTCCATCTCTATCTCGGACGACCAACTCAACACGGACGTATACTACAAACCAATTGACTCCCACAGCTACCTAGATTACACCTCTTCCCACCCTGCCCCCTGTAAAAATGCCATCCCATATTCCCAATTCCTTTGCCTTCGCCTTTGCCGCATCTGCTCCCAGGAGGACCAATTCCAATACCGAACAACCCAGATGGCCTCCTTCAAAGACCGCAATTTCCCCTCAGACGTGGTTGACGATGCTCTTCACCGCATCTCCTCCACTTCCCGCTCCTCCGATCGCCACCAGGACAGAACCCCACTAGTCCTCACCTACCACCCAACCAACCTCCAGATACAACAGATCATCCTTCTTCATTTCCGCCACCTCCAAACTGACCCCACCACCAAGGATATATTTCCCTCCCCACCCCTATCAGCATTCCGGAAAGACCACTCCCTCCGCGACTCCCTTGTCAGATCCACACCCCCCACCAACCCAACCTCCACTCCCGGCACCTTCCCCTGCAACCGCAATAAATGCAAAACTTGCGCCCACACCTCCCCCCCTCACTTCCCTCCAAGGCCCCAAGGGATCCTTCAATATCCATCAGAAATTCACCTCACCTCCACACACATCATTTACTGCATCTACTGCACCCGATGTGGCCTCCTATACATTGGGGAGACAGGCCGCCTACTTGCGGAACGTTTTAGAGAACACCTCTGGGACACCCGCACCAACCAACCCAACCGCCCCGTGGCTGAACACTTTAACTTGCCCTCCCACTCCGCCAAGGACGTGCAGGTCCTTGGCCTCCTCCATCGCCAGACCATGACAACACGATGCCTGGAGGAAGAGCGCCTCATCTTCCAGCTACAGGGGATGAATATGGATTTCTCCAACTTCCTTATTTCCCCTCCCCCCACCTTTTCTCAGTCCCAGCCTTCAGACTCAGCACTGCCTTCTTGACCTGCAATCTTCTTCCTGACCTCACCTTAACCTCCTTCCACCTATCACATTCCCAACGCCCCTCCCCCAAGTCCCTCCTCCCTACCTTTTATCTTAGTCTGCTTGGCACACCCTCCTCATTCCTGAAGAAGGGCTTATGCCCGAAACGTCGATTCTCCTTCTCCTTTGATGCTGCCTGACCTCCTGCGCTTTTCCAACCAAACATTTTTAAGCTCTGATCTCCAGCATCTGCAGTCCTCACTTTCTCCCATGGATAGGGTTAGTAGACTAGGTCTTTTCCCCAGGGTCGGGGAGTCCAAACCTAGAGGGCATAGATTTAAGGTGAGAGGGGAAAGATTTAAAAGGGACCTAAGGGGCAACTTTTTCATGCAGAGCGTGGTGCATATATGGAATGAGCTGCTAGAGGAAGTGGTGGCTGGTACAATTACAACAGTTTAAAAGGCATCTGAATCGGTATATGAATGGGAAGAGTTTAGAGGGATATGGGCCAAATGCTGGCACATGGGACTGGATTAAAATATCTGGTCAGCATGGATGAATTGGACTGATTGATCTATTTTTGTGCTGTACATCTCTATGATTCCAAGAGGATGATCACCACCTACTCGTGGGATCTGTGGCCTGTGACTTGTGAATGACCAAAATGGAGCAGTGTCTGCAAAATATGAATTGGACTTCAAAATCATCTCAGAACTCGTTAAACCACAGTGGAAACAAGTTATCCAAGGGACTGTTGAAGGAGAAGAGTTCTGAAGAAGGGTCGTACCAGACTCCATGTTAACTGTTTCCTTCTGCACAGATGCTGCCAGACCTGCTGAGTGTTTGCAGCATTCTGTTTGTTTCAGATTTCCAGCTGAAGATGATATTTGCAAATCTGTTGGTCATGGATATTTGTAATTGGTACTCCAGTATGTGACAAAAGATCAGTAGTCAGACTAATGTCTCCCACTCATCCCCTCCAGTCTCTAATGAGAAATGTGTTATTTTCGCAAATTATGTTTTGCCAATTCCTTTTTGAGAAAGTGCCCAGTTTCTGTAAGTAGTGAAGAAGATTGACTGAACCTTATAGCAAAGGTATATAGGTCGAAGTGGAAATTGCATCTAATGCTTTTAATTTTGATAATACTAAGCCAGTTGCATGTAAAGGAACCCAATATATTATTCAGTCAGTTTTTTTTGTCCATTTAAAATTGTTTAATATCGCCATCCAAATAAATGGTTATTGATAGTTGTTAGGTGCAGTTTCCAATATGAAAACATGTTTATAGATTTAAATCGCTTGGGCAGCTCACTTGATTTTTTTTTTATCCTGTTCCCATTGTAATTTCAAAAGTGCTTCAAGTTCTGTTAGAAGGCATTGTATGATACCGCCCTGTTTAAATTTTAAATACTATAGGATTCTCAACAATGTGCAATTTCACCTTGCAAGGGGGCACTGTTAAGAGGCTGCAGAGGGCATCACGATACAGCAAGGGAAACAGCTGGAGAAGAGTAAGTTTTCTGCAGGGTATGTTCATGAAGCTGTAATGTAGGTGACCTCTCAATTTGGAATTAAACTTTTCTGCAATAATTTCATTGTCTTTGTCTCAATATCCTCAACGCACATGGCTTTACACCAGAATACTCTGTACAAACTACTTTAGTATCAGTATACTTTTAATAAGTAAACATTGTGTACATACTACAAATGTTTTCCATCAACATGCTGTTTTGTAAACTGAATTGAGATTGGTGCTCAAAACTCCTAGTCTGTAACTTCTAGATTCTACCACATCTAGAGTGTATGGACTGGCAGGTTAGCAAAGTGAAGAAGACTTGATATAACAATATGATCTGACTTCCAAAAGAACCTGAAAGATCAGGCTTTCTTCATTCATCAGCAGAGATATTATGTAAACTGACTCTGGTGCCAAACTCGTCCTCTTGTGTTTCTCAGAATTATTTGTACTTATGGACTGAAGACTGAATTATTCCATACAGTCCTGGCATGAGTGTCTATTCTGTACCTTACCACCATTTGATGTCATTGAAGAAAAGCTCTGCATTTTACTCTGCAGGTCCTGCTAAGTACTCTTTATATCTAGTTTTTAGTGTAAGCTTTTCTGGTATTTTGTGAATGAACAAAAGGGGAAAAACTGCCACCAAACTCTACACCAAATATCCTGATCAGCCTCCTTAGTGATTACGTCTTGACTCTTGGTCCAAGACACTAAGGTAGTTCAGAAATTCTTTGGCGTTTTCTGACTGTATCAAATTAGGAGTTTTCACATATTGGAAGGGCAAGCTTGCAGAGAATGTAGACATCAGTAGAAAATACATGTTGATATCAAATGGAAATACAATAATTTTGGTAAACCTTCAAAATTAATTATACCTATGCAGTTTCAGACAATCAATAGAAGAAGATTTTAAATTTCGGAAATGAGGTACATAGAGTTTTAAACTGAGTCCAAATGTCAAAATACATAAATGCAAATACTATTCTGGATTTTAGATAAGGGGCTATTTTGCTTTTGTTTCTTCATTCCAATGTTACCCTCACTTTTAATGCCATAAAGTTTACAATGATTAAGACTGTTTTCCAAAACCACTGACATGTTAATGTGTGAACACTGATGTCAAAACAGAAAACATTGAAATTGATTTAGCAAACTGTATGTATCACAAGCACTTTTACAGCCAACAAAATTTTGAAAAGCAGTAGAAAAAATATTTGATTAAATTGCGCTTAAACTTGAAGTTGCAGAACTGGCTTAATGGGAAAACAATAACAATGAATATTTCAAATTATAATTTATTGAACAAGCCTTTTTATTTGAATTATCAAAAATAAATGGACTTTACCTTCGCATCTACTGTTAGTAATATTCTCATGGTTAATATTCTGTGATGGTGGTGTTATTGGACCACTAAGGCAAACTCAAATCTGATTCCTTGGAAATTTTAGAATTTGAACTTACTTTGTTACCAGTTTGTCAGTTTCAGATGTTCCAATGTGACCATGAGACTATTGTTTTTTTAAAAAAAAGCCCAACTAGTTTGCTGATGTCCTATCAATAAGGAAGCCTGACACCTTGCACTATCAGCCCTGTATGTAACTCCAATGTGGCTGTAGTTGCACAACATTGTTGACTCCTAACTGCCTTCTGATTCAGCCTCATAAATCATTTGGTTGTGATGAAGTTAGATATAATGTTTTTTGCCAATGATGGCCACTCCCTGAGAGTGAATGTTTTTCTAAAACGTAGTGTCCTTTCTTTAATAACTTTTGTGGCCAGAGTACTGAAGGGCGAGCGTGTCCAGCCAAAAGTTGTGGTGCATATTGGTAAAGAAAGAAATGAAGTCCTGCAGCAGGAATTTAGAGAGTTAGTTGGTTAAAGAGGAAGACTACCAAGGTTGGTATGTGCTTCTGAGAATGGAAGAGGAAGATAGGTCAGATGAATGTGAGATGAAAGGGATGGCGTAGGAGGGAGGGCTTTCGTTTTTTGGATCATTGGAACAGCCTTTGGGGTAGGTAGAACCTATACAAGCTGGACAGATTGCACCTGAACTCTAATGGATTTAATATGCTTGCTGCAATGTTTGCATAGTCATGGGGGAGGTTTTAAACTGATTTGGCAGGGGATTGGGCACAGAACAAATATAGTCAGGAACAAGGTCCAGTCAGATATAGAAAGAATACTGGAACAGTCCAGTAGATGGAGAAGATATGGATGGAATGACACAAAGTAAGTTCAGAAAGCTAACTTGTATCTAAATGCAAGAAGCTTGATTGGTAAGGCAAATTAATTTAGAGCATTGATCAGTATATGGGAATATGAATTTGTTGCAATCACTGAGGTATAGTTTAAGGAAGGATAGGGCTGGCAGCTCAACGTTCCAGGTTGTAGAGATTTCAAGTGGAATTGGGGGTGGGGGCGAGGAGGTGTAAGAGAGGTGGGGATGTTGCTTTATTGTAAAAGGAAACAAGGATGGCATGGTGGCTCAGTGGTTAGCATTGCTGCCTCTCCGCACCAGGGACCTGAGTTCAATTCCAGCCTCGGGAGACTGTGTGGAATTTGCACATTCTCCCCGTATTTGCATGGGTTTCCTCTCGGTGTTCTGGTTTCCTCCCACAATACAAAGATGTGCATGTCAGGTGAATTGTCCATGCTAAATTGCCCATAGTGTTCAGGGACGTGTGGATTAATTGCATTTGTCAGGGGTAAATGTAGAGTAATAGGGAAGGGGAATGGTTCTGCTTGGATTACTCTGAAGAGTCGATGTGGACCTTTTGGGCGGAAGTGCCTGTTTCCACACTGTAGGGATTCTGTGATTTTATGAAACCATCACTGCAGTAATGAGGGAGGATGTCATATAAGGGTCTTCACAGATAGTCTCATTTATAGACTTAGTAATAAATATGGGGCAATTACTTTGCTGAGATTACACTACAGGCCTCACAACAGAGGAAGATAGAGGGGCAGATATGCAAGCAAATCACAAAGGTATGAGAGAAAGAGTTATAGTTGTAGGGGACTTCAACTTTCCTAACATTAACTAGGATCACCTTTGTGCGAAAGGATTAGGCAGGATGGAATTTTTTAAGGTAATCTATGAGAGCTTTTTGAAGATAGGCCCAGTAGAGATGGGACGAAGGAGGAGTATGCTGGGAGCCTGACAGATATTAATGCTTTCCTGGCCACAGGATGACTGGATGAATTTTTCACCCAGAAGGGATAGAAATATGGAACATGCTTCCTGAGACAGAGGTGGAGACAGATAATCTCTCTATTTAAGAAGCATCTGGATGAGTGCTTAAATGCTGGGGTATAATAGGCTCTGGACTAAGTACAGGTAAATGGGATTAGTGTAGTTTTGTGTTTGTTGGTCAGCATAGACTTGGTTGGCCAAAGGGCCTTTCCCTTGCTGTATGACTCTGACTTGTAACTATCAAAGATAGCAAGACTAGGAAGAAAACCTAATGAGTGGGAATCGACCAACGTTTGATTACCAGCATGATCTCAAACTATGACAATCAGATTTTTTTTGTTTTGAACATTTAACCTGGGTTCTGGTTGAGTTTTTTTGCACAGTGTATAAAAGTCCTGTAAAATACCTACAATTTTGCTTGCATTCTTTGCAATGACTAGAAACAAAAAATCATCTTTTGTATTATTCAAATCACCTGTTTCATTTTATTCTAATGTGGTACTAAAAGCTACAATTGTCTTTGTTGTATAAGCATACGTATTGCTAAATTATGTTTGCAATTCTGTGTTAAATATCCTTGAAATATGCGCATTCCAACTTTATAGTGCTTTGGAAGTAATTTGATTCCGTCTCCCGAAGTCACTCTGCATCTCTTCCTTTCACTGACAGGGACATCACTTAAATGAAATCAATATTATTCACTTTGGAATGATATTTTTGGCTTTGCCTATTTTTCTCTGCCTGTTATACCATAGCAATGAGGATTGGAAATGGAAACACCTTCATTAGTACCATTCTACATTTGATACACCTTTCAAATAATAAGGTATCCGAGTAGGGTAGTTAAAATTTTAAAAATGATTTGAAAGGAAATAAATATTGATCTAGTTTGCAAAATTAACAAGATTTATTAATTTCTCAGGGCAACAAGCTGGTGTATGTTACAATTCAGAAAAGATTGATCTTGCTTCACTGAAAATAAATTGTTAGCCTAGTCAGGGAGCGGCTCAAGATCCTTGTGCAGAAATCTCAACATCACAGCTGTATTTGCCTTCGTTTGTTTAGTTACTAAGGTGTGTGCACAGCAGCTGAGAATTGGTGAGAGAGGACTGTGGACAAACATGTAAAGCTCAGTGTGAGGCAATACCTACTGATAATCTGTGAGAAGTTTTCCGTCTGGTGCACTGACTAACAGCCTTGTCAGTTATAAAGGTTCTGCTGTTACATTAGTCATATCTACGTCCAGTTCTGTGACACTGCTGCAAGATAAGAATATTCTAAAAGCTTTTAAAAATTATTACATCAATACACATTACTAACAGTTTTGGTGATAGGGAATGAAAAGCTGTCGGCATTTTGTTTTAGCTCATTTCTGTAATAAATTATGGAAGAAATAACTTGGCTGCTAAAGCTTACCTCTCTTTATATTGCAGTCACTGAAAAACGCATGAAACATTTTGTGAAGGGCTATTATCAACGAATCTGTGCTCTCTAATAGATATGGAGCCACTAAAATATTATCTTGGCTTTATACCTCTGTCTGTGTAAAATATTGCTATTGTACTATTTATGTGATTGCTCTGAAGGTTCACCAGGATGTTGCCTGGGATGGAGCAATTTAACTATGAAAAGAGACTAGATAGGCTTGGATTGTTTTCTTTGGAGCAGAGATGTTGGGAGGGGCCCCGATTGAGATGTACAGGATTATGAGGGGTATGAGTAGGGTGGGTAGAAAACAGCTGTTCCCCTTCATTGAACAAGAAGGCATAATTTCTAGGTGAAAGTTAGGAGGTTTACAGGGGATTTGAGGAAAATTGAATTGAATTTATTGTCACATGTACCAAGGCACAGTGAAAAGCTTTGTCTTGCAAGAAATACAGGCAGATTACATAGTTAAATACCATAGATAAGTAAATAATAGGTAAACAGTGGAAAAACAAAAACACAGGTACAGGTGAATGTTAAGAGTGAGAGTCCATTCAGTATTCTAACAACAGTAACCGTCTCTGATCTTGAATGGTACAGTTGCCATACCAGGTAGTGATACATCCAGACAGCATGCTCTCGATGGCACACCTATAAATGTCAGGGTATTTGCCGTCATGCCAAATTTTCTCAGCTGCCTGAGGAAGATGAGATGTTGTTGGGCCTTTGTAATCAACGCATCCACATGAGTCCAAGAAAATTTGTTATTGATGACCACTCCCAGGATGTTGACTCTCTCCACTCGTTCCACCTCTATGCTGTTAATGCGTAGGAGGGCGTGAGTAACATCCTGCTGAAAGTCAATAATGAGTTCCTTGGTTTTGCCAGTATTGAGAGCTAGGTTGTTCTCAGTGCACCATTTTTCCAGGTCTTCCACCTCCCGTCTGTAGTCTGTTTCATTGCCATCTGAGATTCAACCGACTATGGGGGTGTCATCAGCGAACTTGTGAACGGTATTAGTCTGGTATTTGGCAACACAGTGATGAGTATACAGCGATTATAGTAGGGGGCTGAGTATGCAACCCTGAGGGGGTTCAGTGTTGAGTGGTAGTGAGGATGAAATATTGTCCCCAATCTACACTGTGGCCTGTGGGTCAAGAAACTGAGGATCCAGTTGCAGGGATGGGACTTAGTGATCTTGGACTAAATTTAGTAGTCAGCCTCGTGGGGGTAATAGTGTTGAAGGCACAGTAGTCAATGAGTAGGATTCTTGCATAAGCTGTTCTTGGTGTCAAAGTGTTCCAGGGAGGAGTGAAGGGCAAGTGATATGGCATCTGACTTGGATCTGTTGGTCCGATAGGCAAATTGAAGTGGGTCAAGAGTAATGAGGAGGTTGGAGTTGATTAATACCATGACCAGCCTTTCAAAGCACTTCCTGGCCACTGAAGCGGTCATGAAAATATCTTCACCCGGAGGGTGATAGGAATATGGAATGCACGGTCTGGGTGGGAAGTTGAGGAGGGAGGTCTTACAACCTTTAAAGAATATTTGCATGAGCACTTGAAATGTCATTATTCAAAACTATGGAACGTGGGACTAGTGTAGATTTTTGTGGATGTAGATTCAATAGACAGAATGGCCTCTGCATTGTTTGATTCTCTGTTTCTAAGTTTCGCGTTACACTGAAAATGTTGAGAAATTCGAACATTGAGCAATTTCTGAGGGTTTGAGATTTGCCAGCTTGCTATTTATTTTTCTACTGAGTACTGTATTTCAAAACACCACTGGAAGTTGTATTTTAAATTTAACATTAGCGAACCTCTGCCCGATACTAAATGAATTTTACAAAACTCAAAATAGTTATATGAAATGTGTATTCAGAATACTGGTATTTCTCTTTCACATACTTGCACATATTTGCATGAAACAAAATATAAATTTTACTCGACTAGAAATTGTGTTTACCCTTTGCTCTTTAAGTAAATTTGAAAAATGATTGATTTATAAAAAACTGGTCAAGGAAAATGGAAATTGATCTATCCTGGGAAAGTAAATGTTCAATCCACCCAATCCAAATTTTGCTCAGACAAACCTAATACTAATGTGCAGGCATAAGCCAGGTTTTGGATGGAGGCAGAGGTCTTCAAGTAAAAGTGTAATGCTATAGATACATTAAAACATGATATTATGAAATATATTTAAGCATTGTTAAAAGCATTGCTTTCATGCTTGAATAGCATGTTTTTAAAAAAAAAACGTTAAAAGGATATTCTCAAAGCATTTTGAGGGATTTTGGGAATGATGACCAGATTAATATTAAAGGTATGATTATTACAGAGGAACCTCTATTACCTGAATGAGATGGGTGGAGGCTATTTTGTTTGTATAACTGATTATTCAGCTAACTGGTTCAATGCTGTTCCCCTGGGACTCTTGAGTTTTCTGAAGTTTCCTTTTTCCTCACTCAGTCTGTCTTGCTCCCACTCTCTGTCTCAGGGTTTGTTTCTGAACAGACACACACTTGTGTGTAAGGGATCTGCAGCATTGCTGAAGACTGCTGCTGCCTTTGAGGGGTGAGTCTCACGCACACGCGCACACAACTTTTTGACAAGTTCCCATTCTGCCCTGTACAGAACAATGTTGTAGAGATTATCTGGGAAAGGGGGTTTAGGGCACACCCCTGTAGAACTCCAGGGAAAGTGTGGGGACAGAGAGAGAGAGGGCAGGAGCTTAGTCATTTGGAGACAGTGCCTGGACTCCCATCAATGTCCTGGACTGTTCTCAGCAGCATTTCAGTAAGCCGAATTAATTTTTAATCAAAAAAAGACACAATCAGTGTTGTAACACCTCTTTGATTTAATTTTGTTTTGGGACCTTGAGATCATCTTCGGATAATCCGAAATTCAGATAATTAATATTCAGATAATCAAGGTTCCTCTGTATTTGTTACCAAGTGTCTAAACACAATGCCATTGTATTTAATAAATATATACCACTGAAATGTGATCCCAAACATGAGATATAGCGATACACAATTTAAAATACATACCTAATCTAAATCACAGGAGGAAAAGATTTCAACTGTGCTAATGTCTCTGTGTTGGGACCAGGTTCAAATATAAAGACATGGGCTGAAGGGCTGATTTTTGTGTTATACTATATGTTCTATGTTATGTTCCATAAACAAATATGAACCTTATAACTAATTCTGTATACAGGAAAAATAAAAGAATTGAAATCCACAACACTTAATTATGCTAATGATCTCAGATGACATGACTAGACATGGTCCTCCATGTCATCTTCAGGGTGAAGCAGAGTTAGAGATGTAGACCAGAGTACATAACTATAGCTTAATTCTGTTTTGCAGTTATACATTCCATCATTTTAATATAAAACATTAATTCCATATTACTTACAATGCAATAGCAAAATATATGGAAATTTGGGAAGTAATGTTTATTTAAATAATTGTTTTTCTGGTAATACAGACTGACGAGCCAAGTGTACACAGATGAGACAATTCAGCATCATTGCTGGCCATATGGCATAAGTGTGGTGCAGCCAACTTGCATGGGCAATTTTTATAGTCTTTGGATATAGCCTGATCAAGTTCCCAACTCTGATTTTGAAACTCTAGAGAATTTTAATTTATTCCTTTAACAGTTTGCTAGGAAACAGCACAGGAATTAAAATGTGTTCTAACTCCTTGATAACTATAAAACTGAGGATGCCTCTCAGCAGCTGCCAAAGTGACTTCATGTCCTTTTAAAACTGTGTTTACTTACTGGACATGACCACTTTTGCTGGATAAACAGTGGCTTCTGTGAAGATTCAATCTGATGCTTGCTTCATGCTTTGCTTGACTGAACCTTTGATGGGAAAGAGCTTACATCAAACATTACATCCTAAAACTAACTGCTACTATAAATTTCTTTGTCATCAGATAATGAAAACATTTGAAAGAAATTTATGGCAATAGTTCCAGGCCAGGCTACCTAGACTGACACACAACTAATGTATTGAACGGTCTTAGGTTGACAGCTTGTCAATCTCGTACCTAAAGAAGGTCACACGTTACTCAGAAAATAGAAGTTTTCGTGGAGTGGAGGTGCACATGCATACAGGAAGGCAGTGGTGTAGTGATGATGTTACTGGATTTGTAATTGAGAACCCCAGGTTAATGTACAGGGGAACATGGGTTCATCTGTGGTTTATGGTGAAATTGAATTTAATAAAAACCTGGAATTAAAAAGTAAGTTATTTAATGACAATTATGTAGCCACTGTCAAATGCTGTAATGCTGATCTAATCCATTAATGTCCTTTACGGAAGCAAATATGCCATGGGTCTGCCTTATCTGCCCTCAAGACAGTTTAATAACACCCTTCCTATAGCAGGGCAACCTGTATTATACACACTGCTGGAAATGTGGCCTTACCAATGTCTTGTGTAGCTCTAACAATGACATCCCAGTTCACATGCTATAACTGTAAGTTCGTCTTGAACTTTCTCCAGGACCTCCAATGAAAAGTGAACTTATTGAAACATATAAGGTTCTTAGAGGACTTGACAAGTGAAGATGCTGAAAGGTTGTTTCCCCGTGAGAGACTGTAGCACCAGACAGCATAATCTTAGAGTAAGGGTGGCCTAGTTCGAACATAGGTGAGGAGGAGTTTTTGCTGAGGCAGCCCATCTGGGGAAGTCCTTGCTGCAGAGGGCTATGGAGTGAGTGTTGTTATGTCTGTCTCAGCTTTGAATATGATTTTTAAAAATCATTTTAAGGGAATTGAGGCTTATGTGGAAGAGGCAATAGATTTAAATTGAGAATTATCAGATTAGCCAAGATGTCATTGAATGGCAGAGTGGACATGATTGGCCAAATGCTTACTTCTGTTCCTACATTTTATGGTTTCCTTAGTTGCATGGTGGCAGCTAAGGAAACCTCCAGGGCTAGGACCTGAAGTCATTTTGCAATTCTTGAAATGCAGGAATAGAGGGGAAAGACTGAAAAGGCCAGGGCAAAGCACCTAAAAATTTTGAACACAAGACAGTGGAGGAATAGTGAAGGTACTGGATCACAAAAACACTGAATTGGAGCATTTTGACTAAAATAAATAAGACACACAAGTATTACCTAGAATCAATGTATGTATTAACCAATTAGAATAGTGGTTTCAGTAGTGACACTGCACACTTATAAATAGCTATGGCAATGGCAGTGCCAGTATTGAATTCAGAAGTGCAAGGTCTGGAAGTGGCAATTCCACTGTTACAAAACTGCATCAGGCTTGCAGACAATGGAGCACCAAAATTATTACCGAATATGCATTGATTAAAAATTTCCCACATTCTGTTGCTCTGCTATGGGAGTTCAATCAGCTCCTCAGTTACAGTGCTGAGATGAGACTTAACTTCCTTTGTTCGCTGGCTTGTTGGAACATAGGCAAGGGGATTACCTGTATCCAAAGGTGGCATAAGAATTCCTGTGATTTAAATACATATGGTTACACTTATACTATTACAGCATATCTAAGTCAGATGCAGTTATCCAATGGCACACAGGCACATTGCCTGTTATCACAATTCCACACAGTTATTAAATTATCCTATCGTAGTTCTGTTTACATACATTATTCATTGGTTCCTTTTAAGGCACATGTCTACATTCTTGCGATATCTTAGTCGCCACTCCGATCACCTAGTAGAGATAACATTCTGATTGCAGCTATTTCTAACAGCCTGAGTCTGTTCTGTGTCATCAACTTTTCCACTTTATGATTACATTACTCATGCAGTTATAGAGTTAAATTCAATCAATGATCTCAATGACAAGGAGAATTTATTGAGGCTCTATGGAGAAACGCTATAGCCAAAAGCAGAAGTGGTACTCTAGTCATAGGCAAAATTTACTGTTGTATTTGAAAAGTCAGTTTAACAGACAGAAAAGTCAACAGTCATTACAGGAACTGGTCAATTGAGATTGGAACATCAAGAAGAAATAGGAAGGTACTGACATTACTTGAGCAAGCAGTAAAACTGGGACTGAATCTGGCAATTTTGGAGAGAGGGAGAAAAGTAGAGGGAGGAGGAGAAGGACGATAATGAAAAGAGCTGTATTCAGTAACATGTTCTGTAAATAAAAATGTTATAATACCAAACAGCCGAATAGCTGCCATCTAGGATAAGGGGCTAGCAGCTTCTAAGAATGTGTGTAGATACCTATAACCTAGAGATGCTATGGAGAAGTATCAAATTATGCTCATAGCAGTGTTAGCCTTAAGGATGGAGAAATCACAACCCATGCCCCTCAGCCTTCACAACAGCTAGGGTAAGGAAATAGATGCTGAAGGCACACAGCTGGATTAAAAGATGAAACTCTATGCAGTTATTATCAATCTGATTCACACGGTCGTACAGTCAACTGAAGTAACCAGCTATTGGATGAGTCTTGAACCTAGAGCACGTGGCTGAGAAGCAAGAGAGCCACCTATTGTACCACAGGCCCTCTGGGTTATACCCCATGGAACCACAATTGGAGAAAGTGGTCAGAAATTACAGAATGGCATGGTTCTGATAAATAGTCATGCAGTTTTTAAATTGCTTTATTCCATGTATAGATTTGGGAGAAATACTTTCTCCACAAATCCAACTTGGGAGAAAGTCCCCTGCCAGGTTAGGTATTTATTTAGTGGTGATTGGGTTTTACGAGAGTTATCGCAGGTGACCCTGGAAATAATGCAAATAGGCCTAGGCGGCTGACCTGCCTCTGTTCACTTGCATTCAGTTGATCATGTGAAAAAGAATTAAAAAAAGAAAGAAACCAGTCCTCCAGAGTTCTCACCTTAACCCCTGCTCATCCTGGGACACTCCCCATGTTGTATTCTTACCAACCCATATGCCTCATATCCCCAACATTGTTGCCCTATTCCAACAGTGCCAGCTCACAGCAATCCATGCCACACATGCACCATCTTTAGCCTTTATACTTTCCATGTCAAATCACCTTGTATATACCTCAGGAGAATCGACATTTCGGGCATAAGCCCTTCTTCAGGAGGGCTTATGCCCGAAACGTCGATTCTCCTGTTCCTTGGATGCTGCCTGACCTGCTGCGCTTTTCCAGCAACACATTTTCAGCTCTGATCTCCAGCATCTGACGTCCTCACTTTCTCCTTGTATATACCTCAGGCAGCTTTTGGGACCGACATTGATATGGAATAAAATGCTTAACTGTTATTGATAAATTCACTCTTCAAAAGAAAATACACTGGGCAGAATTTTATAGGGCTCTGAATGACATGGGCTTTGGTAAGGAATCTGTGAAAACTTGGACAAGGCTTTTCCTGGCATTGGTGGTAACTAATTGCGTTGCTTCACTACACTCAGAGTCAAGATGACATTCTCACTGGGAAGTGGCAAGATGCCTATTAACAGGGATTATTGCTTGTATTCAGACTCATTAACATGACTCATTTTAATTATGTCATGAACTGCAAGAAGAGTAGAGGCTGAGAATTCCTGAGATAGCAGTCAGAGCAGTTACCTGGTGACTCCAGCCCATGGCTTGGTCTTCCGGGCTTCCTTTTCGGGCACCCAGCAACAACATCTCAAGGCACGGGTAGCACTCATTCCTAGTCCATGGAAGTTGGCATCTGAAATCTGCCAGTCTCTCAAGATTCTCATGGCACTTCTTCAATTCACTTATAGGAAGCATCTGCACTTTGAAACTGGATCTCATTGTGCACTGATAACCATCATTACGATGCTACTCCAAGGATACTACTCACAGGGACAGGCTCCCAGCTGCAGTTTACAGCTGCTTGCTCACACTCTCTCATAGGTTTTGCTCTTCTTGAGCCAACCTGCATTCTCACAGCTTCACTGCCTTGCTTTGCCATGCCATTTGGCACTTTGCTCCCTCAGCCAGAGCTAATAGGCTCTCATTACCTCAGTCTTGCCTTGCTATCTAGTGCAGACACAAAGCCAGGAAGCATGTCATTGTTGTCAGCAGTCCTAAGTCGGCAAGGGAAACAGCCTTCACACAGTGAGTCCAGGTACACTAGGTTAAGGATGTAGTGATTGTCATGAGGTCAGCCAAGTAGACCTCATAAAATATGAATTCCCTGATTGGGGCTGTTAACTTGATCCAATTGGGGAGCTCTGTCTTACATATATAAACAGGAGTGTCGGAGCTTCTGCTCAATCTGAGAGCTGAATTTGAGGAAGCCAGACTAGTGTCGAGTACTATTCACCTGTAAATAAAGAGTGACTAAGTGACTCAGTACCTGCCTCTATTGTGTTATTTTAGTGATGACGAGAAAAAAAAATACACTCTGAAGAAATTCTCTCTCAAATCATTTTTGAGTTGGGGTAAGCATTTCTGGTATTGTGCCATTATTTGGGAAGTTTGACACATTCGATCCTGCTGTTGAAGACTGTGCCCAGTATTCAGAAAGAATGCTTTTTTTTTCTCAAGTCAAAAGTCGTGGGGCAGATGGAAAGCAAAGAGCAATTCTCCTGACAGCATTGTGAATTTGCAGCTTTTTTTGGTTATTGGAAGCTAACATTTCCTGAGGCACCAGATACTAAAACCTTTCAAGAGTTGACCGATTTAATTGAGGAATATTACAATCCAAGCCTTCTCTAATTCTGAGGTGCGATCATTTTCACTCAGCAATTTGAGAATCAAAGTAATCCATGTCAGGATTTTTTTGACAATGTGAAGAAGATTGGCAAAGACATGTGACTTTGGTTAAACACTTCATGAGATGCTGAGAGACAATTTAATATGTGAGATTAATGATGTAATCATACAAAAGTGCCTATTAGCTGAAGGCCAAATGGACTTCAAACAGGCACTATGAGTGGTTTTGTCATTAGAAAACACAACAAGTGGAGCATGAGTTTAGGGTATGCCTGATGGAAGTGGACACCCCCTCCAGGCCAGTTGAGTTTGGGGGACACCACTTGTGAAGGCAATTGCATAGCCTCACTCAGGACATATCCTGAACAGAGGGACTCTAGGTCAGCACACTATCACACCCCAAAACAAAGCCAAGCTTCAGCTGAACAGTTAATGTTTTCTTCAGGACCCAGGCCGGAAACCCAGTGTGGTTGTTGCCAGTATGCGGAGTCAAGATGGCAGGAGTCGCCCAACTCGATTGAGATTAAATAAGAGAAAAGTGCACACTCTGGAAAGCCCACCTGCATCTGACTTGGAACACTTAAATTGCTTAGCAACATCTAAATCAGAACCAATCAAAATAAATGTCTGGTTTAATGGTCACCTGGTTCTAATGGAGGTTGACACTGGCACGACCATTTCAGTGATTGCAGAACCAATCTTTAAAAAAAATTGCTCCAGACTCCAGCCTTTAAGTTTTTACAAGACCTCAGCTACACTGAGAACCTACACTGGTGAACCTTCACAGATAGTGGGAATAATTTCAGTTCCAGTCTTGTATGAGAAGCAGTTGGTTCAGTTACCACTGATTTAAGTTAAAGACTCTGGGCCCAAGGTTAACAGGACAAAATTGGTTGAAAACAGTTCAGCCAGATTGGCTTGACATTTCTCAATTAGAAAATAGCTGTTTAAGTGAAATACTAATTAAATAGCTGGAAGTTTTTCAGGAAGGTCTAGGGACTGGCAGGGAGATTTGCTAGAGCTGCTTGGAACGATTTAAACTAGTAAAGTGGATAGGTGGGACCCAGGGAACTAGTGAAGAAACAGAGCAATTTGAGACTGGTTCAGTTGGGAAAAGGAATCAAACAGTCAGGGCAGGCAGGAACAAAGCAGAGAACAAGGTATGATTGATAAATTTAATTTATTTCAATGCAAGAGGCCTAACAGGGAAGGTTGATGAACTCAGGGCATGGTTAGTGATACGGGACTAGGATATCATAGCAATTACAGAGATGTGGCACAGATTGACAGGACTGGTAGCTTAATGTTACAGGATACAAATGCTATGGAAAAGGGGGGCAACAGAGGAGGGGGAGTGGTGTTTTTGATAAGGGGTGGCATTATGGCTGTACTAAAGGAGGATATTCCTGGAAATACATCCAGGGAATTATTTAGGTGGAGTTGAGAAATAAGAAAGGGATGATCATCTCACTGGGATTGTATTATGGATGCCCCATGCCACCAAATAGTCAGTGGGAAATCAAATACAAATTTGTAGGGAGATCTCCGTTATCTGTGAGATGATAGAGTGGTTATGGTAGGGGATTTTAATTTTCCAAACATAGACTGGGACTGCCATAGTGTTAAGGGTTTAGATGGAGAGGAACTTGTTAAGTGTGTACAAGAAATCTTTCTGATTCAGTATGTGGGGATGTACCCACTAGATGTGGAGGAGCTTCTTTCCTTTACTCCTCACTCAGGCCGGTGTCTGGGTTTCGCCGATTACTGTGGTGACTTTCCAGTAGGCTCTGAAACTTCAAAGACCCAGAATGCCGCACTAGGGCAACTCTGCTGGAGAGAGAGCGCTGAACCGAACTCACTGTTTATAGCCTGACCAGCGAGTTGGAACTAATCTCCACTCAGTAATCACGACTGCCACAAATGCCTAGGTGATCCCCTCTCTTGTTGGTGGGACAACAGCCACCTGGTACCTACCCACTCGTCCAGCACCCCCAACAGAGAGAAAAAGAGAGATCAAACTGCTTATCATGGCCAGCAATCGTCTTTGAGTGGACGGTTTGAATCACCCTTCGGTCTTTGACACTAAAATTATAGTCTGGGATCTGCTGTGAAACCAGCCAGAACTGGTGTACCCAGAAGGAGCACAGATGGACTCAAATATGAGTTCAAAATTATCAGTGAACTTTGTTACAGAAAAAATTCAACTTGCCCAATCTGTACAATACTTCGATGAAACTTGTACTCTATAATATGATATAAAATACAAGAAAACTGGAGCAGACACAGTGTAAATCTTTAACCTTACACAATTTTCAAGGTACTTATACTTTAAGAATTACACAACCACCGAACCACCTACTCCAGAGTATGAGTGGCCCAGGCCTGGAAAGGGTTCTTATGGTCTCAGAGGGTCTTGTTGCTTGTCCGGTGGGCTCCCTCTCTCCCTCGGGTGTTGTTGCAGACTTCCGAAGTCCAAGATCGCAGACAGAGTCGATGTTTCCAGCCCCAAAGGGTAGGTGTCCAGGGACACAGCGAGCTCAGAGGGAGGAGAGTGAAAAGGAAAAGAGCCCCAATAGCTGGCCCTGCTGCCCCCTTTACCCTTGTGATTCCAAAGGGCTGGCTGGCTCCGCCTCTCCGGTAACTCCATTTGACAAAGCATCTCCGGTGATTGCTGGGGCCAGTTTAATCTCATCATTCATGGAAACAAAAGGCTTGATACTGTCCCAAATTTACTTAATGGAAATTTTGATGACTTCATGGAGCCTCCCGAACTGTTTTCAGATTAGAGTAAATCGTTATCCCATTAACTAGCTAGGCTCCATTGTTCACCGTTTCAGGGTTCTATGCCTGTCCGTTGATACAATGTCTGGTGGATGCCGTTTTGTCGGTCGAGTTGTCTCATACCTCTGAGGATCTCTATCCCCAGAAGAAGGTGTGGCAGGCCTGCTGGGAAATCCTGCCTGCCCAGATGCCAGGTTGACAGTTTTTCACAAAAGGCCATTCTCTTTTCAGTCTTTCCTTTCAAAACTGGGAATTGCCCTGAAAAGGTGCAAAACTTGATCTACTGCTATGAAAAAAGGCAGAGCAAGTGACTGTGGTGTCAGTGAGGGAGCACTTTGGGGCCAGCAACCATAATTCTATTAGTTTTAAAATAGTGATAGAAAAGGATAGACCGGATATAAAAGTAGAAGTTCTAAATTGGAGGAAGGCCAATTTTGATGGTATTAGGCAGGAACTTTCAAACGTTGATTGGGGGCAGATACTTGCAGGTAAAAGGATGGCTGAAAAATGGGAAGCCTTCAAAAATGAGATAACGTGAGTCTAGAGACAGTATATTGCTGTTAGGGTGAAAGGCAAGGTTGATAGATGCAGGGAATGCTGGATGACTAGAGAAATTGAAGCTTTGGTTTAGAAAAGGAGGAAGCTTACATCAGGTATAGACAGCAAAGTTCAAGTGAATCTTTAGACTAAAAAGGCAGTAGGAGTATAGATAAGAGGGAAACCAGGAGGGTGAAAAGGGAACATGAGATAGCTTTGGCAAATGGGTTAAGGAGAATCCAAAGGGTTTTCATAAATACATTGAGGACAAAGGGTAACTAGGGAGAAAATAGGGCCCCTTAAAAATGAGCAAGGCAGCCTATGTATGGAACCGCAGGAAATGGGGGCGATACTAAATGAGTACTTTGCATCAGTGTTTACTGTGGAGAAGGATATGGAAGATATAGAATGTGGGGAAATAGATGGTGACATCTTGAAATATGTCCATATTACAGAGAAAGTGGTGCTGGATGTCTTAAAATGCATAGAGGTGGATAAATCCCCAGGACCTGATCAGGCACACATGAGAACTCTTGTGGGAAGTTAGAGAAGTGATTGCTGGGCCCCTTGCTGAGATATCTGTATCATCAATATTCACAGGTGAGGTGCCAGAAGACTGGGAGCTGGCTAACATGGTGTCCCTATTTAAGAAAGGTGGTAAGGAAAAGCCAGGAAACTATAGACCAGTGAGCCTGACGTCAGTGGTGGGCAAGTTGTTGGAGGGAATCCTGAGGGACAGGATTTACATGATTTGGAAAGGCTAGAACTGATTAGGGCTAGTCAACATAGCATTGTGCGTGGAAAAGTCATATCTCACAAGTTTGATTGAATTTTCTGATGAAGTAACAAAGGGGACTGATGAAGGCAGAGCAATGGATATGATCTATATGGACTTCAGTAACGCATTTGACAAGATTCCTCATGGTAGACTGGTTAGCAAGATTAAATCTCATGGAATAAAGGGAGAACTAGCCATTTGGATACATAACTGGCTCAAAGGTAGATGATAGAGAGTGTTGGTGGTGGGTGTTATGAAGGTGTGGGTGTACTGGACCTTTAGGAAAGTTTAAAGCCGGCAGAACTACCTGACAGCACCAAGTGTCCTGAACAAGATGTAATGTCATGCTGAACAAGGCACAATGTAACCTTTTGGTCCAGCAGCTAGTGTAGCTGGTTGCCTGGATACAAAAACAAATTTGAATTTGGCCAATCAGTTTAAATTATACCCCAAAAAGATACCAACCTCCAAGCAAGTTTGAATGTAGTATATTGACAATATTAAAAGCCAATGACACAATCCAATGCTTTGGGCATATAAGACGAGGGAAAATTGAACAGTTGGGGGAGAACTGCCAAAAGACCAACAGATGTAGACTGCTGGCCAGAATTGTCAGAGAGATACTTGTCTAGAGAAGGGGTTTGCACAGGGAAAAGCATCGACATAAACCTGGAGAGCATATCTGCAAAGATTCGGCAACTGGCTGGCTTAAAAATTTGTATTTTTCAATAAATCTTAAATTGGGGGTTTTATTGGACTAGTATTTTCAAGAGGAAAGTAAAAGATAGGTTAGAGGAAGGAGTTGTAAATAGTTGTTAGTTAATTATTCTCTGTTATACTTTAAGAAATAAAGTTGTTAATTTGTACTTTAAATAATTCTTAGCGTCTTGAATTTTCACAGATTACTGCATGGGATTAATCTTTTCTGTGTTGCTGGTTTAAATTAAGCAGGAGGATTTACCCCATGTCATAACGGTTAGGGGGCTCATCTGGGACATTCTCTGTCTCTTTTTTGGAGTACACATCCACATATATATCTTTTATCATCTTTTCTTGCTGTTGCAAATCTCTTAGCCTTTCAGGACTAAAGACTTCTTCTGACCCTCTGCCTGTTTAGGTTTTTCCTGCACCATTACATCAAACTGGGTACCTGCTAACTGAACCTCAACTCCTTCATCTTTCTCTTTACTTTTCGCTTCATGCTGTGATTTGTAGTAGTGGGATCTGGTTACCATATAGTCTGGGAAAATACCAGGTTATTTCTGTTTTAACCCTTCAGTTTCTTGGTCTTCCTTGTGCTTCTCCACAACAAGCAGTGTCACTCCTACCTTGGATCCTGCCAAATCATTCCCAAAAACAAACTGAATTCCTAGAACTGACACTGTCAATCACTCCCACTGTAACTTCCCCAGTATTGAGTTGGCACTCCAACCAGATCTTACATAGGTGAATGTTAAATTTATGTCCATCTATTCCGCAAATTACCACACTCTCAGGTAACAGATCAGAAAGAATGGATATTCACTCATCCCTTACTATCAGCGACTGGTTAGATTCTGTATCTCTCAAAGTTATAACTTCTTGTTCTTCTCCCCCTATTTTTTCTGAGCAAATTTTACCCACAGAGGTAAATTCTTTGCATAGATAAAGGTACTAAGTCCATACCCAGCCCCTGCCGAGGCTCTGCAGCACTTCGGCTCTTCTCGGGGTCTCCTTTACTACCTTCACTAATGTCACTGGCTTAGCTTCTTTTACCACATCTTTTCCCACAGTGCCTTTCTTTAATGACCAGCACTGTGACTTTAAATGTCCCACTTTACCACAGTGGAAACACCTGAGGCTTTTCACCTCCTTTCCACCCTCTTGGGCTTCTTTTTTATCCTGTGGTAAACCCTTACCAGTGCTCTCTACTCTTGGTTTAGTATTGTAGGATCTCTCCTTCCCCTGCATCGTCATAACAAGGGTTACCTTTCAGACTGACCAGTAGAGTACCACAAGGATCGTTGCTGGGTCCACTGCTTCTCGTCATTTATATAAATGATTTGGATGTAAGTTTGCAGATGACACCAAAAATTGGAGGTGTAGGGGATTGTGAAGAAGGTTACCTCAGAGTACAACAGGATCTTGATCAGATGGGCCAATAGGTTGAAGAGTGGCAGATGGAATTTAATTTCGATAAATGTGAGGTGCTGCATTTTAGAGAGGCAAATCAGAAAAGGACTTAGAGTCATAGAGATGTACAGCATAGAAACAGACCCTTCTGTCCAACTCGTCCATGCCGACCAGATATCCCAACCCAATCTAGTCCCACCTGCCAGCACCCGGCCCATATCCCTCCAAACCCTTCCTATTCATATACCCATCCAAATGCCTCTTAAATGTTGCAATTGTACCAGCCTCCACCACTTCCTCTGCCAGCTCATTCCATACACGTACCACCCTCTGTGTGAAAACGTTGTCCTTTAGGTCTCTTTTATATCTTTCCCCTCTCACCCTAAACCTATGCCCTCTAGTTCTGGACTCCCCAATCCCAGGGAAAAGACTTTATCTATTTACCCTATCCATGCCCCTCATAATTTTGTAAACCTCTATTAGGTCACCCCTCAGCATCCGACGCTCCAAGGAAAACAACTGCAGCCTACTCAGCCTCTCTCTATAGCTCAGATCCTCCAACCCTGGCAACATCCTTGTAAATCTTTTCTGAACCCTTTCAAGTTTCACAACATCCTTCTTTTAGGAAGGAGACCAGAATTACACACAATATTCCAATAGTGGCCTAACCAATGTCCTGTACAGCCGCAACATGACCTCCCAACTCCTGTACTCAATGCTCTGACCAATAAAGGAAAGCATTCCAAACGCCTTCTTCACTATCCTATCTACCTGTGACTCCACTTTTAAGGAGCTATGAACCTGTTCTCCAAGGTTCATCACCAACACTCCCTCGGACCTTACCATTAAGTGCATACGTCCTGCTAAGATTTGATTTCCCAAAATGCAGCACTTCGCATTTATCTGAATTAAACTCCATCTGCCACTTCTCAGCCATTGGCCCATCTGGTCCAGATCCTGTTGTAATCTGAGGTAACCCTCCACTACACCTCCAATTTTGGTGTCATCTGCAAACTTACTAACTGTACCTCTTATGCTCGCATCCAAATCATTTATGTAATTGACAAAATGTAGAGGACCCAGCACCGATTATTGTGGCACTCCACTGGTCACAGGCCTCCAGTCTGAAAAACAACCTTCCACCACCACCTTCTGTCTTCTACCTTTGAGCCAGTTCTGTATCCAAATGGCTAGTCCTCCCTTTATTCCATGAGATCTAACCTTGCTAATCAGTCTCCCATGGGGAACCTTGTCAAATGCCTTACTGAAGTCCATATAGATTACATCTACTGCTCTGCCCTCATCAATCTTCTTTTTTACTTCTTCAAAAAACTCAATCAAGTTTGTGAGACATGATTTCCCATGCACAAAGCCATGTTGACTATCCCTAATCAATGCTTGCCTTTCCAAATACATGTACATCCTGTCCCTCAGGATACCCACCACTGAGGTCAGGCTCACCGGTCTATAGTTCCCTGGCTTGTCTTTACCACCCTTCTTAAACAGTGGCACCACGTTTGCCAACCTCCAGTTTTCCAGCACTTCACCTGTGACTATTGATGATACAAATTCAGCAAGAGGCCCAGCAATCACTTCTCTAGCTTCCCACAGAATGGTAAGGTCCTGGGGAGTGTTGCTGAACAAAGAAACCTTGGAGTCCAGATTCATTGTTCCTTGAAAGTGGAGTCGCAGAGAGAGAGAGAGGATTGTGAAGAAGGTGTTTGGTATGCTTTTGTGCATTGATCAGAGCATTGAGTATAGGAGTTGGGAGGTCATGTTGTGGCTTACAGGACATTGGTTAGGCCACTTTTGTAATATTGTGTGCAATTCTGGACTCCCTCCTAATGGATGTTTCAAAACTTTGAAGGGTTCAGAAAAGATTTACAAGGATATTGCCAGGGTTGGAGAATTTAAGCTACAGGGAGAGGTTGAATAGGCTGGGCTGTTTTCCCTGGAATGTCAGAGGCTGAGGGGTGACCTTACAGAAGTTTACAAAATTATGAGGGGCATGGATAGGATAAATAGACAAGGTCTTTTCCCTGGGGTGGTGGAGTCCAGAACTAGAGGGCATAGGTTTAGGGTGAGAGGGAAAAATTGAAAAGGAGCCTAAGGAGCAACTTCTTCATGCAGACATAGTGATTAAATTTGATTCCATATAGTATGGAAACAGGCCCAACAAGTCCACACCGACCCTCCGAAGAGTAACCCGGCCAGACCCATTCTCCTACTCTATATTTACCCCTGACTAATGCACCTAACACTATGGGCAATTTAGCATGGCCAATTCACCTGACCTGCACAATTTTGGATGGTGGGAGGAAACCGGAAGAAACCCACACAGACTCGGGAGAATATGCAAACTCCACGCAGATAGACACCCAAGGTGGGAATCGAACCTGAAGAGTTACTGGACCCAAAATGTTAACGTTGCTTTCTCTCCACGGATGCTGCTAACCACTAAGCCACCATGCCACCCAAGCATGTATGGAATGAGCTGCCAGAGGAAGTGTTGGAGGCTAGTACAATTACAGCATTTAAAAGGCATCTGGATGGGTATATGAATAGGAAGGGTTCAGAGGGATATGGGCCACGTGCTGGTAAATACGATGAGATGAGGTTAGGATACCTCATCGGCATGGATGACATTGTCTGAAGGATCTGTTTCCGTGCTGTACATCTCTATGACTATGAGAGGAGCAAAGGCCACCTTACATGTTGACAAGGAAGCATTTCCATGATTCTGCAAGGCCTGCCCACTGCCACTTGCCTTACATGCAAAAGTAGAGACAGAAATCAGAAGACTGGAAAGTCAAGGAATTATCAAACCAGTACAGTTTGCAAATGGGCAGCACCAATCTTAGTGATTGTGCAACCCAACGGATCAGTTCACCTTTGTGGGGATTTTAAACAAACTGTAAACTGCTTCTTGCAGCTAGATAAATACCCAATCCTTCACATAGACGACTGATATGCAAAGTTGGCGGGGGGAGCGAGATGTTCTTCATGAAGCTGGGCATGAGGCAATGACCTAGTGGTATTATTGTTGGACTGTTAATACTGAGGCCCAGGTAATGATCTGGTCATCCAGGTTTGAATCCCACCAGGGCAGGCTGTAGAATTTGAATTCAATAAAAATCTGGCATTAAGAGCCAAATGATGACCATGAAACCATTGCCAACTGTTGGAAAAACCCATCTGGTTCACTAACGTCCTTTAGGGACATGCCCATCTTCAGCTGGTCTAGCCTACATGTGACTCCAGACCCACAGCAATGTAGTTGACTCTTAATTGCTTTCTGGGTAATTAGAGATGTGCAGTAAATGTCTAGCACTTGCTCTAAGCCAGAAACTTTGGATTCAACTCCTACTCCAGAACTTGATAGTCAAGGAGGCTATGTCCATGTCCTAGCCAAATAAGCTAGATATGAAAAAAAGCCACAGAATGCTGGAGAAGCTCAACAGATCAGGCAGCCACCTCTGCAGAGGAAGCATTGTTAACACTTTGGAAGGAGAGTTACCAGACCCAAAATGTTAACTTTGCTTTCTCTCCACAGATGCTGCTAGACCTGCTAAGCTTTTCCAGCCATCTCTGCAGTTGTTCCGGATTTCCATCATCAGCTGATCTTTGTTTTAAGTTAGATATCTACCGGTAGATCTTTCCAATGTGTATCAAGGCAAGTGGTAAGAGTGGGAGAGATACCTGGTCTGCCAAGTGATGCAAAAAAACCCGAGGCCCCTGCCTTAACTATTCACAGCTCTAGATTAAAATTTACATGTAGAAGTGTATGCTGCCACAGCAACTAGGGCTCCTTGAGGAAGCAGTTGGCTTCACTGATTAATGTGGATCAGATTGGTGCCTACAGTATGGTCCTCATTGTGTTTTGGGGTGGATGCAGGACCTGCCTCCCTTTCCTAACTGCGCTGAAGATCAGAGTACTGTGGGTTGGACTCGCCTTTGGGCAGAGAACTCCAGACTGGAAGAAGCAGAAAAAGTTGGTAAATTAGTTACGTTTAAGTGTTGTACTTAACAACAAAATAAATTTCCATAGGTTTGAAAAAATACTGCACACATTGTAAAGTTGTATCAAAGCCAGACGAGCCAGTTTGCAAAATGTCAACAATCGCTGTTTTAAATTAGGGCTAGGTCGAGATTCAGAAACAGAAGACTAATCAAAAAACAATAAGTAAGTCAGTAAATAGAGATAGTGTGGTATTTTCTATTATTCGGAAGGAGAGTTCAGTAATTAGTTGAATCAAGATAAGATTTACTTACAATTATTTACTCAATTGCCAATTATCTGTATATAAAAGCAGCTTCCCCCCTTCACTGTTTTGATCACACAGCATTGCCCTGTGGTTTGAAGGGCAGTGCTTGTCACTGGCCACTCGGGTGTCTTTCCTATCTTCCTGGTGGTGGAAATTGAATAAAGATTCGTGCACTTTGTGTCTTTTCACTGTGTCTCACACCTGCACACACACACCATGGGTGCTGGGGAATAAAAATAAGCACTACCGCACTTAGGCGGTAGTGTGGGGGTTAAATAAAAATATAAAAAGAAAAAAAAGAGAAAAAAAGGGATGTCCCCTTCAAAAAAAAAAGAAACAAGGGATTTGTTCACCCACTAATAGGGAACGTGAGCTGGGTTTAGACCGTCGTGAGACAGGTTAGTTTTACCCTACTGATGTTGTAAAGAAAAAAAAAATATATAAAAGCAGCTTCCCCCCTTCACTGTTTTGATCACACAGCATTGCCCTGTGGTTTGAAGGGCAGTGCTTGCCACTGGCCACTAGGGTGTTTTTCCTATCTTCCTGGTGGTGGAAATTGAAAAAAAAACAAAGTAAAAAAAAATATATAAAAGCAGCTTCACCATCAACAGCGGGCCTTAACTCATCAAAGTGCATGAGTCCAGTTTCATAATGAATGAAGAGGCACACATTTGAAAGACAACATTGAGCTCAGATCATGCATGGTTTCTTTTGCAACTTTTATGTTACACTGTCATTTAGATATTAGGCAAAATCCCAAAAGCAAAGCGTTCAGAATTGCCAGAACTACCATAGATTAGAATACAATAGAATCCCTACGGTGTGGAAACAAACCCTTCAGCCCATAAAGTCCACACCAACCCACTGAAGAGTAACCACCCAGACCCATTTCCCTACACTATTATCCTATATTCACCCCTGACTAATGCACACAACCTACACATCCCCTGAACACTATGGGCAATTTAGCATGGCCAATCTATCTAACCTACAGATCTTTGGATTATGGGAGGAAACCAGAGCACCCAGAGAAAACTCACGTAGACACAGGGAGTATGTGCAAAGTCCACACAGACAGCCACCCGAGGCTGGAATCGATCACAGGTCCCTGGCGCTGTGAGGCAGCAGTGCTAACCACTGAACCACCACACCGCCCCTCGATTATCAAAAGCAAATGTGAGATATATAACATCTAACAAAAAAAACCAAAGAACTACGAATGTTGGAAATCAGAAACAAGATCAGAAATTGCTGGAAAAACATAGCAGGATTGTTAGCATCTGTGGAGAGAAAGCAGAGTTAATATTTTGGGTTCAGTGACCCTTCTTCAGAACACCAGAGTTAATTCTGCTTTCTGTCCACAGATACTGCCAGACTTGCTGAGTATTTCCAGCAATTTATGATTTCATATATCTAATCTGATTATGTAAATTAATTTATTGAGACAAGCTAATGTTTAACAAAATAAATTTATCAGACACCTACTTCTAATTAAAAATGGAATCATTCTACTTAATTACTTTAATGACTTTTTGATTTATGTAAGAAATACGAGCAGGAGTAGGCTATCTGGCCCATCAAGCCTGCTCCTCCATTCAATAAGAGCATGGCTAATCTTTTCATGGACTCAGCTCCACCTACCTGCCCACTCATCATATCCCTTAATTCCTTTATGCTTCAAAAATCTATCAATCTTTGGCTTAAAAACACTCAATGAGGTAACCTCAACAGCTTCACTGGGCAGGGAATTCCACAGATTCACAATCCTTTGGGAGAAGAAGTTACTCCTCAACTCAGTCCCCCTTATTTTGAGGCTATGCCCCCTAGTTCTAGTTTCACCCACCAACAGAAACGACCTCCATGCTTCTATCTTATCTATTCCTTTCAAAATTGTATTTGTCTCTCTCTAAGATCACCCCTCATTCTTCTAAATTTCAATGAATAAAATGCCAGTCTGCTCAATCCCTCCTCATAAGCCAACCCTTTCGTCTCTGGAATCAACCTAGTGAACCTCTCCTGCACCTCCTTTGCCAGTACATCCTTTCTCAAGTAAGGAGACCACAACTGTGCACGCTACTCCAAGTATGGCCTCACTTGCACCCTTTACCGCTGCAACATAACCTCCCTGTTTTTAAACTCCATCCCTCTGGCAATGAAGGACAATATTCCATTTGCCTTCTGCTGCACCTGCAAATCAAGTTTTGTGATTAATGCACAAGAACATCCAGGTCCCTCTGCACAGCAGCATGCTGCAATTTTTCACCATTTAAATAACAGTTTATTTTGCTGTAAATTCTACCAAAATGGATGACCTCACACTTACAAATACTGTACTCCATCTACCAGACCCTTGTTCACTCACTTATCTATAACTACACCAAACCTTCACATTGGATCTGTCCAATAAATGGGTCCCAACCAAAGCCATCACATTGTATATGATTAAACAATAACAACTTTAATCATCTCTCCCACAACATATTTCATTAGATAAATCATCATTGTTAGTATCTATTACACCTTAGTTCAAATTGGAAAAGCCACATAGGGATTTATTTTTAAAAATTAAGTTATAAATCACCCTGGCAAATACATATTAAAAATATTGTTGTAAGATTATTCTTAATCAAATTAATTGCAATCATTTCTAATTTTGAGTGATCGAGTTCTGTAATAACGGCAGATGTATTTTGTCTCTCATGATCTTCTGAACCTGGCAATAGATGGTTTTAATAACATCATACAACAACTGTAGGGGATCACTTTGATAGAGGATCTGCAAATGATCTCGAGGGGAAGTAATGGCGTTGTGGTATTATCGATGGACTGTTAATCCAGAAAGTCAGGAAATGTTCTGGAGACCTGGGCTTGAATCCTGCCATGGTAGATGGTGGAATTTGAATTTGTAAACACCTGAAATTAAGAATTTAATGGTGACCATAAGTTGAGTGTCAGGAAAAACCCATCTGGTTCATTGATGTCCCTTAGGGAAAGGAAACCGCCATCATTACTTGGTCTGGCCAACCTGTGATTCCAGACCCACAGTAATGTGATTGACTCTAACTGCCCTCTGGGCAATTAGGGATGGGCAATAAATGCTGGGCTAACCAGTGACTGTCATCCTGTAAATTAATTTTTAAAAAAACTTATAGTATAATTGTTTTTTAAGATCCTTGTTCCTCCACAGGTATGCTATTTGAGTTGGCATGAAGCCAACATTTCATTCGCCCAAAGAAATTATTCTTTCTACCATTACAAATAACTGAATAATTTATTGCAAAACAGCTAGGCAAAACTCCAGGTCAGTTTTCACTTGAAAGGTGCTGTTGGTGAGTTGCTGCAATGCATCTCATGTATGGTACACATTGCTACTACTGGAAGTGAATGTTGAAGATGGTGAATGAGTTGTCAAACAAATGGGCTGCTTTGTCCCAGGTAATGTAGAACTTCTTGAATGTTGCTAGAGCTGCATCCAGATAAGTCTCCATTGTTTCCATTCTTTGCATGCTTGTCATTTTTTCTCTTGTTTTGACTTTCAGATACGTTTTTTATCTTTTATTTCTTCCTTTGCCCAGTCAGCATTCTCTTCGGCCCAGTTAACTCTCTTGTCGTTCAATTGGTCCTGTCTTCCACACCATCACAGACTTTTAGATCCAATCTCGCCCATATCCTGATCAAAACCAATTACATCTCTGTCTCCTTGCAATTTTGATGAAATATCATCAATGTGAGACTGTAGTTCTGTTTCGATCTCCATAAATGCTGTCTGCCCCCTGTGTACTTCCAGAATTTTCTGTTTTATTTCAGATTTTCAATTTCCATAATATTTTGCTTTTTGACATATCAAATGAGTTTTCATATGTTTGGTTATTTCTGTTAATGGAACAGCAAAGGTTTAAAATACAAACAAAATGCGTACCTTTAAACACATTGGTGTAGGATTAAAATGCTGGAAGATATTCTGCTAATACTGGTGGAGAGTGGTTTTGATTAACTTGACATAATAGCATTTGGAAGATCAAAGTCAAAGTCCCCAAAAGAAAAATAAGCATGAGTGCATTACAATATGGCACAAAAGAAAATGTTAAATTGGGTTAAAAAAAATTTTGTCCAGAGGATTTATATACTAAAAATATTCCATTTAGACTATTCAACTTCTTTCATAGGAAAACAGCTGTCTTTGTAGAATTGATTTTCTTTACATCCGAACAGAATTAACATTAACATTATTGTACCAAGCACCATGGCTAAATATTGTGTGCACTGAAGTTGGATGTGCTTTGTAGCAAGTTAGCTAGATCTAGCCAAGACTTAAATGCTTAGTTCAAATAGGTTGCATTTACAGGAGTGAGTTTACCATTATTGATAGAGCTGGCTGATAAGGAAACTAAAACAAAACTAACTAACGGTAAATCTAAAAGACCAACTAAATATTATAATGAATTTATGAATAAATGGATGTAGAGTAGATCAGAATATCAAAGTAAAACCAATACAAGTTGAGAATCTGTTTGCTGAAATGAATTTGGCCTTAAGCATTCTATTAGAGGTGGGGACTAGGTTAGGACTAGATTTTCATGTTGCTAAGAAGGCCACTATGACAAAAAACTAAACAAAAAAACTAGAAATCATTGTTGATGATAGAAGATGCATGTTCTAACACACATGGATGTTGTTTTTTCTGTTCATTTGTGGGACAAGGATGTTGTAGCTGGCCATGCTTGTGCCTTACTGCCTTTGAAACGGTGATGGTGAGCTACCTTCTTGAACCACTGCAGTCCATGTGCTATAGATAGATCCACACTGCCCTTAGGGAGGGAATTCCGCAATTTCAATCCAGTGACAGTGAGGAAGGGTGATCATTTCCAAGTCAGCACAGTGAGTGGTTTGGAGGAGAAATTGCAGGTGGTGGTGTTCCTGTGTATCTGCTACCCTTGTCCTTCTAGATTTAAACCCATGAACACTTAAAGGTGCAGTCAAAAGAGCTTAGGTGAATTTCTGGAGTGCATCTTGTATTTAATGCTGCTCCCAAGTGTCAGTGGGTATTTGTTTGTGGATGATGTGCCAATCAAGCGGGCTGCTTTGTCTTGGATAGTGTCAAATATCATGTGTTGTTGGAGTGCACCCATCCAGGCAAGTGGGGTGTATTCAATCACACTCCTAACTTTTAACCCTTATAGTTGATAGACAAGCTTTAGGGAGTCAGAAGGTGAGTTACTTACTGTAGTATTCCTAGTCTCTGACCAGCTCTTGTAGCCACTATGTTTATATGGTGAGTCCAATTGAATTTGTGGTAAATGGTAGCCCCCAGAATGTTGATGGTGACACCATTTAATGTCAAGGGGTCGTGATTAGATTGTCTGTTATTGGAGATGGTCATTTGTGTGGTGCAAATGTTACTTGTTACTAGTCAGCCCAAGCCTGGATCTTGTGCATTTGAACATGGACTGCTTCAGTCTCTCGGGAGTTGCAAATGGTGCTGAACATTGTGTAATCATTAGCAAACATTCCCACTTCTGATGGAGCCAAGTACATTGATGAAGCAGCTGTGGATCTGAGATGACTGATCTCCTGCAATCACAACCATCTTCTTAGGTGCTAACTATGACTCCTAACAGCAGACAGCTTGCACTTGATACCCATTGATTCCAGTTTTATTAGGGCTTCTTGTCGCCATACTTGGTAAAATGTGGTCTTGATGTCAAAGCCTATAACTTTCACCTCATCTCGGAGGTTCAGCTCATGTCCATGTTTGAACCAAGGCTATAACGAGGTCAGGAGGCAAGTGGCCTTGGTGGAGCCCAAACTGGGTATCACTGAGCAGGTTATTGCTGAGCAGGTGCTGCTTGAAAGCACTTTTGGAGACATGTTCCATCACCTCACTGATAGGCTGATGGGGCAATAATTGATCAGGTAAGATTTGTCCTGCTTTTTGTGCATAGGACATACCTGGGCAACCTTCTATATTTTTGGGTAGTTGCCAGTACTGTAACTGTACTGGAAGAGCTTGGTTAGGGGAGCTGCAGGTTCTGGAGCAAAAGTCTTCAGTACTTTTGCTGGTAAGTTGACAGGGCCCATAACCTGTTCTCAAAAAATGTGGAGTAAATCAATGAAAATTTTGAAGTGGCTGAAGACTGGTATCAATAAGCTGGGGACCACTAGAGAAAGCGGAACTAGATCATCTAACTTGGAACTCCTGGCACAAGATTCCTGTCTACTTTAATGCAGGTTATTCCTTTTTTAAAGTGAATTAAAGTATCCATGGAAGCAGTGGATACAGAAAGTCTTCAGAATTATAATTTGCTGGCTATAGTGTAATTAGCCATATGATTAATGAGGCATTTTGATAGAGGGAGTAGAATGAAATGCAGAATGCAGCATAACTAACATTCATGTGAATAATTGCATTTGTTCGAATATATTATTCTCCATGAAATCATAGATCACAGCTTTTTCCACAGTTGAAGAGTTTTGTCAAATGAGATTCAAGGCATCATCTCCCTGACATGGTTCAAAGAAATCTCTCACGTAGATCTTCAGTTTTATTCCCTCACTAACTATGAAACTGCGTGCGTTACAGCTTTTTCTGCGGAGTCAGCGCTCACCATTGCCTGACCATTCACCACTGATGCTGCCGAGACCATGTTTGAAGCAGAGGTAAAGATGACTTCAGATTCTGCAAGCAAGATATAGAGCTAACACTGTGCGACAAATAGCACAGTAAGACTCTAAGACATGGGAGCAGAAGTTGGCCAAATGGCCCAGTAAGTCTGCTTTGCCCTTCAATGAGATTCTCAACTCCACTTTTCCACCATTTTCCCCATAAACTTTGATTCCCTTATTGATTTAAATATATTCAAGGCTAAGACTTTTAATGACTCAGTCTCTACAAACCTCTGCGATACAAAATCCCACAGGAAACAAAGTTTGTACATTGTGGACAAGGTCCACTTGTGGCAAGGAAGGCGGTCTTTTTTCTTCTGTATCTTACAATCTTATACTTCACAACCACCTGATGAAGGAGCGGCACTCTGAAAGCCAGTGCTTGCAATTAAACCTGTTGGACTATAACCTGTTGTTGTGTGATTTTTAAACTTTGTACACCCCAATCCAACATCAGCACCTCCAAATCATTTTTTCTTGTAGATCACTACAGGAGGCCATGCCACTAGCTCAATCCAACCTGGAATTGTAGCCTGCATTAACACGGTGTCCTGAATCAGACAATGAAAACATACTGACAGGCAGAATTTAAAAATAAATCTAATTGATCACTTGCCTTTGGCTTCATGTTATACTGCATCCGTCACACATAGAGATATAGTAGCAAGCCTCTTCTGTTTGCTGCTGACACATGGAACTTGTTTTTTCCTTTGTAAATCTAAAATATACACATTTACAAATGAAATAACAAGCTCTTAATAGGTTTTGTCGCAACTGATGAGAATATGATGAGATGAATATGCTATGGAGTTTCAATACAATGAGTTTGCACAGAAAATTCCCATTACAGATGCTGGTAGTTTAGCAACTATGTGCTAATTTGCTTCCCACTTGTAAAATGGGAAAGCTACTTTACAAAGAGGAGAATCTGCTCGCGTCCTGATTGATCAAGCTGATGGATACCTTTAATTGATTTGGTTCCGTTTCCATCAACGGTAAATAAGTTTGGGAGAAAGAAGGTGGCTAACGATGTCTATAAAGAACTTATTGTAACTTCCAACAATTTGCATCTACCCTGGACTATCTTCATGAAAAATATGATACAGGGTTTAGAGCATTTCTGCTAAAAAAAAAAGGTTGCTAATCTTATTAAAAGAAAGTAATGGTTTCAAAAATTGTACAGGTTTTGTAATTTGTGTTATACATGCATCACTCTCTATAATCCTACACCAAATAACACACCAAAAGCATATTATAGCTGAAACTGGAAACTTGAAAACAAAACCCCAGAAAATGCTGACAATCCTCACCATCTCAGATAGTATCTATGGAGATAAACAGTCAACATTTCAGATTGCTCCCTCCAAAATCAACTTGAAAAATTAGCCCTTTCCATGAGTACCTAACTGGACTCAACTTGTGCAACATCAACGTACTTTTTACTCCTTTTGTCTCCCTGCAAATCAACTTTTAATCCACTTTGCTCTAATTTCACTAATTACAAATGTATTAACCTTTTCAAATATACACCGCATTCACTATATATGATAGATAATTTCCCACATCTGTCAAAACTATAATTAAAAGGTTAGTTGAGAAGGCAAGTCAAGCAACCTAATCTTCAAAATTGTTAAATTTGTCTTGACAGTCTTCAAAAACATAGTTTGCATAAAAACTAATTTAACTGATTCTACTGCAAAACTAATACAGTTCTTAAATGCTATATCCATACTTTGTGCTAATGATTATCACAATTCTATGGTGCAAAGATACCAAAAATAAACTGATGTGTCAAAAATGTATGCATCTGTCTCAATGTGTCAATGTTTTGCTCACTAATTGCAGTTAATAGAAATATGTACTTCGAATAAATAACATATAATTTCATTAAATATTATACCATTATATTTTGTGAAGTTGAATCACTAAATGTATTTATTTACTCCAGTGCCTGGTTAAGTCCGTGAGTTAGTTAATGAATTAAAAACTAATACCAAGAAAAATATTTCCCAAAATTAATATTTATTTTAAATCAAAAAATGTTGTGAACCTCTTCATATTTCCATTTTATCCTTGCTTGGTTTGCCCTAATGTCATTAACGATTTTTTTCATAACCAGCATCCTTTGAAAAAAAAGAGTAGTTTCACAATATATTAACTGTACATGTAACATTTTCTGTACATCCTGAAGTTTCAACAGGGGAGCTTTTGTAGTTTTATGGTATTTTACATTTCCTATTTACAATTTACTTAAAATCTCTGTTGCCAAAACTTCAGTTGCTAGAATTTCTTTTGTTGAGATGCACAGGAACTTCCAAATGTCATAAGTCACCATGTGTTCCTTCGTCCAACAGAAAATTTGTTTTCACATACTTCAGACAGACGATTGTGTCCTATTGTTTTCATATACTTCAGAGATGATTGTGTCCTATTTCATGGTACTATGCTTGTTGCTTTCCTTAAAGCCAAATAACCAGTCACAATATCTGAAGGAAGCATACGAATGTAGGAGAACTCCTCTGTGCTGCTAAATCGTAGTTTACTTTGTGGGTCTGTATAATTAGCCTGTAAAGAAAAACATATTTAATAAAAATACAAAATACTAAAGGATAAATTTTGATATAGAGTACTTTTGAATAAATGAGCCACATAATGAGAATGCAACAAAATTAGCAGACCAATGGATTAGTGACTCATTTTAATATGGAAATCTATGTGGTTACATTGGGATTTTTCATCAGATTATTTAGTCTTCCTATAGTTCAACACTGAATGCGATGGGACCTGTCCCAAGTCTCAATACACTAACTATAAAGTAATTATCTATTAAGTTTAAGTTTCCAGGAGGAAATTGGTGCTTAAAACCCTGAGAAAATCTCCAAACCTGAGATGGGGACTTCAGAAAGTTCTGAGAAATATCAGAAAACATTAGAGGGATTAAAACTTCCTCCAGTCACTCACATTGATGCTCCTCTCCCCCAATGTGCTACACTATCTCCTTACCTAAACAGGCTAAGATCCTACTTTCTTAGCCCCCTGTCCACCATCACACCTCCCTGCCTCCGCCCCAGCTCTGTGCCACCATACACACTCAGTAGCTTGTCAGAGGCTTTCGGACCTTTGAACTACATATATGCTACAAATGATAAAATGTACGTAAAAACCATGCAATAGATAAATTATGCTCACTCCTGGCAGGTGCCACTGGTTGGCCAGCAAATATTACCTATCCAAGTTGCCACTCAAAAGGTGATGGTGAGTTACTTTCTTCAACAGTGTAGTCCAACGTGCTGAAGGTTGACCTACAATGCCGTTAGGGGAGGTAATTCCAGGATTTTCACCCAGCAACAGTGAAGGAACAGTGATATATTTCTGTCAGGATAGAACTGGCTTGGAGGGAAACTGGCAGGTGATGGTGTTCTCATTTATCTGCTGCATTTGTCCTTCTAGATGGATGTGATCATGGGTTTGGAAGGTAGTATCTAAGAATCTTTGGTGGATTTCTGCAGTGCATGTTGTAGATAGTACACACTGCTGCTACTGAGCGTTGGTGGTGGAGAAAACAGGACTTATGGATGTGATAAGCAAATGGGCTGCTTTTTCCTGGATGTTGTCAAGCTTGTTGAATGTTGGTGGAACTGCACCCATTCAGGCAAGTGATGAATATTCCATCACATTCCTGACCTGTGCCTTGTAGATGGTGGATAAGCTTTGGGATCATGAAGGCGAGTTACTTGCCACAGTATTCCTAGCCTCTGACCTGCTCTTGTAGCTTATACAGTACGTCCAGTTGAGTTTCTGGTCAATGGTAACCCCCAGGATGTTGGTAATGGGAGATTCTATGATGGTAACTCCTTTGAATGCCAAAGGACTGTGGTTAAATTGTCCCTTACTGGAGATGGTCAACCCAAGCCTGGATATTGTCCACGTCCTACTGCATTTAAACTTGAATTGCCTTAGTATCTGAGAAGTTGTAAACTGGTGCTCAACACTGGCAACTCCTGACTTTTTGGTGGAGGGAATTAATTGATGAAGCAACTGAAGATAATGAGACGTAGGACACAACCCGGAGGATTTCCTGTTCAGATGACTGACACCCAATCACCATAACCATTTTCATCTGTGCCAGATCTGATTCTAACCAGTCGACAGTTTACCTTGATACCCATCGATTCTAATTTTGCGAGGACTCCTTGGTGCCACACATTAAATGCAGCCTTGATGTCAAGGGGAGGGTCACTTCCACTTCATCCGTGGAATTCAGCTGTTTTGTCTATTTTTGAACCAAGGCTGTAATGAAGTCAGGAGCTGACTGGCTCTTGTGGAATCCAAACTAGGCATCACTGAGCAGGTTATCGCTGAATAGGTGTTGCTTGATGACAATATTGATGAACCTTTCATCATTTTACTGATGATCAAGAGTAGACTGATTAAGCAGTAATCATTCAGGTTAGATTTGTCTTGATGTGTGTGTCCAGGACATACCTGGACAACTTTCCATATTGTTGGGTAGTGGATAGATGTCAGTATTGTAGCTGTACTGGACTAGCTTGGCTACAATGTGGCAAGTTCTACAGCACAACTCTTCAGTACTATTGGTAGAATGCCCAAAGACTTTGCATGTCCACTGCCTCCAACAATTTCTCGGTATCATGTGGAGTGAATGAAATTGACTGAATACGGTGATGCTAGGACCACTGAGGGAGACGAAAATAAAAACCAAAAATGAAACACTGACAAAACTTGAAAGCCAATAATGTGAACTAGCTCACCAAATTAGTTCATATTTTTAATAACAGTAGACTGAGTTGAAAAAAAGCTGCGAAGCAAAGTTGTTCAAGGTTATAGGTGGTTTTCAATTAAAAATTCCAAAATATGATGCCATATGATTAATCAAGATGCTCAGTCAACCAAATCAATTATACTTTAAAAGCCTTATTTGTGTGATGACAGGGAATAAACCTATTTGCAAAGCTTGTATTTTTACAGTTTCATCTTGGAGCTTCTTGAGGCTTGGCACTCAGCTGGTGATTCCAGTCCCCTTGCTGCAATCAGCTGTAGCTTACCACAATAACTTTAGTGGTCTTTAGCCTTTACTGGCAAGCTTCTTTACTTACCTGGTATTGTCTTTCACCTGTCTTCTCATCTCCTTTCTCTGTTCTGCAAAGTCATCAGTGGCAAATTTTAAGTTAAAATACACCATCTTGACTACTACCATACTCAACTGCAACCTTCAAGTAAACTTCACTCACTCCCTCTCCTCTCATTATACGATATTCATGTTTTTGTTAAGTTTCATCCTTTGTTTTATATTTTAAATATTAATTCTTGACATGTGAACTGCTAGTAAGACTGATATTTATTGCCTACCTGTCGCCCAAAGGTGATGCTGGACTTTATTCTCAATTTCACCAGAATGTCACAGGAGAATGAAGACTCAACCAAATCAATAATGATAGCAGATTTTCTTCCCTGAACAATCATTACTATGAATTGGTTTTAAAATAAGCTTTCCAGCCTCAGTCACTTTTACAGACATAAGTTTTTTTTAAATTCAACTTTAAAACAATGATGTTTGCAAAATGGTCTTTTTAGAAGCGGAAATAGTTTTCTGCATTATTACTTCACTAACATAACCACAACAGTACTAAGATAATCACTTCAATATTGTCGTTTTTAAGATTTTACTTCTTTAAAGCCCTAATCTGCTTCAAATTTATCCACGCTACTGAAGCTGCTTTGTTGCTAACTTTAGCATCAGTCACAAAAATGTACAGGCAGTACGGCAGCTCCAGGCTGTCAACGAGACTCAAAAAGAGATAAGTTACAGGCACAATCTTAGACCAATGCCAGGCTTCTGACACTCAAATTTGACTTTATTAAATCATATTTTACAATGTAAACATGGAGGTCAAGGACAATGTAAAGTCAAAAACTAAGCTGTACCATATTGCAATGGCCAGTGGCAAGATGGAAGATTGGGCAACTTTCAAACATAATAAAAAGAAAACTAGCACAAAATATCAAAAAGGATGATGTGGTTCTGTTCGCCGAGCTGGGAATTTGTCTTGCAAACGTTTCGTCCCCTGTCTAGGTGACATCCTCAGTGCTTGGGAGCCTCCTGTGAAGCGCTTCTGTGCTGTTTCCTCCGACATTTATAGTGGCCTGTCTCTGCTGCTTCTGGTTGTCAGTTCGAGCTGTCCGCTGTCGTGGCCGGTATATTGGGTCCAGGTCGATGTGTTTGTTGATAGAGTTTGTGGATGAGTGGATTAGTGGTGCTGGAAGAGCACAGCAGTTCAGGCAGCATCCAAGGAGCTTCGAAATCGACGTTTCGGGCAAAAGCCCTTCATCAGGAATAAAGGCAGTGAGCCTGAAGCGTGGAAAGGATGAAGGGCTTTTGCCCGAAACGGCGATTTCGAAGCTCCTTGGATGCTGCCTGAATTGCTGTGCTTTTCCAGCACCACTAACCCAGATTCTGGTTTCCAGCATCTGCAGTCATTGTTTTTACCTTTGTGGATGAGTGCCAGGCCTCTAGGAATTCCCTGGCTGTTCTCTGTTTGGCTTGCCCTATAATGGTAGTGTTGTCCCAGTCGAATTCATGTTGCTTGTCGTCTGTGTGCGTGGCGACTAAGGATAGCTGGTCGTGTCGTTTCGTGGCTAGTTGGTGTTAGTGTATACAGATCGTTAGCTGTCTTCCTGTTTGTCCGATGTAGTGTTTTGTGCAGTCCTTGCATGGGATTTTGTACACTACATTGGTTTTGCTCATGTTGGGTATCGGGTCCTTCATTCTGGTGAGTTGTTGTCTGAGAGTGGCTGTTGGTTTGTGTGCTGTTATGAGTCCTAGTGGTCGCAGTAGTCTGGCTGTCAGTTCAGAAATGCTCCTGATGTATGGTAGTGTGGCTAGTCCTTTGGGTTGCGGCATGTCCTCATTCCGTTGTCTCTCCCTTAGGCATCTGTTGATGAAATTGCGAGGGTATCCATTTTTGGCGAATACCTTGTACAGGTGTTCTTCTTCCTCTTTTTGTAGTTCTGGTGTGCTGCAGTGTGTTGTGGCCCTTTTGAATAGTGTCTTGATGCAACTTCGTTGGTGTGTGTTGGGGTGGTTGCTTTCATAGTTTAGGACTTGGTCTGTGTGTGTGGCTTTCCTGTAAACCTTTGTGGTGAATTCTCCGTTCGGTGTTCTCTGTACCATCACGTCTAGGAATGGGAGTTGGTTGTCCAATTCTTCCTCTCTAGTGAATCGGATTCCTGTGAGTGTGGCGTTGATGATCTGGTGTGTGTTCTCTATTTCTGCGTTTTTAATTATTACAAAGGTGTCATCCACGTATCTGACCCAGAGTTTCGGTTGAATTTGTGGTAAGACGGTTTGTTCTAACCTTTGCATTACTGTTTCTGCTATGAGTCCAGAGATCGGTGAGCCCATGGGTGTTCCGTTGATTTGTTCGTATATTTGGTTGTTGAATGTGAAGTGTGTTGTGAGGCACAAGTTAGAGGTTAGAACAATGCAAAGGTTAGAACAAACAGTCTTACCAAACAGACAATTCACCACAAAGGTATACAGGAAAGCCCCACACACAGACCAAGTCCTAAACTATGAAAGCAACCACCCCAACACACACAAACAAAGTTGCATCAAGACACTATTCAAAAGGGCCACAACACACTGCAGCACACCAGAACTACAAAAAGAGGAAAAAGAACACCTGTACAAGGTATTCGCCAAAAATGGATACCCTCGCAATTTCATCAACAGATGCCTAAGGGAGAGACAACGGAATGAGGACATGCCGCAACCCAAAGGACTAGCCACACTACCATACATCAGGAGCATTTCTGAACTGACAGCCAGACTACTGCGACCACTAGGACTTATAACAGCACACAAACCAACAGCCACGCTCAGACAACAACTCACCAGAACGAAGGACCTGATACTCAACATGAGCAAAACTAACGTAGTGTACAAAATCCCATGCAAGGATTGCACAAAACACTACATCAGACAAACAGGAAGACAGTTAACGATCCGTATACACAAACACCAACTAGCCACGAAACGACACAACCAGCTATCCTTAGTAGCCACACACACAGACGACAAGCAACATGAATTCGACTGGGACAACACTACCATTATAGGGCAAGCCAAACAGAGAACAGCCAGGGAATTCCTAGAGGCATGGCACTCATCCACAGATTCTATCAACAAACACATCGACCTGGACCCAATATACCGGCCACGACAGCGGACAGCTCGAACTGACAACCGGAAGCGGCAGAGACAGGCCACTATAAATGCCGGAGGAAACAGCACAGAAGCGCTTCACAGGAGGCTCCCAAGCACTGAGGATGTCACCTAGACAGGAGACGAAACGTTTGCAAGACAAATTCCCAGCTCAGCGAACAGAACCACAACAACGAGCACCCAAGCTACAAATCTTCTCCCAAACTTTATCAAAAGGATAGGAAACCTTCTATAGGTATATAAAAGGTGAGAGTCACTAATAAGAATGCAGGTCCTTATGAGAGTTAATAGTGGGGAACACTAAGGTGGTGGAGATGTTGAATCAATATTTTGCCTCAGATTTCACAGTGGAGGACATCAGTACCATTCCTGTTGGAACAGGCAAGTCAGAGACAATAGATAACATAGAACTGAACAATAAACATCAATAGGGAAAAGGTACAAAGCAAACTAT